>NC_135374.1:29002290-29666933 GCF_049243985.1 Paroedura picta | reverse complement strand
CTGCTGAGTGCTCCCCTGCTTGTCTCTTTGTGGAATTATAAAGTGCTCTTGTGAACTGTTTCAGTGATACCTGCAGCGAGCAATATTTGGCTGTGTCCAAGCAGCAAATGAGAGCACTTGTTAATTCCAAGATAGAGAGGAGGCAGCGAGGGAGCTCTTATGAAGTACTAAAACACATACATAACACAGGCAGAGCTGCAATTACTTGTGGGGAATATTTCTCCCTAGCACACTTTGCCCGTTTGGTATTTGAAGTGGCAGCGTAGAGGAAAGCACATTTGCATGCCACAAAAACCAGGTAACCAACTCAGACCAAAAAGAGACTTGAAACAGACATGTCCGTTTGCTAGGCCTGCTGCTGTGGAATATAAACCAGTTCTGAGCTACTCTTTGAGTTCCCTCCTTGTATTTTCTGCAAAGCGGAGCACCATCTTGAGACTTTATCGCTGGATAACAAAACAGATTGACTCCCCTCTAGTTTTTCAAGGGGGGGGGGGATACTTCATCAGTGGTTTTGTATTGTTGGCTTTCTACCAATTCATTCATGGGGAAATGTTCTTTACAAGCCCCACTGCCATTGCAGCTTACACACCAGCTTTTGTTAGGAAGGCATTTCTGAGTTATGAACAAACCACACAGGAGATGTTAGATCGGGATGCCTGGGATTCCAGCGGCTTAACAGAACCCCCTCACAACACAAACACAGAGAGCTGGCAGTAGCAATCATAACAAGGCATCGTGATGTCATTAACGACAAGTTCTCAGGAGAACGATATCTTCATCAGATGCATAAAATGACAGAAAATTCATGCAGTGGTAGTTCCACAGCTAGGTCAGCACCACAAAAAGGCCATGCCCGCAGTTGCCTTGATGTGTGCTTCATCTCTGCTGGTACAGCAACTCTGAGCATGACTTCAGAAAACGATCTCAGTGAATGGAGAGATTCAGAAGGATGTTCAGGCAACGTTCACCTGCAATCTATGACACTGGTATTCATATTTTTGTTTGTTTGTTTTAATGGCCAGTTTCAATCCACTTCAGTGACTGTTTGAAAGTGGATTTTGCAATTTCACACCATAAAATACAGTTGCAAAGTGTGCATTGAAAGTGTGTTATTTAGTATGCACGAAAGCACCCTAAATCTGGCGTTTTCATTGATCCTTCCATCTCATTGCTCACTCCCTTCATATCATTCATCTCGGGATCCCCAACCTCTAAGGCAAAGCATCAAGCTGCAGTGGGAGGGAAGGGAGGGAAGTTCCATCCTGTCATTGGAAAATTAAGTCTGGATCCAGCCCAATGTAGAAAATACGAATTTGGCATACAGCTGCATACAAACATAGCTCTCCACATAGTGTGGAAGTACAATACACATTCTTCCTATTGTGCATTTGTTTCACTCATACCACATGGTTTTTAAGGTGCTCTTTACAAAATTGCAGATGCACACTGTAAAAGGAGAATGTGCAAAACAAATCAAAATGTATATATGGTAATACAGGAAAGCTCTTCCATGCTTGCCTCTTAAATGCTTGCCAGCTTGGTGCGAGAGCCAATGTGCTATAGAGGTTAAGAGTGGCAGCTTCTCATCTGATAAACTGGATTTGATTCCCCTCTCCACCACATGCAACCAGCTGGGTGACCTTGGGCTCCTCACAGACCTGATAGTGCTGTTCTGATCAAGCAGTCCTATCAGAGTGCTCACATCCCACCTACCTCACCGGGTGTCTGTTGTGGAGAGAGGAAGGAGAAGGCAATTGTAAGCTGCTTTAAGACTCCTGGTGGAGAAAAGTGGCATAAAAAAACAATGCTTCTTTTAAGTGAAGTAAGAAGAAGAGAAGAAGAAGAGTTGGTTCTTATATGCCACTTTTCTCTATCCGAAGTGGCTTACAATCGCCTTCCCTTTCCTCTCCCCACAATAGACACCCTGTGACGTGGGTGAGGCTGAGAGAGCCCTGATATTCTTGCTTGGTCAGAGCAGTTTTCTCAGTGCTATAGTGAGCCCAAGGTCACCCAGCTGGTTGCATGTGGGGGAGTGCAGATTCAAACCCACCTCACCAGATTAGAAGTCCACACTCCTAACCACTACACCAAACCAAAGAGAAAGGTATGTAGGGACAGGAAGCAATATTAATTGCAGAGGGATATAGTCCTTTCCACCCCCTCCATCTCACAATCCTACATTATTCTGGAGATTTCCTCTGATATGGTACTCACAAGTAGAAGGTTTTCCTTGGAAGTTTATGAAAATTCCACATAAAGAGTAGAAACGATTACACAAATGAAGTTCAAAACTCACAAGTCTTACATCTGCACAACAATTCCATAGGTTGCATAGAATCTATCAACTCTTTGACCTGTAACAAAATGAACTTTCAGTCTCGTAACCAAGGAAGTAATAAAATCAACAGTGGATCCCGGAGACATATTTGGGAAGCACTATGGTCAATAGATCACCACCAGCAAGCTACTGTAACTGTACATCAGTTGGTGAAGGCACAATCAGGCTGGTACGGGTGCAGTTTCCGACTATCATTCCAGGCATTTCACTTAGCAAATGAGCTCTATAATATTTCCCCTGAAATTGGTAGCTCCCGGGTGTTTAACGAATGGTTGGCCATTTAATGGCCCGAGGTAAAGCCAAGGAAGGTTAACGTTCTGACAAAGCGGACATTAACTATGGTAACAACTGTTTTCATGGGAGATTATTGCTATTATAAACCTTATTTAATACCACAATGCCAGCCACTGCCACCACTCCCTTTGTTGCTTCTGTCTAAAATAAAAATTGCTATCACTTCCCACATTTTACATTAAGAGGTGTAAGAAAGATCACAGAAATGGAACTATTATGCTGCCTGGTGCAGAAAATGAGAAGCAACAGTCTTAAGAAGGAACAGGGATCAGAATTAGCGATTTGCAAAGCCTGTCTTTTTATTTTGATAGAGTTTATTTTGCCTCCTGATGCTATAGGTTATTCACAGAAAGTGCAGAGGGGGGTCTTGTTTATCTTTAGCTGAATGAAGGCAATGTATCAATCAATGCACGTGACAATCCTAGGGCTGGTAAACATATGCTGAAAGTTTGCATGCAAAATTTCTGTTTGTGCCACAGCATCTGTTCTGCATCACCTTAACGGGCAAACATGCTTTGAGAAGCATAGAAAAGGAATTTTCCATTACAAGCCAGTCCACAAGGACCCTCCTGGAAAGTGCCATCCCAGTTCACAAATGTGTTTTGCTTGTTTATCACTTCGACTACAACCAAGGAATCAGAAGAAGAAGACTCAGACTCAAAAGGGTAGCCATGAGGGCACAAGAAAAGGTCCTTAAGTGTAAGGGAGACCTTTTCTGCACCAGAGGTTCCGTGCCGCGCTGCAGGCTGGGGCAGGTTGCCCTGCTTCTTCCTGCTCCTGCACAGGGGAATATTTGGCCTGGTGCACTTCATCCACGCAAGATTTGTGCACCCACATGGGAGCCAGGGCAGTGAAGTTCCCAGTGCAGAAAAGGTCAGAGTGCTGCTGGAGACCAAGATCAAGATAATTTATACTATTGTATTCCCTATTACTATGTATGGATGTAAAAGTTGGACAGCTGATAGGAAGAAAATTGATTCATCAAATGATTTTAATGATGTTTTATGCAAGCCACAGACTGTCAAAAAGACAAGTAAGTAGGCTCTAGATAAAATCAAGCCTGAATTCTCCCTAGATGGGAGAATGGGATGGGAAGACAAGACTTAGTGGAAAAGGTAACAATGCTAGGAAGGGTTGAAGACCCAACATCAGATGGATTGACTCTAGAAAAAGCCATGGCTTTCAAGACCTGATCAAGGCTGTTAATGACAGGACATTTTAGAGTTCATTAAATCATAGAGTTGCTACCAGTCGCAAGTGACTTGATGGCAAATAACATACAGGTTTCCACTATATTTGTCCCAGTATAACTGCATTCAGGCATAGCTGTTACATCAGGAGTTGCATCAGTGGTTAGGCAGAACTGACAGCCCACTGGAAGCCAGAATGCCAAGAACTGCACTGCAAATGTGGAGTTGAACTTTCTGTACTGAGCTCCCCATTTACACATAAGTCAAGGCTCATCACAATGTTGTTGTCTGATTTGAATGCTGTGCCGGGATTTTTGCGTCTGTGCAGTCGTCACTTGTGCTCCAGAGTCATGGCCCAGTCATGCCTGAGTAAATCAGTTACATTTGTAATTGTTAGTTACAGATGGCAGCCACTTGTACAATCTGCAAAATAAATCTTCTCTATCATAGCAGGCAGCTCATATCCCCCCCCCCCCCGGTGTCATAGCTGGGCTATTAAAAGTGACTTACTTTTCAAACATACAATTACTAGCAGCTCAAACAACTGGATGTATCTTTTAATTGACTGGCATTGAACAGCCTGCCTAATCTCTGTGCCAGCATCAATCGCCATGGCCCATGCACAGAACTGATTTGCACATCCAAATTCACCTATATGTCCAACCTCATGGGTACCTTGGTTTAACTTTCCTAAGCAGCCAACCAATTAACTCAAAACAGAACAAACCAGGAATGTATATTATTTCATTTCCTTTTGGTTTTCAATGAGGGTGATGCATGCAAGTAAGAGGACACTGCCAAAAGCCCAAATGTGATTTTTAATAGCTGGAAAGACTACGGTTCTCATGAAGGGTGGGCATGCATATGCACGAACCAATATAGATATAGGACACTCATCAGCAACTAACACAAACCTAAGCCGACTCAGAGATCTGAACTATAGTTATTGACTAAAGACAATGGCAGGCAAAGGGACAAATCACACCATTTTTCATTGATAAGGGGATCAAATGAGCCTTATTGGTATTACGGGCTAAGACAGATGTGATTAGGTTATTCTTCAGTGATTACAAAGATGGCATCACCAGATGGCCACTTTTAAAGAAGGCCCCCTGAATTAGAAAGTGCTTAAACCTTTCCTCCAGTGCCTCTCCCAACATTTTAAAAAATCATTCCAGTGTAACAACAAAGATGGTTGAGGTATTAAGTCTCTGAAGCTGCTCCATCCTGGTAGTGCATTAATTACTAAAGGCAATTGAGGCAGGAAAGGGATAAAAGGCTAGACAAACACACTTGTTAATTATTGCCATATAAGAAAGTGTTTAGCTGATGGGTAGCATGTGTTCTGCGAGGGGAGAGAGACAATGAAACAGTCCCTGGGCCTCCATGGCTGTTTTCTGAAAGGTAGTTCATCAGTCACATCATGCCAATGTCAAGGCTAGTTATAACAGCTGGGGTTTCAAAATGTATGCTTCTCATTCAAGTGGGTCCTTGACCAGGAAAGCTGCAGACTTCACAAAGGATATGATCAATATTTCTGCCTGCTTTGATACAATGTCCATTTGGGTGGAGTCAGACATCTCATATGATCATCCCAATAATTCACTTGGACTTCAAAAGAAGCAACATTCCATGCACTAGTGGTGGCTAGCTGGGTAACCATTGCCTGCTGGTGTACCACCAGAATTCCATGGCTTGCTTGGATTATATATGCCTGAGGAGCACTATGTACAAATCATATATCACTTAAAATAGCAATGTTAGGATATATGTCACTCTTTTTTTGCCTGTGCAATCAGCGGCATTCAGCAGTCAGCAACATTAATCATGCATGCTCAGGAATGATTGGCTCTCACTACGGTTCCCAGACACCCCTGCAAGAACATGTAAACACAATCAATAACACAAACACAAATGTCACAAACACTTTGGCTTTCCGAGTCATTGGAGGTGAAATGGGTAGGATTGGAACACTACAGCTGTTTTCCAGGCTTACTGCAAACCCTTTCAATAGGGTTTGCAAGGCTGCAAACCATGAACCAGTTTGGTTCATTCACAAACCTGGTTCAGTTTGGTTCATAGTCTAACTGTCCCATCAGTCAGAGATGCTCATCTGATGGGTGTATGGCAGAGGGCCTTATAAGTCTCCCCATGACTGTTTATGCACTGGAGGTTTCATGCTGGGCTGCAGGCTTGACTTTTAGTCATGGCAGTTTGCTCCACCTCTTCCTGCACCCACCTGGGGGAGCATTTGGCCTGGTGCACCTCATCCGCCCCCTATTTGTGCTCCTGCATTGGAGCTGGGGCAGTGAGGTTCCCAGTGCATAAACGGTCCATGAAGGTGCTCCCTCAATCTTCAGAAGGCTTTTGAAAACAGTTTGATTTAAAATGTACTTTTACTGATGTTTTTTATTAATTGGCAATCCTAGCTGGAGTTTTTATGTTGCAACATTTTTTTTTGCTTGTATTTATATTGTTGTGTTTTTTACCAATGTTTCTTTTATAGTGTAAGTTGCCTTCAGCTCCTCAAGGGAGAAAGGCAGGTATCAAATGTTTTAAGTAAGTAAATCGATTAATTGAAGACCAGTAGTGGTGTCCACACAATAAACTTTCCACTAGGCTTCAGGATTCTTGCACTGACCATGATTTAATACTACCCTGTCTCATCTATGCCCTACTACTGGAACTGGCTCCCTAATGAACACGCCACACACATTCTCTACATTCTGCAGTGTGATGCTTTGAACAGAAGGCAAGTTTCCCCTTGAAATGAAAAGAGTCACTGATCTGAAGAACTGCTGACATGCTCTCAGTTTGTTGTGTGTGGCCGTACTGAGGCCACTTTTCAAATCATTGTCCATGCTCAATCCTCCTTATCTTATGATTCCTGACAAAAAAAAAAGAGTCACAGCTCAGAATGAAATAGGTGTAGGGATTATGCGAAATCCAGCCTCTTCTCAGGCATATAATCTTTAATCTCCATCTTCAAATACACTGACAATATGAGCTCTGACATAAAATAGAGGTTTCTGCTAGATTCTCTTTGCTTTGCTTAATTTTTTTTTAAGTTGTCTTTTTTTCTTTTTAAATAAATCGACAATGAACGGTGTAAAAGAAATGGGGGGAACAAAAAGAAATTCCTGTATAGAATTGTACAACTTTTAGGAAACAATGGCAAAGGCTTATTTCTCTTCTGGGGGTTGACATATATGATCCTAAAGGAAATGCCCTGCATAGATCTCAATGAAAGAGGCTGGTGATCCACAGCAATGAAAAGGCCACAGAGGGATCAAGGCAATGATCCCAATTAAAATCCTCAGTGAAGGTTTTGGTGACTTCACTGCACTTGATCTTGTGAGTATCTACCACACCAACCTTCATTTTGCTGGACTGAGAATGATTGACCATACAAGAAATGATTGGCCAAATATTTCTTTTGAAAAGCTGAAAGAAGTGCTCAGCTTCATTTGCAAGACTCAGTCTGCAAGACCTAATGAAAATGGAGAGGGAAAAAAGGGCTGTCAAAATTTGGGGAAAAAAAGAATATGAATGCTGAGCAGTTTGCATGTGGACTCGCTCCTCTGTTCCATGATGAATTTATTTAATAATAAAAGCCTCACTTGGTTGTATCCTGCCATCTCAGGATCTCAAAGGGCTGTTATAAGCTTTCAAAAATATGACTTTATCACATCCTTACCAGTTCAGTAATGTTGCCCTTGTTATACAAAGGGGGACTAGGGGAACCACAGTGCTGAACTTCAGTCAAAAGCTGCATACGCTGGTGAGTTACTGAAGTAAACAAAAGAAAGCATTTGCGGAGCACTGTTGCTGTGTACTTTATGTTCATTTTGATGAGTATACATGGAACACTGGGCCAAGGTTGGAATGAGCAATACGTCATCAAGAATGATTCTTCTAGATGAGATACCCCTTGTCTAGACTCCTGTGCTGTAAACAGATGTTGCACAGATGATTGCCTGAATTTAGATTTATTCTGGGATATACCTTTAAACAGCCTTGTCTTCCCTCCAGTGCACAATACATGAAATGGACTTCAGCACTTTCCCCAGATTTTATGTCTCTTCCTTTTCAGAAAAAGTGAGCTGCTCACAATATAATTTTTTTCTGCAGGTTTCTTTTTAAAGACTTTTCAGTCTCTGTGTGTATGTATGTATGTATGTGTGTATGTATGTATGTATGTATGTATGTATGTGTGTGTGTGCATGCGTGCGTGCGTGCGTGCATGCATGCATGTTAGGCTCTCAAAAGTCACCACTAGCAGCTTCACCTTTTCTAGCACCAAGTGAGTTCAGTGAAGATAAGCAGAAAGAACTTTTGGTGGCTAATCCACAGTGTTGGAATGGTTCTCTTTCAAACTCAGAGGGATAAGGAGGGACCTTCGGACTTCACTGCAAATATTTTCCAGTGGTGAAACATGATTTTGTTGAATTGATAGGCATCTATTCAACTGTAAATAAGCAGGAGGTGCTGAATCCTCCTGGGCAGAGTGACAACTTTTCTAATTATTAATGAGATTTCTAACCTGCCCATCTCCAAAATCAGTGGGCTTAGCAGGCTCTGTTTAGAATTCAATTCTAATTTCCTCTAAAACGATTTCCCCCTAAAACTATCCCACTATTGCTGGTTGTTTCCTCTGACACAAAGAGACAAATCCTAACACAACAAGCTCTTGGTTCAAGAAAACTATTTTTGTCCTGGAAAACCATGAGAAGAACAGATTCACAGGATCCAACCTGTTTTATTTCTATATGCTGCCTTCCCTGATCTAATGGTCTTCTCAGAGCACTGACAGGTTAGATGGGTAAGAATCTAGACTACTAGGACGGCAGTCTTAAGACCCTTCCCTACTTCTCCATAGGATTGCTCCCTCAATAGCTAAAAATCCAAGCAGGATGTTTCTAGGCTACTGTTCATTTCAGTACAGCTTGTGCCGCACAAGCTTTTCCTGGTGACTAATGCTCTCACAATGGCTGCATATGAATATGTTTTGGTTTTGACAAGAACCATAAAATATGCTTATGAAGAATGGAGAAAAAACCTATAAAACATATTCAGTAATATTTTAAAATGATGAAGACGTAAAACAATCAATATTTAAACATATTGAATGAACAGAAAAAATGCTAATTTTAATCAATTTTATTTTTCATGCCCAACAATTCAGTCAACAGTGTTGGGAAACTAATTAGGTTAGGTCATATTTTTTTCTCCTTGTAATAAACAAAGAAGGCCTCAAGGTTGTCGAATGGCTTCTTTCCCCCCTGTGATATTTAGAATTGAAATTGAAGTTTTGATTGCTCCCTGACATCTTAGGTGAACTGGGAACTCAGGAAGAGGTAGAGAAAAATCTTTACTTAAATTATTTCTGTTAACTCCTATAAACCAACAACATGAGAAAACACTTAATTAAGGAAGGGAAATGTCCATAATCCATATCTGGGGAGGCAAGAACTGCTAAATCATACTAATAATAAAAAAACTGATGCTATTCTCTGCAAAGTTAAAAGTCATTATAGCCACACCTTTGAAACACCAAAATAACCCTTCTATGCTTTGGTATAATGTGGTTGCAAGCTGGTGAAGCACATACAATCCTTTCTGTTCAAGCACTTCTACATTCCTTTGTGTCCTTTCTGATCTGTACAAGCCAAATGTGCTTGTAGAATCTTCTAGATTTAAAACAGTGGCTGGTTGCTTAGTGACTGATTTTTAAGCATGCTGCTGCTTAATTAGAGCCAAAAGTCAACCAAGGGCTTGGGCTGAAGGGGGATCATATCCATTACTTATAGCCTCTTGGTTACTGTAGTAAGATATAATGGCTCCTTCTGGCTCTATACAACTGCAAGGCTGCCTTTAAAGACCATGGTTAAAAGTAAAGTAAGCAATAATCTAGCAGGGGGTAACTGCCAGCCACCTCTAAGAAGAAATGGGGGACAGATGGCAACTAACCTGCAGTTCCTTGGCTAGACACCAGAGTGAATGCCATAGAAATGCAATGAACTGCAAAAAGTCTAGACTCCCTTTACATTTCATAACAAAGGCAACACTCAACCCTGTTTCTTCCCTTTGTCACTACCCTTTGTCCCTACATTTTAAAGAATTTATGATGAGCTTGTCTTGAATAAGAGTTGCAGTGGCAGAAGGTTTTGCAGCAATAGGGCCCAGGACTTCCCTATTTACTGCAATTGTGCTCCACTGGGGTAATTACCATTTGCTTGCTGAGTACCCCTTCCCTTCTACTAGTATTCCTTTTAACATAGCATACCTGAAACGATGGAGATTTATGTGGCACGGAGAACTGCTAACAGCATTAAAAGTAATAAACCCTTTATTAAAAGGAAAATCCCCATCTGCATACTTTCACCACAGCAACAGATTGAGCAAGGGATTCAAAAGAAAAGTGTTAAATTCCTCTGTTCCTCCCTCTGTACAGGTCCTTGAGGTTGTTGAGCTAAGTTTGTAGGCCTAAATGATTCCCATTACTTAGGAGCCAAAGCTCAGTCCAGCATGTCTTCCCATGGCAATGGCCATCTTAAGTAAATCCCGAGTGAGATATTTGTTTCCCTAGAAGGAATCAGCCCCAAAGAGTCCTTCTTCCTCATGTCAAGAACTTTTCACATCTCTCTTTCCCCACTCCTTCTGTGGTGGGGACGGTGGGTCAAAAATGCTTTTCCTGAAATGTCCTGGAAGTGTGTGTGTGTGAGAGAGAGTATACAGCCAGGCCATCTATTTCTGAAGTTTTGGAGATTGAGGTTGGAGAGCAATTGACACCCTCCCATGCTTGTATATTGTCAATAAAGAGAAAATCTTTTAAAACTCAAAGTGAAGGGGTTTTTTTTAGTCTAGACTTCCAAAGGAAAACACATTTCTCCACATGTTAAATGAATGAATACTTTATTTTTTGAGCACGTTCCCCCCTCCCCCATGTTGAAATTAGGGTGGTCTGTAAGCTTAAATACAAATGAGCTCATCCCTCAGGCTGTGCTTCTACCTGGCAGTTGAGTCTCTCTCTGCATCCCATTGATGTTTTCTCTTTTTTTTTTTGGCTATCAAATCATAGTCAACTTAAGGGGACCTGGTACAGTTTTCAAGGCAAGAGCTGTTCAGAGGTGGCTTGCCACTATCTCTCTCTGCATCAGGAGCCTGGTCACTGATCCAAATACTAGCCAGGGATGACCCTGCTTAGCTTCAGAGAACTGACAATATCAGGCTAGCTCGGGCTATCCAGGTCAGGGCACATAATAATATGTCAAAGAATTTTGTGGCTCAACAGGTTAAACTTGCCTGTATCACTTGCTTGATACTCTACAGCAGTGGTCCCCAACCTTTTTATCACTGGGGACCAGTCGACGCTTGAAATTTTACTGAGGCCCTTTTGCTGAGGGACGTTGCCGCCTGAGACCCTGCTCTGCTTGATTTACTGCTGGCGCCCCTGACTTCCCACCACCCACTGGGGCGGCACTGCCAGCAGCAGCTGTGCAGTGCCACGCTGAGGGGGAGCCCCAGCCATGGCAGCCACCAGAGAGCAGCAAAGGTGAGCCGGCGGCAGAGTGGCAGGGCAGCCCCCGAGGCAGCAGCTGGGAAGGAGGATGAGGAGGAGCTGTGGCCCAGTACTGGCGGACCAGTACCGGTCTCCACGGACCGGTACCGGTCTCCTGACCAGGGGTTGGGGACTGCTGCTCTACAGGGTCACGAGCAGGTTGTGTCTTGAAAAATAAATGACACTTGTAACTTCTGTGTTGCATCTTAAGCAGGCCTGGTGATCTAATAGACACAACTTTCTTGAGCAACAAACATAATTACTCCTCAAGTTCATGGATGGATCATTAAAGACACCTAATTTTTGAGCACAGGTTGCTTACATTTGCCCCCTATTTGAACCAGCACAGCCAGGAGAAATAATTTAAATAATCAATCAGGAAAGGTGATATGTATTTTACAAATCTATAATTCAAGAAGGCTATATGGAAGCAACTATGGGCAAACCATCTCATACCCGGTTTGTCTGTCTTTGCCATTAACATAACATTGTGTCAGCAGCTATAAGAGACACAGCAAAATATCCCACATCTGGAAATTTCTAATTGTGAAATGACAATGGCTGGTGTTCTTAAAGGATGAGGTAGCCAGCACTTGAGGAGATCACGGCAGAAATGGGGGAGCTGTAAGGAACCAGTGTGAGAATGTGTATGCCCAAAGTTTGCATGTGGAGTTCTTTTTGGCAACAACATATGCAAACTGTTTAAACACAAGAAAACAGTTTGTAGAATGATTGACTGTTTCTGGTTGCAGTTTGAGGACAGATTGTGAACCGGTGGGTGATCCACCACATTTGGTTAAAATGTTTTAGTTCCTGAACTAAAAATATGTCTTTGAAGATACCAAGAGTGCTACTTTGTCCCTGATGCGTTCTAACTGCGAAGGCAAACAGGGGAGTTGATTTATGCATCTATTCCTTTTTTATATATAACAGAAAGTTCAGAAAACACAGTTGTCTTTCATGTACGTGTGTGTGTATGCACTGCTGTCTTATTGAATGTTATATACTAAAATACAGGCTGGTGACTGTGAGCTTGCTGTATTACTGAGAAAACTACTCCAATGACCAGGCAGTTATTTCTTGAACTAATACAACTTAACCTTTTCTTTATTTTGGCATTTGTATCTCACCTTTCCTCCAAGTATCTAATGGAAGCATAAATGTCCCGTACCTTAATATTATCATCAGCACAATCCTACACACAGCACAATCCTACCTACCACCAATCCTACTCTACCACTAGGCAGAGTAGAGGGACTGGGCCAAGGTCATCCAGCAAGCTTCATGGCACAGGAGGGGTTTGAAACTAGGGCTCCCAGATCTTAGTCTGATGTTATAACCACTGTACCACACTGGCCTGGAGAGGAAGAGAGCTGCACACTCTACACATTTCAAGCCTTGACTTTGTAAATGAGCCTTTCTCAACTTTTTTTTTTTACCATTGAGAAACCCCTGAAACATTCGTCAGGTTTCAAGAAATCCCAGAGTTGGTGCGATTGTGCAGAATAAGGTTGGAAGGCATAGTTGTATACATGCCCACCTAAGGCCCCTCCCCTTCTCATCCCCTCTATGCCCATCACTGGCCATTTTGGGAGAGGGGTCAATGTCACTGAACTCAAAATGTTGTTGTACTACTTCAGACCAATATGGCTATCCACTTGAATCTGTGACCATATATGTTCATATCACCCCATACATTTCCCCCACCCATTAGGGAAACCCTTCCAGGTCCATCAAGAAACCCCAAAGTCTCATGAAATTCTGGTTGAGAAAGCCTGCTGTAAGCTATCACACTGGTGCAGAATGGCACACCCAGCAGTTGAGCCAATCTCAGTGCTCCTACAATACTTTCCTTTTTGTAGGCACACTCACTAGTCATAAGAGTTTGTAGTAACTTCCCCATAGTCATAGTAAGGGATAGAATAGCTCTGAGATCCAGTTCTTTCAGGATATACATGGGTAGGCTCAGCAAACAAGACTGATTTTGAAATGCTTAATCCTCTTTTTAATAAGCAAAGGAAGGAAAGCCAACAGTAGAAGGATGAACATGGCCATGAAACAATCCATTGAAAAGGGTAACTATCAACACAGCCAAACAAATGTACATGGAGCTCAGGTGCTTCCAATCCTCAGAAACTTCCTTATTTCTCATACCCTTTTCTGTCCCATTTGGACCTACAGAGTCTCAGAACTGGAGTGGAGAGGAGGTTTGCAGTCCCTGGTTTCACTGGACAGCCTGGAGAGAGAACACAGCCACCATCTTACTGACCCTGCTTCTAAGTCCCACCGGAAGATAACACAGTTGGCTGTATAGTCAGTCAAACTTTATTGCACTAGGCCATAGGCCATCGCAACACTGGCTGTATATGGTCAGTCAATTCCCCTAGCATTGCCAGGTCCCTCGTAGCAACCAGCAGAGGAGGGGGGAGGTACCAGTAGAAAGAAGATCAAGGTCACATTGCCAATGTCACACAATAAGTGGCATATTCCAGCAACTTCCAGGCAACAGTTTGGAATTTGGCCAAGAACTCTATGGTAAAACTGGCTTCTACAATAGAGTTTTTTCCCAAGTAACAGAGCACAATCTGGAAGTTGCTGGAATAATTATGCCACTTCCTGTGCAAATCCAGCAGTGGCCTAGGCATTCTTCTTTCTACTGGTAAGTTCCCCCCCCCCCGACTGGCCAGCTGATTGGTGCCTGGGAGAAGAGCCTGGCAGTGTGGGACCCCTGCCTCCAAAGGGGGGTCTGGCAACCCTAGCAGCCTCATGAAACAGGAGAATCTAGGTCTGCACTAGCAGCCTCTTTTCCTTTTCCTATTGTCCTGATCAGGATACACTGCCAGCAGCTGTTGGGATTGATGTAAGTGGGTCCTTAAAGGGTCCATACTGCATTGCTGCTGTTGTCCTGGCTGTGCTACGGGGGCATGACACTGGCAGACTTTATCAATGGTGGATGTGTTTCATTTAGGGCCTTAAAGGTCTGTACTATGTTGCTATTTTTGCAAGGTTTCTCCTTATTACTACCATCCTCTTGGGCTTTCCTGTTGCTAGCACTGTGGATTCCCAAGTGAGCCTCCTGTGCCTCCTGGGAGCAGCTCAATGAATGTGGGCTATTTGCAGACACATAAGATGAAATGAACATTGAAAGAACAATATGGTTGCAGTTCCAGATTCAGATATTGAGAACAGAGCTACATTGTATGAAATTGTTGGCTCCCCCTCCTGCTGCAGACTCCTATGCTTTCTGATGTACCTCCATGGGACAGTGGTTGCCTGCATCATGTGGTGGTCAAAGAGGAAGGCTGCAGTGAAAGGTGGTGATCAAGCCTACCTCTGGTTAAGCAGGTAGCAGCTATAGCCAGGGGTGCCTTCTACCTGCTTTGACTGTTTAACCAACTGTGGATTTCCTGGGCCAAAAAAAGATCTGGCCACTAAGGTGCATACCCTGGTTACATTTACTGCAGTGAACTCTTTGTGAAGTTGCCCTTGAGATGTATTCAGAAACTTCAATTGGTACAGAGCATTGCAGCTAGTTTGACAACTGGTGTGGGAGACAGGGACCATATTGTTCCTGTCTTGGCCCATCTACTCTGGTTCCCAATGTGTTTCTGGAGACAATTCAAGCTCTATATCCATGGCCTTAAAAGCCTTCTATTATTTGGTAGCAACATTCCTGAAGAACTGCTTCTTCCCATATGAGCCCACCTAACAATTACTGTCCTTTTCAGAGGCCCTGTTTTGGATGCCCCTGCCACTTAAAATCTGGTGAGGGGAAACCCAGGAGAGGACCTTCTCAGTCATGGCAACCAAGTTCCAGAACTCTCTCTCTCAATGTTGCTTCATCTGCCACCTTCTGTTGCTGTCTTCTACCAGCGGGTGAAGACTTATTTCATCTGGCACTCTTTCCATGATGCCACATTCCTGAACAACACTTTAATTACTGCTTTTTTGTCTTGTATGTATTTTAACTCTGTTTTTAATTGCTTTATTGACATGTGTTGGAGGGGTAATTTTAATGGTTTTAAAAATGTGATTTTTATCATGCATGTTTTGAATCATTAGTCACCTTAGTGGCCCTTGCGAGGACAAAAGAGCAGGATACAAATTTTCCAAAGAAAAATGAATAAATAGCATCCCCCTTCTTCTGCTAGTGAAAGTGCCTTCCGTGAATGGAGGGGGGGGGAGTAAGGATCCAGGCCTAAGAGTTTGGAGTGGACTTCCCCTTCTGACTTAAATGGTGACATCATAGGTGCTAGGTAAGCATAGAAGCATAGAATCATAGAAAAATACAGTTGGAAGGGACCTCATGGGTCATCTAGTCTAACCCCCTGAACTATGCATGAACAGGGATTTCACAAAAGTGGTGGTCCCCAACATATCCTGGCCCCATACCGTTCGGTGTTTAGCATGTGATTGTGTTTGCTAAGAAACAGAAAGCTATAGAAGTGTTCCCAGAATTGGGAAAATATACTCGCAAAGGCTAGCCCAAGTCTTGGTTCCATATGAGGGATCAGTTGAAGCTTCCAAACAAAATGCATCTACAGGGACACATTACAAACATCTGAGGGTATAGACCAGGTGAGCTGGACTTCGCCATGTAAGGCAGCCAAGAAAAGCAGGTATTTGTGTTTCTCAAAGATGCTAAACCTCATGCAGTCAGACCTTTAGATTCCAAACACAATGTCAGATTTAACCAATATGCTGCCATGACAAACTTAAATAATTTTATTTTGCTTTGGAGATGTGATCATTTCTATAGGCTAGACAGCTGTTTCTATTTGCTAATGGCCTATTCATACAGAGTGAACTTTGATGATCAATACAGTTCATTTTAAGTTCAATAGCAAGGCAATTTGGTGCCAGAAACGAAACAATAGTAAATTGTCCATTCCACATATGATAAAGTAGCTGAGCAGACAGTGAAAGAGAATCATTGGCTACCATTATGCCTTTACTGTTGTCCTGCAGTGATATGTATTTTCACAAACCTTGCAGCTTAGGCAAGTTTAACATTTTAAGAGACAAAACACAGATAAGAAGATTAGAACTAGAGGATGTCAAATGTGGGGGTTGCTGAAGAAAATGCAATCCTATACTATGCATTTTTCAAATATTACCCCACTCAGTGTCACATCGATGGCAGATATCACATGGATCCATGCTGATCTGATGACTCTGTGTCACATCTTTAACCATACACTACAGGAGCAGCAGGTGGACACAGGATTGCCAGTCTGGGCATCCACCTATGCTCAGCATTGCATTTAGTTCCATTAATAGTGACCCCCGTTGGGAAGGATCTGAATGTGGCAGAATGGGGGGCCTGTGCCCCCAGGGTGGCCAGTAGTACAACAGACTTTCCCATAACCATATCTCTGCTATATCATTTCTAAGGAGAAGTAAACATAAGAGAATCACAGAGATTGCTTACCTTGCCTTTCCTTAGGGAAAAATGTATCGCATAAACTCCTTGGGATTGCAAAACAACTTGGCAAGTATTAGGTTATCCCATAAATGTATAATTATTCCCTTTCTATACAAGGACAAAATGAGGCATGAAACATTTCGACAATAAACATCCCGAGATCACATGAGGTGATTTATTTCAGTAGGGAAAATGCCAGTGTATTTTTAGATATAATGTTATCGTTCCCTTCTGATAACTTCATAATATTATTCATGTTGTTATATAATTATACCACTCTGGGATAATTAGTCCTGAGTGAAATGGAATGACAAATGCTACTTCTTCTGAGTCTTCCAACTTTAGGAAGGAGAGGCCTGAACAGGGTGCCCTTGTGGCTTTTCCAGCTCCTATTCTCCCTGGATGGGAAGTGTTGCAATCAACCAACAGGAGGGCTTGCATAATAAGCATATGCTCACCGGGATTTCAGCATAATAAAGACACTAAACTGACTCTGCAATCCATCAAATGACTCACTTAAAAATAGTCCTAGCTTTACCAATTTTGCAATGCCCGTTTTTCTCTAGTCAAGAACCAAATGCATTAGTGTTAATGATTTATTTCCCATTTACAATTATCCACATCACAAGTGGATTTGTTGACTTTGCATTCACAACCATACCAGGCAGGTGGCTGGCTAGTAAGGATCTTTGAACACTCACCAGTTCAGCTCATGTCCTGTTAACAAATAGAGACTTGAGTATTTGACAAGTTTGATAGCTTACCAGTCTGTGGGTGTTTAACAGGTTGTTTCACTGTGTTCTTTACTAACCAAGGAGTACAGCTCAACTTTATATCATGGGATAATGTGTGTCATGATGCCTGAGGTCATATAAACAAATGGGGATGTGGTGAGGCATGGCAAGTTCCCCCTGCCCCTGTCACCCTCAGCTATTTTGGCAGTCACTGGAAGTAACACTCAGACTGCAAAGCATTTAATCGAAGCATTCTCCACTACTGTGGTGAGGTGTGGCAAGTCTCTGTCACCCCCAGCTGTTTTGGCAGTCACCGGTAATAACACTCAGACTGTGAAGTGTTTCGTCTAAGCATGTTTATTTCCATTCCTTAACATACAAAGTTGTCTCTCCGTGTTTCCCTTCTCCTTTCTCTTAGCTCTCTCTCCATCTGTTGACCACCCCTCCTTTCTCTTCTCTCCTTTTGTATTCTTCTGCAACCCCACCTACTCCCTCTTCAAAAGGTGTGCCCTCTTCCACATTCATCTACCCTCTAACGAGGGTGTTGGCCCCTTCCTCTTCCCCCTCTCCTCCACCTTGAGTAGGTGCTTTTTCCTTTACAGGTTGTCTCATCCTGCTGACTCCTCTGCTGAATTCTTTGCATGCTGGCCCTTTCTTGATGGACTAGAGATGGGGTAATATTTTTGTTTCCCTTCCCTGCTAGTCCCTTTCCACAGGCTTGCTGAGTGTTCCTCCTTGTCTCGAGTGACATTTTTTCTGGAGCCCTCTTGTCCTTCTTTCTCCTCACCTTCCCAGGTATGTTTTCCCTGTCTTTCTCCCAGTCTCATCCCCCTCCCTGGCCTCTCCTCTTCTCTGGCCTCTCCTTTGCAACACCCATTTCTTCCTTTCTCTGTTTCTCTTGTTCCTGCATTTCTCTTCGGCCACAGCCACCAGCATCTGCCAGCACCATCCTGGGGCTCTGCATTGGTCTCCCCTCTTTTTGGCTTGCCGTTCCTCCTCCAGCCTGCTCCAAACTGCCGAGTCACCGCGTGTAGCTCTTTGGCTCCCTCCTTCATGCTGCTGGCCCATTCTCAAAGTCTGGGAATGTCATGTCCTGTATGGCAGTATATCGAGTCTCCGTGTTCATCCCCAGACAGGCAAATCTGCAGCGGCTTGTGGTTAGGTCATCTCATTCTCCTCTGTGTCCCTATTCTCACACTATTTCCTCTTTCTCTCTCCTTGGCATATTATTTCCCCTTCCCATGCTTACATCTCAAAGTTATATATTACAATTGGGTGCCTGCAAGGACCTGGGAGAGGCATCTCCTTTTCCTCTCCCTCATTTGTTCTCTTTTCTGAAGGTCCCCATAGTCTCTCCCCTTCTCCTGCTTCCTTCTCTCCTTCCCACCTAACAGTCATCCTACATTCATCTGCCTCTTTGTCTTCCAGTTTCCCTCTCTTCCACAGCAGTTTCTACCCAGGAAAACTATGGCCCAATTGTGTGGTGCTGGCCATTCTGCCTGGCCCATTTGCATGCTAGAGAACCTTCAAGGACTTGTAGGGGGCACCTTATTTCCTCCTGTAACACCCTCCCCACACCATTTCCTCTTTTTATCTCCTTCTGTCAACCCCCATATCCTCACCCCTTTCCCTTCCTCATTCTTACCTTCTCAGCCATTCACCAACTGATTTTTATCTGCTTCTCATCTTCAGCTAAATTTATTTACTTCATCTATACCCCACCTTTCTCCACAGTGGGGAACAAAGCAGCTTACATTCTTCTCCTCTCCTTTTTTCTCCACTTCACCTTCACAACACTGTGAAGTATGGAGGGCTGAAAGTATGTGACTAGCCCCAAATCATGGAGTGAGCTTCCTTAGAAAGAAGGGGATTAAAATCCAGCTCTCCCAGACCCTACTCTGAAGCTATGCTACACAATACTGGCTTTCATGGGGTGGCTATTATTATTATTATTATTATTATTATTATTATTATTAGTAGTAGTAGTAGTAGTAGTAGTAGTAGTAGTAGTAGTAGTAGTAGTAGTATTGGATTTATTACCCGCCACTCTCGGCTAAGCCGGCTTGTGGTGGGTTACAAAGTAAAAACAATACAGTCCCCTAAGACTCTATTTCCCTTAAAACCAGAAATTAAAATACAATTCCAAAAAGAAAGAAGGAAAAAGAGGTGGTAACCCACCCTCCACCTACCCCGTTGGGAACCAGGGAAGCAGTTAACCACCAGAGCTGACACACTGTTGAAGACTAGCAGGCAGCCAGGCCTAGGTGTGTCTGCAAGTCAAGTAGTATAAAATCACCCAGTTGTTGCCTGGCTCCAAGGCCAAATCAGTCCTGGAAAGTAACCCTTCCACACCCCCTCTCTTTTACTTACAGAAACCAAGCATTGGAATGGTACGGTTGCCTAGCAACAGCCACTGTGGGAATCTGTTCGTTAAAGCTACAAGTGTGAAAGTTAGATAATAAACAAAGCTGATAAGAAGAAAGTTGTTTAATTTAAAATGTGGGTTTGGAAGAGGGGTTTAGGGATAATGTGGACCACACAAAAGACAAATATGTGGGTTCTAGATAAAATCAAGTCTGAACTCTCCCTAGATGCTAAAATAACTAAACTGAGTCTATCATACTTCCGTCACATGATGAGAAGAAAAAGTCACTGAAAAAGACAATAAAACTAAGAAAAGTTGAAGACAGCAGGAAAAGAGGAAGTCCCAAAATGAGATGGATTAACTCAATAAAGGAAGCCAGGACTTGTTTGCAAGACCTGAAAACAGTAGGACATTTGTGAGTCATTAATACATACGGTCACCATAATTTGGAGGTGAGCCTAACAAACACATAATAGACACCTATCCCACTTTTCTCCTCAGAGGGTAGCCAAAGCAGCTTACCTTATTCTCCATTCCTCTATTTTATTCTCACAACAACCCAAAAAAGTAGAAGAGGCTGAATGATGGTCACCCAAGATCACCCAGCAAGCTGTCATGGCAGAGGGGGGACTTGAACCTGAGTCTCCCAGATCCTAGTTTGACGATCTTCTCTCCTTCCCTCTCCCTGTCAGCCTGTCCCTGGGAAAAGACTGGCCAAGTTCCAATAATTGTATGGCAGAAAGCTGCTTAAGTGAATTGTGTAATGGCTACTGTGGAGCTCAGCTAAGTTATGCAAGTTGTGTGGAGGCTGCCACTGAGCCTAGGTAGCTAGGACGGCATCAGATTGCAGCTTCTGCTGCTTCTGCTGCACAAATTGCATGGTAGCAAATTACTGGTGGTTGCTACTGGGCCTGGCCCTGGCCCTGATTAGTTCTCCATCACTAATTAGATATGATGAGATGCTGATGTGATGCCAAGGCACTTGGAATGCAGACTATTCATGAGATGCAAGCTATGAGAAAAAAAAAACTGAATGGCCTATTCCAAATGTCTATTAAAATGGATGAAAGTTTCAAAATGGATTGCAAAATATTATAGTAATAGTAAACTTCCTGCCCAGTTTTATGATTTTCAAAACAACAGAAAGAGTAGGTCAATTTAGAGAAATGGGAAGTTCAATATTCATTCAATGTTGTAGCGGGGGAAAAAAATTGTGCTCAAGACAATCAAGGCCATTGCATCCATGAACCACCTTTAGCTTTTTAGGAGCAGAAGGTAAGATGAAATAAATAAATACAACAAATGAGCTAAACAAATGCAGGTATCCACGAAGCATTGGCAGCACTTCCTGGCGCTTTGCAGTGCTTAACATTATAATGGAGCAAACAGCAGTAAACAGAAAAATACATATCAAACTAAATTTAGTCCAAGGGAACTGGCAGGCCTGCTAGCAGTACTCTGACAGTGCAATCCTGAGCAGAGTTACACACTTCGAAATCCATTGAGGTTAATGAGCTTCAAAGGGTGTAACTCTTCTCAGGATTCCCTGGCTAGGTTCAAGGGGGTACATCAATAGACACCACGCATTTTCATCAGTCACAGTGAACAAACTCGTTTGCTTGGTTTAGACATTCTCTCCCCCCCCCCCATCTTTTTCTTTTTTATGGAGGCAATATTTATGGCTGGGGCAGTGCTGAGTAAGATGCAGTGATTATGGCAGATTTTATCACAGCCGTATTACTTAGCTGCAAGGTGAAGCGCTGTGCTAAAATGGATCATGAATCCCCGAAATTGACTATCTGTCACCTTTATAATCCTGATGGAAAGGCAGGTCAGATCAGGCCTGACAACTTCCCATGCAAACGAGAGTACAACAGCAATGCCTGCTCTCCTTAAGGTATTTATTTGTCTAAAGAGGAGAGAACAGGACAAGACAGAGATGCATACTAAAAGCAAATATACACAAGGAGAATGGATAGTCACAGAAGAAATGCAAACATGTGAGGACTGAAAGAACAAAGGGTTTTGCAGTTCTGGGAACAGAAAGGCAAAACTAACCTGGACCAAGTTTCCCAACAAGAAATAAGCAGCTCAGAAAATGAAGAAGTAGAAGAAGAAGATTTGGTTCTTATATGTCGCTTTTCCCTACCCGAAGGAGCTCAAAGCGGCTTACAGTCGCCTTCCCATTCCTCTCCCCACAATAGACACCCTGTGGGGTTGGTGAGGCTGAGAGAGTGCTGATATCACTGCCCGGTCAGAGAAGTTTTATCAGTGCTGTGGCGAGCCCAAGGTCACCCAGCTGGTTGCATGTGGGGGAGCGCAGAATCGAACCTGGCATGCCAGATTAGAAGTCTGCACCCCTAACCACTACACCAAACTGAAGAATAGTTCTCCACCCCCCAGCACCGCCCCCCCTCCAGGGCACAGGTAAGTTCACACTCATTTACTTAAGGTTGTTAACACTTGTATAGAATTTATACCCACCAGTGACCATGACTCCTTTTCACAAAGAATAATATAGTGATTTCCTCCAAATCTCAGTCACTGCTTTTGACCTTGGAAAGTTTCCTGTATCTTGAGTTGCAAACAATGAGAAATCTCATAAAAGCCAGTTTGGTGTAGTGGTTAGGTGTGTGGACTTCTAATCTGGCATGCCGGGTTCTATTCTGCGCTCCCCCATATGCAGCCAGCTGGGTGACCTTGGGCTCGCCACAGCACTGATAAAGCTGTTCTGACCAAGCAGTGATATCAGGGCTCTCTCAGCCTCACCTACCTCACAGGGTGTCTGTTGTGGGGAGAGGAATGGGAAGGCGACTGTAAGCCGCTTTGATCCTCCTTCGGGTAGGGAAAAGCGGCATATAAGAACCAACTCTTCTTCTTCATCTCACCAGGAAAGGGGTTTCCCATCATAATCATAATGATACAATAAAATATAAGTATATTTTGAAACCTACAGGGCTGCCAGGGAGAGCGACTAAGGAGAAAATACCTAGGGTTCAAAACAAGTGAAGGTTCCCTGAAGCCAGTGTCATGCCGCTTTTGAAATGCATTTGATTTTTTTTATTTCTAATGCAGTTTCACACTGATGCTTCTAGGGGCATACATGAGACAGTAAACAGCAATAGCTCAGACTCTGCTGGTTCAGTCGTTCTGCAATAGCTGCCACAAGCATAAGGAGAATCATTGCTTCTCAGATCCTGCTAAACCCACCAGACCAGCCAGCAATGGAGTGAGCCAAGGCCAGCCAGCATACCTCATGGCTACTACAGTCATTTCAGGATGCAGCCTGCTCATGAGGATGTTAACTCTAGCAATCTACGATTTCCCTCTTCCCTTCCACCCAGCTCCATAGTTTTCTCTGTGCAATCAGAGTTTGCGAAGGAGCAGTTCTGTTAGTGTGTTGTCCTCTTTTCCATACTTCTCTCCTCCTTTTCCTTTCATGGTCAGCCTTCATTCCTCTCTCCCCATTTCTAATCCCCCCTTTTATCTGTTTGGGTCCCAACTCCTTCTCATACATCCTCATTAGAAACATAGAAAGCAAACCTGTATTCATATAATGAACAGAAGGGAAATGTAAGTCATGATCCAAAGAACCTCTACAAGACCCATAGTAAACATTCTACAGGATTGCTATTTGAAATACACACATCCAGACCTTCCTTGGGATCATGACAATCATTTTTAAAATGACTTGTGTCTGGTTCTAGCAAGCTCCAAGATCAAGCTACTAGAACAATGGACAAAGGAGCCAAAGCATGTGGGCAGGCATGCAAGCAGAAAAACATGAAACATTTTAAATGGGTGCTAAATAAAGTTCTCTTAGCTATGAATGCCATGAACCTTATGCCAATAGAGGTACTCTGACTCTGCCATGCAGTTAAATGCACAGCAGATGAACTTTGAAAAAGAGTTAGGCTCCTTGGACTGCTAAGATCCACAATGGATCCCTAGACAAGGATTCTACCTGGGCTCCACCTTATGAAATGAAATAATGTAACAAAACAAATATCTTGGCTGGCTTTTATCACACATCTAAAGCATCCACAGATCCACCTTCTGTCCATTTGTGGCAGGCATAACTCATCATAAAATAAAAGTAGGAACCTCAAAATTGGTCTAAATTGTAGTGTTTAAGAAATCTTTTTTTTTTTGGGGGGGGGGCGTTTATGCAGAGGTAGCAATTCAAGCAAAAGAAAAAGAAATCCATTGACTGTACAATACTTTGTTTTTTCAGTCTCACCCTTAAGCAAAACCTCCACTGTCATTACAACTTGCAGAGAAATAACAGTGTAGTATATGAAGAGTAAATGAAGAAATGTGCATACACACAAAAGCTTATACCTTGAATAAAATATTGTTGGTCTTAAAGGTGCCACTGGATTCTAACTTTGTTCTGCTGCATCAAACCAACACAGCTACCATCATGAATATAAGTAGAGTAATATTCCTCTGTCAGAATCATAGAATAATGAGAGTTGGAAGGACCATACAGGCCATCTAGTCCAACCCCTGCTCAGTGCAGATCACCCTAAAGCATCCATGATAAGTAGCTGTCCAGCCACTGCTTGAAGATTGCCAGTGAGGGGTAAATCACCACCTTCTACAGCAGTCGATTTCACTGCTGAACTACTCTGACTGTGAATTCCCCCATCCCCCAATATCCAGCTAGTATGAATCTCCATGTAGTTTAAATTCATTACTATGGGTCCTATCCTCTGCTGCCAATCTTTCCTTGCCTTCCTCTAAATGACAATCTTTCAGTCTTAAAGTCATCATGTCCCCTCTCAATCTCCTCTTCTTCAGGCTGAATATTCCCAAATCCTCAGCCTTTTCTCATAGGGCTTGGTCACCTATGAGATCATCCTTGTTGCTTTCCTCTGGACTTTCTCAATTTTGTCCATGCCCTTTTTGAGGTGAAGTCTACAGAACTGTATACAGTACCCCAGGTGGGGTCTGACCAATCTGGCATACAGTGGGACTATGACACCTTGTGATTTTGATGCAATGCCTCTATTGATACAGCCTAGGACTCCCTTTTTTTTTAAAAAAAGTAAATGTTGTTTGAAGTCAATGGATATAAATGAGTACGACACTATTTAGGATTGTACTCCCAGTACTGGGGAGTACAATTCCTTTTCCTGGGATCCTGTTTCCCTTTTCTTGGTAAAATAATTGCTCATTCTCACAACAGATACCCTGTGATGAAGGTGAGACTGAGAGATCTGCAAGAACAACTCTTGAAGAACTGACTAGCCCAAGGTTACCCAGCTGGCTGCAGGTGAAGGAGTGGGGAATCCAATCTGGTTCTCCAGATTAGAGTCCAGCACTCTTAACCACAGTACCAAGCTGGATCCCAGTTTGAAGCAAAAAGTGTCTCCATGTGAAAAAATTGGTACATTCCAATAACGCCATGATAAACCAGTATGGTTTACTGGTTGAGAGTGGTGGACTCTAAACTGGAGAACCAGATTGGATTCCCCACTCCTCCACTAGAAGCCAGCCTTGGGCCAGTCACAGTTGTCTCAGGACTCTTTCAGTCCCACCTACTTCTCAAGGTGTTTGTTGCGAGGAGAGGGAGGGAAGGCAATTGAAAGAGGCTTTGGGACTCTTTTGGGCAGAGCAAAACAGAGTATAAAAACCAACTCTTCCTAAGTCAAGGGGTGTATAGTTGCATTTGTGTTTGTTTATATCCTTCACTTGTCCCCAGTTGGTAATGGATGTTCTCACACTTCCATTTTCTCACGACAACCCCACAGCAGCTTTGTCGGGTAGATTAAACTGAGAGTTGATATTGTGCTCAAGTTCAGCCAGCAAGCTTCTATGGTAGAAATGGGGGCTTGAACTCTCGTCACCTAGGGTCAGTCTGGCTCCCTATCCACTATATAAGCTCCCTAGTGTTACAGATGGTTCAAATGTGACAGCCTTGTATACTATTCTTTTGTAAGTGCTTTTTGAACAAGGTGTTTGATCCCGTGACTGTTCAACTTTCATAGTTTGTAAGCACTCAACCTCATTAGAATTTCAGAACTGGTTACTGTCCTTAGAGATGGCATCATTCTTTTATACACATCTCAAGGTCACACTGGGGCAAGGATAGCTGGCCTATCCTTTAAAATATTAGTACCACGGAACTCCTCAGTGGGAAACAAACAGTAGTTATCTAACCTTTCGATTGATCTATTTTTTTCATGACAGATTTTCCATAAGGTAGAAAATCAACAGATGCAGCTTGTAGCATCACCATGCTTTGAAAAGCCATATCTCTAAGATTTCTGTCATGCAGCTATAAATAGCACAAGGTCGGAGGAGGGGAAAGGTGACAACTTGAATCCTAAGTAACATTGATTTTATGCAATGTCCTTGGAAAATAAGAGAATACATGCTTCCACAGTTTTGGTTGCATATGCATGTCGATCCCAATAGCAGGCAGGAGCTCCAAAATGCAATCAGAAAAAGAAAAGCTGTTGTGTTAATTTCTGCCCTCGCATCATGCAGATTGTTCTAAGAGAGCTTTTCCCCCTAGTTATTCAAATGAAGAAGCCTATAAACAAACATCCTAAATCCCTATTAATTCCTGGTGAGCTATCAGCAACTGAACAGTGCTGACCCCAGGGGTTAATGTATCCCATTTTCTTTATTAAGACTGACAGAAGAGAGCAAGAAAGGCCCATTTACTTTAATGGAGTGAAGACATGGTCGTCTTCGGTCCACAAACTTGTGTTTATTGCTTATGAGCCTCATCCTGCAGTGAGTAAAGGGGAACTCTGAACCTGATTTTTTAAAAAAATGTTTAGAGTCATATACTATGAAGTCAATCTTCTTCTTTTTTGGCACCCCATTTGTCTCATCTGTAACCCAGGGAATAACAGCAGTACACTTCATCACGATGCCGTAAATCCTTAACAACACTAGCATGTTGAAAACTGTTTAAGATCTTTTGGGTAGAATGTGCTGGGAATCAAGAAGGCAAAGACTCCTCCTGGCTTGTTCCTCTCACCTGTCCTTTCCTTGGCTACCTTTAAAGAGGAAGTCACATCCCTGCTAAACCTGATGACAACAGAGATAGTGTTAATTGGTAAATAACTTCAGTGGGGTACAATCTTATCAACCACCAACAATGCCTCCCTGGAGCAAAGAGGCTCAATCCATTTTCTAAAAGTATCCCAGTTATCTGTTGCAAACGATTGACTCCCGAAGGCTCCCAAGGGCTGCATTTGGTCTCTGTCTATGAACAAACTCGACAATCTTTCCCACATGGGCCTTTGCAATTAAATCATGTTACCCAACTCTGGGCTGTAGTTGCTTATTCATTATTCCTTATGTAGGAGCAGACCACAGATTCAGCCGCCATTGGTGAGCAGAGTCTGTGCACTGTTCAGCCATATTGTTGCCTTCCTGAATAGCGAAAGAGGAAGAAGGGTTTTCAAGGTGTTTTACAAATGGAATACACACAGTTTGTCTCCTTCCTACTGGAAATACTGCATAAAAGCTATGGGTGAAATGAACACTAATATTCATTGGCTGCCTTGAAATCCACTTAACTAATTCTGAAGACCGGTCGCATTCACATTGCTTGTACCGGGCATTATACCGGGTATTGGGCATTTCCTGTGACTATAAATTTGATGCTGTAATCTCACAATATTTCCATGAAAAGTCAGTTGCAGTATAGTGTCATCTCATTTAATACCATCTGCCCCTTTTCTCATCAGCACTTTTCGTGCCAAGAAAATTGAAAACTTTGAACATTGGTTGGTTGTCCATCATTTCATCTGTTCTGAGTCAGAACAAATGAGAAAAAACCCTCCTGAGGATTCTCATCCATATTCCAGCTCTCCCTCCCATACCCGGTTTGGTAATTCACTGGCTATACCTTCATATTTGTTCTGTTAAAGGGAGTTGGCATGGCAATATCATCTTATTTCACAAATTAAATACTACAACATCCACATGTACATATATGTTACATATGGGTGACTATGATTTCCTTGATGAGTGCTGGGAAACAAAGCATCTGCTAAGCTTCCAGAGTCGTGCAATTTTCTGACCTGCCTGGCCAACTATTCCATTTATCAAATGGTGGAAGAACCTATGAAAGACTTGGCCAAACTTGACAATACCGACCAACAATACCGACCAAGAGTTGGTGGAAGGAAGTAGAAACCCTGAGTGGGAGTGACCATGTCCTCCTAGAATTCCTTTTGAGATGGGGGGGGGGCAAGGACTTTCATAGTCAAATGTGCATGTTAGACTTTTTCAGGGCAGACTTTAATGAACTCAGAGACATGATGAAAATCATCCCATGGACCAGAATGCTAGAAGAGAACGGAGCAAGTGATGGATGGGCTCTCCTTAAACAAGAGCTATTGCATGTTCAAGCCAGACTATTCCAGCAAGACAGAAACATGGTAGAGAATCCAAAAAGCCTGTTTGGCTGAACAGAGAATTTCAGAAGGAAGAAAAAGGAAATGTTCCAGAAATGGTGGGAAGGGCAGACCTCTAAAGATCTGCAGGTTATTAGGCAGTGTAGGTCAGCCATCAGAAAGGTCAAGGCTGAGTGTGAGCTGAGATTGGCCAAGGAAGCTCACTATAACAAGAAAAGCTTCTTCAGATATGTGAGCAAACACAAATGTGGCAATAGGCCCACTGGTGGGTAATGATGGAGAGATTTTGACAGAGGGCAGAGAGCAAGCAGAAAGGCTAAAGCCCTTTTTTGCCCCTGTGTTTCTCCAGAAAAATATGGATACATCTAGGGATGGTAGTAGGCAAGGTACAGTGTCTGGCGGGCAGATAGACATGGACAGAGTGGTTATTGAGAGGTACTTAGCTTCACTGAATGAGTTCAAATCCCCTGGGCTGGATGGTATACACCCAAGAGTGCTCAAATAACTTTCTGGAGAGCTTGTAGAACATTGTCCATCGTCCTTAGGACCTCTTGGAGGACTGGAGAGGTGTCAGAAGACTGGAGAAGATCAAATGTTATCCCAATCTTCAAAAGCGATGTCCCAGGAAACTACAGGCTAGTGAGTCTGACCTTAATTGCAGGGAAGCTAATGGAACAGTTTTTAAAGGGGGTGATTTGCAAACATCTAAAGCACAATTTGTTGAACTGGGGAAGTCAGCACAGATTTGACTCCAACAGGTGCTGCCAGATCAACCTAGTTTACTTCTTGGACTGAGTGATGGGCTTATTAGATTGTGGAAACTCAAGGGATGTGGTTTACCTGGATTTCAGTAAGGCTTTTGACAACGTTCCTTGTATGTTCTGATGGGTAAATTGGAAGACAGTGAACTGGATTTTTAGATGGTTAGGTGGATAGGGAACTGGCTAGAAAATCACACCCAAAGAGTGGGTGGGGCAATTCCAGGCTTATTCAATATGCCCTATAGCTTGCCAGGTACCCCCTGGCCAATGGTGAGGGATAAGAGGGCATGGTCCAGGTTGAGAAACTCTTGGAGATTTGAGGATGCAACCTGGGGAGAAGAGAGGCTTTAGCGAGATATATGCCATAGAGCAGTGGCCCCCAACCCCTGGTCCGGGGACCAGTACCGGTTCAGAGATCAGTAAGTACCGGGCCATGGCTTTTCCTCGTCCTCCTCCCCAGCGGCTGCCTCAGGGGCCGCCCTGCCACTCTGCCACTGGCTCACCTTTGGTGCTCTCAGGTAGCCGCTACGGCCACGGCTTCCCCTTGGCGTGACACTGCACAGCTGCTGCTGGCAGCACCTCCCAGTAGGTGGCGGGAAGTCAGGGGCGCCCGCGGGAAAGCAAGTGGAGCAGGGGCTCAGGTGGCAGCGACATCCCTCGGCAAAAGACTACCCCCCCGGGCCTGAGTAAAATTGTCAAACGTTGACTGGTCCCCGGTGATAAAAAGGTTGGGGGACCACTGGTTGGGGACCACCGCCATAGAGTCTACTCTCCAAACCATCTGATTTATCCTGGGAAACTATTCTCTGTAGTCTGGATATGAGATGCTGTTCCAGGGGATCCCCAGGATGGCTGGTAAGGTGGGCAGGGAGGGACCTCAGTTGGCTATAATACTCTGGAGTCCACCCCCAAAGCAAATTTTTTTCTCCAGGGAAACTGAACTCTTTAATCTGGAGATGAGCTATAATTTCAGGGTAACCTCAGGTCCCACCTGCGGACTGGCATCCCTAAACTCGGTCTGTCTGCCAATCCTAGCTGGATTCCTCAGAGCTCTTTATTGTAAGTGTGCTTGTACAGTTGGCCAGAACTCCGGGACTTTGCTAGTCTAACCCTGCTCAATCATCCATATGTGACACAATTATTTTATTAAGGAACTAATTCATTGCCCTTTTGGCCTCTGTAGTGAGCCTAGCCTGGTTCTCCAATAAACTAGATACATTAGAGGAGTGACCAGAGTGATCTCTCTGAGGTAAAAAAAAGAAGAAAAAAAAGCCACAATCCCAAAGTTTGGATAGGATCATGCTGCATTTTCACACCTCCTGACAACTTCAAGGTAATTTGCACTCTGCTCCCCATTATTAGATCTAGTGGTTGTATTCCTTCTAGACTCCCCCCGCCCCCCAACACACACACACACATACACACATACACACACACTTTCACATTTGTGTTCTTCCTATTTGCTGTCCCCAGAATTCATTTGTTCTCTGCTAATGAAACCTCTGCGTTGCTAACAAAGCAGAAAATAAAAAAGGTAAATAGAAGTCCCCAGAAACAATTTGTTGGTACATGCATTCTCGTTGAACAACGTCTGAGGGAATTTTCTCCCTAGCAAGAGGGAGGGGGAGGAAGAGGAGGAGGAGGGGAAGAGGGGCCCCCGCAAAAGCAATTAGTTTATTTGGAGAGGAAACGGCAATTATAATCACAGTGAAGACAAATGGGCACTCAGACAGATGCACCTGTGATCTCCAGAAGGCACTTGAGTGCAGCCAAGGCACATGACCAGAAGAACCACCAACACCAGAGGGGTAGAATTATCAAGGGCTGTTCTATATTTCACGTTTAACCATTTAGTCGTGACAGCAAGGATCAGCAGGCCTTGCTGATCTCAAGATCTACTATTACTCAGAGCAGCAGGAAAAGCTGATGGGTGATTTTATCAATGCAGGCCAAATTATTTGATAGGAATTTTTATAACATATGAAGTGCTCTGCTGGATCAGACCAGCAGCCCATCTGGTCCAGTGTCCTGTCTCACACAATGGCCAACCAGTTCTTCTGAAGGGCCAACAGCTGAACATAAAGGTTGGGGCCTTCTCCTGGTGTTGTCGCTTGACTCTGGTACTGAGAGATTTGTTGCCTCTGAAAATGGAGATTATCTTTTGTCACCATGGCACTACTAGGGAAAACCTAGAAGTGATGTCATACCTTTGTAGGAGATTCTAGATTTCAAGAGCAGAGTAACATCACTTCCAAGTTTTCCCCGGAAGTGACATACACTGCTCACAGTTGCTCTCCATGTCTCTGCCGCCCCAAGGCTCCTGCCAGTTGCCAGTCACTATCAACCATTGCCTGGCAACCCTAAATATAGTCAGTGGGACTTGCAGTCTCCAGGTACTACTCCATACCCTGTGAAGTCTTTTGTTCTTTGTAAAGGAACATGAGTACTGAACAAATCATAGAACTAGAATAAAAGCATATTAATTTGTTGATCAGTTTAGCATTTTTATTCTTGTATACTATCAGCTGCATGTACTGTTCAAACTTTGTTTCTGTGGCATGAATAGGGCTGCCAATGTACTGATAAGGAATACACTAACACGTACTAGCTAGTCTTGCAAACCTTCAAATGGCAGCTGGAGACCTTCTGGAATTACAACTGATCTCCAGACTACAGATTTTCTGAAGGAAATTGCACCTTTGGAGAACAAACTCCATAGCATCATATCCCTGTCAAGTTCCCTCCCCTTCCCAGTAGGGTTGTCAGCCTTCCAGTAGTGGTTGGAGATCCCTTGGGATTGACTGAGATCAGTTCACCAGGAGAAAATGGCTACTTTGGAAGGTGGAGTCTATGGCATTATACCTTGTTGAAATCCCTCTCCTCCACAAACCACACCCTCCTCAGGCTCCACCCTCAAAATCACCAGGTACTGCCCAACATGGAAGTGGCAACTCTATGAACATAAAAGAAGCCATGGTAGATCAGGTCAGTGGCCCACACAGTCCATTAATGTCACACAGTGACCAAAACTCAGGTACCATCAGGAGGTTTACCAGCAGAGCCAGAACTCCAGAATCCTTTCCACTGTACATGCTCCCCAAAAACACCAAGAATACAGAGCATCACTTCCCCAAACAGTGTTCCATCTATGCCTTATGGCTAATAGCCACTGATAACTCTCTGCTCCATATATCTAGAAGAAGAAGTGTTGGCTCTTATATTCCACTTTTTTCAGTGGCATACAATCACCTTCCCTTTCCTCTTCCCACAAGAGATACCCTGTGTGGTAGGTGAGGCTGAGAGAGCCCAGATTTTACTGCTTGGTCAGAACAGATTCATTAGTGCTGTGGCAAGGCCAAGGTCACCCAGCTGGCTGCATGTGGAAGAAGAGCAGGAAATCAAACCCGGCTCACCAGATTAGAAGTTGGCACTCCTAACCACTGCGCCAAGGTGGCTCTCTCTAATCCCATTTTGAAGGTGGCTCTCTCTAATCCCATTTTGAAGCTGTCTATGCTTGTAGCCACTGCCAAGTCCTGTAGCAGTGAATTCCATGTGTTCATTACTCTTTGTGTGAAGCAGTACTTCCTGTTATCTGTCCTAAGTGCATTAATTCCATTGAGTGTCCATGAGTTCTTGCACTGTGAGAAAGGGAGAAAAATACTTCTTTCTCTACCTTCTATATCTTATGCATAATTTAGTAAACTTCTATCATGTCACCTCTCAACCGTCGTTTCTCCAAGCTAAAATGCCCTAATCTCCTTAACCTTTCTTCATAGGGAAGGTGTTTCATCATTTTAGTTGCCCTTTGCTGCACCTTTTCCAGTGCTATCATATCTTTTTTGAAGTGCAATGACCAGAACTGTACACAGTATTCCAAATGAGATTTTAATAGGGGCATTATGTACCTAACTAATTTGTTTTCAATCCCCTTCCTAATAATCCCCAGCATAGTATTTTTATTGTAGTCACATACTGAGTCAATATCTTCAGTTTGCTATCTACCACAATTCACTGCAAGTTTGGACCCCATCAATATAAAATTATCTTAAAACCGCCCGTGGCGCCACGGGCGCCACGGACTACATAAAAGAGTAAGGGCTGTTGGGGAGGAGTTAGGGCGGGCCCTGTCCGGGATAAAAACTCGGAGGGGCCAATCAGGAGCCGCGAAGCGGCTCCTGATTGGCCCCTCCGAGTGTCCATCCAGGACCAGGAGCCAATGGGGAGGCGCGCGAAGCGCGCCTCCCCATTGGCTGCTTCGGCCGGCCGGGACTCAGTGCAGTCTGCCAGACCGCGCAGTCTGCCAGTCATCCAGCCGGCCTGCTCCTCCTCACAGCCATGTGAATTGGGGCCCACTCCGCCAGCCGCCGTGAGCCGCGCTACTGCCCTGAAGGTGGGGAGGAGCCCGTTCGGCACTTGGGGAGGGTGGGGGCGCGGCGGCGCCGGGCTCCCCTCGCCCCCGGGAGAGGCCTCGCTGCTGCGAGGCCTCTCCCGGGGGCGAGGGGAGCCCGTTCGGCACTTGCGGAGGGTGGGGGGGCGGCGGCGCCGGGCTCCCCTCGCCCCCGGGAGAGGCCTCGCTGTTGCGAGGCCTCTCCCGGGGGCGAGGGGAGCCCGTTCGGCACTTGGGGAGGGTGGGGGGGCGGCGGCGCCGGGCTCCCCTCGCCCCCGGGAGAGGCCTCGCTGTTGCGAGGCCTCTCCCGGGGGCGAGGGGAGCCCGTTCGGCACTTGGGGAGGGTGGGGGCGCGGCGGCGCCGGGCTCCCCTCGCCCCCGGGAGAGGCCTCGCTGTTGCGAGGCCTCTCCCGGGGGCGAGGGGAGCCCGTTCGGCACTTGGGGAGGGTGGGGGCGCGGCGGCGCCGGGCTCCCCTCGCCCCCGGGAGAGGCCTCGCTGTTGCGAGGCCTCTCCCGGGGGCGAGGGGAGCCCGTTCGGCACTTGGGGAGGGTGGGGGCGCGGCGGCGCCGGGCTCCCCTCGCCCCCGGGAGAGGCCTCGCTGTTGCGAGGCCTCTCCCGGGGGAGAGGGGAGCCCGTTCGGCACTTGCGGAGGGTGGGGGGGCGGCGGCGCCGGGCTCCCCTCGCCCCCGGGAGAGGCCTCGCAACAGCGAGGCCTCTCCCGGGGGCGAGGGGAGCCCGTTCTGCACTTGCGGAGGGTGGGGGGGGCGGCGGCGCCGGGCTCCCCTCGCCCCCGGGAGAGGCCTCGCTGTTGCGAGGCCTCTCCCGGGGGCGAGGGGAGCCCGTTCGGCACTTGCGGAGGGTGGGGGCGCGGCGGCGCCGGGCTCCCCTCGCCCCCGGGAGAGGCCTCGCTGTTGCGAGGCCTCTCCCGGGGGCGAGGGGAGCCCGTTCGGCACTTGCGGAGGGTGGGGGGGGCGGCGGCGCCGGGCTCCCCTCGCCCCCGGGAGAGGCCTCGCTGTTGCGAGGCCTCTCCCGGGGGCGAGGGGAGCCCGTTCGGCACTTGCGGAGGGTGGGGGGGCGGCGGCGCCGGGCTCCCCTCGCCCCCGGGAGAGGCCTCGCTGTTGCGAGGCCTCTCCCGGGGGCGAGGGGAGCCCGTTCGGCACTTGCGGAGGGTGGGGGGCGCGGCGGCGCCGGGCTCCCCTCGCCCCCGGGAGAGGCCTCGCTGTTGCGAGGCCTCTCCCGGGGGCGAGGGGAGCCCGTTCGGCACTTGCGGAGGGTGGGGGCGCGGCGGCGCCGGGCTCCCCTCGCCCCCGGGAGAGGCCTCGCTGTTGCGAGGCCTCTCCCGGGGGCGAGGGGAGCCCGTTCGGCACTTGCGGAGGGTGGGGGCGCGGCGGCGCCGGGCTCCCCTCGCCCCCGGGAGAGGCCTCGCTGTTGCGAGGCCTCTCCCGGGGGCGAGGGGAGCCCGTTCGGCACTTGCGGAGGGTGGGGGGGCGGCGGCGCCGGGCTCCCCTCGCCCCCGGGAGAGGCCTCGCTGTTGCGAGGCCTCTCCCGGGGGCGAGGGGAGCCCGTTCGGCACTTGCGGAGGGTGGGGGGGCGGCGGCGCCGGGCTCCCCTCGCCCCTGGGAGAGGCCTCGCTGTTGCGAGGCCTCTCCCGGGGGCGAGGGGAGCCCGTTCGGCACTTGCGGAGGGTGGGGGGGCGGCGGCGCCGGGCTCCCCTCGCCCCCGGGAGAGGCCTCGCTGTTGCGAGGCCTCTCCCGGGGGCGAGGGGAGCCCGTTCGGCACTTGCGGAGGGTGGGGGGGGCGGCGGCGCCGGGCTCCCCTCGCCCCCGGGAGAGGCCTCGCAACAGCGAGGCCTCTCCCGGGGGCGAGGGGAGCCCGTTCGGCACTTGCGGAGGGTGGGGGCGCGGCGGCGCCGGGCTCCCCTCGCCCCCGGGAGAGGCCTCGCAACAGCGAGGCCTCTCCCGGGGGCGAGGGGAGCCCGTTCGGCACTTGCGGAGGGTGGGGGGGCGGCGGCGCCGGGCTCCCCTCGCCCCCGGGAGAGGCCTCGCTGTTGCGAGGCCTCTCCCGGGGGCGAGGGGAGCCCGTTCGGCACTTGCGGAGGGTGGGGGGGCGGCGGCGCCGGGCTCCCCTCGCCCCCGGGAGAGGCCTCGCTGTTGCGAGGCCTCTCCCGGGGGCGAGGGGAGCCCGTTCGGCACTTGGGGAGGGTGGGGGCGCGGCGGCGCCGGGCTCCCCTCGCCCCCGGGAGAGGCCTCGCTGCTGCTAGGCCTCTCCCGGGGGCGAGGGGAGCCCGTTCGGCACTTGGGAAGGGTGGGGGGGCGGCGGCGCCGGGAGAACCCACAGCCATGTGAGTTTGGGGGGGGGGGGGCCGCGCCAGCCTTCTCTTTCCCCCGGGAGAGGCCTGGATGCAGCCACGCCTCTCCCGGGGGAAAGAGAAGGCCTTTCAGGACTTGAGGAGGGGGGGGGGGGCGGCGCTGGCCTTCTCTTTCCCCTGGGAGAGGCCTGGATGCAGCCACGGGGAAAGAGCCCGGGGGAGAGAGAAGGCCTTTCGGGACTTGCGGAGGGTGGGGGGGGGCCGCGCCGGCCTTCTCTTTCCCCCGGGAGAGGCCTGGCTGCAGCCATGGGGAAAGAGCCCGGGGGAGAGAGAAGGCCTTTCCCCCGGGAGAGGCCTGGCTGCAGCCAGGCCTCTCCCAGGGGACAGAGAAGGCCTTTCGGAACTTCAGACCAACTTCAGTCACATACATGCAGGAACTGCTTGGTTTCTGGATCTGCTTGCTTTCTTTTTCTTCTGCCCGGCTCGATGACATCCTCAACAGGATGAAATCCACTTTGATCTGTGAGTATATCTGTGTTTCCTTCAACAATAAAGATGCTTCTGTGTTCGGAGGGGGGTAGGTGGCATTAAGGTATCACTGGACTCTAGATTTGTTGTGCTGCTTCACACCTACATGGGTTACAGACCCACTTGCCCATCTAACTATCCCTATGTATCCTTTCTGAATATTATTCTTTGTGCGGGGATCTTAACGGTGCCCCTGGACTCCAAATTTGTCCTGGTCTTTCACACCTGCATGGGTTGCATATATTCCGGATAAAATCCCCACTTTGCCATCATGTCCCCATCCCACATTCCACCTTCAGTTCTACAGCAACCTCCCTCTTTCATCAGTCCTACGTGTTTTAATTTCCATCCTTCTACCTCTCACCAACTAATTCCAAGGACTTGGGATGCTTCCCTTATACTACTTCTGAGGAGCTCAATGACAGCCTCACGACAATCAATCCCACTTGCCAGTCTAAGTCTCCCTATGTGTCCTTTTACAATACAGATGCCTTCGGGTTTCTGGGGGGCGGGGGGGTAAAGGTGCACCTGGAATCTAACTTTGTCCTGCTGCTTCACACCACATCCCACCTTCAGTGCAAAAATCTTTACTACAAACATTGTCTTCCAAGAACTCCTACCACAAACAGCACACCACCAGGCACATCAACAACATGCACTTCTAAGCTCTCTTCAACTCTCCCCTGGCCATCCCACCTCTCCTCACTAACACCCAATCCTCAACAACAACAGCATACCATTCTGCACACAACAACTTCATTCCACAAAAGCAGCTCACCCACTAACCATTCTTAACACGACACTCTTCCATGGCACTCCGCAGCTACAGCCCACATCCTATGAGTCTCGATAAAGAACTTTGGCTTAAAAACCACACTTCAACCCATTTCTCTTTATTTCGTTCTTTTTTCTTATTACACTCTCATGCCTCCAAAGAACTTTGCTGGTATCACCCTCCAACCCTGCTCTTCTAGGACCCCCACCCAACCCACTCCCTCCAGCATGACTGGACAATGCCACTGCAAAGAAAAACAATACAAAAAAACCCCACATCATCATACCTCCTTCAAATAAGCCCACCTAACTCCGTACACTTTACCCCCTCCCACCCATCCTCTGGACCATACATCCATTCACTACCTTTTCTACACAACAAACTATTTCCTCCCTCCATCACCAACCACTACTCCACATTCCCCTCTACTTCCTCTATACTTATCTGACCCTCTCCCACCCATTGTGCCAAAACCCCTACACTGTACCTCACACAAGCCCACACACAAAACACTGTCCCATCAACCCTTTCTAGCGCCCGTTGTATTTACAAGCACAACGGGCTTTAAATCTAGTAGTTAATATTTGTGTATTACTTTGCACTTTCCCACATACAACCTCATTTGCCACATTGGTGCTCATGCAATCAGCCTTGACTTGATCCCTCTGAAGTGCCTCTCTGGGTCTCACCACCCTGAAAAAATTAGCATCATCCACAGACTTAACCCCTTCACTTCTAACTCAAAACTCCAAATCATTAATGGGGGGAAAAAGCACCATACATTATACTTGACCTAGCAATGGTACCCACTGCTTACCCCTTTTCACTGTGTAAACTGCCCTTTTACGTTAAGCGTAGCAGCTTCTAATCTGGTGAGCCAGGTTTGATTCCCCACTCCTCCGCATGGAGCCAGCTGGGAGATCTTGGCCTTGTGCTGTTCTGATCGAGCAGAAATATCAAGGCTGTCAGCCTCACCTACCTCACAGGGAGAGAAAGTGAAGGCAATTATAAGGTGCTTTGAGATTCCTTCTGGTAGAGAAAATCAGGTTATGAAGACCAACTTTTCTTCCTCTGCTTCATTTATACTCACTCTCTGTTTCCTGTTAATTAGTCAGATCTTAATTCATAAGAGGACTTGTTCTCTTATACCATGACTCCTGAGTTTACTGAAGAACCTTTAATGAAAAGCTATCAAAAGCTTTCTAGAGGTCTAAGTCAATGAGATCTATTGAGCCACCCTTCTTGTTCACGCCTTTAAAGAACTCTAAAAGGTTAGTTGTGAATTTCCTGCATTCTGCAGGGGGTTGGACTAGATTACCCTGGAGGTTCCTTCCAACTCTATGATTCTATGAGTCTAATAGAATCATAGAATCATAGAATCATAGAATCATAGAATCATAGAGTTGGAAGGGGCCATACAGGCCATCTAGTCCAACCCCCTGCTCAACGCAGGATTAGCCCTAAGCATCCTAAAGCATCCAAGAAATAATAGAATCTATGCTGCTTCTTTCTCTATAACTTTTGTTAATCAATATTGCCTACTAATTCTAGCTTTGCTAGCTGATTCCACCAACTTACTTGGTATCAAAGTTAGAGACCATCCTATAATTTAATAGATCTCCTCTGGACCCTTTTCAAAAGATGGAGTTATATTAGTTACCTTCCATTCCTAGAAATGGAAGCAGATTTTAGTGGTAGGTTGCATATTTTTGTCAGGAAATACACAAGTTCATTTTCCAGTTCAGAACTCTTGGATTAATGCCATTTGGGCGTAATGATTTGTCAGGTTTTAATCTGTCCATCAGTTGTAGGAGTTCCTCTCCTTTCACCTCAATCCAACTCATGTCTTTCAGTACTGCTCCTGAACTTGGTGGTTCTGGGCTGGGCAAGCTCCTCCCATCTTCCTCAGTGAAAATAGGCAAGAAATACATTCTGCTTCTCTGCCATTTCCTTATCATCCTTTAGTAATCTTTTCATCCCTTGGTCATCCAAGGGCCTCCCTGGGTGGTTTTCTGCTTCTAATGTATTTGAAGACATTTTCACAGTTGATCTTTATGGGGGGTTTTGCAATCTGTTTCTCATTGTCCACTTTTGCTTGTCTGGTCACTGACGTATTTGCCAAAGGCTGTACTCCATTTTGATATACAACACTTGGGCAAGCCTTCCATGGCTTAAAGGAATCCTTCTTAACTTTTACTGTTTCCATTACTTTGTTCATTAACCATGGAGGCCATTTAAAAATGCCTATTTGTATCTTTCCTAACCTGAGGTATACATTTTATCTGAACTTCCAGTTTTGTATTTTTAAATAGTCTCCAAGCTTCCTGAAGGAATTGAATCCACCTTATCTTTCCTTTCAGTTTCTTCTTCAAAAGCCCCCTCATTTGAGAGTTGTACCTTCTACTCCCCAAACTCATCCTTCTCCAGATATGTTCCAAAATTCTCCAGGAATTTCCCAAACTGGAGTTGGCAACCTGAGTGCTTTTTTACTGTTTCATGGTCAGACCCTTAACTGTCCAGGATTTAGTAGCCCTTCAATCAAAATCAAAAGCACTACCCTTCAATCAAAATCCCTTTTAAAAGGATCTGAATTTTGGAATTCTGGCCATATGGGAACGGTTCCCTGTTGATCCACTACTCAAGAACTAATCCTTCATGTGTGTAGACTGTGTTTTCATGTGTGGAATCAGAAAGGAATGATGCAAAAATAGGGTCCCTCTACATATTACAGATAACACCACCAATGTGTACTAGGCCTGAATTATAATCTGCTCTTTAAGTGTAGGGCAAGGATGGCATCTAGCCTGTACCAAGGTCAACTGTGTTAAAAATGTTGAGGATATACTCTTGGCATGACATTAAACTCTACATTCAGCTGCCGTATTGTGGGTCCAGCCCTAGCTTCAATGGTATTTTAAATACCAACCGCTTTGCTACTAAAATCATATTTATTGAGCTTTAACTACTATAATTTATACATCTCTTATTACAGAGTTGGGAAAACACCATCAATAATAATAATGGCAATAATAAAATCCAATTTGTACGTATTTAACCTACAATAACTGCCTTATTATATCTAAGGGAAGCTCTTCTGTGGCAGAGTGAAGTACTAATTGAGGTGCTAGGGGAACCACACAGGTTGTTTTGCATTAGCTTTGTGGTTAAGAACAAGGAAAGAAACCAAAGCCAGTGGGAACATCCTGGTAATACAGCAATACTATGCAATGATGGTAAGCGATTATTAAGGAAAAAGCAGTTTTGCCCCAAAATGTAAAAGGCCAGTTATCACCTCTGCTAGTGTTACCATTAAATTACAAAGCACCATAATTCAGATATTCTTGCAATAGCGTAGAGCTTATTTAGTGCATAATAACTGTATGTGTTAAGAATTAATGTCTTAATAGAGTTAAGATTGTCTCTACATGAGCTTAAGAGACTAGACTCCATTTTCTCACCACTAAATCCTGCAATAATCAATGGGATTATTGCTAATTCACTCTGCTAACATGTCAGCATTGATTTGGTAGATGCACACCAATATAACTTTCAACTGCTGTTTCCTTTATCCAACTGATCATCTCAGCCCTTTTCAAAATGATCCATGGATAGTTAACCTGAATTTTAAGCAGGCAGATTTGGGATATTTGAGACATTCAGTGCTTCAGTGAAGTGTAGCATGTTTGGGTTCAAAGATTTTATTTGTACCAGGGTGTAATCATGGCTGGTGATGATGATGATGAATTGTCACAGTCAGATACTTGATACTGATACATGATGTTCCACAATTCAAGATCTAGCCAAGTGAATTGCAGGGTTCTTGCTGTTTCAAGCAGCCCAGTCTTCTAGAGCTGAGTTGGTGTCAATTCAATGACCAGAATGTCCAGGTGTTCCTTGAGACTTCTAGGCACTCCTCCAAGGGCTCCAGTGACAACTGGCATGATGGTTTCCTTCTACTCTCAGAGGTGCTATAATTCTATTTGTAGGTCTTGGTATTTCATGATCTTCTCTTATTTTTCTATTCTGCTGTCTCCTGGCATTGCAATGTCAATGATCCAAAACCTAGGAGTCTTTTTTTTTTTTTTTTTGCAATTGTGATATCAGGGACGTTATGCCATGTTGCACTGAAATCTTTGTAAAAAGCATGGCTTGGCATCAACCAGAAATTCATGGGAGCATAAACCAGACAAGATCATTGTTGTAAGCCACCTCAAGACAACTCAGTCAGGAGAGGCGAGGTGTAAATCAAATAATAAACAAATAAATATTATTAATAATATCATTAATATCATTAATACTACTACTACTACTAATAAATTCACAGCTGAAAAATAAGATTCTAATACCTAAATGACAATTCCACATTCATGTGAAATTCATTAACATATATTCAACCATTCATAGACTTTGGAGCGTACTGCTGTAGCTTTCTGAGCCCCCCACATGGACCCCCAAGAACAGTATTTAGAGTCAGTTGGGAAATCTGCAGTGGAAGGAGGGGAATTTCAGGGGAACTGTTCTCTGTACTCTGGATATTTGCAAACTGACAATACTGCCAGTAAAATACTACATTGGCTGTGTCCTTAACAAGGCTTATCATACCACATAAAATGTGCATGATCCTTCTGGTGACATGCCAGCCCTCTGATTGATCCTTGGAGGGAGAGCCCTCTCACTGAGGGCCAATCAGAGGGCTGGCATGTCATCAGGAGGGTATCCTCATCCTCCAGTGAGGCCTCATGCCTCATGGCAACCTTCTACACGTGACTGCATGCCAGGCAGGTAACTCCCTCCTTTCTCTGCCTCCTTGCCACTGTGGGAGGGTCACCCAGGCCAGCTACCTCCACTACAGAGATTCTGGAGCTTTTCCCACCCCTAGAGCCATGAGAGGCCCCCTGTCTCCTCTGCAAAGGCCAGTGATTCTTCCCTGCCTTCACACTGCTACTGGGAATAGGGAAGGCTGGCCGTGCATTCCTCCCCAAAGGAAGGCTGTGAAGTCCATTCCACTTCAGTGAAGTCCATTCCACTGTTGTCTAGCTCCTCACTACCACTGGGAGCTGGAAATACCAGCCACCTCCTCTGAGGAACCCCAGACTGCCTTCTTATCACCTCACAGTGGCTAAGAGGCAGCAAAGATCAACAAGGCCTCTATCAACAGTGGCGAGAGATAGCCTCCATTCCCTCCATCTCCCAGCAGTTGTGAGAGATGCCCTTCATGTCTTGCCCACCTGCTTGGTGGAGCCGGGGGCTCCACATCCTCCATCCTACTCCTGCTGCTCTCTCCCATGGCAGGAGCTGGGTGGTGGGGAATAATGCCTGCCTCCAGTCCATTTTTAAAGTGGGCTTTGCACATAAAAGGGAACTTGTGATCAAGGAGGACTCACCAATTAACCCAAATGCCCTGCAGTCTGAAGGATCTGGCCAGTCACCACTGATGAAACCAGACTACTCAACACTCAGTGCTAATTGCAGCTCTTCCTCCTCCTCCTTTTCTTCCTCTTCCTCTTCTTCTTCTTCCTCACTACTCAAAGTGACCTCATCCTCACATGGATGGCTTTATATGGGGCAATGTCTCTAAAGGCAGCATGGGCTGGCTAACACCCCCCCACACACTGCATACATGGATAAAAATATCATCTCATGTGAATCAGCCCCCAGTCAATATGAAGATAGGACTTTTGCACTATTCAGTTCGTATTTTATGTCACAGTTCCTCAGATGTACAGGAGGCTGGTGATGAATTTTACAAAACAGATAATGAGAAATTCTGTGAACATAAAACAGTGAGAATCACTGGGCATATGGGGGCCAATTCTGTAAGTAATCATTTTCCTGTTTTATAGAAAAAGATACAGGAATATGCAGGGCCACAAACATTCCAAGCCAAATCAGGCCATCTACAGCAAAAGAAACCATTGTTTTCTCTCCTCCAAATGAAGCAGACCTCTCACCCAGCTATCCTTCCCCAAGGCCCGGAAAATGTTCATGGATGGAAAGAGCCCCATGTGCTTATTTCTGCACACAAAACACAGAGAACAGAAATGATATAATTCATATATCTTAAAAATAGCTAGTCATTTTTAATGCCTTCAGCACTCATATTTTAAAAGAACAGGGATACCCTTTTATTTCTTTAAAGTCTTGATTTACAAAACAAAATGCAGAGCAATTCCAGCAACTGACAGAATTCAACCAAAGGAGGAGGGTGGAAGAGGGGGAGCCGTAAAAATGCAAGAAGGATCCATTATTCCTCCTCGGCGTGATCTTGCCCATGCTATGCAGCAATTAGCTGAGAATCTAACTTTGACTCCACTCCCCTGATCTGGCCCTGCATCAGATTGAGAATTAAAGCTTTACTTAGCCTCATGTCCACCCAGTAACCACAAAGCTTTTTTTGTATTGAGGTAGCAGAAAGGCCTAACGTGGCAGGCGAAGATGCAAAACAGATTCTGTGAAAGTTCAAGCAAAAACATAAACCTTTGATGGCAGTTCAGGAAAGGGAAATGGAACTTGAAACACTGGGCTTCTTAATCTGAGGACCAATTATTTTTACTCCCTATAAAGTCAATGATTTAAGTTTACAGCTTGGTGCCTCCACCAGGGAGTCTGATTCTCAGATGTTCTGTATCCTCAGGAACTGTCATTAACCCCAACTTCTGGAATGACAAGCATCCTCACCACCATCAACAAACTGTGACTGCATTCTGCAGGCCATTTACCTTTAGACTGCTTTGAAATATTTCACTGGGGACTGATGGCATCACCACCACTATAAACAGAACCTCCAGGCAAAGCATTGGATTCACACTAACTCAACACATGTGAATAAAGGGATCCATGTTGGGAGACTTTTTCACTCTTCTATCCAACAAAACCTGCATGCACCAGTATGTGCACTCCATTATGCCTCTTTCTTTGCATAGCAGAACAAAATGCATAGATATGTACCCCCCCCCCCCAAAAAAAAAGTTAGGTTTATACCAAGAGCTCCTGTAAATATGTCGCACAAAATGAAAATTAGGAGGTTATTTTCACGCAAGATGATGATGATGATGATGATGATGATAATAATAAATCTAAAATAACCTGCTGTCATCTGAAATGCCACAACTGGCCTTATTGAAAACATAAGCGAATAAATAAAAGTGGGAGAAAGTGTAATAATTTCTCCCTCCCTCCCTCCCTCCCTCCCTTCACGTTTGCTGATCAGGAACTCTGGGGTTATTACTGCCTCATCAAATATTCCATTACGACTGACAGCCCTAAAAAAGAGAAGTGCCATTTGCACAAACTCCCTCCAACCTCCAGCAACCCTTTCTATCAGTGTCATGGTGGAACAAGAATGGTGTCATGAGCAGAAATGAAGTTGGAACTTGTTTAATATATAATTAGCAATAAAAGGCATTTGAATAATACATTCCATGGCTGGCCAAGAGGGAAGAAACAGTGAGACAGAGAGTGAAAGGGAAGGGATAAGAGGGCAGGCACTGATGAGAGATCAGTGGAAGCCACAGGATGGTGAAGCAATAGTCAGATCAGCCATAATTCTGTACACTTATACTGTATTTTTACTACAAAGATATCCTCTTATTTCCACAACAGCTAGTAAGAATAAAATTCTGTATGTTAAGGAAGTCTGTCCCACTTTGGACATTCCGCAAACTATGTAAAACAGAAATTGTTCAAGAGGTAATTTACCTTTAGAAAGATAATATAATGGCATGGTTATGGAAGATGCTTTAATAAAGGGAATGCACCTTAAATTACTGTATAGGGTACATATTATCTGCTGCTGTATGAATTATCTTGCTTTCACTGAACTGCATTTTTCAAACTTATGTAATACAATTTTTAACGTGTCATGTTGTGCTTTGTTTCAGATTTCTGTAATCCTAGTCTTATTACACTGCTTATTAGATGTCTCATACTATAGACTAGCGATCCCCAACCTGTGGGCCGCGGACCACATGTGGTCCTTCGACTAATTGGAGGTGGGTCCCGAAGGATGCCTTCTCCCCCCCCCGGGCCCTTTACTTCATCCCCCCCAGCCCTTTACAACACACTTCATTGTTGTGGCGTGTCTGTATCTTATTCTGAAGGGATATTTAAACATTACCATAGCAGTCAGAGAGCACTAGGGCAGTGGTTGAGAGTAGAGGAGTAAACTACCCCCCCCCCCCAACCGGGCCTCAGTAAAAGGCGTTGAGTGGTCCCCGGTGAGTGGTCCCCGGCGTTGTGTGATCCCCGGTGATAAAAAGGTTGGGGACCACTGCTATAGACTGTGGTGCACCACATTTCATAATCTGCCCCTAATCAGAAAGGGAGACTATAAATAACAAGCATTACAACTTATTCTCTGGGTTACAGAGAAAAATGGTTGCTTTGAGGGAGGGAGGTGGAGTCTATGGCAGTATACCCTGCTGAGGTCCTTCCCCACCCCAAATCACACTCTCTCAAGGCTCCATCCCCAAATCTCCCAGGATATTCCAATTTAGAGTTGGCAACCCTAGGCCTCTCATATATCGGCCAGGTGCCTGATTCCCTGACTACATACTAAGGGCTGGAATTGACTAAAATATGGCTTCTGTGCCATAAATTCAGTGATAGAAAACCACAAATCTGTTCAGTGCCAACTTAATCATATATGGTTAGGAATGTATATCTAAAACAAAAGAAAAAGAAAGAAATGTGTCACAGTGCAGGGGGAATATTTCTGAAGGAATCTTTTGTTCCATTTAGTATTTGAGTATTTACCTTTCATCTAGCAGGCTGGAATATTCCAGACTGCACAGAGGACACAGAGACAGAGGACACGGGCAACTGAATTACTTTCTGGCATAGAAAATGGCCACAGCTTTATTGTAAACATGAGCATTGGCACACCAAGGGGGTGGATCCAGCTAAAAATGGCCAGTGGCCCACTCAAAGCCCACCACTCCAACAGGCCAACCAATTTTGGGGACCGAGCGACACCCCTGGTCAATCTCAGTCCAACCTCTAAGCCTGCTGGGCCCCACGGGAGGGTGGTATTGTTGGAGGCTCTATGAATGTTAGCCTCTATTAGGGCTCCCACCATTACCTGCCCAGCGAGGCAGCTCCTCCCCTGTAGAGGCGCTGCTGCTCAGCATGCACCCAGCCTCTTTATGGAGGCCCTCCGATACTGTCTGAGCCTGGCATGCAGGCGCAGTATCCACAAAACTAGGATCAACCCCTTTCCAACACCCCCAGGTGTGGCAAAGAGAACTCATGACAATGGAACACAACCCAAACAAAAAACAAAACCATCAGGCTATCTCCAATGCGCCATAGGGGAGAGAGGGCAGGAAAGAAATGATGCACTGGGAACCGCAAGTCAAAGGGAGGTCTCCATGCGAGCTCCCAGAAGGCACCTGGCCCTGCTCCCCCCCCCCCGCACCCACCCCGCGCTCTCCCCTGCAGCCAGGTGAGCCCTGTGCTTCCACTGCGGCCACATCAGTAATAGCAGCCTTTCTCAAATACTAATGCTAACTACACTCTTCATAGAGTCTTGTATTTGGTGGAATCTTCTGCTCCTAACACCACAAATGAATGTTCTAGTCAAGTATTTTGGCAGTTTAAGAAGCAGAGCTGTCCTAACACTTCTATCATGCCATGTGGGGGAACGTTATTATCTCTAAAGCTGGTGTCGGAATGGGGTGGGGTGGGGTGGGGGAAGAGAAAGCTCATTATGAATGACCTCTATGGAATATGCTGTTTAGGCTGCAATTTGGACTAAGATATCTTATAAACACAGAACTCGCTGAATACAAAATGGATAATTTGGACCCAAGTATTCAGCAACTGCTATCTCGGATTTCTTTCTCTAAAAAAACTAATTAACAACAGAACATAACATTTCAGGAAAAAACACAGTCAAATTCAGTCCATCTGCAGGATAGCATGGTCTGACAGGTGTGGAAATTTAATGGGAATAATAAAAGCCCACATTTCTAACTCACAAACTAAACAACTCTGTTGTGACTTTAGCTAATTTGATTTGCCCATGTGGGACTGAATATCTTTTCTTAATTATCAAATTATGTAGGCACTGAGACTACCATTTGTTCTGGGTCCTTAATATTTGTTTTGGAGATCAGATCTTTGGGTGTTTGAACATTATTGGCCCCAGTACCACCCTTATATTTGTTCCAAGCACATCCATATTCTGGATTTTAATTAATAATAGCAGTCTTGCATCCATATACACACAGCAGTAATAAACCATCTTGGTGAGCAACCATCCAAGCTCATGTCCGCCTCTATAGCCCCGGGTAGTGAGTTCCATATGTTCATCAAAAGTTTGGTCCAGCCTCAATTTACTGCACACCAATTTCCACAATGGGCAGATGAAAATAATGTATTCAGTTTCCCTGTTATGTCCTATCATCCTTTAGCAATTTTTTTTTCACTTCACTGTTGTCTAGAAACTGGGGTTGCTACAGGCGAGACCTGGAGATTTCCTAGAATTTCAGCTGATCTCCACACCAAAGAAGGACTGCTCTGGAATGTGGGGTCTATGATATTATAGCCCACTGATGTCCCAATCCTCCTCAAATCCTGCCTTCCCCAAGCTTTACCCCCAAATCTCCAGGAATTTCCTAACTTGCTCTCGGCAACCCTATCAACAGTCCAAGCACCTTCCTTCCTGACTGCCTAAAGGGATTCAAATAGTTTGTCTTTTATTGTAGCACCCTACATTCAGAGTCTCAGTTCACCTGCCTTACTATCAACTTTTAGATGGTTTTCCAAACTGGAACGCATCTCGTGCTTCTGAGAGAAAGCCTTCTTGCTGGTGAACCATCCTCTTAGTTTTGATCATGCCTTCCCTAATCTACAGTATCCATTTGATTTCAGCTTTGATTACGGTCGACCAATAGTGCATTCCTAGTTCGTGTTACACCCTTCTAAACCCATGGATATCAATGGACTTAGAAGAACTCTGCTTAGGATCACACTTCTAAATGGACCTCAGACTCCTGAAGAGATATGCCTTACTTTTTACTTGTCTTTCATATTCATTGTGACTCACCCTCTCTCCTCAAGCTGTTTCCTCTTCAGAAATCAAAAGTGATCATGCTGGAATTTTTAGACAGAGCAGAGTAGTGGATACTGAGGTCTGGTGGGATGGCAGCTGGGGGTTACTTTGTAGGCTTTCAACATTTTCTCCTCACAAGTTCCCACTCCAAACCTTTCTTGCTCCCTGCCCACATTCAATATGGCACATTTGTCTGAGTCCTCCTGAAGATCAGCTTGATCCAATAGGATTTATGCGCAGTCACCCATTCTCCATAACATGAGTGGCAGATAAGAGCTCCAGAGACGTTTGCCTGATAGCCAGGCTGCAAATGTACATAGCTGCAAACTCTTCAACTGCAACCTGAAGCATAGTTAGTAGAATAGTGTCCTCATTGACTCCGTGGGCCTTACTGCTAGGACTTGGAGTCAGTCAACCCATCTGTTGGAACAGGCAAGCATCCCAGAATGAACAGCCAGGCTTGGGACAATGCCAACTGGATCCCTATTTGTTCTTTTCTTAAATGGCAGCAGCAGTATCATTAGGTTGACCTTACAATGGTAGTCCAGAAGTGGAGGGCAGGCTGGCAGCCCCCTCTTCTGGCAAAACACCTCAATAGCATAGAGAACAAGGCCCCAGTTTCCTCTAAACTGAATCTTTGGTTCCAGAACTCTGACACGGTTGCTAAGTAAACATGGTTACAAACGTATAGATCGTTTCATGCAGAACAAGCAACACTATGTATACAGATTGCAGATATAATGTAAATATTTCTCTTTCTCAACACTGAATCTATTGGAGAAGCCCTGGACTGGAGCTGAAAGAGTTCCCCAAATTATGATTGGAGAAAGAGAAATGAGCTTCATCAGAAAAGTGGAAGCTTTGAAAGGCAGAGCAGAATAATAAAAGGGTGGTTGTGGTTCTGCTTCATTTTGGCTAATATACTTTTTTTTTTTTAAGTTACACTCTGGGAGAGAGTTCAGCCCACATCTGTCAAACACATACATACCCTACATCATACTGTCAAAGTCATATATTCATCTTCTTCCCCCTCCTCTTCTGAAAGAAGGAACAGGACACTGGGGGGGGGGGCATGGTTACTGCCATAGCCTTCTGAACTCCTCGGCTGGGCCTTGGATGGAATCAGACTGTTTCTTGGGGAATGTTTGGCTGTTTTCAAAGAAGGATGGAAATGGTACATTGGATTATATGTATAGATATGGGCCATCCATATCCTTCCTTTGGGCTTTCAGTTGCCATTAATAGGGTCATCAGAGGGAACGCAGCTAGGCTCAGGGATGAGCACTTTGAAGTATCCAGTATTTATCAGTATTTATACACTATTTTGGGATATATTTGGGATTTGCTCGATATTTGAGATTCTCAGCAATACTGGCATCTGAATTCCAGAAACATTGCAGAATATTTGAGAGTGGCATTTTAAAGAACCAAGCATTTTTTTCCAGTTTTTCTGGGGAACAAGAAATAGGAAGACAAATTCTCACAGGTAAGTGGGATCACACATTAGGGGGAGCTTGCCAGATTGAGTGTGCTGACAGTCTCTGGGCTGACATTGCTTCTGTCCGATCCCTTGCTTCTGTTGGTTTCTTTTGAATTCTCTGATTTGTCACTGGATGTGTCAGCTTTGTCAGGTTAGCCTATAGTTTCACTGGGATTCGCTGGTTCAGTTGGGCTTTTTGTTCTGTTTGCATTGGAAAGTGTGTGTGCCCCCCCCCCCTCCCGGAAAGATTCTCCATAAGGAATAATGGAGATTCTCCATGGGGAATAATGGGCTTGAAACATTTTGGAATTCTGGGGAAAACCTGAATCCAAGTGCTGGACTGGTATGGGACACCCAATTAATCCAGAATTCCAATAATTATGCTCTTCCTGAAATATGAATTAAAAAAAAAATACTGATCCCTGGTTATGCTAGGGATCCAACTGCAGCTGAGAATCTCTACCCCAAAGACCATTGTCCTGAACTCTGCTATCATATAAATTCAAAATCCTAGTTTCTTATTCTGCCTTTTCTATCTCGGTCCTCCAGCTATTAAGTATATCGATTAAGCGCTGTAAAGTGCAGAAGCCTATTTACTTCAACACATTAGAAGGGAGTAACTCTGTTTTGGATTTCACTGGCACTATTGTGAATTTGTTTACTTCATTTACCCCTCACCGTTCTCCCCAAGGCAGACCCAGAGTGGTGTCACAAGTGAGAACATGTTCAGACATATGAGATTACATGCACAGAAGATACCTTTGTGCTTTCTAGTTAGAGGGCAACATCCATGTCCACATGTTCGCTAAGAAGTCAGAGGGGAAAAGAACAATGACTCACTTAAAAACAATATCTTGGAATTACCTAAATAGACATTTTTTTTCTCAGTTTCTCTGAAAACTGTGCATTTTCTATTGTGAGTAAATGCTCCAATAAAATAACTTTTTATATGAATATATGAAAAGGGAAGGATTGTCTGTACAATGGTGTATGATTAACTGTATTGTGCAGAACATGGATGCATGCAATAATACCCTGATGTGCTTTGTTGATTCTAATGAGGGACTATAAGAACGGATCCATTTTAGGATTTCGAATTGGAGATGATGCAAAATTTAACTCCTTTCCCCTCCCCCAAGTTGGGTATTGAGTGTGAGTGTGGTAGACAATAGGCACATAGATGCGCATATGCTAGTATGCGCACAACCGTTTTTTAAAAATAGGGGCCGCGACTAAGCGTGGCCACCGTTGACACTGCAGGGGCACACGACGAGGCGCGACTCCAGCGATGTCATTCGGCCACATCACGGAGCGGCAGCAGAGGGGCATCCCGCCCGCTCCCCTTGTTGTTTGCTTTCTGTAATTATTTGTTGCAGCCACGAGTGATGCACAGTAGGGAGCCTGTTGGCCCGTCTGCACATGGGACTCCCTGAGGTTGGGGGTCTCAGTAAGGAGACCAGCCGATAACCGGACAAGCCCGACCCGGCTGGGAGGCCAGGGGCCCAGGGCCAAGCAGTCTGGGGACACCAATGGAGGTGAATGCCCTTTGGGTCCCTATGCTGTCACTTCCCAGATGATTCTGTGGCAGAAGGTGTCCCATCCTCCCAGCTGGAAGTGAGGCCTGGTGCTGGAGCACTGCAGTTCATAACATGCAGCTGGACGGCTGATGGGGGTCAGGCTCCCTTACCGGCATCAGGCCAAGCCAACCCTCTGTTGGGGTTGTTTTGGTTAATAAACGGCTGCGACCAATTTATATGCCAATCTGGAGTCATGTCGTCGGAATAGTCGCCACCTGCCAGTCAAAAGACAATCACACATAAAGTATGTTTTGAATCAGAAACAATATGCAATAAAGCCAGGTTATTGCTTTCAGCAAGCATCCATGGCTAACCAGACCTTCAAATGGGGAAGCCACCATGATGTCAAGCTCTGAATCAACATGTAGAATGATATACAAAATAACAGTTCATAACATTTTGCCTGTGCAAAAAACTCCCCCACATATCCACTTTTACAAGTCAGTGTCCCAAACCTTCAATTCCATTATTCAGCAAGCAGAATATATCCATAGAAACCTTTGGGAAGGTTTCTCATGATTCTGTAAATGAATGCTGTACAGGATTGCTGTAATAATCATGTGAGTACAATCTGCAACTCATGTTATGGTAAACTTGCCACAGATTTAAATGCAACCACATTGTATTCCATAGCAGATTACCTTTGTCAGAGCTGCATAAGGCTCACCTCCGTCAATTCCCCACTGTGCATCTACTATGCAATCACATTTGCAGGTGCCTGCCTTCTAGATATTGAATGCAACTCTGCTAGAGCACAAGTTTTCAGACAACAATCTCTTTCTAATCTTAAAATTTTCATACAGATGTAATGAAATTTAAAAGCCAGATTTCAAAATTTTAGATAGAGGGCATAGGAAGATTCCCCACATGGAGTAATTTGATGGATACCACTGTGCCAAGGATGTCATGGATATGAGATCCCACATAACTAATGTGCTGCTAGCTGGCACTTCTTCAGACTGCAAGTAGCGATCAAATGTTTGAGGGCCTTTTTGAAAACCAGCATGCTGTAGTGGTTAAGAGTGACAGCTTCTAATCTGGTGAGCCAGGTTTGATTCCTTGATTCTCCACATGCAGCCGGTTGGGTGACCTTGGGCTAGTTACAGCCCTGATAGTGCAGTTCTGAATCATAGAATCATAGAGTTGGAAGGGGCCATACAGGCCATCTAGTCCAACCCCCTGAGCAGCCCTGAGCAGTCCTGTCAGAGCAGTCCCATCAGAAGCTCTCTCAGCCCCATCTACGTCACCAGGTGTCTGTTGTAGGGAGAGGAAGGGAAGGTGATTGTAAGCAGCTCTGAGACTTATTCAGGCTGTGAAAAGCAGGGTATAAAAAACAACTCTTCTTTTTCTTACAGAAAACAAAATGGCTGAATTTCAGAATTAGTGACTGAGGAAGAAGGGAGGCTACAGCCTTCTCTCTGAGATGCTACTTTGTACTTGTATAGAGGGAATAATCACATATCTAATAATAAATATTTACTCGCCAACTTGAAGGCTTATACAGCCAAGCCAACCAATGCATACATAACACAGTTTATTTATTTGTTTTATTTATTATAAATTTTTAGCCTGCCACTCTCTGAAGATTCGTGGCAGGTTACATACCTCTTCCTCTCCTTTAGTTTCAGGTGAGGATGGAGAGAAAGGTGACTCTGCTCTAACCGGGAGCGATCTCATCAATAGCAACGGTCAAGTGGGACTGCCAGTCCTCCATTAGCACTCCCAATGAGTCACCAGGAGGCATTGGGTCCTGCAGAGCATTCAGGAATCCAGTCGGATCCATAAATCTTTGCGGGTGGGCTAAAATATGCCCGCCGCTCACACAGTCATGTTAATTAGATGAAAGTATGATTACAGTTGCTGCTAGTTTGAGATGTCTGGAATGTTTGAGGCCCCTATTGCACTTCTATTGCTAAAGTAAAGCACCTGTGTGAACATAGTTTATGCTGTGTCGGGACACCAGCTTTCCATGCTCTCAGTACCCTGGGAAGTTTTAGAGGGAAGTACTAAAAACAGCTACACAAAGCATCCTGGATGCCTTCAAAGACAAAAAAAAAATTCTATAAATATTATACAACTAGTGCTTCCAATAGATCAAATCCTTCAGTGTAGTACAGAGCTTCTGATGGGGCTGCTGGGAACCAAAGAAACAAAACCAAGATTTGGATGGAAGAGGACTTTGATAGAAGCAATGATTTGAGCCAACACTCCGTTGAATTCTAAGCTGCCTTTTTCATGGTTTACCTTTCACCAGCCATGGCAGGATTACCTATGTAAAAGTATCGAAAGCCTCTACCTTGGCTTTCATTAGGACCAAAGCCTTTGACTCCAATCAGGAAGTTCCCAACACAAAGACCCCTGGGGATTGTATTTCCTCATCCCCCTTTGCTGTTGCTGGAAAGAAAGCTTTAGGGAAAGGGAATGTTGGCAAGGAACATCAACAGTGGGGAGGAGAGAAAGGGGCCACAGAGAAGTGGTGGTGAAGAGCTGGCACAAGCCAGGTCTTTTCCAAAAATCTTTGAAAGCCCATTCCTGAAACCAGAGAGCCTCTTTTTTACTTTGGAGTAGCCCTGGTTCTTCCCTGTGTGAAAGGACCACAGAATTTGTGTGTTCTGTACCTGTGCTCAGAGGCACCTTGAGGGATTCCCAAAGTTATTATTACTGTCATAACATAAAGGAAGATTTTGTTGTTTTTTAAATGATGGTCACTCTATGGTGTCAAGCTAGAAACAATTAAGAAGCCTGTTAGCCAGTTTCGGCCTCTCCTCTTCAGCAAAGAAGCAGAACCCCGCAACACGCTTGCAAACATTCCCCTCCATCTGATAAAACCTGCCAGGCTCACAGTGCTCACTCATGGCAGGCACCGCCGACCTTCCGTCGTTCCCCTCCATAGCTGGTATATCCCGATAAGAGAGCCTCTGCTGTCAGAAAGCAAACTCTGGGCGACAGATTGAACACATAATTCTGCAAAAAGCGTGTCTCCGGAAAGACAATTAAAATAGACACACACACAGAAAAATAAATGGCTTTCTTTGCCATATCTCCCCCCTCAGCCCCCCACCTTTTCTTCTTCAACAAGGAACAAGACAGGGACGAGTGTCTGCATGCTAGAATGCCCAGAAAATCGGCAATTAACAAGCGTTCCGGTCTGGCCTGTCTGCGATTTCCTCCTTGCAAGTGTGGCTAAATGCTTAAATACATCATATGGGCCGGTGCCTCCCCTCTCTCCTCCTCTAGGCTGGCTATGACTCAAGCCAACATCCATCTTTCTACTTCCTGATACATGCCCTATCATTTTCTGTAGTTTGTGTTTGTTTGCTTGAGAGCCCCCACGTGTGAGAGAAACAGCTTGTTCACAAGTGCTTGGAGCGGCCAAGTGGTACGTGTTGGAAATACAAGATCTATAGCGTGCATGATTGAATAGAATACAAGGAATATCCTACAGGGGTCATTGGAGATGTGTATTTAGTATAATCAGAAGAGGAACTTCCTGACATTTTTTTCAAATACCCTCCTTCTATATCCTGACTGGATCCTTTGGATACTTCCTACTCCTTTGTGTACAAGTCCTCCCTGCTTGCCTCCACAAGAGAAAGACTAAAAACAGTATCCCTCTTTAGTTTTTTGATACCAAGTTTGTTTCTCGTCTCAATAGATTTTATTCTTTTTAATGGTTTGGTGCTTTACAATGATGCGTATTTAACCTCTGCCAGCAGTATGTTCCATCCACAGATGAATAACCCCATAATGCTCCGGGTGAAGATGCAGCTACGAAGATATCAGTGTTCTCCAGATCACCCTCCAACTCTCCTATCTAGGGGAATAATGCAATCGTTGACCACAATGGCACTGAATTGCTCCTAGAGAAACTAACTAGCCACATATTTACTCTGCAGATGCTCATTAACAGACATTCAGACACACAAAAACAAACAGCAGGGGGTATTCACCTGCTTTATGGATTTTTTTTTAAGCTTTCATTTCACACTGAAATCCCAGAAAACACAACTGGGAATAAACACATTTTAATAAAAACCACTACGTCCTCATTATGTCCATGTAGCCAACCATCAAATGCAGGATGAAAATAAATTTGCTGCATTGTGGTATATCAAAGGTACAAACCCTGCATGAGAAGCTAGAAATTCATCATCATCTAAAGAAATAACATTTCAATCTGCTACATCTTGTATTCCCACTAATGAATGTGTGCACCTGTCTTAAACCTTTGCAATGCCAGAATGAAATCTCTGTGATGCAAAAGTAATGCTGAGACAGGAGACTGTTGGTGCAGTGGTCAGCACATGTTATCTTCCACTGGCATTTATGGGCCAACAAAGCCCTGTTGAAGACCATGTCCTACCCTTTCTATTCTCAAAGGGATCTGCGCTAGCTAGAAGCCTAAGCAATGTACAGGGAGAGTGTTCGGCGAAAATAAATAATTTATGCAATTTCAGGATAACCATCCAAATAACTACAATGGCCCATTCTTTTATTTGAGCGACGTAGGTATTGAATGTCTTAAATTATACCTTTCAGGAACACCTGATGTGCAGGACCAGGCTTGTTATGAAAGACTTGCAAGATACTCTGACAGTATTTTGAGCAATAAAGCAAGCTATTATTGATCATTTATACGAAACACTTTTTTATTGCAGAAAGTGCATTTGCAATCCTTATCTCATACACCCTGACAAAGGAAAGTCCCGTTGCACAAAACACTTAACATGTAGAATTCATTACCAGAAGAGATGGTGATGACTCTAGCATGGGAGGCAATAAAAAGGAATACGTAGATTCGCAGAGGCTAGCGTTGCTATCGGAAGCAGAGTTATGCATTTCTAAGCCCATTGACTTCAACAAATTAAGATTGCACTGAAAGTCTATTGATAGTTATTAGCTGAATTAAGGGCCAACATTTAACGTCATGTAAGACACAGCTTCTCCACCAGGTTTTTTGCTGCGGCCAGGGCGCGGAAGATCTGAGGGGGTGCCTCCAGGTTAAGCATCTATTGGAAACATCTATGGGCAGCACCCTTGGACTTTCCCCTGATGCACTGGGGCAATGGGGGGGGTTGTTGGGAATAGTGGAGGAGGTCAGGGTTTTATGTTTTCACTGCCATGTTTTGTTCAGTAATGTGGGTGGTGAAAGGTTTTTGACTTTTTGTGTGGGTTTTTTTATTCCTGTGATACAGTTTGCTGATAGTGGCGGGGAATGAATGAATGAATTGTAAGCTCCTAGGGAGCAGAAACTATCTTTTAAATTACAAATACATGGGTTCCCTCCTTCCCTGTATACAGAAACATGCATGACATTATAGCAGTTCCATGGGGCCTGTAAGCTGGCACTGTGGCTGAGGCCAGGGCATCTTAACATCAAGTGGGTCCCAAGCCCCCCCCCCTTTCTTCTTGGCTGGAATATGTTACTGGCCAATTGAAAAGCGGAGGGACTGGTACCCTTTTACCTCTTTCCTTACTGCTATTTCATTAGTTAGAGATCCTGAAGCACCCACCCTGGTTTTTATGTTATTTTGTTTGAAATACTACAAAGCAGGTTCCCCATTGTGTCAGTTTTGCAGATAGGAAATAAAGTTGATGGTGGCTTGGCCAAAGGTATTTAGGGATAACCAAGCTTCCAAAATTCCACTTACACATTTAATGCTGTGTACGTTGAATGACCTGGATGTTAATCTAGATGGCCCACACCAGCTCAGTCTCCTAAGATCACACAAGCTGAGTAGGGTTGATCCCAGTTAGGATTTGGATGACAGACTTCTCAAGGAAGACCAGGGCTACTACACAGAGGCCACCTTGGTTCATCCCTTGCCTAGAAAACTCTGTGAGGTCACCATAAGTCAGCTGTGACACTTTCTACAACTTCTGGAGCCCCCCTATAAGTCCTACACTGCACTCCTGGAGGAAAGCTGGCCTCATTTCACCATGGAAAACTCATACAGATGTGTATTAACTCTCATTAGTGGGTTGACCAGCTCAAAGCATTTTGCCACTCCCAGCAGGTTTATGAGGCAGTTAGCCTCCTTTGGTTCCCTGACCAATGCTGCCTATGGCTGGGAGGAAGGTGACCCTGATGGAGCTTATTGTCCTTCCAGGCCAACCAACACTACCAAGCAAAGGGAAGGTGATGGCCAGAGGTCCTAGTAGCAACAACGAGACCCACCTTATTCCTAGGACGTGGAGCTGGAGATTTGGGAGGAGATATCTCTTTCCTGTCCAACACTAGCAGGGCCAGGCTCAGGAGAAAGGCAAGCTTCCATGGCACTGACTGGACAGTGGAGTGCTTTCTTCCGAAGAGGCATACAGCAGGAAAGATCTAGGATATCACAAGCACAAGCCACACCCATCCCTCCCTCCTGCATCACTACACTTCTCCAAGCCTGGCCCCCGCAAGTGGCTGATTGGGTCACTCCTGCGGCACACTGGCCTTGCCTCATGCCTAATTTGAATGCCTCCAGCTTTCTCTTCTAGCCGCTATTTGCAAAGCTGCTTTTAGTAATGCAGAATTCTACGGTAATACTCTCTCCTTGTAAAAACGGAATTAATCAAGTCACCTCATAACCTTTTTAATGATCGAAGTTTCTTATGTCTCCTTCGGCAAGGCATATTCTCCAAAGTTCAAATATTTTTGTAGCTCCTCTCCGTACCTGCTCAAACACGTGACCACATAACATGTCACACAGCCATTATTGCTGCGGAGAGTGGTGCAGCTAATGATGCCGCTTGTACCTTTGTTCTCTGCACAAATTAATCCCTGGTTCTATCTACACAATTACCCACAGGCATGGAAGTAAAGGGGGTGGAAAACCGCCTTTTTGACTTTCTGAACAGTATGACCGGGTGCTTAAGAACGAAGGCCTGGTTTCAGGAAAGTCGGGTGGCAAAGAAAAGACTGCAGGTGGAGGGTCACATTGCAGAGGGTTCCCATGCATTACAAAGTCTCTGCAAACATTTATTTTTCTCTTCCTCCAAGAAGATTAGCATGGCAGGCAGATATCCTGCTCCCTTCTTTCCTCACAACAACCCTGTGAAGAGGGTTAGGTTAAGAGTGTATGGCTGGCTCATGGCCATCCTCCATGACAGAATGGGCACTTCAATTCATGTCTCCCAGATTACAGTCTGATACTTTTCACTAGGGTTGCCAGGCCCACTGGTCCAGGCAGGGGTCCTCCACTTTCTGGATGCATCTTGCCCCCACAACTCCTCCCAAATTTACCCCAAATTTGAAGAAAATCACATTTTAATGTAATGTGCTGACATCACCTGGAAGTGATGTCAGCAGATTGAGGTCATTGGGACAGGGGACACTCTGGGTTTTAGTTAAAACTCTATGGTTAGAAGCAATTTCTACTGTAGAGTTTTGCCCAAAATCCATAGCATCACCCCTCCCCCAATGTCTTTAACATGCCAACCTCATTTCTGGGTGATGCCAGCATGTTATGTTGCTCCTGGAAAGGTCTCCTCCTTCCCCACTGGCAGTACAGATGGACATGTCAACCCTAACTCCTGACCTCAGCCATGAAATTCTGAAGATCTCCTTTTGAAAAACACATTTACTTTTGAAAAGAAACTGTTCGATAATCAAGGTGATTTGTAATCAACATTTGTTTTTGTAGCATCCAGCTTAAGGAAAAGATACTGCTGGGTGCAGACACAAGTATAGTGGGGGCAATGTTAGTCTGAAACTCCAAATGCTGCTTCTGCCAGCATAAAATCTCTTTGGGATCTTCACAGCCCAAATCCTCACTGTAAAAAAGAAAGGCCACTTGTGGCTCTCTTTTCAGAAACCGGTTTTAGTGTTTCCTACTCTGCATGAGAGAGCCTCTTGTGGTGCAGAGTGGTAAGCGGCAGAAATGCTATCTGAAGCTGTCTGTTCATGAGGTTAGGAGTTCGATCCCAGCAGCTGGCTCAAGGTTGACTCAGCCTTCCATCCTTCCGAGGTCGGTAAAATGAGTACCCAGCTTGCTGGGGGGTAAAATGGTAATGACTGGGGAAGGCACTGGCAAGGCCATCCTGTATTGAGTCTACCATGAAAACGCTGGAGGGCGTCACCCCAAGGGTCAGACATGACTCAGTGCTTGCACAGGGGATACCTTTACCTTTACTCTGCAAGAGACTGGAGCATGGCGCAGGGAGCTTAGAATGGGGAGTGCCTATCAAAGATAATTTTATTTTCTCCATCATTTATCGGGTGGTTCAAAACCTAGAGAAACCTATCCTGCCTTCACTCTGCAGACATGAACTGCATGGTTTTCCTCACTCTAAATTACACATCTGTCTTTTATTTAAAAAATAAACTGCAGCCTCAAACAAGAAGCCTTAACTATTTCCAATTAATGAAGGGATTTTATCATTGGTCTCAGTCTATTCTATATTCTTCACCAGAAGGAAGGAGCACTTCACTGGCCTTCTCAAGAAAGCCTTTTTCTGGTTGTTTCCTTGAAGCACCACTTTGGGGTTTATTTTTAATGGATCAGGTTCTCCAGGAAATTGAATTTATTTATGCTTTAGTATTTTATACAGGGGGACAGGTAGAATTGTCCAAAATATTTACCCTTGTCATCTCATATTGGAACTTATTTACCCCAAAATTAGACTGCCATTTTGAGTTTTATTATATTTTTTTTCCATGTTCAGATTGGAGCAATATTTTCTTTTTTCCCAAATTTAAAGGCACAGAAACTCAAGGGCTTTGTTTCTCCTTCAGAAATGATCGGGGACACTGTTGTACTTTTTATTTATATTACTCATTTCCTATTCTGCAGGGTGACAGGCGATTACCGTGGTTTGCCACGCAAAGTGCTGGCCAGCATTTCTATTGTTTATTTAGATCTTAATGCAATAGACTTATTTGCACAATATCTTGCACAACCAGAACCATCCTTCCTTTTTATGGATTTAAGATGAACATTGTTTTGGAACCTGTCGCTGTATTCAGAGCAATCATTTGAATTTGAGGACTGGGATTTTTCACACCCGCAGATGTAAGAGTTATTTTTAATGATCCATTCCTTTACGTTTTTTGTTCATGTCATATTATCCACTCTAGGATCTTGGACTGGGACCTAGAAATCAAGATTTTTTTAAAAAAGTAATAATCTGACATTTTAATGTTCTGCACAGGATGCACCAGCAGGGTACAGAACTATATTTGTGCAACCTGTTGCAGTGATCCAAAGTTTCACTAGAGGAAGTAAAGGGCTAATAGTGCCTTCCTTGTAATCCTTCTTTTGTGTCTTTTCACCCATTTCATCTTATATGATTGAATAGGTTATCCTTCCTGGCATAAATTTATTGGGGGGGGGGTATATCCAGAGCACATTGACAAGGGTCTCTTATGGTGAGCTCAGGGCAAGATTCCATGGGTCATGTAGTCTTTGTGGCTCCAGATCATGTACAGTTTTAATGGCTAGGACTAGCAACTTGAATTGGGCTCAAAAACTGGCTGAATCTGCTTTGGACATAAAAGGTCCCTTGCACCTTCCGCTAAAACACATCAGGTAGAATAGTATGTGAAAGATCTTGTCCAGAGACCCTGGTCAGTCACTACCAGTCAGAGGAGACCATGTTTCCAACAGTTTGTGTTATAAATAGACAGGTATAATTGACAAGCATTATTGAAAATATCCTTTAGGTTCTCTTGGATTCCTTTACTGATTTGCTGAGTTAAGAAGTTAGTGTTAGGTAAAGTTCATTGTCAGCTTTAGAATTTCTACAGGGCACCTCTTGTGAAGGGGAACCTCCATAAGCACTTTCATGGCCTGGGATTGCAGAGGGAGGCTGTTGGCAATAGGATTGCCAAATCCACTGGTCTGAGAAGGGGTCCCCCACTTTCCAGACACTCCTCACCCCCCCAACTCCCTTTCCAAACTCACCCCAACCCAGAAGCATGCCACAGTTAAATACAGTGTGCTGATGTCACTGAAGTGACAGCACGGTGGGGTTGTTGGGGTGGGGGAGAATGTATGTGCTCTGGCTTAGGGGCAAAACTCTAAGGTTTGAAACAAATTCTACCATAGAATTTTCCCAAAAAGCCAAAGTGTCACCCCTCGGTGCCTCCAACATGCTGATGTCACTTCTGGCAGCCGGTATCAGTCCTACTGGTGCTGTCATGTGGCTGAAATGACTTCCATGATGCCGGCATGTACAATACATTCTGAGTGAAGACAAGAGCAGCTGGCCCTCTGGGACCATTAAAGATTTCCTTGCAAGTAAGATAACTGAAATAACACAGGGAATGAATAATAAAGCTCAGGGTTGTAGGTGAATGAAGTACTAAACAACTACTCTGGATCACACCTGGTTTATTCATGTTGCACATGTTGCACATGCTACAGGCCCCGGGTCTCCCCTCCCCCCCATGTAGCAGGGTCATAGCCTTTCTCCCCTCATCTTTTCTGTCTTTGAGTGACAATCCTGTTCCACTGGTGGGGGCCTTGGCTCCAGTCTGTCTGCCCCCACTGCAATTGTAATTTGCTAGGTTCCTGCAAATCTTTAAACTGACTCTGGTGCTACATGGCCTGCAAGTCCTTAAACCACTCCTGCTCTGGATTGGGCTTTATGATGAACACACAAAGTTACTTTATAGTGCATTAGATCCTTGGTCCACCAAAGTCAGCATTATCTACTCAGACTGGGTCTCTGGTCTTTCATATCACTGACTGCCATAACCTTTAACTGAAAGTGCTGGGGACTGCACCTGAGGCCCTCTGCATATGAAGCAGATGTCCTGTCACTGAGCTCTGCCCCTCAAACAATAAACTATGGGACAAAGAGCATCTTCTTTTTATTGGGTCAGGGCTTAATCAGCTGCTCTTGAAACTCCAATGATGAAGCTGGGGAAAAAATGGGCTATGGGTGCAGGTTCACACCTGCCTTGTAAGGAAAAGATGTTATATGTGAACATAATTGATTCTGATAGCTTTTTAAGAGTAATGGGCCCTATAAATTTAGTGAAGTCTTGTTTGAGTTACATGATGTATGAGACATGCTAAATTGCAGCAGTAGGTAGATGATTGCCTTGGCTACCGTGCTAGAATGGATACAGACCATCTCATTTCAACTTCCATTCTTGTTAAGCATATAGTGTCAAAAATGGATCCAGTAACTTGGGCATGCACATTGGTTTGGTTTATATATAGATTTATTCCAAGTTCATTTAAATATATATGTTTTATTCGAAAATGTTTTATTCTAAAATTAGTATAGTTACAGTTTTCATGCAAATTGACTTTGGCAAGTGTCTCTGTGTTGCCGCTACCCTACTTTCTTGTCTGGAAAAGTTGGCAGCTATGAGCATTTCCTCCTCAGGTCCCATTTCCTCCCCTGTCAACGCACCTTCCAAGTGTGCCACAAAGCAGTGTCCCCAAATTAATGGAACTGAACTGCAAATCTTGCAATGATACAATGGGTTTGTCTGTTTTTTAATGGTGAGTTTATTAATTTGTCACTGCCATTTTACATGATTTTATGGTATTATTGTCGGGGACCCGCTTGCTAACTGAAAAAACAGGGTGCCCCTTTGAAGAAAACGTCACGCCAGGCCTGGTGAACGATACAACAGGAACAAGCTTTATTTCAGCAACGTGGAGTCCGCTGGTATGGAGTAAGAGCTTCCACCGAACTCCAGGTGGAAGCTCCCTTTTATACAAAACCCACCTCCTTAGGCTGTATTGCCCCACCCAGTACTTGCGGAGGGAACATGCTGATACAATCATGACTCATGCACATATGCGAGGTTTTCCGGGGTTCCTGATGGCCCATTTTCCTGGAACAAAGGGCCATCTCCGGGCCCTTGTCAAAAGGTGGAGGGGGACATTGAGGTTCTTTAGCGGCCATTGCCACCTCAACGATCGGGTGGGGCGCCCAGCTGCCGGCTTGCCTATGATCACCATGCCCTACCTCCGTGATCGCGGGCGCCTCTGATGGCGGGGTTCGGTCCGGTTCCCAAGCCACCAAGGACCGAACCACGACATTCTGCCCCCCCAAAGGTCCATTCTCCAACCCCCCGGGACGGCCAGGATACCGCTTGTGGAAACGTTCAGTGAGTCGGGGCGCAAGGACGTCCGCTGCCCAGACCCATTCCCGGTCCCCCAAAGCGAAGTCCTTCCATTCCACGAGGTACTGCAACTTCCCCCTGTGGAGTCTAGAGTCCAGGATATCCGCCACCTCGTGGTGCTCCCCCCCCGGCAGGACCTCGGGCGCTGGCGGGGAAAACACGGGGTGCCAAACGTCACCGTCCGGAGTTTTTTTTAGAAGGCTCACGTGAAAGACGGGATGGATGTGCCGGAGGTTCTTGGGGAGCTTGAGCTTGACCGAAACTTCGTTGATCGGGGCCAAGACCTCGAAAGGCCCCAAAAACCGAGGGCCTAGCTTCTTGCTGGGCAAATTCAACCGTAGGTTCCGGGTGGAAAGGTAAACTCGATCCCCCGGTCGGATCTCCTCAGCTGGTCGTCTCTTCCGGTCGGCGTCCTCTTTCTGCGCTGCCTTGACTTTGTGGAGCTGCTCCTGCAGCGACTTCCAGCAGCTCCCGGCACGCTTCCCCCACTCGCGAAGGTCGGCCGATTCCCGGGCGGGGACCTCTCCAAGCTCCGGGAAGTGTCTCAGGTCTGTCCCGTAGACGACGGCAAAAGGCGACATCTCCGTGCTGCTGTGGTCTGCGTTGTTGTACGCGAACTCGGCCAGGGGGAGCAGGGGCACCCAGGTGTCTTGATGATAGGAACCGAAACACCGCAAGTACTGCTCCAGTACTTGATTAACCCGCTCGGTCTGCCCGTCCGTCTGGGGGTGGTAAGCAGAGCTCAGCCCTTGCTCGATGTCTAACAGGCGCAGGAAAGCTTGCCAAAACCGGGACACGAATTGTGAGCCCCGATCGGAAATCACCTTGTCCGGCAGCCCGTGCAGTCGGAACACGTGATCCAGGAACATCCGAGCCAACTGTGAAGCACTGGGGACACTGGCGCAAGGAATGAAATGGGCCTGTTTGGAAAATAGATCTACCACCACCCAGATCACCGTTTTCCCCTTGCTGGGAGGCAAGTCTGTTATAAAGTCCATGGAGATCACTGACCACGGCCGGGTCGGGACCTCGAGCGGGTGCAGCAGGCCTTTCGGCTTGCCAACCCCCGGCTTGCAGGTCAGGCAGACAGGACAACCACTGACGTAAGCTTTTGTGTCCCGCCGCAGACTGGGCCACCAAAACCGCCGCCGGGCCAACTTCCAGGATTTTACGAAACCGAAGTGCCCGGCGGTCTTAGCATCGTGGCAGAGGCTGAGGGCTTCCCGTCGTAGCCCTTCCGGGACGTAGACAGCCTCCCCCCTCCGCCAGAGACCGGAGTCCAAAATCAAAGAGTCCCGGAGCTCAGCCAGCTCCTCGTCTGTCCCGTAGGCTGCCACTAGGCGGTCTCGGAGCGGGGCGGTCGCCGGGTCGGGCTCCCATTCCTCCCTGGCCCGACGCCTAGTGACGACCCCCCGTCCCAGCTGCTCCTCACCAAACACGGACCTGGTGCAGGGAGCGTACCCCTCCCCATAATGCGGCAGACGGGAGAGGGCGTCCGCGAGGAAATTCTCTTTGCCGGGGATGTGACCAAGCTTGAAATTGTACCGCGAAAAGAACTCCGCCCACCTCATCTGCTTGGCGTTCAGGGATCGCGGTTGCCGGAGCGCCTCCAGATTTTTGTGATCTGTCCAGACCTCGAACGGCTCCTCTGTTTCCTCCAGCCAATGCCGCCATTCGGTGAGGGCGAACTTAATCGCAAACGCCTCCTTCTCCCAGGTAGACCAGTTCCGCTCCGTTTCGGCGAATTTTCGTGAGAGGTAGGCCGCCGGCCTCAGCTGTCCCGCCTTGTCTCGCTGCAGGAGAACCGCCCCGGCTGCTGCGTCGCTGGCGTCGACTTGTACCACCATCGGCTGGGTTGGGTCGACGTGCAGTAGCGTGGGCTCAGACGCGAAAGCTTGCTTGAGGGCCAGGAACGCTGCCTCCGATTTCTCATTCCAGCCGAGCGCTGCGCTGGGCCGCGTGGCGCGAGGACCTCTCCCCTTGGTACCTAGCAAGTCCGTGAGGGGAGCCACTACGGAGGAGTATCTGGGGATGAAGCCTCTAAAAAAGTTAGCAAACCCCAGGAAGCTTTGTAGCTGTTTCCGGGTGCGGGGCCTTTCCCAGGCCAGCACCGCCTGCACCTTCTCGGGGTCCATAGCTATGCCCTGGGCTGAGATGCGGTAGCCTAAATAGTCCAGGGAGGGACGGTGGAATTCGCACTTAGCCAGCTTCACGTATAGGTGGTTTGCCAGCAGGCGCTTTAACACCTCCCTCACCAGGGTCACGTGCTCTTGGGGATCTTGGCTGTAGATCAGGACGTCATCCAAATAAACAACCACCCCCTGAAACAGAAGGTCCTGCAACACCTCATTAATTAGACTCATGAAAACCCCAGGTGCCCCGCTTAAACCGAACGGCATCACTTTAAATTCGAATTGTCCCAATTGACAGTTAAACGCTGTTTTCCACTCATCCCCCTCCCGGATGCGTACCCGGTAGTACGCCTCCCTTAGGTCCAGCTTAGTGAACAGAGTCCCTTTGCCCAGCCGGGCCAGCAAATCCGGGATCAGCGGGAGGGGGTAAGCGTTCCCCGCTGCGATGGCGTTGAGGCCCCGGTAGTCCTGGCACAGCCGTCGGGACCCATCCTTTTTCCGGACGAACAAGACTGGAGCTCCCATGGGACTGGAAGCGGGCCGGATGAAACCTCGGGCCAGATTTTTACCCAAAAACTCCCGGAGGTCCTTGAGCTCACCCTCACTCATCTTGTAGATGTGCCCTTTGGGTAGTACCGCCCCCTCTGGGATGTTGATAGCGCAGTCCGTGCAGCGGTGTGGGGGTAGCTCGTCCGCTTCCCGCTCGCTGAAAACGGCTGCGAGGTCTCGGTACTCTGGCGGGACCTCGGGCTCTGGTTTCTCCTGCTGCGCCGCCGCCGCTCCCCTGGGACGCGCCGCCGTCCTCTTGTGGCTGGAATTCTCGTGGGGGACCCGATGCCGTGCACCCACCGTCAAGTCGAACTTCAGGGTCCCCGCCCGCCAGTCCACCACGGGGTTGTGTTCCTTCAGCCAATCCAGGCCCAACACCGCCCGATATCCCGCTACGGGGACCTGGATCAGCCACCGCAGCTCTTGGTGGTCCCCTATGTGGATGGCGATAGGACCCACCTCCTCCCCGAAAGGTCCCCCCTGAATCGGGCTGCCGTCCATCTGGACGAAAACCAGGGGAACCTTCCGAATGCGCTTCGGTAGCCCCAAAGCCCGGGCTATCTGGGGGTGGACCATGCTGTGGTCGCATCCAGAGTCCAAAAGAGCCTCCCCCACCCAACTTAGTCCGTTCTCCGGGTTCCGGAGCTCTAAAATTACCACGTTCGGAGGTCGCGCCTCATGCTGTAGGGGTTTTCCCTCGCACCGCGGGACCTGCTGCCCGGCGCCGTCTACAGCAGGTCCTGGCCGTTTCCCGTCGCCTGGGCGCTTCCCGGTTCGTTGCGGAGGTCCTCCGCCCGGCGTGCCTGCTGGGGGCGTGTCGTACCTCCCCCCTGGGAGAGCCCGCGGTCCTCCCCCCCTTGCCGTTGGCACGCTGCTGCGAAATGTCCTGACCCCCCGCATTTCAGGCACAGACCTTCCCGGCGTCTCCTTTCCCGCTCGGGGTTCGGGGGTCGTTTGGGGCGAGAGTTGTCGGGGCCCGGTCTCGGCGCCTCGGCTGACCCGCCTTTGGCCTCCCGGGGGGGTGCGGCGGCCCAACCCAGGCTGGCTTCCAGCTTGGCGACCACAAAACACCATCCCTCCAGTGTAGACAGATCTTCTTCCGTCCCCTTGATCACGGCCCATTCCCTGAGCTTCGGGTTAAGGCCCTCCCGGAAGTACTCGATTTGGGTCTCCTCGTTCCAGGAGAACACCTTGCCTGCTTCCCTCCGGAAAATGTCTATATAGTCCATAACCCCCCTAGTACCCTGTCGAAGTCCCTTGATCCGACTCTTTGCCTTGTCCTCAGCCTGGGGGTCCTGGAATCGTCGGCGGAGCGCGACCACGAAGTCCTGCAGGTCCCGAGTTGCCGGGTCGCCGCGCTCGGCCAACCCTAGGTACCACTGACCCGCCTTGCCCTGGAGACACGAGGCCACCCCCCAGACCAAGTCCTCGGAGTCCTCATACCGGTCTCCATACCTCCGGGCATGCGTCAGCGCGTGGAGGAGGAACTGCGGGAGGTCGTCCGGCATCCCGTCGAAACGCGCCTTAAGCTCTGGGGGGGAACGTTTTGGAGAGTAGTCCGACCCCCTCCGGATCCGGGATTCTCGGCGTCCGCCGTCTCGTCCTGCTCCGCTCCACCGGCTACCAACTTGCCCAACGACGCCGTGCCGCTCCCTGCCTTGCACGTCGCTCCTGCGTTGGTCCGGCTCTCGCCGCCCCGTCGGCTCACCCGCTCCCCCGAGATCCTCTGCTGTCTCGCCTCTCCGCTGGCCGTCTCGCCTACTCGGGACTGAAAACTGCTCCGGGTCGGGGTCCGGGGCCCGCTCACCAGTGCCGGGCTCGTCCTCGTCGCTGGAGACGTCCTCACTCGACGCGATCCCCTCCGCCGTTGTATTACCAGTCCCTCCGGGCCCGGCCCGAGCTTGCTCACGGGCTTCAGCTGCCTGCAAGCGCCTGGCCAAGTCCGCCATGGCCCGCCGCAGGTCCTCTAGGGATTCCTCAGGTCCTACCGGGCGAAGCGCCTGCCTCAGCTGGGTGTCCCAGGTTGGGGCCAACCCCCCAGACCTCGGCGCGCTCCCCGCCGTGCTTGGGAACCCCATGGCCCGGCGCCTTCCCTTGGCCGCCGCTGCCGAGGGTCTCGGGGTCCCGGACAGCTGCTCCTGGCCCCCCGATTTTCGGAGGAAATCTCCCGGGGACATTAAACTCATGTTCCCGGGGTTCGTGGGGGTCGAGACCGCCCCGTTGCTTGAAAACGCCATCTCTGGATCCGTCCCGATAAGCGCTCGGATGCGATGCCGACCCTGGAGTTCGGTGGGAAGCTCTTACGATGTCGGGGACCCGCTTGCTAACTGAAAAAACAGGGTGCCCCTTTGAAGAAAACGTCACGCCAGGCCTGGTGAACGATACAACAGGAACAAGCTTTATTTCAGCAACGTGGAGTCCGCTGGTATGGAGTAAGAGCTTCCACCGAACTCCAGGTGGAAGCTCCCTTTTATACAAAACCCACCTCCTTAGGCTGTATTGCCCCACCCAGTACTTGCGGAGGGAACATGCTGATACAATCATGACTCATGCACATATGCGAGGTTTTCCGGGGTTCCTGATGGCCCATTTTCCTGGAACAAAGGGCCATCTCCGGGCCCTTGTCAAAAGGTGGAGGGGGACATTGAGGTTCTTTAGCGGCCATTGCCACCTCAACGATCGGGTGGGGCGCCCAGCTGCCGGCTTGCCTATGATCACCATGCCCTACCTCCGTGATCGCGGGCGCCTCTGATGGCGGGGTTCGGTCCGGTTCCCAAGCCACCAAGGACCGAACCACGACAATTATTTTACTTCTGTGAGCTTCCTCAAGCAGGTCTCTGGAGAGGCAGCGTTTTCTAAATCAGTAAATAGAAGGCTTGTTTAGAGCCACAGTCCGCCCACAAGATCTCTCAACCAGAGCATTCTATTGTCAATGGTATGCAGATGCTACATCCTGTATCCTTTGTGCAATCACCTGCTCTGCTACATTTGCAGCATGCAACACTCTTGCACATTGTTACTAGCTGCCTCTTAGAGAGGGTTACTGGCTCTGAGTTGGGAGACACCTGGAGACTTTGGGGTTGGAAGAGGCAGTGGGCAGGATATGCAGTGGGGAGGGACCTCAATGGCGTATATAATGCTGCAGAGTCCACCCTTCAAAGCAGCCATTTTCTCCAAAGAAACTGATTTCTGTCACCTGGAGACGGGCTTTAATTCCAGGGGCTCCCCAGGTGCCGCCTGGCATCCCTATTACTAGATAAAGTAATTATTTCTGTGGTGTGAAAAATAAGGCTTTGGTGGATTAATTAGATTACATTTATTTACAATACTATTTGACTGTTCAAAGGGAAAACTTCAATCAGATCAATTAAATTATAAACCTGTTTATCAATTTTAAGCAGGTCCATTTCAGACCTAATGCCTCACCTGCCCTTTAGGTGAAAAAAAAAAAAAAAGAACTGCCTACAGCTTAAAATATGCTGCAAAACTGCCACCTCTTGTGTGTTTTATGATATTAGGGACTGTGACTATTTAACTGGGATTTTACGTAACCAGCCATGAAGCCATGGGGAGTGGTGGGATATACATTTGAAATAATTAATAAATAAATCCACCATAAAGTGTACTGCCAGCAAATGCGGTAATATATATCGCACAGGTATGGAGTCCCTATTAGAGTTGCCAGATCTTGGTTGGGAAATATTTGGAGATTTTGGGGGTGGAGCTGGGAGTGGGTGAGATTTGGGGCAGGGAGGGACCTCAGTGGAGTGTAATGCTATGGAGTCTACCTTCCAAGGCAGCCATTTTTCCCAGGGGAACTGATCTCTTTAGTCTGGAGATGACCTGTGGAATGGCATCCCTGTTCTCTATAGGACCGTTTATGCACTGGAAACTTCACTGCCCCAGCTTCCATGCAAGAACACAAATCAGAGGCGTATGAAGTACACCGGGCCAAATGCTCCCCCATGTGGGTGCAGGAAGAGGTGGGTCAACCTGCCATGACTAAATCTCCAGCCTGCAGCCCGGCATGAAACCTCCAGTGCGTAAACGGTCTAGGGCAGGATTTCGCAACCAGGGTTTTCTGAAACCCTAGAGTTTCCTGATAGCCCTAGAAGGGTTTCCTGAACAGGTGTGAGTTAATGAATTTCAAAATTTAGGATGCTTTAGGATGCTTAGGGCTGATCCTGCGTTGAGCAGGGGGTTGGACTAGATGGCCTGTATGGCCCCTTCCAACTCTATGATTCTATGATTCTATGATTCTATGATTCTATGATTCTAAAATATATTTTTAATTTTTTAAAAATATATGGTCATGGCAATCCACCCCCCTCCCAAAATAGCCGATGATGGGTGTGAAGAGGGTGGGAGGGGGAGGGGCCCTGGGTGGGCATGTACACAGCTGTGCTTCCCAACCATATTCTGCATGATCGTGACACTTTAGGGGGTTCTTGATGCCTGAAGAACATTGCAGGGGTTTCTCAACAGTAAAAAAGTTGAGAGAGGCTGCTATAGGGGTTGAGATTTCTAACTCTAAGTTGGGAAATTCCTTGCAATTTAGAAATTTGGAGCCTGGGATGGTGGGGTGAGGAGGGGAGAGAACTCCATCCTCCAAAGTAACCATTTTCCTCATGGGAACTGATCTCTGTAGTCTGAAAAACTGTTGTATTTCTGGGAGACTTTAGGCTCCACCTGAAAGCCGTTGACTCTCAGTATGATAAACTTTGTGGAAGGAGGAAGAGTCACTACACTGAAATTTTGTTACCAGATTGTACCATCTCATTCTCCTAGCAGAAGACCCCGGCAGCCTATCTCTGTTGACTCTCAACAAAATGTGAGGAATGGAAAGGTAGGAGAAGATGAATACTTTGTGTTGGAGAAAGCTTGGGAGGTTTTGTTTTGTTTCTCATTCTGGTAAATATTCAGGTAAGGAATCTTTACCTGCAGCCTGAAATAACACAGAATTCAAAAATTACAGGGGGCTGCTGACTGTTTGGAGTCCAGACTATCTCTTCAAGATTCTGCAGTTATTGAAGGGAAAATAAATGCTTCTCAACTGAACCTTGGGGCACATGCTCTACCTCCAAATAATCTAAAGCCAGGGGGAGGGGGAGGGAATCCCGATTCTAAATCAGCAACAAGAACAAATTACTTCTTCATCCCACAAAAAGGAAGGGAAATTGTCGCAGTCTGGTCTTATGAGCTTGGAAAGAGGAAAAATGCCCAGAGAGGCATAAAACATATTGCATAGCTCTTTCAGCAAAAAATATGGGAAACACAGCAGACAGAGGTTCCCAAACCCACTTTTATTTTACTATGATGTTGGAAATCACAAATGTTTGGCTTTTTATATGCTGATTATTATGAAGACATGGAAAATCCCCCTCTCCCCGAGTATACTCCCTGAGTATATACCTTGAAGGCTCATTGCAGACTTAAGTAATAATAAATAACAATAAGGTAATAACTTGCTAGGAAGTCAGAAACGCTCTGTAATAACAAAACCATGGGATCTCAATTGTGCTATTAGCTTCCATCATTTCTCTAGCATTTTCAGTGTGCAGATCTTCACAGTCATTTCAGCAAGATAAATAAAACTGAGACATGAAGATTTTTCGGAGACCACTCAAGTGTGCTTAATGACAAAGCAAGGATTTGAACACAGCTCTTGTATGGTCAAATGGTCCGAACTCAGTCCAGTCTTGTCAAATCTCAGAAGCTAAGCGGAGTTAACCCTGTTCAGTATTTGAAAGGGAGACCACCAAAGAAGGTTGTGACACTAAGGCAGGCAGTGGAAAACCACCTCTCTTGTCTCTTGACTAAAAACTCTGTGGGGTTGCTAGAAGTCAGCTGTGACTAGATAGCAATAAAGGGTCATATCATGCAACCCAGATATGATGCTGCCCTACAACTTATGAGGCTGCCCTACAAATGATCAATGAATCATTTGGAAGTGCCTCCCCCTTCTTTTAAACTTTCTGCAGAGGTTTGGCACAATAAAAGTGTTCAATTATGCTGGATCACACACATGTACCCTTTCCCAATAACCTATTTGCATATGAACCTGTTTTCTCAAACTCTCTTGAAACAAACAATTCCTTCTGGCCCACATATGAGCTCATGCACTCCCACGTCTGTCACAGGCAAGATTACTCTTAACCTTGTTTGAGTGCTGTTACAACTGACGTTTGGTCAATATTTCCAGCCAGCCTGTGTTTTTCTTTACTGTGAATTGTCAATGTATAGAAAAACCCTAAGCACAGAACCTAACTAGATGTTTCAAGATGTCAGAAAATAATTCTGTCTACTCGGAAAAGGGAAGCTCACTTTATTGTATCTTAGGTCAGTGTTCCCTAACCCCCGGTCCGGAGACCGGTATCGGTCCATAGGTCAGTTGGTACCGGGCTGCGGCTCCTCCTCATCCTCCTCTCTGGCTGCTGCCTCGGGGACTGCCCTGCCACTCTACTGCCAGCTCACCTTTGGTATTCTCTAGCGCAGTGGTCCCCAACCTGCGGGCCACAGACCGGTACCGGGCCGTGAAGGCCATGGCGCTGGGCCGCGGCTTCCTCTCCCCGCCCCCCCCCGCAGTAAAAAACTTCCCAGGCCGCAAGCTTGCGGCCCGGGAAGCTTCTTACTGTGGGAGGGCGGGGAGAGGGAATCAGGGCCGGGCCGCGCATCGCACATGCTCGGCCCGTGTGGGCGCGGCCCACGGGTGTGGCCCGATGTGCGGGCACGGCCCGCGGGTGCGGCCCAATGCGCACGCGTGGCTCAATGCGCGGGCGCGGCCCGCGGGCGCGGCCGGTCCGTGCGGGCGCAGCCCGATGCCCTGCCGGTCCCCAGCCTCGGAAAGGTTGGGGACCACTGCTCTAGCGGCTGCCATGGCTGGGGCTCCCCCTCAGTGTGGCACTGCGGAGCTGCTACTGGCAGCGCCCCCCAGCAGGCGGCGGAAAGTCAGGGGCAATGGTGGGAAAGCAAATGGAGCAGGGGCTCAGGGGGCGGCTACGTCCCTTGGCAAAAGACTATCACCCCCCGGGCCTCAGTAAAATTGCCATGCATTGATCGGTCCCCGGTGATAAAAAGGTTGGGGACCACTGTCTTAGGTAACAGGTCAAACGTAGGGATTCTTTCTTCAGTTTGCTGCAGAAAATCATGTGTATGGTTTTCAATACAATTTCACTTGAACATGGATGAAGACCCTCTGGGTTGAAACATGTTTGGTGTATAGTCATACCATGTGCAACCACTGAGACTGTACATGCAATATTGCACAGACTGTGATGTTTAGGTTTTAATGTTGTTTTTAATCTGCTTAATGTGCACTTAATAAATATTTGCACTTATATATATTTGTTGCTCAGCCTTCGGATTCCTGACTTATTTCCTCAGGTTGTGTTTTTGTTCCCTTTTTGTCTTTCATCGGGATGGAAACCAATTGAGTTGATAATTTACAAAGCAATGTACCCGGGGAATGCACCATATTTTCGAGACCTGAACATCACTTGCTGGTTGATCGCAACAGTAAACAATAGGAAAACATATGAGAAATAACGGCAAAAGCTTCACTGTCAACATCCAAACCCAGTTTTAAGCCATAAAGAAATAAATACTTCCCATTTTGTTTTGAAAACTGACAAATGGTTAGAAAACCATTTGTCTAACTACTCCTGAAGTGCCTCTCACACAAATGCTGAAACGTCATCACATTCTGGTCTTATCATCTGCACAACATGATTGATAACCCCTGAATAAATGTTTTCCTCATCTGTAGCAGAAAATAAAATAGCCTTGTGCCCTCTCTAAAACGCAGGAGTGAGCTGGTAACTAGAACTCCAATGTGACAAACTGTATTTAAAGTGGATGAATAAGATTAGGCAAAAAAAATATATATCTCTAGTGAATTAACCAAGGCATGTTCCTGGTTATAATTGCAACCATAGATCCAAGAGGCATAGTTTCACATTGCATGAATACAAATATCCAGACATTTACAAGGAGAGGCAAGTTCAATGTGAACAGCTAACTGGAAAATTGCAAGACATTAAGTAAGCTGTAGAGATTTATTGAAAACGCCCCCTTCCCTTTGGGAAAGGGAAGAGAGATACTTTGTCTGTTCATTTATCTTTCAAAAGACTTCATTTTTTTATTATTCCTGTTTGTTCTATTACATTTGTTTTCTTTCTCCTTGATTTCAATGGGTAACAATTTTTACTGTAATCTTTCTCTCTCTCACACACACATATTCATTCTGTTTGGGAACAATATTCAGAGACAAAAATAATGGGTAAACGAGGTAAAATATTCAGAAACTGTAGCCTGACGTGAGAGATCTGGCCTGCCACATTTTAGACAGGTAGAAGAAAAAGTCCCAGCATTATGAACAATTGAATTCAAAACACATTTCCAGCTCTTGTTTGTTTTCACCCAACTTGGATGAAAACCTCAGGAAAAATCCCTTCCCTAAATGATCTTTCTTCCAAATCTCAGGCACATAGACCCAGTTTTATAGGCAAGATACTACAATACTCTGAACAATTAAAGATAAAGCACAGAGAAATGAATGACATTCATTCACCCATTGTTATTCCCATTTGTTTTCATTAACCTACCAAATGAGGCTTTTTGGAGGTATGTTTTTTCCATTAGTTTGGAATGGCTCTACTTTTTCAGCATCCAAAATGGCCATGAGTGAGCCATTACTGAAGAGATGGCTTTTGATATTAACCAAGAAACATCTTCTGGGCATCTCCTGCCCAGAACTTAATTATATGCAGGTCTCGCTGGCACAAAAGCAGTAACACCATTCCCTCCATAAAGGAATCTTCAGCAGAGCCTAAAGAAATTATTCCTATCAGTCAACAATGCCATCTACTACTGTTGAGCTTACATGCCCTGTGACTATATGAGACATTAGGACAGGAGATATTTGGTAAAAAGAGACAGTCATTCAGAGGGCATGCCAGTTTTCCAGTTCTCAGTCTCCCTCTGACAGTACTATAGAGCAGTGGTCCCCCAACCTTTTTATCACTGGGGACCGTGATAGATTTTGACAATTTTACTGAGGCCCGGGGGGGGGGGTCTTTTGCCAAGGGACGTCACTGCCGCCACCTGAGCCCCTGCTCCACTTGCTTTCCTGCTGGTACCCCAGACTTCCCGTTGCCCGCTGGGGGGTGCTGCCAGCAGCAGCTGCGCAGTGCCATGCCGAGGGAGAGCCCCAGCCATGGCAACCACTGGACAGCACCAAAAGTGGGCCATCAGCAGAGTGGCAGGGCAGCCCCCGAGGCAGCAACCGGGGAGGAGAAGGAGGAGGAGGAGGAAGAAGAAGAAGAAGAAGAGTTGGTTCTTATATGTTGCTTTTCTCTACCCGAAGGAGGCTCAAAGCAGCTTACAGTCACCTTCCCTTTCCTCTCCCCACAACAGACACCCTGTGAGGTGGGTGAGGCTGAGAGAGCCCTGATATTACTGCTCGGTCAGAACAGTTTTATCAGTGCTGTGGCGAGCCCAAGGTCACCCAGCTGGCTGCATGTGGGAGAGTGCAGAATCGAACCCAGCATGCCAGATAAATCCACAATCCTAACCACTACACCAAACTAGCAGCGGCCCGGTACCGACTGATCCACGGACCGATCCCGGTCCCCGGACCGGGGGGTTGGGACCACTGCTATAGAGGGGGAAAACAAATGTAAGAAACAAGGCACAGGCCAGAAGAATATCACCGTACAAACAAGGCTTGGTGTCTTCTCACCTCTCACTCTCTGAATTTCACAAGCTTCTTTGTTAAGAAATGCCTGGAGTGAAGAGGATGAAAAGATCAATAGGGAGACAGGGTGGTTGTTGCTGGTTTGTGGTTTGCCTGTCATAAACCATAATCAATATTTACTGGAGCAATAATATAGTTAGGAAACGATGGCCCCGATGTGATGGAGGAGTTAGGAGAGGAAAACTGGCATTTAAGCTCTTTGGAGGGAAATGGCAGCTTCTTAATGATCATTTGGGTACTCTCGGGTTTCCGTTTATTCAGAGAGACTTCATTAGTGCTTGAATCATGGAATGGGGAAGTTGGAATCCCCAGAATGAAGTCTATTGAATGCCTAGATTTTACAGTTCCTCAGTTCAATACCTGTCTTCTGACTGAAAGATAGATGAAAGATTCTAATGGACAAATCAAGCAAACTGCATGCATACAATCCCAGCTAGCCTGTTTCAGTTACTATTGCTATGGAATCCTGGACACTGGTTTATAATGTGTCTTTCCTAGTTGAGAAGCAGGCAGCCATGCAATCGAATGTTCTCTTTCTTAACAAGATGAAGGAGGTGCTCTTTTAAGCATGCATCTCTATTACCAAAAAAAGGGAGAGATTTTTAAAATGTAGTCAAGCCAGCTCTCCATGTTTTAAAATTGCTAACAAAGCATAATCACGTTAGAATATGAACTAGCATGCCAAAGAACAAATGCGTAAAATCCTACCCTATCAAAAAAAAATATGTGCATCCGCTATTGCACAGAAATGCTAAGTCACATTTCGGCAAGCAGAAACAAGCCCAGAAACAACAGGGGACATTTCTGTACATCACACTTTGTGACATTCATCAGCTGGCTGTGAAAAGTGAAACAGCCTAATAACCTGAAAGGAACACTTTGAAACAATACCTCAGGTATTATAAAGAGAATTCAATCCCTCTTTCTTTCTGTTTAGAGATACAAATACAAGTCAGGGTCAAAAGAGGTGTGATATTTGAAGATCTGCATTCTAATCCTCCCAGAGGTTTTCAGACTATTGCAGCTGTTCAAGGTTCTGAATATTATCTCAAATGGGACCTGCCATATTTGTTTTAAAGGGTAAAAGTCAGGCACTCTCTCCTTGCCATGTTTCCCTTTAAAGGTCTAATAGCAGTAGGAAAAGGAGAAACTGGACATAACCCATAAGGTGGATAATGCCATACACAAGGGTCAGTTCCTCCCAGGGTCGGTTTAGCACAGCTCCAGAAGCCCTGTGCATTGCCTCCTCTCCATGGAGCAGGGCCATAGCCTCACTGCTTTCCCCTTTTCCCTCTTTAAAGACACTCAGAGTGACACCCCTTTCCACTGGGGGGGGCTCCACTCCCAGTCTGGCTGCTCCTGCTGCAATTATTCTCTGCTAGGATCTCACAAATCCTTAAACTGGCTCTGGTGCTACATGCCTTGCAAATCCTTAAACCACTCCTGGGTCCTAACTACATGTGGTACTGTTTCTAGGTCCTCCCCAGGCCCTGTCAAATGAACTCCCACAGGGAGTTCTGTGTTTCTCAAAACACAGATATTCTCACGGGTCCATATCCTGTAAGTCACAGTTGTCACTTTCCACTCCAACAAAAATGTGGGGGTTTTATGGGCTTTGGAAAAATAGGCAACGGTAACGTGTCTTTGCAATGAAGAAGAGAGATCAAGGAATTTGGAAAAAAGAATTGTGAACAAGAGTAAGGAGGAAAATGCCACAGAGGAAGATTTGGGCTAATTCTTTCTCTGCGGAGTGTTTTCTTTGTCCGCCTTTGTGGAGGGGGGTCAGATCAGAGCACAGAAGCAAGCACCTCCGAATAGCAGCGCAAGGAAAGAGCACACAGGCATTGTCAACACCTCAGGTTTCCCCTAATCTCTCTGTACTTACAAACATTCCTACTGTGCAGGTGGAGATAGAGCAGCAATGTTTTCTTCCACCTCTGAGCTTGGTTAGCAAAGAGAGGCAGCCGTCTTTTGAGGAAACTGGTGCTAGAGGGCAGCAGAGCTGCACCCAGCTCTAACATCAGGCGCAAATAGCTGCTGCTGGAAACCTCACGATTATAATGTGAAGATGGGGTTCTTTTAAGAGGGAATGAATCAGGTATGTCCAGGTATATACAAACACAGAGACCTGTGTGGCTTTGTCCACTGGTGTTTACAAGTGACTGGCTGTGTGTAGTTTAACAAGAAAGTAAGTCTAGTGCCCAATAAAATAGAGGTTTAAAATATAGGGGGGAGAGGAAAAATATGACATAAATTGACTTCAGTTGCCATGCCAAATCTATAACTAATCAAGCACTATAGCTGTTTAACACTGGCAATACCCTTTATGGGTTCCTTATTGTACTTGAGTGGGACGTTCTGAGGCCGAGCACACACCGCTCGGTTGGGAGGCAGGAAGCCGCACACATTTTCAAATTCAGCACTGTATCTAGCGCACCAGTGGTGTGTTTACCAAAGCAGCTGTACACATAAAGCTGCCTTATACTGAACCAGCCCATCTGTCCATCAAAGTAAGTAGTCCTGTTTGACTGGCAATGCCTCTCCAGACTCTCAAGCGGAGGTCTTTCATATCACATGCTGCCTGGTCCTTTTAAGTGTCGATGCCAGGGATTGAACCTGCATGACAAGCAGATGCTCTGCCACTGAGCCAAGGCCCCTCCAATTATAGTCACACCAGTTAATTTTCTCAAGGACTGTGAGAAAGAGGAAAACTGCAAGTTGAATATTGCTGCTCCTTCTCCACCAGAGGCAGACTGTCCCTTGAACTTACTGGGAACGTTTCCAGTGTGCCCTTATCCTGGAGGGCTGCTGGCAAGGTGTACCAAGTGGTCCTTGCAGTGTTTTAAATGACCAGCGTCAGCTAGATCGCTTCACCTTCCACGCCTTGTCTTGTTATTATTCCTCCTCTGAAGGAAAGAAGCTTGCAAACAGAGCGCTGTGAGATAGGACTTTTGGAAAATAAACTTGAAATAGTGATTAGCGGTATGCTGGAAAGAGAGTGATTCACAAGCACTGAATGGGGGAAGAGAAAAAGGCATCCTCGCTGTTCTGGAAGTTGTTGGTAGAAAAAAAGAAGGGATCATGCCAGCACGGAGAGCAGGTACGGACCTAGCTGCTCCTTCTTGGACACAGTTAGATCTAGTGCTGAGCTGAGCTGCAACTGCCACTTTCCTGTCTCCAAGCTACTCTTTGCTTTTGTTGAAGAGGCCTCAGCATAGTCCTCACCTGAAGAAAGAAGCCGCCTAATGGCTGGGGCCAGTTTCTGCTCCACTCCCTCCCTTCCTCTCGGCTTCCTCTTATTTCCTCTGGAGGGTAGGAGGGAGCTGCTAGAGATGCTTACCTTTTTCATCATTTGTGTTGTGCTTTTAAAAAGTGATCCAGGTCTATCATAATGAGACTATCACTAGACTAGGATGGATTTCTTTTTTTAAAAAAAAGATGGAAAAAGTAAGCTTGAAGTGTTTGTGTCCCAATGTGCAGCACCTTATACTTTTGTTTTGAAGACCCATTTATGGAACACCAATTTATTTCTTGATCGTTGCTCATTCAACAATTTGTCATTCTCCAGTAAGTGCAGGAAAATGTGGAAAGGTGTCATGATTTAAATAATCCTCATGTTTTCATTAGCACATATTTTATTCATTTATAAAATAAGTGGTATAATTATTTTTACTAACCTTTTATGCTTCTCTTCTTGCTGTTTCTCTGCCACGTTCAGTAACTATGAGCATTGTACTGTATATCTTAAACAAGCATAAATAAGAACTGTAAATTTTAAAAGCCCTGATTCTTTCCCAGAAACTGTGGGGAGGGATGAAGTTGTGCTATGTGGACCAAATGGCCAGGAATCAACATTTGAATTACCGTACATGAAATAATTATTTTTAGTTCCTTAAGCTGACTTGCGGACGACCCCAAAATCACACCATGGGGGGCTCAATCCCTGAGCATGCAGGATTCCTATTTAGACTGGTGAAGTGCAGGAGAAAGAAGGGGCTTCATACTTCATCCTATACTGTTTTTACGACCCCAAAATGCCCTTAAGGGATTCTATTTACCCCATTGTAGAGCTTCATGTGGAGCCCATCACAACATTGGTACAACACTAATGGAGAAAACCTGGAAGTGGCTTAAGGTAGCTCTAGGAATCACCACAGATGCTGAAGTTTTACCAGAGTTAAATTGGTCCTCTGCAAACAGGAAGTAGAATTTTGACAGGCTATTCCAGTGCATCATAATGAATTTGGATGTGTCTGTCTGCATGCTTATGGGTGTTTTCATGCATGATTAGACTTGCTCACTGCTGTCATTCCGCACTACCACCTATCTTCCTCTGCTCCTAGTTTGGTTTGTTTGTTTTTAAATTAGACACAGTGAAATAAAGTTTGCAGGGGTTTTTTTTTTTTTTTTAGATGAGACTTACTACTTTGTATTCCTTCAGGATCTGCTGACAAACCTAGCAGACAACCTAGCTAATATTGCAGTCGACTCTTGTGTTCCCTTCTCAAATATATATCACTGACGATAGAGGCCCACTAACACTGTTGTCTAATCCCATCAATGGCCATCTCCAGGCCTGGCCAGGGCATTGCATCCTGAGCCATGGAAAATTCCATCATGTGCTCACCTAGGCCACATCACATAGCCCCCAGATTCATTGGAACCTCCCATCACACTGGCTCATGTCACTGCTCTCTGACTCTCTACTCTACAGGAATGGTAATTATATGGAACCTTCTTTTCCCACCCTGATTCTTCTCTATACAGCTGCTTTATTGGTGTGTTAGACATATTGATCTTTTATTTATTTTCCTTTCTAATAAAGACTATTACTATTTTTACCATTTACCAATGCTGTCTGCCTTGAGTTCTTAAGGGTTTAATTACCTCATTAATACAGGAATTCGATTTTTTTATGCTGTTACCTCTCGCTCTGCTGATTCCCCATGTCACAGGACACGTGTAAGCGCAATTTTGGTAACAGCCTATCTAATCCCAGAAATCCTAGCCAGTGCTATCAATTCAATAGTCACCTCCAGGTTAGATTACTGTAACTTCCTTTACATTGATCTACCCTTAGCTTTGAACTGGAAACTGCAGCTGGTACAAATGCAGCCACTAGGGTCCTTACTAGGACATTATGGAGGGCCCATATATGACCTTCCTTCCAACAGCTACATTGGTTGCTGGTTGAATTCTAGATCACGTTTAAAGTGTTGATTCTAATAGTTAAGGCCATATGCAGTCTGGACCCTGCATATCAAAGACTGTTTCTGCACTGGGAACTTTGCTGCTCTGGCTGCCATGCAGGAGCACAAATCTGGGGCGGATGAGGTGCACCAGGACAAATGCTTCCCTGTGCAGGAGCAGGAAGAGGCAGGGTAACCTGTCCCAGCTCAGACTCCAGCCTGCAGCCCAGCATGGAGCCTCCAGTGTGGAAACAGTCTAAGTGACCACCTTTCCCAATATGCCCCCAGAAGGAATTTAAGATCTTCTAACTTGTTAGTGGTTGCCAGTCTGAAGAAAGTGCCCCTGGCCTTGACTAGGGTCAGGGTCTTCTAATTCATGGTCCCAGCCTGTTGGGACGAGCTACCAGTCAAGACCACGGTCTTGATGGAACTGCCTAAGTTCTGCAGGGCCTATAAAATGGTACTTTCCTACTAGGTCTTGAGTTGAGGCCAGAATAAACGAGCCCCCAGTAAAATCTATGTTCCTCCACCCATTCATCTCTGGGTTATTCTCTCCATCGAGTTAGAACCTGATTAAAATATCATATCACCTGTGAAACAGACCAGGAGGTGGATCGATGAATCGATGAGCAGAAGTTGCAAAGTACCATATGTTTTTAATAATATTTTAACTGCAAATTTATAAATAATGTACTTGTTGAGAACCACCCCAAGCCTGCATGCAGGGAGGGGTGGTATATTAAACTCAATAAATCATTTTAATAAATAATACTGTGTACAATTCTGAATACTATATTTCAAAAAGAACATTGCAGAGCTGGAAAAAGTCCAGAGGAGGCAACTAAAATGATTAGGGGATTGGGGCATCTTCACTATGAGGAAAGGCTGAAGAACTTGGGACTATTTAATTTAGAAGAGAGATGACTAAGCAGGCATATGATAGAGGTTCGTATGTATGTGACAGAAATAGTTCACCAAGATAATTTTTCTCTGTCTCCCGAAATATTAGAACTCAAAGTCATCCAATGAAGTTTATGGGCAGTAGATTCAAGGCAGACAAAAGAAAATACTTTTTTTAATACAGATAATTCACTATTAGAGGATACAGTGATGGCCACAGGAAATAAACAGCTTTAAATGGGGATTAGATTAAGTCACAGAGGATAATCTATCAATGGCTACTGGCCATGGTGACAGAGGGGAACCTCCAAATTCAGAGGAACGGAATCCAGAAGCATCACAGGAAGGCCTCGACAGCTATGCCCTGATGTTGGCCCTCCAGACTAACCTTCGGGGGGAAGTGGGATATAAATACAACAACAACAACAACAACAACAACAACAACAACAACAACAACAATAATAATAATAATAATAATAATAATAATAATAATAATAATAATAATAATAAACTAGTTGGCCACTCTGTGAGTCAGAATGTGGGACTAGATAGACCACTGGTCCGATTCAACAGGGTTTGTCTTATATATATATACTTTTTTATTTAAGAAATACATGACTATTATGATCATATTGTTCCATTGCATCCCAAACATTTCTGGAGAATGTAAAAGGGAATCTATTCTGCTTGTACAGTAGAACTCCCTGATCAAAAATGTCTATATAACCATATTAGCAGAGGCTGGACTAAGTCTAAAATGTGAAGCAAGCATACAAACCAGCCCCAGGACCTCCAGACAGTCACACAGGGGTGCTGATTCAGAAGGAAGCCCATCCAAATCAAAAGGCAGAAAGGGCTCATCTTTTGCCAGTAAAAAGCTGCCTTCTTTAGCACAAAAAGGCTTCTGAGCAACATGGGTACTGGAAGTAGGGCAAATTCATCCGAACGCTGCCTGTTCCAAGTGTCTGAGGAGAGTGTAATAGAGCATTGACTGTGAGACTAAAAGAAAGATCAGTGTTTCCAAAGGGAATGAAGTAGGGAGAGATGACCATAAACTTAGAAGCACACCCTTCAAGTGACAACAGTAACCCCGAGTTACTACACACAAGGTGAAGGAACAATTCTTGTTCTATATTATGCAAGGGAGCATCGCATTTACAGTGAGGGTCGCTTTGCTCCTTGTCCCTGCATCCTGTTGCTTTTCTCAAAGGTTTTGTCTCAGCATTCAGGCTGATCTCCACATTGTGCTCATTCTCACTCACTGCCAAAGAACTGGCACAGACACAAGGGAATCCTGAGACAAAACGTCCTCTATGCACAGAGAACCTGGAAAACGGCTTGTCCTCAGTTGCACCATAAATCAGAGAATCTCGCGTGCTCGCATACAGACTCAAGTAGCTTTTTCCAAGACTTGGGAGCTTTCCTAAATAAAACCATGTTCTTGTCTTCATAATTATGTCATTAAGTCTGACAAGGCAACGGGTAAAGATTAAACAAGCAGAGGGCTGGTCTGGCAAGAATGGGACAGTTTCATGCAACACAGCTCCCCTTCGCTTCTCTAATTCAGCTACGAGGTTAGTTGCCATTCTCTCATTTGCTTGGGCTGGGAAACTCACCAGAGCCCCTGCTTATGCTAGAGGCAGACGTTAGTTGCAACCAGCAGGAATAGAGAGTACGGTTTACAGATGAGATGCTACGGTTGCCAACAGGCCTGGAGAAAACTGTCCCTTTCCTTTAATACAAGCTGTATGCAATGGACTGTTGAAGCTTTTCATGGTAAGGAGGTAAACATTTCATGAGGCTCTCTTAAAGGAACGGGACATTCCTTTCCGCATGCTAATAGGCAACCCTATGTGGTAGTGAATTTTTAAAAAATGCCAAACTGAATGATGGATAGCTTGTGCAGATGCCCAAAATCTGGGATTCATTGCCCAGAAGGTGAGTGGAGTCACATACACACGAGTCCTGCCCCCAACCTCCACTTAATTCATTGATCTAGGTCATAAATTACTTGGCACCACTTTTCCACTCAAGACAGCTCACAAATCGATTGAAGACATTAATATGATCATTACACTAAAATTCACAATGTAGGAAAGAGTAACAACGTAACACAGAATTTAGAAGAGTTTGTTCTTATATGCCGCTATTCTCTATCTGAAGGAGTTTCAAAGCAGTTCACAATCGCCTTCCTTTCACCTTCCCACAACAGACACCCTGTGAAGTAGGTTGGGTTGAGAGAGTTCTGACGGAACTGCTCTGTGAGAACAGCTTTAACAGGACTGTGACTAGCCAAGGTCACCCAGTTGGCTGCATGTGGAGGAGTGGGGAATCAAACATGGGTCTTCAGATTAGAGGCCACTGCTCTTAGCCACTACGCCAAACTGTCTTTCTGGCAAGAACTAACTTATCAGTGCATCTTCTGAAGAGACTTGGCATATAGCAGATATCAGCTTAGGGCTGCCAGTTCCACTTTCGGAAATTCCTGGAGATTTGGGGGCAGTGCTTGGGGAGGATGGCATTCAGAAAAGGGAGGGAGCTCATTGAGGATGTGATGCTCTATAGCAGTGGTCCCCAACCTCCTGGGCCAGGGACCGGTAGGTTCAGTCAGTACCGGGCCTCAACTCCTCCTTGTCCTCCTCCCTGGCTGCTGCCTCGGAGGCTGCCCTGCCACTCTGCCACCGGCTCACTTTTGGTGCTCTCCAGTGGTCGCCATGGCTGGGGCTCCCCCTCAGCGTGGCAGCTGCCACTGGCAGTGCCCCCCAGCGGGTGGTGGGAAGTCAGGAGTGCTGGCTGGAAAGCAATGGACCAGGAGCTCAGGCAGTGGCGACGTCCCTCAGCAAAAGACTACCCCCCCTGGGCCTCAGTAAAATTGTCAAGCGTAGACCGATCCCCGGTGATAAAAAGGTTGGGGACCACTGCTCTAGAGCAGGGGTATTAAAACTGCGGCCCTCCAGATGTCCATGGACTACAATTACCATGAGCCCTTGCTCTAGACTTTGCTTTCCAAAGCTGCCATTTCCTCAAGGGGAACTCATCTTTGGTGTTTGGAGATCAGTTACACTTCCAGGAGAACTCAGACCCCACCTGGAGATTGACAAACCTAACCTACCATCACATTGGTAGCCCCCCCCCCCACAAAACCACTGTACCCCACAAAACCACTGAAGGTCATGAAACCTCAGTCATGAAACTGGGATGGATCCAGCCCTCTTGTTAGTAGACTTCCTCCATTTAAAGTGGGTCTTCCTAGAGCCTCCTTAGACTGGAGCCAACTTGAGCCAAAAGGAAAGGTATATACATGTTTGATTGAATGTATGAGTCAGTGAATGAATGAACAAATGAATGAATGAACAAATGAACGTCCCTCTGTGGAATGGCAAAAGTAAAGGACCCACCCTACTGACTATCTCTCTACTGTGCATATGTTTAGTTCTATGCTTTGGTCATCCACCCAGAGGAGCTTGCAAAAATTAGTTCACAGCATGGATTTTATTTCACAGCAGTGGGGTATGATCTAGTAATGCCTGAAGCTGGCAACCAATAGAAGTCATATGTGGTGTTATTACTTCCAGATCATTTTGGAAGTGATGTCATTGATTGTCAGCAACAGCACTTCTGTTCCCAATCCTACTAGCAGCCCAAACAGTAGTGTGTGTGTAGGGGGGGGAGAGAGCTCCCAACAGGAGGTCTCCTGTGATTCCAGGAAACCTGGAAGCCCTAAGTCTGTAGCAGATGCTATTGAGCTTCTTCAAGGCAACCTGAAGGGGAATTATCTAAACTTTAAATGGCAATTATAATGATAGCCAACATGATGCAGTGTTTAAGATCAAAGAGACCAGTAATGTGGATTGTGATTGCCAGAACTGCTGCCAAGAACAAACAAAATGCACTTCAATAGCTAAAAAAGAAAAAAAAAGTGATTTGGTTAGCATCATTTAGTAAAACATTTCATGATGCCAAGTCCTTCCTGGTTTGGGGACAAAAAAATGGTCTTCAGATAACTTTAGCCATGATAAAATCTACAGAGAACTTTACTCTCAGTTTTGTGATTATGTGATAGGGTGACATAATTATCCTTATGTTACAGTGAAGAACAGTCTGAGACTGTGGGTTTCCTGACTCAATATCTGATGAGATGTTGGGTTAGGTGAGATGTGAGCCAAGGACCTTCTCAGCTCTGTTGGTCACCAAGATACCAGCTCTTGATGTTCTTTAACAATTCAAGAACTCCATGTTACTATTGTAAAATGAAAGGGACAATGTGTTATTTTGTGAAAATAAACATAATATATTCAATCAGCCTCTTGAAATTTTATGGGTCTTAAATCCATAAAAGAACAACCCTTGCTTTACCCCAAGAAAAGAAAGCAAAAGACAACATGAAAACAGATACTTCTATGGGCCATCAACTCCACATTGAGACACACAGAAGTGCACAGCAAATTTTCCAGTTCATAGGTTTCTTAACACATGTACATAAGCTAGGATGTAGGGTACAATGACAGGATGTGAATCTACAAGGACTCCTAAACTGGAACAACATTGGATATTTCAGACAAGGATTTGTGACTTGGGCACCACCACTGAGCACTGGTCAAAAGAAGGAACTGGAGGATGATCTGCTTGACTTCCAGAATAGACAAGTCTGAATTCACTGTGTCTTTTGCTTTTGTTTTGCCTTTCCTCTGTTTAGACCCACCAGCATCACCGAATACTCTCCAGCCCTCCAGCACAGCAGCATCTGAGATTAAGATTGTCTCTATTAACCATTACCTAGAAAAGTCTACCTTGCTGGAATATGCAAGATCTGCTGTATACATAATTGAGCAGAATATAAAAGGTGTCCTGCAGGGGCATCAGAGGAGATGTAGATTTAGCATAGATAGAATAGGGACTTCCTGATGATTTTCAAATGATCCCCTCCAGAATTCTGATTGGCTCAATGACAGACTTCCTGTTTTTGAGCATACTTCCTCCCTGTTTGCTTCCAAAACTGTTGAACAACAGTTGAATGACTTCAGGCCTCAGAATAGTTAGTTAGGTTTCTTCTCTCTCTTTTCTCTTCTGAATAAAAACTATTTTATTCTTTAAGCAGCCTTGTGCTCCAACACTTTCATCATTTTCAGACCCTGCCAATATGTCTCACTTTTGAGTACCCCACAATCTTAGAAATATCTGACCAATAAGCGGTCACTGTCTCCAACCAATCCTTCTCTAAGCTTCTTTTCAGTTGTGCCTGAGAAGCAGGCTGTAGGAGTCTCCAGTATGTGGCTTGCAGCGTAAGGCAGCATTCAAAAGCATCCTTCTCCCAGGATAAAGCTGCCAGCAGGAGAATCTGTGAGCAAACATGTCAGTAGTCTCCCAAGAGGCAGATGGCATGGTCACGCCAAATAGTAGGAGGGGAAATAACCAAGTCAATTAGGATTAATGCAGTGTGGGAAAGTATTAGTTCTGGAGCTGTAGGTTTCTGCATTAGAGATGGAAGGTGGAATGGGAGGAGGGGAGAAGATGCTGATTCAACCTAGTCAGGCAAGGCAGGCATCTTGGCTCACTGTTTCCTACCCTCTCCCTCATAATCACTCTCAGTTTCTATTGTTTGAGCAGGGAAGGGGAGGAGATGAGTGCTACGGTATACGGTGCTACAATATTGCACTGCATGGAGAATGCCATTGGCAACCAATTTCATTCAGCCTGCAGCCTCCTCCCTTCTGCGCAGTTATGCCTTCATGGAGTGCTGGTCTGTTACTGATTGAAAAGTTTAGACATTCTCCAAAAGAGAACCACCACAACTTCTAATCAATCCTCCTCCCTCCCATTTGTGCCATAGTCATCCCGTTCCTAAAAAGCAAACGGATGGCATTTCACAACTGTGCTGCAAATAGTTTCAGCTCACCTTCAGTGCCCATGTTGCTAGCTGCCTTTGAGCAAGTGGGGTTAGATAACACCACAGGTATCAATAAGGTCAACTCCTAGTTCCTGTATATTGGATGCATTGCTAAAGGGCTTGCAAGACAGAGCTCCTCCGCCAGGTCTTTGGCTAAGGCCAGGGTGCGGATCAGCTGGGCCTCTCCATGGGATCGGCTCCTGCACGTACACCTGTGCATCCTGCCAGTGGGTGGCTCCGGGAGGGAGATGAACGATTTGTTTCATACCAATCTTGCGGCTGCTATTAAGGGGCAGGGCTAGTAGGAGTTTATGGGGTTTTATGATTTTATCTTGTAGCCCACCACAAGTCTTTTTGAGAAGTGGCAGGAGAGAAATCCAATCATAAATAAATAAATAAAGGTTCCAGCTTTACACAGGTACATTAGTGTGGTGGTCTTAAGCCTTCTCAAGCCTGGGATCACTTGGGGAATCCACTGAGCTGCAAAAAAGGGTTTTCTGATGGCAACATGGAAGGGGAGGTAGCATTAACATTTCATTGGTGTCAAGTCTAAGACTCTGGATAACAGATAAATACAGCTGGGGCCAGGGAACACAAATGGAACAGTAGGTGGAGATCTGGAGAGAGGAACAAGCCATAGGTCAAAGCTCCTCCACACTGCTGGCTGACCTAATTCACTGTACTTCTGCTCCTTAATGTGCACATTAAAGAAGCTGAAGATATCAAGCCCTTGCTCTTTATGCACACACATCAGAAGAAGGTCCTTCCAAAAGGAGGTAAAAATTGGTGCATCTATGGACCCTGGTTCACAGACAGGGCTTTTTTCATCCATAAATTGGTCCACTGCATTAGTACGTGGGAGGCACCAGTCTTGATCCATTTCCTTGAACCATACAGAGCCCCAATATCTATTCAGGAGCCATTCAATGATGCTATGGTAAGTTTGCTTGGGTTTTTTGATAAATACAAATAGTAAGATTCCTCTCTGTCACTCTCACACTGTCTCATGTCATCTCACTTTTCTCACTGCTGGAAGATCTGCAGTGTGCAAGATCCAAAAGGATACGGAGAATATTCTACAGGGGGCATCAGAGGAGATGCGTATTTAGCATAATAAGAATAGGCACTTCTGGATGTGTTCCCCCCCCCCCAAGTGATCTCTTCCAGTGTCCTGATTGGCTCAATACAAGGCTTCCTTCTCCTCTGAGCATATTTCCTTCCTGTTTGCCTCCAGAATACATCATATGAACACAGGGCATCAAAACAGTCAAAACAGTTCTCTCTCTTCTCTTTCTACACAAAGTTGTTTCTCTTCAGAATAAAACTAATGTATTCTTGTAAGCAGCTAGGTGTTTTGCTGTCTTTGCATATTTAAACTCTTCCATCGCTCAAGACAGAGTTGAGGGGCAGAAGCTGATGGTGTACTTTTTGGGAATGGCTTCTCTGCTGCTCTTTCTGTATTCTGGCCACTATATCTTTCTTTCTGCTTTCAGAAATGTTCTCCAGCCTTTCCTGAGATCTTTCCTTTAGCAATGCCATGGCAGAGAAACAGTGACTGTTTCTTCCTCCCTGTCTATTGATCCACCTGTCAGATCTCTTGTCTTTCCAATTATGAAGGAACTACAAAGTAGCTAGCCTGAGACTTGTGCTTTCTGTCCAGACTGCATGTACATAGGGCAGCCGCAGGATCACTCATAATTGGTGATTTCCTGGGGTCTCGTGAATTTCTGGGTGTCTTCCAACAGTCAGAGCTTGTGAAAGCTATGCCTCTTTTGAAGGGAATGCTTTGGCCCTGATTTGGACTGGCATCACCATGTCCCTGTCCTTGGATGCACTCTCCATCCTTCCCTCCGCAGAGTAATCAAAGAAAGGTTTACTGCCTGCATATATGAATAAAATTCCTCTGCTTAAAAAAGGGCCTGAAAGAAAGAACAGTTAAAAATCAACAAGGAAGCCATATTCTCGACAACCAGATGACGCTAAGACAGACGGAAACCATTTAACTCTGATTTAAAAGCGCGGGATGGCAGAGCGTTTCAAGAGCTGCTGTATCTTCATTGTAAAAACAATTTTAGTAGCAATAGTAACATCAACCACTAAATGAGCCAAAGGGGGAAAAATAAGTTAAAGGGGGAGGGGGAGAGCTTGCTCCATAGAAGCTTTGCGATGCAACACGAGCAAAAGCACCAACTCCTGCTGACGCGATGCCAAATCGAACAGCAGCATGTGTGTCCTCTGCTTACACGCAGGCGATCCCGGTAACGTCACGTGCCCAAGCTTTTGAAACCAGGGCGACATGAGCTGAATCATTTCCACCCTAAAGTGTGTGTCGGGGTGGGCTCCCCTGCTGAGCAGCTGAACACTTCATCAAGCAAAATGGCAGCCCCTGGCCAGAAAAACAATGGAAACACTTCAGGAAGGGAAGACAATTAAACAGTGACTGAAATGTAAACGGTTGTGGAATTAAAAGGAAATCAAATCTTTCTTTAATTGATGTTGTCCAGGGGGTTAAGGTCAAAGCTAAGGCATCGTTTGTCTTCACGGGGAAACAAACAGCAAACAAACAAACACAAAACAACTATTAATAGATTTGCAATATTTATGGGGGTTTGCTTTTTCAGGCTATGAAAAGAAAGTTTTGTATTTTAGATTTAATTACGGTCCTGAAGGGTCTTTTAAAGTTCCATACTGGCTCACTGGACTGCTTTAATTATATTAGTTTTAAAAGGCTATAGCTGGCTATGAATCATAACTAACTCAGACAGATCTGTAATCAAAGAGGATTGCAGTTTTTGGACTTTAAAATGGATATGTTTGTTTCTTCGTAAACTGGGGCAAACCACACGCTGCTATATATTCCAGCTGCAATCAAGAGGTTGTGCATCTACACACAAAAGAGACTCACACACTCACACATGTTTGAGTTCTTAGTCCTCTGCAACAACACCTCCTAAACAGTCAGGAAACAGAATTCTTCTTTTTTTCGGGGGGGGGGGGGGATAAAGAAAAGAAATCTAACTAGTGACGCTCGTAGAGACTTCTGGCAGTGGTTTAGTGCTGCATTTGAAATGCCAGAAGGCCCGGGGTCTTTCTCCTGCAGGAGCAGAAGAGAATGATCTTTATGTTATGTCCTAAAGAAGAATTAACTACACTGCAAATCAAAGAATATGACCACTGATGTCAAGAGAAGGAAGCGCAGAATCGCAGGCACTGTCAAGTTCAACCTCGCCTGTAACAGATTCACTCCTATAGCCTGAACACACTGTGGATGAAATGAAAGGGAACTTCAGATGGGATGTCACATAGGGTTGCCCACTACAGGCTGAGAAAAACCTGGAGACTTTAGGGATGGAGTCTGCAGAGGGTGGGGCTTGGGGAGGGGAGGATAATGCCATGCAATCTACCTTCTAAGTGGCCATTTTCTCCAGGGGAACTGCTCTCTCTTGCCTGGAGATGAGCTGTAAAACTAGGGGATCCTGAGGTCCCACCTGGAGGCTGGCAGCCCTATGCTATTTATTTTCCCCATATTTCCCATATAGGGACTAAGCTTGAAGGAGAGAACTTGACTAAGGTCAGAGAGGAGGCAAGATCCAACCAGCAAATCTCCTGCATTACCATTCAGATGGCATCAAAGTACTACTGAAACAAATGGATGGAAAAAGAAGAGTGGTCTGCCCTTTCTAGAGTGAGCTCCAGCTAGAGCAGATGGTTGTCCTACAGTTGCCAGTTCTGGGTTGGAAAATTCCTGGAGATTTGCTGAAGGTGGGGAGCCTCTGGAGCATAGGATTTGGGAAGACACTTCAGCAGCTTATAATGCCACAGAGTCCACCCTCCAAAGCAGCCATTTTCTCCAGGGGAACTGTGTCTCTGATCTGCTGATCTGTTGTGATTCTGGCCCTGCCTGGAGGTTTCCAACTCCCTCCATTTTTTTTCTCACAACCATCCTAACAGGACAATGTCATCAGGGAGCTTCCTGGAAAAGGGTGTTCTGGTCTCACCAGTCCCGTTCTAATGGTTTCCAGCCTGGAAACGGTCATGTTTTGAGATAGGTGATAAAAATGGCTTGCCCATAGCTGGTCAGACCAGGCACGGGCTTATGTTTTAAAGAGGAAGATGGGGAAATCATTCTAGCCTAATTATCCAAAAGCATATAACCGCAAAGTATGTCACCAAAAGAACATTCGCACAGCGTTTTCAATAATTCTTTAAATAAAATAAATAAATAAAAGGTGCCCTAATAACAACAGACAAAAAAAGAGAGTAAATACTGAACTCTCCTTAGAACAAAAATCCCTTTGTCTTCTGCAGCTTCGGATCACAGCTTTGAAGCAGTCAGTGTATTTTTAATGTATCTCGCATTGTCTTCCTTTATTTAGAGAAATGTTGGAAGTCGCTAAGAACTTGAGCTCTGTGGCAAGGGAAGTGACACACTGCACACGTTTGGCCCACGGTTGTCATTATTTTTAAATGTACTTTTTTATTTGATGTTATTCAATATGTATTTTCCTTTTACAGTTATACTCAGGGGACGTGTACAACATCCAAACACATTCGTACTTAAGCGTTGTGACAACTGGCATCGGAGTTGTTGAAATATCCATTTCAAAACCTGCCTTAGCGCAATCAATCAAATCTTCTACAGCTATGCGGGGGAAAAATAAACAAGGCTATCTGACTGCAGCTCTTGGCTAGGGGTACGGAGAGCAGGGGGGGTGACGAGAAGAAAGATTATTTCAATGGCTCAGAGAGCTTAAAGAGTCTTAGAGGGGATTAAAGAATAAAACAATATATTAAAATTGCAAGGAAGCAAAACCAGAAACCCTGCAATCTTCACAGCCAAAGAACAAATCTGTTCTCCAGCTCTTAACCCTTGGCTAGCATATACAGGGAAGAATAGCACAGGCTAGTTCTTTGTATCCTAGATCTGTGAGCTGAGAAGGTTAATATTAATCATATCTGTTAATATTAGCAAATGCATGGGCATGCATATTGGTTATAGAAATGTGGCTCCTTGCTAGAAGATTGGTTGCTCCTTTGCTTTTCCTGACCAGTTTCGGCACCTTTGACACCTACCAAAGTAAAAATCGAGCAGCTGCAGCATTTCCTGTTGGTACTTCTTCATAGGAAGGAAACATTTATGTTGTATTTCTCCCTGTCATCGCATGCTCATCTCAAACTGGGCAAGAGCTTTGAGGGAGATACAAAACAGGAGTCCAGTTGTACCTTTAGGACAAACAATATATATCTCAGCATCAGATTCCATGAGTCAGAGCTTATGTAATTTGTTAAAGAGAGCTCTGAGTCACAAAAATGATGGAATGCATTGTGTTCATATCCATGGTGCCATGGGACACCTGCTTTCTTCTGCTGCTGCAGACTAACATGGCTACCCATGTTTCAGGACTCATCTTTCAAATAAATACAATTTCTGATAACAATCCCCTTATCAGTTCCACAGGCTGACTCATTCACTGCTGTGCATAACTCAGTTTCAGGTAAAGGACGAAGAGGGGTCAGTTTTGGACTTGGCTTTGAATTCCTTACAACCAACTTGGGGTGCCAAAATACCCAGACTCTAAGCCTTTTAGGAAGTTACAGTGAATACATGTACGATCCTTGGAAAGTATATAATCTCATGTTCCATTCAACATAGTGCAACTCAACGTGTGTTTTTACAGTGTATTTATACAGGTACCACTCCACAGTTTCACTGGAAAAGTGATCGTGTGTTGGCTCTTTCTTACACAAATTTGTGCAGGTGTTCACCTTAATAGGGATCCTGTCAACTTTTGATCTCCCATTGCTGCCTCCTCTCCACTCCACATGCCCAGCTGACTTACCATCTATGCCATCAAAGGCCATGCTCACAGCAACCAAACTCCTACAATCTGGTGAATGGCAGCTATTGTCCCTTCTAAGTCTTATTCTTAGCATAAGGTGACCAGATTTTAACATTGGTAAAGCGGGACACCATTGACCTGGGGGGTGGTGGTGGTTCTTGATTTAAAATGTGGTCTATATGGAGCAACAAAAAGTTTCATAGAATGCATAGAATGCTAAAACAGTATTGTAATAAATATATATATATTACAATATATATATATATATATTACAATATATATATATATATTACAATATATATATATATATATATATATATATATATATATATATATATATATATATATATATATATATATATATAAATTTCAACATGAGTACAATTTGCCAGGTACCCCCAAATGTCCCTCCAAAAGTAGGACAATCTGGTCACCTTATCTTAGCAACATCTTGGTTGGACCCCCTTGCCTGGTCTTGCTGTGTTGCCTGGCTTCATTCTTCTCTGTAAGATCATCATCCTTTCTGTATCACTGGTAGTTCCCATTCTGAATCTTAAAACATAGCCTTGTCGTGACTGGAAGAAGGATTAAAAAAGAAAAGAAAAGGAGAGTCCTTGTTCCTTTCTTACCTGGTGACCTACCAGGAAACACAAAGACTGCTCTGCAAGCCTTCTCAGGCTGCCAGGGGTAAAGTCTCCACTTCTGGAGTCAAGCAATGCTTTCTTTTGTCCTCAGTCAAAAAGCCGACATTTGCATTTGAAATTTGCATACATTTAAAATGATAAACATCTGCAGCTGAGCAGTGGCAACGTATGTCTAGGGCATCAAGGCGACTTAGAACTGAGTAGGTTGAAGTAGGAAACATAAGACCATAAACCTTGATACTGAGTATATTCCATGATGTTTGCATATTTTCTGACTGCCGGCTTTTCTCAACAACTAGAACCTGACCTTTTTTTATTCATTTCAAAAAAGGCTAAGCAGAAACTTGTGTTCGGGAACACGTACAGAGTGGAAAAGATTACGTGTCATGTGAGTGCAAAGGAAGCATTTTCAGAAATGTTTGCCTGCGTCAGGTTCAAGTAATTTTGATGCGGGTGATGGGAACAGTCACTTCGGCTGAACAAATCTGGTAATTACTGCCATCACTGCTAATATCACTACAGCTTTGACACGTAAACTTGCTTATTTACTCAGAGCCAAAAGAATATAATTCCAGGAATAATCCACCTGACAACATGCAAGTGATGATCACGGATGCTGTAGGGACTCAGGCTTGTGCTCATGTTAAAATTATAGAAGCACTGATCTGAAAGGGGGCCAAAATGCCATCTCCCCCAGGTCCCCTCTGCCAGAGGCATCAGCCTTCCACATAGGAACAGACTGACTTTATTTACCAAATTGGTATCCCACTGTTCTATCCTCACATGGCCACCAAGGTTGCTAAAGCATTTAAAACATACATGATAAAATAATATTTTAAACTCATTAAAAGCAACCCCTTCAAGCACACATTAAAGCATTTTTAAACAGCGTCCCCCACACCAAAGTTAAAATACGTACGAAACATAAAAAACAGCAATCAAAACATTGGTTAGGAAAGAGGGATTGTTGAGGGAATGCCAAATGAAACAAAATGCCAAAAAACGTGATTACTTTTTAGAGGAAGATGGCAATAGATGGGGAAAGAGGAATCTCCCTGGAAAGATAGTTCTAGAACTTTGGTGCCATGACTGCAAAGGCCCTCTTCTGGGTTGTCAACTTAATTTCAAAAGGTAGGATCACTTGTAATATAGAAAGATCTTCAACTACCACCTAGAGGCTGGCAACCGTAGCCATGCAGATCAGTTGTGGTTCTTGGAGATTTCTAGGTCCTACTTGGAGGTTGGCAAATCTAGAAATGCAGTTATTACATGAATACATGACAGTCAAAATAGGTGTGGATGGAGAAGGGTTAATCATGTAAATTTTGTTGATGCAAGAGGAGAGGAGGAGGCCTGACAACATCACTTCCTGTGATGTAGCAGTGGGAGTGGCCTGGTCATATCCAGTGGGAATGTTTGGGTGACATCACTTCTGGGAGATGTGGCTGGGAGTTGTGGCCAGCTGATAGCACTTCTGGGCTTCCTCCAAGCCTGAAAAATATTTCAGGGATATCTTCATGGTCAAAAGGTTGAAAAAGGCTCTTCTAAAGAGATGGAGTTTTCCTACCCAAACAAGGAGTTAGCTCTGAAGAGATCTCTGGTCTGGTCTGGTTAGAAACCACCTCCGGAGCCCTTAAGAGTCAGTTAAAAACTCAAGATGAGTGACTGGTGTTTCAAGAGAAGGGGCATTCCAGTCTTCTGGAAACCAAGGGTCAAATAATAATGACTTGTTTGGGAAAACACTGAAACAAAAGCCTCTCAACATAAAGATTTAAGTAACTGTGATAAGCTTAAGAAACTCTTGTCCTGAAACATAAGAACTAAAATCTGTGCATGTACTTATTTTACCTCAGTTATCTATATTGAATATCTCCAAAATGTTCAACCCCTGATTTAACCTGACCTTTCTTCTCTATGTTAAATAAAATATTTTCTTATTTTTGAATTTCAAAATGCCTCGAGTTTCATATAAGTTGTTTAAGGAAGTTCCTGATCCTTCCCTCAGGTTTCTGGGCTGAGCCAACAGACAAAGTACCCTGTGACAGGATGAAACAGCATGAGTTCTTCAACAAAGAAGAAAACGCATCACTAGGGAGCCTCACTCAGTAAAGGGAAAGTGAAATGGAGAGAAAATCTTGCCTCCAAGGGAAGTAGAGAAAGGGGCACCAGAGAAACTAATAAGTATGGAATGTCTATGGATTTTGGAATGTATGTTATAGCTTGAGCATATGAGTGTGTCAGTATCAATAATTAAATAAATAATTTCAAAATAATTAATAAAATGATGTGAAAGTGACCATCAAAAGATGCTAGGGTGACTTGCAGAATGATGTTGAGAGGGCAAACCATCTTTGGAGAGGGCAAACCATCAAAACAAAGTGGTAAATTGCTCTTATTAGTTACAAATGTTTAAGGCAGCTCTTTCTCTCCCATCTGAGTCAGCTTGGAAGCATTATAATAAAATATGGCCTGAGAGGAAAATTCTATTCTATGACATTTAAGAATACATTTTATAATGATCACGTCTTGCTGTATATTTATTGTGCATATGATGAAAACTAAGCAATTCGGTAACCTTTTAAATATATTTTATATCTTTCCACGTACCAAAAAAAAAATTATGTTGAGTATTGGGTATAATAAACACATGGAAAATATCCAATTTAATCTGATCCCCCTTCTTCCCCTCCCTCTTTCTCCGTGTCAGCTGGTTCTGAGATTCTTGCCCTGGCATTTCCAGCCAGAAGGGATCCAGACAGCTGGGCAAGGGAGCTAGTCTGAGCGCTTGCTTAAGGGGATGTATTAATGAAACTTCAATCTTGCTCTCTCTCAGTGCCCTACGGCCCCCAATACATTCACAGAGAGAACAGTTTTACATAGAAGGCAAGAGTCTGTCGATATCATTAAACCTGCTGTTATTTCTCTTACAAGTGGCAGAAGATGGCAGAGAGACCAGGCAACCAAGAAAGTAAGGCCATTATGTTTCATCATTATTCTCTAACCCCTCTTATGAACTTTCCTTCTCTTTTACTAGATATGTTATCAATTAATCCTATTTTTCCTTCAAAAATCTCATGATGATCCTAGGAGGTGGGTTAGGCTAACTCAGAGTGATCAACCCAAGACCACCAGTGAACTTCATAGGTGAATGGGGATATTAACCCAAATATTCCCAGTATAAGTTTGACCCAGTAATGTTGTTTACCAATATGTTTGCTCGTGTCCATTAACTCCTTCTTCAAAACACCTTTTGTCCAAAGGGCCAATCTTGACTTGCATCCACCTCATTAGACCAGAAAGCACTTCAGAAAAATCTTGTCTAGCAATTCCCCAAAGTGAATCACAAAGCCTCAGAAAGACTGTTTCTGCACTGGAAGCTTTGAGCCAGGCTGCAGGCTGGAGTCTGACTTGGGACAGCTTGCCCACCTCTTTCTGCTCCTGCCTGGGGGAGCATTTGGCCTGGTGCACCTTGTTCATCCCAGATTTGTGCTCCGTCACAGGAGTCAAAGCAGCAACATTCCCAGTGCAGAAACAGTCAGTGAGCTATGGGCCAGCCTTCCCAAATAGCTGCTCCTGACCTTTCCATTGCTCCCTTTTATAATTTGAAAACTGAGATCTGACCTTGGAAACAGTATCTTCCATGCAATGCATTAGCTGGTACTTTTTTTCTTTACCACATGTACATCTTGATCAAATGAAATATATTTTGATGTTTACTAGAGTGCATTTCTTCAAATCTTAGAGGGATTTATTGAGAAGGAGATGGTGGTCAAAGGCTGGAATGTAATCTCCATATGCAAAGGCTGCCTATCTTGAAATACCACTTGCCTGGTTTCATAGTAGGGGCAGCTGCACACTTTGTGCTACGTTTTTTAGTTTGTCACAAGCATAGAAAATGGAATATATAACTAGATGGGTGCCAGGAACACAGTTTGTCTAGGGTGCCAAAAAAAAATCTTGAGCCAGTCCAGTATGGGTCCCCAGTCCAAAGACCTATACTTTGGATTTGTGAGTCAGCATACAAAAAAAGATGGAAACTATTTATCTAGGAACTTCTGAGCTTGCCTGAACCCAGTGGGGAAGAACTCAACCCCAGCTTCAATCTCTTACCCACAACAAGTTGAGCAGTGGGACAAAAAATGCCCGGTAGTGATGCACTAGTAATTTCTCCTAGAGGTGGGTGAGGTGGGTGAGGCTGAGAGAGCCTTGATATCACTGCTCGGTCAGAACTCCTAACCACTATACCAAACTGGCTCTCAGGCAAAATTAGGCAACATTTCTAGAGTGTCACTCCAAAGTATTTGCTGTTTACTAATTTAGTACTAATTTACTAATGAGAGAGCCAGCTTGGTGTAGTCATTAGGAGTGCGGACTTTGAATCTGGTGAGCTGGGTTTGATTTTGCACTCCCCCACATGCAGCCAGCTGGGTGACCTTGGGCTCACCACAGCACTAAAGCTGTTCTGACCGAGCAGTAATATCAGGGCTCTCTCAGCCTCACCTGCCTCACAGGGTGTCTGTTGTGGGGAGAGGAAAGGGAAGGTGATTGTAAGCCACTTTGAGACTCCTTCGGGTAGAGAAAAGTGGCATATAAAACCAACTCTTCTTCTTCTTCTTCTTCTTCTTCTTCCTCTCTCCTTTTATCGTGTACTCTGAGGAAGTGTGCATGCCCACGAAAGCTCACACTTTGAATCAATCTTTGTTGGTCTTAAAAGTGCCATTGGATTCAAATTTTCTTATACTCCAAAATAACTTATTTTCTGAACTCCACCTCTCCACAGAATTCATTTTGTGAATGGACCTGGCTCCCAAAATGTTCTCAAAATTCCAAAAGTGTTCCCAGGCTCAGCAAGGTTGGAGATCCTGGCTCTAACCCCACAGAGGCTCGCAACCAAATTATAAAGAGGGAAAGTGGGAAGAGAAACTCCATTTTACTATACCAACAATACCGCTTCAGCAAACAGTTATAGCCTTCCTTTCTAAATCCAGTTATTTTGGTAGGAGTAGTTGTTCAAACCTCCATGGGTCACTCTTTGATTTCCAGCCGGACTGCTCTGTTTTGGCATTATAGAATGAGATTGACTTTTTGAACTGTATAACCTTTGCAAATGACTCAGCAGGTAATTACTGATCCCAGGGAAACACCCACTGACCTATACATGAAAAGTGATGAAACAGACCCCTGATTTATGTGCCGGTTTAGGTTTAGAAGGATTTTATAACCTATTCACACATTATGAATGTGGCTTCCACTGGCTATCTAGATGTTCCCAGTATCCACTAGAAAAAGAAATATGTGTGATGATATCACATTCAGCATTCTTCCAGGCCCTGCAAGTGATGCCTCATGTATTAGGGAAGGACAAATATGTTGGGGGGGGGGGTATTTTGCCATTATGAGAATTCATTTTGGTCCATTTTCAGACTGGTAATCCAGATTTATTTGCTTTTTTTATACCATCAATATGGTATAGTTAAACTAGAGTAAAACTAAGAGTAGAGTAAAACGAGAGAGTAAAATGAAGACCTGAGAGTCAGGCTCAGTTCCCCACACACATGCACAAAACTAGTGAAAACGCCTTGAGGAAGTAATTCTCTCATTCGACTATGTCAACACCCTGCATTCCTTAGAAAGACAAGAAATGTTCTAAAGGCATTGCAGTTTTTACAATTGTTGAACTCCCCCTCAAACAATTCTGTAAATGTAACATAAAATATTTAGTGAGGAGACAGACAGACAGACAGATAGAAAGAGAATGTGTGTGGGGGAGTATCTTTGTGAGATCACCATTTTTTTTCTTAGTGCAGTTGAAAGAAAGAAAGAAAGAAAGAAAGAAAGAAAGAAAGAAAGAAAGAAAGAAAGAAAGAAAGAAAGAAAGAAAGAAAGAAAGAAAGAAAGTTGGTCGGTCAGTCAGTCAGTCAGTCAGTCAGTTACTGGGGCTGTTCTTCTTGGACTTGGGCAGCAGTGATGGCAATGAGACATGAATGGTGAGTCTATACCCATGGTCACCATCACTGTAACCCAAGTGCAAATCAAGCAACTCTTGGGGTAAAGGAAGCACAGCAGGGACCACTGGGCTTACCTTGCTCCTGACAATTTTTTTGAAGGTAAAAGGCCACTTGTCCCTTTAAGCACCTTCAGATCATTTTCATTTATCTTCCCAGGTATGCACTGACACAACACTCCAAAGCAAATTCTCAATGAGATTGTTCATAAAATTTATTCCCTTATGGTGCTTTATCAATCCTTGAATGCATCAGTTAAACTCTTCACTAAAGTTTGTTTTGTTGCAGGGTTTTAGATTACCGCAAATTATTAATATGGAAAGGGAAAGAGGGTAATAATAGGAATGAACTGAAAGGTGTGGTAAATTGTGCTCCAATTGGAGAACCAAATGTTGAAATTCTTCAAATTACCTCAGAATTCAGACGGGGGGAATACAGCAGCACATAGCAAATGTCTAGAAGAACTAAGGAAAACTGTGGAGAAAAAATACTAATTCCTAGTTGGGAGTGCTTTAGAATAGTGGGGCATGTTCCAAAATTCATATAAAATTTTGTTAGTTCCCTTCTGCAATATAGAAACAAAAACAAACAAAACCATAGAAACTCCTTAGAAGTTATTCTTTAGTGTTCCACAGTGTTTTGTTTTAGTTATTTTAGCAGTATGGCTAGTAAAGAGCTCACCAAGGGATTGTTTCTGTTATTTCTTTGTTTCTTTGTCATAACACATGAATGTACTTTCCACGGGATTTCCCCTCCCCATCGCTGGGTTGCAGAAGTAGGTCAGAATCTAACTTCAAATATATGCCCAGGGCCTGAAAATGCCAAGTAACTTTTTTCTTTAAAGAAGAATGGGAATAACCAGCCTTTGCCTTCCTATGCTGTTTGATATCCACAGGAGTTCTGCAATATGTCTCAGAAATTTTTGCTTTGCCTAAACTACTACTTTATTTCCACCTGATAAAACATTTACACAAATTTAAGTGCATTACAGCAGTGGGCTGGGGCATGCATGTCAAGTTACTTCACTAGATGTGGTTGGGAAATGCACATCATGACAGACACCTGAATGGCCTCATTTGTGTTTCCACCAAGCTTATACAAGAGTTTCAGGAAATAATGCCTTCAAATGGAAAGCAACCCCATAGAATCGAACCTAAAGGATATTTGGGATGACTGGATACACAAACAGCACAACAATCCCCACTCTGGAAATCTAGAACTTACAGTGGTACCACCAATTGGGAGACCTTGCAAGGTTTTTTTTTTTTTTTGCTTTGCAGTTTCTTATTATTTGTTGCAAGACCAAAACAGCAACAATCTGAGTTTTCCAACAATTACCTTCCAAATCCCTGCCCGGCTAGAAATAGCAGACTCAGAAATGTTTGAAATAAAAAAGCAATAATATATAATAACGTAGAACACTTATCATCCCTAAAGCACTCTTCAATCATTAATAAATTAAGTTTCCCTACACCCCTGGGAAGAAGGTGTTATAAATGCTATCATTAAGGCAAATGAAAGAATGTGTAAAATATCTTCCAAAATAATAATTTAAATCTATAAATCTTCCATTTTCCTTTTCAGTCTCTCAATTTTGGTACTTCCTTGATCACGGTTGATTCAGATTGTACAGGCCAACTCAGTGCTGTCCCCCAACAGCAGAAAACTATTGATTAACCCTTGCAACGGTGTGATTTTCCTGTGCTGTTGTCACGCCTTATCACATCAGTAGTGATAGTGTCAAAATTTACTATCTGGTTTGGTATATTAATTTGTCCAATATATAACGTTTGACAGTTGCTTCATCGAAGTCAGGCTCACATAAAATCACGTACCCATCTGACTCACTTTGAAACTTCCTCCAAAACAAACTTTGAATCCAGTGTCACCTTTAAGACCAACAAAGTTTTATTCAAGGTATAAGCTTGCATGTGAATACACACTTCAGCTTGAAGGTGTGAGAACTTGGATGGAAAAAGATTGAGGCCCAACTGATGTTGCAGCAATGTGGCTGTCACTTCTGACCTGACCCAGAAATGACATCATCATGTTGGGGTGACACTCTGGTATCTGGGAAAATACTCTATGGTAGAAACCAAAGTTACCATTCTTTTTGCCAAGATCTCAGAGCATTGCCTGGACATTGCTGTGTGATGTCATCTCTTCCCGGTTTTGTTGGAATTGACACAGATATATCACTGAAATATCAGCTTGGCCTCCCCCCAACTTACAGTAAGTCTTCCTCATCCCCTGCCAGTTGTCAGGCGGGACCTGGCAAACCTACCTAGTGCCAATATGATAATGCACACATAGGAGTAATAATCTGAGCACATATGTCAACAGTAGCACACTATCAGGAAAGAAAAGAATCTGAATGCTCTCTAAGAAAGTAAATGCAGCTCAAGTGATACTGAATTGTGTAAAGAATTTACAGAACATACAGAATTGCTACCTATACTTGGGCAAAGGGATTGTCATGTACTACAACTGATAATATATTATTTCCCTAAATTAAGGCAATATCAGGTTGGTGTACACTCCTCTAAGTAATGAATAGAAATAATAACTTGTTTGCGGTATGTGTGTGTGCGTGTGTGCATGTGCATACACATAGCTTCAAACCATTTTGGTAAGTGTGTTTAAAAAACGATGGCCCAGGCTAGCCCAATTTTGTCAGATCTTGGAAGTGGTGCAGAGTCAGCCCTGGTGAGTACTTGGATGGGAAACCCCCAAGGAAATCTAGGGTTGGTTCACAAATGCAGGCAATTACCTCTGAATATTACCTTGAAAAACCTCTGTGACTGATGGCAAAAAGAACAGAGGATTACATAACCCACTTACAACCATTTGATTCCCCTTCCATTAAAGAATAAGGAAATTTTAGTCATTTGGTTTTCTCTTAGGTGGTTTATTTTCAACCAAACAAGCTTCATGGAAGTAGAGTTCACAGAATTAGAAATAAGCTAATATTGCAAATAAATTTACAGGAATGGGTGTATGTTTCAAGGGAGGATTTCCAGAATTTTACTCGTTAAATTAGGGAGTACAATTTTACTTGGTTCTTTCATTTAGCAAACTCCTTGGAGCTGATTAAGCTCCCCGGTGGAAAACATCTCAGCAATTTGAAAACGTTTCCAGTTGAGTAGAAAAGCTCCTTGTACGTCTCCTCTTAAGTAGAGGGACACCATGTTCATCCCTCCACACACACATATAAAACCCACTCTCCTTATTTGCCAGAAAAGCAACCAAGTCTACAAAACTGCAAGGGAAAAAGAATAGAGAACATTTCTTAATAATGCTGGAAGGCTTCAGAAGCATGTTTGCTAATAATGCTCCATTGGCTTGGTGACAGGCTGAAACAGTAAACAGCAAGTAGCTTTGCTTCATGGCTGAGAGTTTTTCAACAGGATCTAAAAATGTCTGAGAGGCAGACTTTAGAACAATGTCTTGAAAGCAAGGACATGGCCAGCCAATGGATATGTCAACAGGAACAAACCAAAGTCTCCTTATATGGTTGTACAAGTGTCAGTCTCTTGTTATGTCAAAACAGGAAATAAAATCCCACCAGATATCAAGGAGTGGGGGTGATTCAAGGACACGGAGAATGTAACTTATTTTTAAAAGCTACAAACGCTTTAGAATGCTCCATAGAGGTAAGATTCCCCCCTGCCACTATTCAGGACACAACCATGGGTTGTGAGTGGAAAACTCCACCATGTGCCTCTATGCCTCTGTGCTTGGCTAAAGAGGGCAGTCTGCTTTCCAGTTCTGCATGGAGCCATTTACTCTGTCCAGGGATGGTTCTGGACTTTCTTTGTTTATTCCGTTGTGGATCCTGCTGCATTCAGATTGATTTGAACTCGGGTCTTCCTCTATCCCCCCCCCATTGAAACAGATAATGTTCTGCACATGATTAGGGAAGCTCAAAAGGGGAGGGGAGCCAAGCATAGCAAGAGCCTCTTTCTTCTCTTGAAGAGGGAGGAGAGTATTGAAGAGAGCAAAGGAGGGAGAATAAATCCCAGAGGAAAATCTCTGCCCAGAAAAGTTATGGCTTCTGGAGCTTCTGCTGAGAGAATTTAGGGCTTTCCCTTTAAGGGAAGCTTGGAACCTGGGAATGAGGAAGCCTTTGAACTGATGCCTTGGCCAATCAGGGCTTTTCTACAGCATTGGATGCTCGAGGCTGCAAGTTAATTCAGGACAAGCAGAGAGCTGAATGTTTTCTCATGCTGATTTTTCAAATATTGAGGGTAATATCCACTCCAGGATATTGTGGGGGAAAGGTAGGATCACTCTGGATCAGTCATGTTTGTTGCAGAGGGAAAATTTAAATCAGACAAAATAAAAATGGAAATCGGATTCAGTGTAGATGGCAGATGGCAGAGATTGAATCAACCTGGGATTGGAATAAAAGATGTAATTCTGGAACCTGGAGGCTGGCTCCCAAACTCCTGGGCCTATGTCTCATAGAGGGGAAGACAGGCAAGCAATGATCAAGCAGCACATGTGGTTGTTTTTCTCAGTTATTTCCCAGGAAATAACAGCTGTAGTACGTAGGCCCTGTGCCATGGCCTGGTTCAAAGTGAGTTCATGCTGTATAGATCTGTTTATGTGTCTCACAGTATCTCGTCCATCTTGACTCAAAACACAAGCCCAAGCTTTGTATGCAGAACAATCCTGGTCCAGACTTTGGCATCACTGGAGTTGGAAAAGATCTTCCTTTCCTTGAGGTATGTTGCCAGTCATAATCAATAGTGCTGAGCTAAATAGACCAGTGGTCTGAGATGGTAAAATATATCTTCCTATATGGACTTCTTGGCTGCAGAGGAGACGACACGCAGTAATGGGTTTAAACTACAAGTACAACGATATAGGCTAGATATCAGGAAAAAAACATTTCACAGTCAGAGTAGTTCAGCAGTGGAATAGGCTGCCTAAGGAGGTGGTGAGCTCCCCCTCACTGGCAGTCTTCAAGCAAAGGTTGGATACCCACTTTTCTTGGATGCTCTAGGATGCTTAGGGCTGATCCTGTGTTGAGCATGGGGTTGGACTAGATGGCCTGTATGGTCCCTTCCAACTCTATGATTCTATGATTCTTCTATGATTCTTCACTCCAATTCTCTATCTAGAATACTAACCAAATGCAGAGGTTTTGGAAAAGACTCAGACAAAATGAAATACACAGTATTAAATATTTGTTCTTCTTGCACATTCTATGCCTCTTGACCTTCCTTCCACCATTTTCTACTGCTTTAACAATAACTTTTGGGGATCCTAGTTAAAAGTCAAAGAAAAAAGCAAGTGAGAGAAAGAAAATGTCTTTTTTCTAAAAGCACAATGCAGATGTCAGAATTCTGGAAAACGTAAAACTAGCAAATGAGGGAGGTGTTCAGTTCAGTTTAGTCTCCCGCTGCATTGGACAGAACCTACCCTTTCAGTGAGAGATACAATAAAGAGCTAACACTTTTTATGGGGCCGAAAGATGACCCCTTTTCAGCATTAAAGCTAAGAGAGATCAAGCCAGGATTCACAGGAAAGAACCTTATCATTTGGAAACAGAAAGGTAAATAGTTCCAGTAGGACTGGTGGGGTAGCAAAGGCAGGTGTAAGCAGGTACACTAGCCAAGGAAAGGTTTGTGGTAGGATGCCAACCGAAGGCTTAGAGCAACACAATTAGGACATTTGAGGTTTTAAAACACAGAGGTGGGGCAGTCTCAAAAAGAAAAGAGAGCTTCTATCTGGAGGGACCTGGAAGAAAAATATATTTTTTTAAAATGTAAAACTGAAGTTTAGAATTATGCCTACAAGAATGTTGCATGGATGTGCCCATTAATTATGGTTGGCATTTAGAGTTTGCATGCAGGTAGATCTTAAGTGTGCTGTTTTTGAAGTTGTCCATCATGAAGATATTTTTTTTTCTTTCTTTCTCTGGGATCTCATTCTTTGACTTCAACAAAAACAATCATTAAAGTGAATAAAATGCTGTTTGTGCTAAGAGGGGCAACCTGGAGGCTCTAGAAATCTTGCAGGAAACTTGGGGGATGAAACTTGAGTCGGTCAGCTTTGCCCTTCCCTGCAATCTCCAGTTTTCTCCAAGACATCTAACTGATACCTTATAGTATCACTTTGAAACAGAGCTCAGCCTGCCTCCTTGTTCTGCTATGGACTGATCTTGTGATCCTCCTCTGTCCATCTTATGAGAGCAGGGATTCCAGCTTAACTGTTATCCTTGTGTCAGGCCATTTACTGCATGCTTCATGCCTCCTATGCCCCCCCCCCTTTGAAAATTCCAATGTTCATTTTCAAGCAAGCCTATTGTATTAGCAAGAGCAAAGCCACAGCCTTCCTGGGCATAAGGGCTGCAGAAACTTCAAAAGTCAGCTCCATAAGGGCTGATGCTTGCAAAAGTGAGAGAGAGGAGAAGCGCTGAAGTGCTGCGTAGCATCCTTGAGCAGAGCAAGTAGTGCCTCAGTCTCTTTGCTTAGGTTGAACACTTTTTTACCAGCATTCCCTATTAGCAGAGTCTGGCAGCAGAGAAAGCAAAGCAAAGCGTGGAGGAATATAGTATGAACCCATTGAGGGACAAATATTTTTCAGCAGCTGGCTGATTGAATTACTCTTGCAGCAGAAAGAAAACCAGGAAAGTCAAGGTTAACCATCTCTTTACTTTATTTTTCTAACACTGTGGGACAAAGGAGCCTCAAGAACTTGTCATAAATATATTCTTGGGGTACAACTTACTTCCTATGTTTTGTATTCTTTTCCATTATGGAATTTTTCCATATATGTGTGCTAGAAAAAAAAAAACTAGTTTGTTTTTGCAGAAAGAAAGAACAAAAGAACGAAATAAAAATAAAGTATTTTGCATGGATATTTGGACATGTGCAACAAGTGGAGAGACACAAGGAAAAACTTAGAAATATTTCAGATTCTGGTACATAGATCCAATGAATATACAAATGCATGAAGGATAGGATTGCCCAATCTGGGCTGGGGAATACCTGGAGATTTGGGAAGTGAAGCCTGACAAAGATGAGGTTTGGGGAGAGGAAGGATGGCAATGGGATATAGTCCCATAATGTCCACCTTGCAAAATGGTCATTTTCTCCAGGTGTACTTATCTGTCGCATAGAGACCAGTTCTAAGTCTAGGCGATCTCTAGCTCTACCTGTAAATTGGCAATCCCAATGAAAGCAATGGTACTATCTGAACCAAACTTTGGGGTGAAATTCTAGGGCCCTGACTCTGGAGCTCCACATATATGTGTGTGTAGGGGAAAATGACACATCCCATTGCCTTCTAAATACTGAGATTGGGGGGGGGGATAGGATTATTACATTCAAAGTCTAAAATGATCTAACCACACCAGTTCATTTAAATGATTTGTTCAGAATTGCTTCCACTGCTCCTCTCACCAGCTGTTCCAAATGCTCAGTACCAAAAGTTATACAAAAGCTCACACATACACACACTCCCTTCAAACGTGAGCCTATAGATGCTGGGTTATATATATGTGGGTTACTGTGCAAACAGACATAATACACATAGCTGCTGCCTTACGTTGGGATAGTTTTTAAAATGCTCTAAGCAAGAATGAATAACACACACTAGTATCTATGCCTCCAGAGGGGGCTGAATGGAGGATTCAGGATTTCTTGGTTCAGAACATAAGAAGTGCACAGAACAGATTTTGACCAGATCTCCAGATATCTGTTGAATGTTCACACTACTGTTTTGAAATTGTGGATGGGGCAATAATAAGGAACTCTGTATTCCCCTAGAATATATTAAGAGAATCCCATTGCTAGACATTGAAAAGAAGGGCTTAGATGCTTCATTCAGATGAAGGGCTTATTTCAACAAATGGCTATTAGAATCCATATATGCTTCTTAAAATCTTTGAAAATGGTTCTTTGATCCAAAAACCAATATTCCAATATTGGAGTCCTTATTAAATGTGCAGTGAATACACAGTTTCAAAGTTAAGACAGAATAGAAACTCAAATATATAGATCACTGTCTTTGATTACAGTATACTCTGAGGACTAGACTTTTCACTTACATACTCAAGATCATAGACACTAGAGTCAGTACCAAATGTATGGAGGAAGATAAGTTTTACCAGTGGTGTTATTTCTAAGAATCAGGAATACTAAGTTAACAGAAGTCAGATTAATCCTTATCCATTGTTGTTCCTGTATATATTTCTGAAACAGACTAGGGGGTGGGACGTGTCCGGCTGCCCAAGTTGGAATAGGGCTAATCAGGGTGCAGCCAGCTTTGTCCTGATTGGCCCTGCCCCTGCAGCTCCCACCCTCCAGCCCTGGTCTCTAGCCTCTTTGCTCTCAGATGCCTCAGTGCCTGGAGCCAGCAGTAGGTGAGAGGGCCCTGGGCAAAGGGTCGTGGTAGAGGGCTTGCTAACGAGGGCCTCTTGGCCTGCTAGGCTGGGCCTGCTCACAAGGCCCTCTGGCCTGCTGACTGCCTGCCAAGGAGCTCTGTCTTGGTCCTGCTAAAAAGCTGCCCAGCCCCCACCCACCCAACTTGATTTGGCTGCGAGCTGTGGCCCAAAGCCACCTTAAGCTGCCTGGCCAGGGCCGGGGGGGGGGGGAGACCTTAAATGCTGAATAATTAGCCAACAGTATCTTTGTAACAATGAGTTTAAGCCTGATTAAAAAGAGGCATTCAGGAACAAGTCGGTAACAATAACCCTGCAAAGCCAAACCTGTCAGCTCACCCAGTCAGATGGGCAGACAAAGAGAATCAACACCATTCTGGAGCAATGTCAACACCTCCACTGTTATATCAACTGGCAACAAGATGACTGGTCAGCTCTATTGACTCTGGTGCAGTTTGCATACAGCAATGCAGTACACACCTCTACTCACTAAATGCCCTTCATGGCCAACTTCGAATGGTAGTGAACTCAGCGGTGTCCTCTGCCAATGAATTTGTGAGTGAGCTCCAAGACCTTTAGACAGTACTCCATGAGCAACTGCACCAAGCTAAGGCTGCTTACAAAGTGGGCACTGGTTGATGGTGCTGACCAGTAAAGGAACTTCAAATTGGAACCAGGAATCACTCTCCATGGAAACTGGATGCCTAGTTCATTAAATCCTGTCCAGTTATACAGTAGGTGAAACAGACAGAAAGTTGGAGGTGGAGAACTGACCACTTATTAGCCCTTCCTGGCTGAGGACTCTCTTGTGATTGGAGCTAAGCTACCAGGGCAGGCTACACCTGGCTGAAGGCCATCTCTTAATGGGGGAATATTTCCAGGAGGGGGGGGGCAATCTGATAGAGAGTGAGTCATCTGCATGCAATTTGAGCTGACTGGCCCTCACTGGCAGAGTTCAATTTGAGCTGATTGGCCCTCATTGGCAGAATGCTCTGTCTCTATTGGTGGCACACCCCCAGGGAGGGCCAGTCAAGTAGCAAGTGACCTGTCCTTTTGGAAAATATATAGTTTACTGGTTTTCATTGCCACATAACACCTTAACCAACAAAGCATGCCTCTCTGTGTTTCAGCCTCATATAATGGAATCCCCTATCCCCTATAGACAGACAAATAAAATATTGTCTGTTATCATACCAAAAATGCCAGGAATGGGACTGACACCCAGGCATGAAGGCTGGAGATTAAAGGCCATTTAAGAATCAACAACATGCTACATAGTTTAAGAGTAGCTTTTACTCCCACCCTTCTATTGACAGACTGAGCACAAATGGCCTTCTAAATGCAGTTCTTACATATAAAATATCAGGAAGCAGGATGAAAAAAAACAACAACAGATCACTTTAATTCCCTACCCTAGAAAGGATGTGTAAAGGAGGTCCAAGTAATGAGGCTTAAAATGATTTATAGTTCACACACAACTCTTGCTAGGTGAATGAAGTTATAATGTCTTAGATGTTAACTGCTGGGTGTACAGAATAGTTAACAGCCAAGCTTGTATTCTTGAGATGAACACTGTCCTTCTGTCAGCCTCAAGATTATCATAATGTAGAGGTGAACTCCTCTCAGAAGCTACAAATCATCAGCCCATTTTTTCACCACCACCCCTAATAAAAGAAAGGACTTTGAGACAGCTACAGTCTGTTCTTCAAAGATTGACTGTACTAGCATACCTGATCACAAAAGTTAGACTCAGAGACTTCCAAAGTTTCACGAGAAAGGATGATAAGCCTCCTCCTCTGTAAGCCCAAACCCTATCTGTCACTGTTTTAAAGCTGTTTACTCACAAGGCAGATTTGGAGACGGAGATAGCCTTATGAGACAAGTTCTTTCCCCACTATCACGGAAGCCCTATCTGATCTGAGTTGACAGTGTAGCAGGGTTTTTTTTTCCTTTGACTCCTCCCTCCCACCTGGTTTCTTCAGCCATTCATGGGCCTTGATTTGATGTTAGCTGCTCTGCATACATCCCCAAACAGGCATAGAGAGGACTGGCAAAAAGTGGCTGGAGTCCTATCTATTCATCACACCAGGTCATGAAACAAACCATGACAGTTGAGGCCTTAAAAACAAACTCCTTCAGATGACAGAATAAGCCATCCCTTTAAAAGGAGATTTTAAAAAAGATAGACATGTGACTACTCTTAAACTTTGTTCTGGACTTCTGTGCATGACTGTTTGTGGTAACTGCAGCACATGTGAACTGAAAATGAAACATGGCATGTGGATTAACCAAATGCTATATGAAGTACAAAGTTAATTGGATTCTTGTATATGACTGATTATGCATGGGCTTGCCCCCCTCCCAGCAAAGAAATCCTGATTTTCAAGTGTTCCCATTTTTGCCATGGCTGTCATTGGCGGCCAGGCAGGGCCAGGCTCATGCACAAAGTAAGAGGTCTGGCATTTCCTCGTGCTATGGTGCTTGGAGGGAACTGAAAATTCCCTACTCGGACTCTGCAGTGCTTCACAGCACTGTGGGGTGGAATGGTGGTTTTTTTGTTGTTATTTTGCATGCAATCCCACCTTCATGTTACAAATATCCCACCCATCCTTCTTGCTTTAGAATGCTTAGGGCTGATCCTGCGTTGAGCAGGGGGTTGGACTAGATGGCCTGTATGGCCCCTTCCAACTCTATGATTCTATGATTCTATGATTCTTCCTGCAACCCCCCCCCCCCCATTCCCTGCCATGGCTGCATTTCACAGGGGGATGCATTTTGGAGCTGCTCTGTTACCAAAATGTGTTCCCTGCAGGGATGCAGAAGGTGGCGAACCAGCTCCACCACTGAAATGCGTCCCCTGTGGGGACACACGAAATAGTGCATCTTTCAAAAACATATTATGTCAGCCACCTTGTTTAATGATAACATTCACATGTACCATGGACAATGATTTCTAGTGCTTGGGTATCATCATCATCATCATCATCATCATTGATAATAATATTTATTATATATGTTTCTCACCACTCCCAAGAATGGCTCGTGGCATGTTACAAATATACCAATAAAGCCCTATTAAAACAATATGGGACATAAAGTACAATAAAACCAAAACAAATCAAACAGATGGCAGTATTATTCAATTATCTGATTCCTCCAGAAACATTTCTAAATAAGGGAAGAGGTGGCCATCAATAACACGTGGCCCAATGCTGCTTAGCACCATGGGAGACCCAATCAGATCTTCTACCCGCCCTGTCCTCAACCATAGACCTGGCAGAAGAGCCTCATTTTGCAGGTTCTGTGGAACGCCGAGAGCTCCTGCAGGGCCTGCAGCTCGACCAGGAGCTCATTTCACCAGGTCCTGGCCCTGATTGAGGTCAGGCATGCTTCCCTGGGGCAGGGAATGACCAGCAAGTTAGTACCCATAGAGCATAAGGCTCTGCGGGGAGCATAGGGCGACAGGCGGTCTCAGGTATGTACTGTTCTTCGCTGTACCATTACCAGATCCCATGGAGTTCAGAGGGTGGAATACTGGGTATGGGCTCCTTCTTACCCTATGCAACTTTCTTTGAAAATGTACATTGGACTTTTGGCCATGGGCTCAAGATGGGAAACACAACATGGGCAATGGATTTTTGAAATCCCATACCAGTATTCAATCCGCTCTTTATGCTAAATGCATTGTGTCAGTCTGGATTTTCACATCAATGAGACTTTAAGATTTTGAAATTTCTAAATTTTAAACTTTTAGTTCAGCCCTAAACCATGACTGCCCATTTTCTGTTTTTCCATTTCTTAAATCTTTTAAAAGCAACGTTTGTATTTTGTTGACTTGTGATTTGTGTTTCTATGTAACCTTTCAGAATACAAAAATGCAAAACCAACATCTGTATCAAGCAGTAAAACAAAATAGGCACAGGAATAACTTAATGATGGATATTTTTGTTCTGTGTAACCTCCCTGGCCTCTCCCTCCCCAAACCCCACCCCATTGAGATATCTGGAGCACACTGTCAGAGCCTTGACTGCAAAGGAGAGCTTATGGAGAAGAGGCGCCTCTTCACATTGACACAAGACTATTTCATCTGTCACTCAGTACTGGTAAAAAAAAAAAAACACCCACTTAGCAGTAATATCGTCAAAATTATATTATTTTCCTTTTGAAGAACAGAAATATTTGATTCTCACTCACACTTGATTTTCCCCCACTCGCTGCTTCTTTGAAAGCAACAAACTAACTTTATTTTTAACACAATAAAGCCCCCTTTTAAAAGTCAGTTTGAAATAAACATTCAACTATCTGTGGATGTAAGAGGATGGGAATATATCCTGTCTCCAGCTGATAAGAGAGAGACTGGAGAAAAAAACAGGGATATATACCACAGCCACAAAAGGGCAAGGATAGCCTTTCACCTCTGGATTTGATTATTCTAAATACTGGTGAAAGAGCAATTTTAAAACAGAATTTTGCTCATTTCTGCCTCTGCCCTACCTCTGTGTGACAAAAATGACTCCTATAATTGTCAATGATTATGTGCCTGTTGACTGAGCTCTTTACAAGTTCAGAGGCGGTCGCTGATGCCAAGGAAAATCCTTTCAGATACTATTTTTTATACTGGAAAAAATAATCTAGGCTTAGAAGAATCAGCATTTTATGTTAAACATGCTAGCTACTATCCAGAGAGCTAGTTTCCCCAAAACTAAAGGCTTACAAGTGATCAGTAGGATTTCTCTCCCTCATGGGTCCCATTCACGTTTTTTTTTTGGCTGGGGCAGGACCCTTAAATTTCTCTTGGCTACTTAGTTGCAGGGATGGAAGGTAACATGGCATAACTGTATCTACTCAGATCTCAGAAGCGAAGCAGAACCGGTACTTGGATGAGAGACCACCAAGGAAGATTGTGAAGAGGGAGGCAATCACAAACCACCTCTACTTCACATTTGCCTTGGATGACCCTTGCTGAGGACAACATGAGTCAGTTGTTACTCGATGGCCTTTATGTATGCAACTAGTAATCAAGCCCGCTGTATCTGAAATACAGCGGGCGCTAGCGGGGCAGTGCGCGGCCCCCGAGCCGGCAGGCCACCGGTAAGTGAGCCACGGCAAGCTGCGCTGTGCGTGGCTCACAATTGCCAACGTGCCGGCGGACGGCCAATCGGAGGCCCCAATTGGCAGGCGCTTTGCGCCTGCCGATTAGGCCCTCCGATTGTCATTCCAAGGAAGGGGCCAATTGGCACCCTTCCTCATCCCGGACAGAGCCTGCCCTAACTACTCCCCACCAGCCCTTACCGCATTATATAGTCCACGACGCCCGTGGCGCTGCGGGCGGTGTTAAGATTACTTACAAGTTAATGGCAAGAGTGTCCATGCTGTGGTTTTTATCAGCCATAGCTCTTAATTATGGCATTATCTACAATGGTCACACAATTCTCTATCACATCCCAGTGAACATGTGAAGGTAGATATCATGGGTTTGCAAACATGTATTCATGGAGTATTGCATGCACCACCTGGGTAGTAAGCTATCCAGGGTTCTGCAACCAGTCAAGGACCAATTCCACATGAGGAATTTGCCCCTGGATAGCCTCTCATTGCTCATGGATCTTAGTGCAACTTCCATATGATGTAGGCAGCAACCTGGAGCTCTCCAGTGGGTGGTGTGAATTTTTGTCTAGTTTGCTCCGCGATTAGAGAAATCCCAAAATCCTGATTTCCCACTTCTTGTTGCACTGCTCTGTCTTGAGAGCCAGTTTGGTGTAGTGGTTAGGAGTGTGGACTTCTAATCTGGCATGCCAGGTTCGATTCTGCACTCCCCCACATGCAACCAGCTGGGTGACCTTGGGCTCGCCACAGCACTGAGAAAACTGCTCTGACCGGGCAGTGATATCAGCGCTCTCTCAGCCTCACCCACTCCACAGGGTATCTGTTGTGGGGAGAGGAATGGGAAGGTGACTGTAAGCCACTTTGAGCCTCCTTCGGGTAGGGAAAAGCGGCATATAAGAACCAACTCTTCTTCTTTATTGGTGGCAAACTTTTGGAAAATGTATAGTTTACTGACTGATGTCCAAAATTTCAGTTGTAAAGTAAATAAAAATTGGTGGGTTTGTGATGGTGGCAGTTTATGGGTAATTAAAGCTCATTATGTCGTGGGGAACTACAGGATTGGTATCTCCCCTCTAATCTCAAAATAAATAAGAATTCCAGGATATGTGTTTACACAAATCAAGTTAATTGGGATTTTTAAGCATTTCATTGTTAGTTGGATACAAAAGTGCCAGAACATTTTGACTATTTCACCAAAGCACCTGCTGTAAGGTTATTTATTATTTACTCAGCTCTATAAAGGTATAGATGCCCTTTGCTGATTTAAGGAGATGAAAAGATAGGCCCCTTGGTTTGAGAGAACATTTATAAATGGTAGTTTCTCCAAAAGGAAATGATACTATAAACCTTTGTGTCCAAGATAGAAATTCCAAGCCAGGGAAACATAAAATATTTATTCATTTCACAATGGGAGTAAAAACATATCTGTGAACCAGTAGATGGAAATAAATATATTTGTACTACAAGCAGATAAAGAAAATAAAGGGGACCACCAATGAGATTTAAGAAGGGTCGTGGAATTGTCCTTTTTTTTTTTTTTTTTTGATGAGGCAATGATACCTAGACAACCTGATGAGCTAAAGGACCATGCATGTATTGCATTTCATACTCTGCCTAGGTAAAATCTTTTTCAAGTTTATTCTAGGTAGCTGCAAATCCAAGTGCTGGCTATAAGTGAGGTAGCTACTGAGGTAAGAAACAATCTTACATTATTACAGTTCCATGGAACAGAGTTGGAAGGGGTCACAGAGGACATCTAGTCCAACCCCCTGTTCAACGCAGGGTCATCCTAAAGCATACATGGTAAGTCTGTCCATCTGCTGCTTAAATACTACCAGAGTTGTGTACAAAAATCCTATGAAATTTGCAAAGAAATCATAAGTGAACAGAAAGCATATTCAGGTCATTTTGTTTCTTCTTTAAAATAAAAAAAAGGATTATTATAATTCTTAGATGGCTTTTGAGTCTTTATTTGTTACTTGTTCCCTATATTCAAGGACAGATAGTTCTCCTCAGTTTCTTTCGTTATCCACTACCTTTGCACCTATATCTAGGGGAATGGACTTTACTTTGGAATAGCTCCCAGTTTCTAACCTAGATGTGTCTTGCTGCCAGCTATTGTAAGCAAACTGCTTGCTCCTGTTGACCATAAAGTAGCTAACTATTGCCAGTGAGAAGCGAGAAAAATTCTAGGCTCCTATTTCCTACAGCATCCCTGAGTGCCTATTGGACTTTAGGACCATAATTACCAGCCACCTTAATTCCAGATAAGACAGGAGTTCACTCCAACAGGAGCCACACTTAGTGAAACAGAAAGTTTACCAAGACACTGGAGCAAAGCAATTAATGGTACAACAGTTTTATGCACAGAAATGCTAAGTGGAATGATCTTGTTTGGCAGGAACATTAGCAAAGTGTTTTGGTCGGATTACGTTCCTGTCAAGTACATATTCATAATGTCTCTCTGCTTTTCCCTATATTGTGTTAGGAAACTAAAACAGTATCAACCATACAGAAACAGTATCAGCCAGTCATGGCTGTAGTCATGCCTCACTGCACAAAGAATTCTGCTAGTACTGCCAGTGGTAATTAGAACTTTCAACATATGTCACTTGCATGGAATGCCGGCTTGAGTAGTCTCTGAGGGATGTAAAGCTTAAATTGACCCATGATATTCTGTGGCATTGGCATGCAGATTCCCCCTTTGAAAATCTGGGTTATACTTTATGACTTCTCATGGGCTTATTATGCACGGCCACTGAAACGGCAGTATGGAGAACGCGGAGGAGAAAGAAGCGAAGCAAACCACAAACGCTCGGGACGGAACGCAACGGCGGCAAAACCCAGAACAGCCGATTATGCCAATCTGGAGCCACTTCTGGTTCCCCCCTGGTCGCCCAGAAAGTTCCACTTTCTTCCGCATTTCGCTAACACAGCTTTTTCGGCGGCATACGTTGACTCTGCGCCCGGTTGCCGCCTGCGCCGTGCATAATTGGTGATTTTAGCCGCTGCCATTCCACCGTGAATGCGAACCTTCCACTTCGCACATAATAGGCCATAAAGGTGCTTCCTTACAACCTTTTGGAGCAGACTAGTAATATGAATCTTGGTAAGCAGCTCTTGATCCTACAAGTTTTCCCTCCCTTAGAAGGCAGCTAATGTCTAACAAGAGATACTGAATTTTACTCTTACTGCGAGACATTTTTGAATTGTCCAGATGTTAGAAACTCTAGGAAGCAGAATTAATCTATATGGACTGTGCTTCTTTCCATCTCATTAGTCATTACTGAATACAAACTGGATCTCCAAATGAATTCTAGGTGCAAAGTAATTTTGGTTTTATACAAATACTAGCGGCAAAGCCCATTTCTAAGAAATTTCTAAGAAATGGGCTTTGAAAGGGGATAAGGGGCAAGGGAAAGCCCCCCCCCCCGAAGCTTACTTTTGTGGCGGCTTCTGTTAGTGGATGACTGGGGCGGAGGAGAGTTGCCGGAGGGGGTGCAAGGAGCCGAGAGGCCCCCCTGCCATGCAAGGGGTGGAGAGCATTGTCTTGGCCCGGGAAGAGGATGCCGAGAGCCCCCCCCCCACCATACGAGGGGCGGAGAGCATACTCTTGGGCTGGGAAGGCCTCATACCACATCTGCAATGTGGCACAAGACTTCTCAGGCCAAGAGGATGGCGAGAGGGCCCCTGCGCCATGGGTGGTGGTGGAGAGCATCCTCTTGGCTGGGGAAGGCCTCATGCCGCATCAGCAACATGGCACAAGACTTCCTGGGCCAAGAAGATGCAGAAAGGGCCCCTCCGCTGCTCATGGTAGCGGAGAGCATCCTCTTGGACCAGGAAGGCCTTGTGCCATGTCCGTGACACAGTGCAAGACCTTCCTGGGCCAAGATGACACCGAGAGCCCCCCCCCACTGGGTGCATCGGTGGAGAGCATCCCCGGGAAGGCCTGGGTATACAAGAAAGGGCCACAAGATACAAACACTGGCACATCCCTTCCTGCCTACCTACTCACAATCTGCCTAAGTTCATTGTGTGTGCTCTAGATGGTGTTTATAAAAGACTAGCTTCCAAGCCCGTTCCTAAGAACAGGCCTTGAAAGGGTCCCCTCCGGGTCCCTGGCCAGGCAGCTGAAGGTGGCTTTGGGCTGCATCTCGCACCTGAATCAAGTGGGGCAAGCAGGGGCTCGTTAGCAGGCCCAGGAAAGAGCTCCTTAGCAGGCAGTCAGCAGGCCGGGAGGCCCTCATTAGCAGGCCCTACTTAGCAGGCCGGGAGGCCCTCATTAGTAAGCATAGCCTAGCAGGCCCTCCACCACGACCCCTTGCCCAGGGCTCTCTCCCCTTACCTGTTGATGGCTCCAGACACTGAGGCGCATCTGAGATCAAAGAGGCTAGAGTCCAGGGACGGAGGGTGGGAGCTGCAGGGGCAGGGCCAATCAGAGTGCAGCCAGCAAAGCTGATTGGCCCTATTCCAACTTGGACAGCCGGACACGTTCCACCCCCCAGGCTGTTTCACAAATATATAGAAGAACCATGGATAAGGATTACTTAGTTGTTATATGCAAAAGGCAAAGGAAAGCCTTACAAGATCCATTCCTAACAAGAAGACTCCTAACAGAGGCAAGTGTCTCCCAGGGCATGAGCTGAGATATCCCAGTACAGATCCAAACCAGACAGCAGAGTCTGAAGGGCTTAGTGTGGAACCACGAATTCATACAGGCTGTGGTCTGAGACAAAATGAACAAGAAGTCAGACAGTGGTCTGCCTGATTATGCTGCTCCTTATATGAGCTCAGCTATGCATTACAGCTCACTTGGAATTGGCCTGGCCAGGCTGCAACCTGCTAGAGAGTGAAAGAGGGTAAATAAAGGGTAAGCAAGGCATCACTGAAGAATGCCTCCTTGTCATGCAATGGCCTTCTGGATGCACATCCAATACACAAAGTAAATGCCTCCCTACAAACAAAACAACAGAAGATGGGGCTAATTGACTTGTTTGAAGCTTCTAATGGAAGTTGAAAGGGCCAAAACACCCCAAGCCACATTTGTGGGCGAGGGCGATTGCATCTTTTCTGCTGCACTTTCCTCTTCCTCCCACACAGTGGCCATCTGAGCCGTAGACAGATTGCAGGACATTTTTTTTTATTGCCCTTTGCTCTAAATCAGCCTGTGCTTCCTCCCCTCCCCTCTGCCTTGAATTATGTTCACCTTTGTCTCTGTTCTGTGTCCATTCCAAAAGGCTCCTCCTGGCATGGACATCACCTAATGAAGACATCTATAAATAACACCACATTAGAGCTTGCCATCTGGCTATGCCTCATGGACCGCTCCCTTCCCTACAGATCAGCGCACATGGAGAGGCTGCAGCCAATCAATTATCCCTCCAGCTCCGGCTCTTGTGGCATTCACGGACACTGCTCTCCTCGGCAACACTGTTAATGCCCCGTGGCCTCAGACACACAGTGAGCAATGGCTTCTTCATTAGACTGAAACAACATCAAGCGTAGCTCAGCTGCCACCAATAACCTCACTATTATTCCATGCTCGGCTCCCTCCCACAGTCTGCCTGCCTGCCTTTCCCTCGGCTACGCAGTTCCCCCTTTCAGAGCATTTGGGCCAAATTAATTACCCTTCTGCCCTGCTTCTCTCTTTGGTCCCATTTTCCCATTTGCTTTCCATTTCCCTCTCCTTCGTCTTATCTCTCCTTCCTTCAGCGGCACCTCATCCGGTTTCTTGCCGGCTTCTTCTTTTTTTGCCTGTCCCCTTAAACTGCCTTCTGCCCCCCCTCCTCTGCATGTCCTTTATCTAGCTTCTGTCTCCCCTCCCATCTCCCCGCCATCTCCCATGTGCACATGGTGGGGGGGGGGTCACCGAACTGCTGCAATTCATTTCATTCCCAGAACATTCCATAGCCACAGGACAGCTAAGAAGATTGTGTTTTCTTTGAAGTACATGAATATTTGATATCCTTTCACCCTCTTCTCCTCTCTAATTATTGTCTTATTTGGAGGGGGGGGAGAAAAACCAGCTCAAAAGTGGCATTTAAATAAATCTCTTTTTAGAGCCACAATCAGCTTGAGACAAACAGCTGAGACACTCAAGATGTTTAATGTTTGCATGTATCTTCTTTTCAGATAATGGAAGAAAGAACAGTGGGCCGGTGGGGTGGGTTGGGCTGGGGGTTAGAAGGCAGGTTTTTTGAAGTTCAGGGCTATGCTCATAGGGCTCAGATGGCACACCTAAAATTAGATTTCTGTTTGCAGCCTGGTGCCCGGGTTCATATCCCCTGCTACACACCCCCATTGCAAAAATAGAGGGGGAAAAAACACCAACAACAACCACCACAAAACAAATAAATAGTACACAATTCAGATAAGCAACGGTTTCCAAGAGGGGCTGTAACAGTAAGGAGCACTGAGTGGAACTGAGCGGAGCAGAAATGAGTACTCACAAATAGTTCTGCTTGGACATTTTTGTCCTATGTAACCTGCCTGCTCAGGGACACATACCATTGCCATAGTACCCACCCATGTTAAAATAAAATAAAATTGAGAAAATATGCAGAGAGCCAAACACAATTGCACAGAAGAGTGGTGATGCTATTGGTTTTGTAACCTGAATTTCCCTCTTGAATCAGTGGGACTGGATTTGGGGATGGAAGTCCAGGGACTCATTCCCTGGGAAGAAGCCATGGTTTAGTGGCTGAGCATCTGCTTTGCATGCAGACAGTTTCAAGTTCAGTCCCTGACATCTATAGTTTAAAGCAGAGGTAGTCAACCTGTGGTCCTCCATATATCCATGGACTACAATTCCCATGAGCCCCTGCTAGCACTTGCTGGAAGGGGCTCATAGGAATTGTAGCCCATGAACATCTGGAGGACCACAGATTGACTACCCCTGCTTTAAAGAATCAGGTAGTGGGAGATGCGAAATAACTCCACCTGAGATGTTGGAGAGCTACTGCCAGTCAGAAATTCAATGGAAGGTAGCTTCATGTGTTCACAGGAGGGACAAGAGGACCTTCTAAAACAGGTTGCAGCTTTGCCTTGAAGTAGACATTATCATCTAAAGGTCAAGAAATTAAAACTACCTAACTGCACCACCATTTCACATCTCATTTCATTGCCACTCCAGAACAACAATGGCCTTTCCAACACTGTATATACAAAGGGGCAGATGCAATGGTTGTACTCAACCTAACAAGTACCAGTAGCTGATACTACACACCATGGAAATATACAAGATTTGTTCTATACATAATTGAGAAGTTGGCTTTTATGCCCTGCTTTTCACTACCCCTTTCATTTCACTAGGAGTCACAAAGTAGCTTAAAATTATCTTCCCTTCCTCTCCTCACAACAGACACCCTGTAAGGTAGGTAGAGCTGAGAGAGCTCTTGATAGAACTGCTTTGTGAGAATAGCTCTAACAGGACTGTGACTAGTCCAAGGTCACCCAGGTGGCTGCATGTGAAGGAGTGAGGAATCAAACCCAGCTCTCCAGATCAGAGGCCAGTGCTCTTAGCTGCTACACCAAGTTGGCTCTCTTATACTGAGCAGGGAGCATAGGAAGAGATGTATATGTAGCATAGGTAGGGGAAAAACTTCCTGATGATTTTCAAATGGCCTTGTCATGTGTCCTGTCTGACTCAACAGTAGACTTCCTGCTTTTCTGAGAATAGCTAGCTAGATATTTTGGTCTCTTCTCTCCTCTTTCTCTACACAGTTGTTTCTCTTCACAAATAAAACTATTTTATTCTTTAAGCAGCCTGGTGCTTTGCTCTCTCTGCCTACCGAAACTCTGCCAGCACACACAACCCTTGGCTGAGCTGGAGCCATGATAAAGGGCAAGGCACTGAACCCATAGCGATTGGTTGACAGCTTTTGTCAATTGGGCTGTGTCGCTCCGTGTCCCCTTTTGCCAGTGGAGCTGCAACCGGAGAACAGACCTGTGAGTGAATTAGCAGCCAGGCAAGAGAGTGACCGAGCAGGCAGCTGTACACTTAATATACCCATGGGCAGGCTGAGCGAGTGCTGCAGCAGGCATCCGTGCCAACAGCTAAGTGAATTTCCCTCGGCATGGACAACTGTGTCCGGGCAGAGACAGATGCATTTGGATGCAGGTAGAGAACTGTGCCCAGAGGCATTCACAGGTGGAGGAAGGAGGCAACATCAATATTTTAATACCCATCTATCCATGTCACAGAGAAGCTGGCTCCCTACTATCGCTTCCAGATGCAGCGGCGCTCCTTTCAACTAAAGCACTCATCTGGGAGCTGGCGCAAGAATAATACTGCATCTTATGAGGTTTAAGCATGCTTTGAGTTGTGGGGGACACTGCAGAAAACAGCCGCTCCAAAAGACCTACCCACTTGTCAGCACCCTTTAAACTCGCACAGCATCCCCTGTATCCTGCTCTGACGAGAGGGAGCTCTGCCCACCAGCTCTCTCCAGTCACTTCTTAGGGGCGCTTTCCCTTCTCCTCCACCTGCAAGTTCCCTCTGCTCTTATTACCTTGTAAAGTTCCACTGCTCAGTTCACATCCTTCATCTCTAAAACCCCATTTGAGGCTCAAATGGAAGCGGAGGGAAGCCTGTCACCCGCAGCATGCCGAACAGCAGCTGGGCCAAAGGAACTGGCCTCTGCTGTGCCTAATGGAGCCAACAGCTGCTAATGGTTCTCTGTGTTAATGCACATGCTTCATTCATGGAGTGATTTTACTGTGCCCGGGCTGCTCAACAGACAGGGGCTTGGGAAGGCCAGTCATCTGGCCTGCTGGGACTACCTCTGAGTCGAAAACAAAGCAGAAACCCTTTATGGAATGAAAGAGGAACAGATAAATGGCCCACCAGCATCCCAATCTACTTTGTATTCAACTCAAAGAGAATGAAATGCATTCTGCACAAGTCTGGAGGTTCCTAATGGTACAGAAGGGCTTTTTCACATTGTCCCCTAGAGCCATTTGTGTGGAGGTTGATGCCCACACTGGGAACATTCCTTGTGTAGTCCATGCCAGCAGATCCTGTCAAGTCTGGGGGGCGGGGGGAAAGTTTTCTTCCTTACATGCATGGCTATTTCACTGTGAATTTGGAAACACATTTGGAAGGTTCACGTTGATACATCTAGAGCGGGGGTCATCAACTCCTGGTCCTCGGCCTGGTACCGGTCCACAAAGGCCATGGTACCGGGCCGCCGGCAGCCGCGCCTGCCTCCCCCCCTCCCCACAGCGAGAAGAGGCAGGTGCGGCCACCAGCACACCGGCGACTCAGACGCGCATGCGTGGCAACCGCACGTGCGCGTTTGTGCCTAGTGGAAGAGCCACGGCGCCCTTGACGTCAGCTCTCCCCTCACCCCCGGAGGCGGTCCCTGACCTCAGCAAGGTTGGGGACCGCTAATTTAGAGTACCTGCATCTTCTGAGGCCAACACAGTGTCTGTTCACCTGCAGTGGGTTTTGTTTGTTTGTTTGTTTTTAATCTGGCCTTCATCCTGCCCAGGTTCCCCATGTGTTGTCTTTCCGATGTAAACTTTGCAACATATTTATTTACTATGATTGCAAAATATGTATTTACTATTATAATATCTGTGACCTCTCTTCTTCTGCACAATGGGTCCTCGTCTGGAAATGCTTCCCTCTAGAGTTAGGTGATTTCTACAGAGAGGCTGAATGAGTTGTTGCTAGGCAACAGGACAGAAAGATGAAGTTGAAAATACATAAAGTTTCTTTATACTATACCGGACCCTCAGTCCATCAAGGTCTGTATTGCCTACTCAGACTAGCAGCAGCTTTCGAGGGTTTCAGGCAGAGGTCTTTCATGTGACTTACTGCCTCATCCTTTTTGCTAGAAATGCTGGGGATTGATCCTGGGACCTTCAGAATGCAAAGCAGAGACTCTTCCACTAGGGTGTGTGTGAATACCATCAGAGAGGTAGAGTGGATGCCAAGAGTGGACATTTTTGGCATTGTTCTTTGGTTCTGCAGCGGTGAAAAGTCTCCTATGGTCACTATGAGGAAACGTGTCTACTCAGAGTCGGTGAAGAAGAGACACCTTACCAAGTGTTTAGGGAGACAAACCCACAGTTAGTGAGTCAGAAGCCAGACACTAGAGACTTATTTCTCTTCCACCTTGACTCTGGGACTGCTTGGCATAATTTATTTATACACATTGTGTTGTTCAGAACTCCCAGTTCTATAACCATTGTTTTTCCAGCCTTTAAATAAAAGTTGTGTGTGTGTGTGTGGGGGGGGGGGGGGTTGTGCTGTTGGAATGGAATATTCACACGGTTGTGACCACTAACCTGGCCCTTTTTTAAATATTTAAAGGGGTACCTCATCATTTCTTTTGTGCTTTCGTAAATGACCTTTGATCCAATTTCAGAAATCATGGAGCGACAACAAAGAAAATATGGAAGGACTGCAAATGGTAAATGAAGATACTCAGAGAGAGAGAGAGAGAGACCTGCTGCAGATCAGTATTCAAACTGCAAGAAAACATCCACAGGAAACTGGATAAAAGAAATTTCAAGGGAAGCCAAAAGGGTTCTGCTTCCCCTTGAGGGGTCTTTAAGTAGAACCTGAGCAATTTTCTTGAGTGTCACATTTTATATCAAGATTTGCCTGTTTGATGAGGAAGGACCTTCAGCTGAGTTGCCAGGCAAATTATACAAACATGCAAGCAAAATTCAATCCAAGTCCTGGACAGTAATTACAGCTAGTAGCTATACAAAATCACCCAAAGATTTATCTGACCAGTCTCTGAGCAGGCTTCATGACAGTTTGGGGAAGTTTATATGTTCTAAGTGACTCTCTTGGGACTACATTGTTACCTGTCCGATGGACTGGAAGAGGGCTTTCATAGAGTACATAAAGGACTCTATTTAAGCTTTATGGTAAAGGTAAAGGTATCCCCTGTGCAAGCACCGAGTCATGTCTGACCCTTGGGGTGACGCCCTCTAGCATTTTCATGGCAGACTCAGTACAGGGTGGTTTGCCAGTGCCTTCCCCAGTCATTACCGTTTACCCCCCAGCAAGCTGGGTACTCATTTTACCGACCTCGGAAGGATGGAAGGCTGAGTCAACCTTGAGCCGGACTGAACTCCCAGCTTCATGCGGAGAGCTTCAGACTGCATGTATGCTGCCTTACCACTCTGCGCCACAAGAGGCTCTTAATTAAGCTTTAGCACTGTGCAATCAGAAAGGTTGCCCAAATTTCATTACATAAGTTCAAGATTTAAGTTAATACATCAATGGGGAAAAAGACAAATGGGGGAAGGGTTACATTTAAGAGCACACCCCAACATGGAGGCATTGTTTCAACCACAGCACCAGACAACACCCAGTATTCAAGCCCAACTAACTGCTGGTGTCTTCTATAACACTTTGATCCCAGTCTTCCTCTAAGATGCTCAGGCAGCATATGTGATTTTTCCCTTCTTCATTTTATTCTCTCTGGAGAATAACTGGCCTAAAATCACTAAGTAAGTTTCTTTACTGGGTGGGGATTGGAGGTGCCCAGTTCAACACCCTAAGGAGACTGACTCTAAATGCTGCCAGTAACCTCTTCTTCCTGATACTTGAAGTGGTAGCAGGAGAAAAAAACAACAACAACAAAAACAAAATCACTGGAAATATTATAGAGCTTCCCATGATTCCTAGAGAAGTTTGACATTTTATGAATCACTGATGGTGACCCCCTACCCCTCAGCTCTGACCAGTTGCCAAGTTGTGCCTGATAATCCTAACACTGAGGACAGAGTTGCCACCTCTGTGTAGGTTAGGTTTTGGGGAGGGACCTTTGGAGGATATAGTGCCATCATCCACCTTCTAAAGTGGCTTTTTTTCTCCAGGTGAATTGATCTCTGTTACCTGCAGATCAGTTGTAATCCACAGAGATCTCTAGCCACCATCTGGAAATGAGCAACCCTAACTGGGGCATCAATTCTTCCTCCTCAGACCCCTAAGGGCTCCATGGCTACCTTGTCTACTCCCTCCCTCCCTCTCTCTCCCCCTCTCTCCAGTATCTCTTTGTATATCAACATGCTCATAGTAATCTAATATATAGGGGAGAAGGTAGGCTTGAAGCCAACTCATTTTATGAAGGACTTCTTTCAAATAAACATGATAATTTGGGAGTAGCACAAACAGATCTGAGATTTTTGTTTGTTTGTTTTACTCTGTCAGAAGCTGCCCTTAGTGCATAGCCTTACCCAGAGTGAAAGGGGCAATTCTCTGTGGGATATTTCATTTTCCTGAAGCTACTTGGATACATAATACTGAAGAAACAGAAGCAAAATAAAGGTGTTTGAACCCCATAGAATACCATAGTGTGCAGAGGCAGCTTTTTAAAGAAACTCGGTAGAATGACCACATCATTTCCCACCCCCAAAATGTGAATCAATAAAATTTTCAAAAGAGTAGAAAACATATAGAGCATTCACAAATAACCTGTTATTGGTTTTCTATATGCAGACAACTCTCTCTTTTTTTAAAAAAATGAAGCAATCTGAAAGGCCAGTGGAAGAAAACTAGCTATTTTAAAGACTGGCAGTACACTTACAAATTGGCATTCCAGAGTATAAACAAATGATGTAGAAGCCCATGAAGAACCACAGCAGGGGATAATCAATTGGAAATTTCCCCCAATTCAAATCGCCCTTCCCAGGCTACAGAAGGCCTTTGGAAATGAAGCAAACCAACCTCCTTCCAGCTACTTTCAGAATTCAGAACTCAAAGAGGACAATGAACAAGTTCAGTTCCCACACAGCTTTTATTTGGGGTGGAAGGGACAGGAGAATGCGGACATTTTTTTTTTAATTTATGAAATATTTTCTTTCAAGGTCTTCTAAATGGGGAGCAATTCCTGTTCTGTGGGTAGGCCTTTCCATTATCTTTGTGACAGGCTTCAAATCAAGATTAGCATTAGAGGGGAAATGTTAGGGGCCATGGGGGATTACCTTGGCACATACACAACTCTGGGCTGGGACATTCCTGGGTTTTTCTGTGGGGAATGAAGCCTGAGGAGGGCAAGGTTTGGGAAGGAGAGGGAATATAGTAGAATACCATAGGCTTGCCCTCTACAGCTGCAGTTTTTCACTGGGGAACTGATCTCTGAAGATTAGTTCTAATTCCAAATCTCCAGACCTCAACTGGGGACTGGCAGCCATATATTCATAGAATTATAGAGTTGGCAGGGGCCATACAGGCCATCTAGTCCACTCCTCTGCTTGAAGCAAGATCATCCTAAAGTAGGGGTAGTCAACCTGTGGTCCTCCAGATGTCCACGGACTACAATTCCCATGAGCTCCTGCCAGCAACCGCTGTATCTGTATTACTGCTGCTTGAAGATTGCCAGATTGACAGGGAGCTTACTACCTCCTTGGGCAGTCGATTTCACTGCTGAACTACTCTGACTATGAATTTTCCCCCCCTGATATCTACTCAAAATCATTCTCCACACAGTTTAAACTGTGGGTCCTACTTTCTGCTGCCAGCAGGAACCTTTCCCTGCCCTCCTCCAAGAGACAACCTTTGAGATACTTAAAGACAGCAATCATGTTCCCTCTCAACCTCCTCTACTCCAGGCTGAACATTCCCAAGTCCTTCAGCGTTTCCTCAAAAAGCTTGGTCCCCAGGCCCTGGATCATTCTCATTGCTCTCATTTCAATTTTGTCCAAGACATTTTTGAAGCGAGTCCTCCAGAACTGAACACAGTACCCCAGGTGGGGTCTGACTAATGTAGTATACAGTGTGACTATGACATCTTGTGATTTTGATGTGATGCCTCTGTTGATACAGCATGATACTGCATTTGTCTTTTTTAATGCTGCATCATACTGTCTGCTCATATTTAGCTTACAGTCCACAAGTACTCCAAGATCATATTCATACACTCTGCTACATAGAACTGCATCTCCCATCTGGTATGTATGCTTCTCATTTTTGTGACTCAGATACAGCACTCTATATTTCTCCTTACTGATTTGTATCTTATTCTCATTTGCCCACTTCCAGCATGTTCAGATCTTTTGAACTTTATCTCTATCTTCTGAGGTGTTTGCTACTCTTCCCAATTTGGTGTCATCCACATCCTCATCCATATAATTGATAAAAATGTTAAAAAGTACCAGACCCAGTACTGAACCCTGTGACACTTTGCTGCTTACCTCCTTCCACTCTGATAAAATACCACTGCACTCTTGGGGTGCAGGTTTTCAGTTTACCCATCAGAACATCATGAGGAACCTTATCAAAAGCCTCACTGAAACAACATCCACCAAGTTTCCACAATCTAATAAGCTTGTCACTTGGTCAAAGAAGGAAACCAGGTTGGTCTGGAAGGACCTTTTGGAGATAAATCTGTGCTGACTTCCTAGGATTAAAAAAATGTTCTCCAGATGATTGCAGATCACCCCCTTTAAAATCTGCTCCATTATCTTCCCTGCAATTGATATCAGACTTACTGACCTGTAATTTCCTGGGTCATGTGTCCATATTCGTCTGGGAAAAGAGAGGCAAAATAGGTATTGAGCCTTTCTCACTATCCTCTGTTAGTGTTTCTCTATGTTCACCCAACAGCAGGCCTATTGCCTCATTTACCTTACTTTTGCTCCTCACATATTTGAAAAAGCATTTCTTGTTATAAGTGGGCTTCCCTGGCCAGTCTCAGCTCACTCCCAGCTTTGGCCTCTCTAATGGCTGACCTACAGTTGTCTAGTAACCCACAGATAAGTCTTCTTTAGAGGACTGCCCTTCTCTCCATTTCTTAAACATTTCCTTTTCTTCCCCTTAGCTCCTCCTGAAGTTCTCTGTTCATTCAAAAAGGCTTCTTGGATCCCTTACCATGATTCTGTTTTGCTGGAGTAGTCACTCAGGGCTGTATGAGCTCCCACGAATGTAAGAAGGTATATTCCCCAGTCTTTAACTTTCAAAAGATCCTCAGTTGCTTTCTTACATCTGTTTTCAGCAGCATGCACTCTCATGATCCCAACCCCTTTCTCCCTCTCCCCCCTGCCCTTTGATTCACAAACCCATATTTTTCTACATAACTTGGGCATATGGCTGGCCTGGATTTGGAAATCCCTCCACCCTCAAAATCTCCCCTTCTAGGATTTTATAAGCCCTCAGGCATTCCTCCTTCTCCCCCTTTATCTGGCATTGAACTGTTCTCAACATTCCAGAGCATATTCAGTCCTCCCTGGTCAAGTTGGGGTCCCCCTTTTTCTGTTTGGTTAACTTACAAAGGCAGGTTAGAAGTGTACTTGGGGAGTTCACTGTCTGAAGGAAGCATAGATCTGCTGCTTTTGTTCTTGGCAAAGGGACTAGCCATTTCACTGATACATATAACAAGAAGGGCAGTGTTTTGTCTTCAAATACATGGTCTTTCCAAGCACCAGATGCCTGACAAGGAAGAGACATACACGTTCCCTCCAGAGGACAAATGCAGGCACTCTTGCTGTCAACCCCCCCCCATTTTTTTTTCTTCCCCAAGAACAACAGTTTCTTCTTTTAGTTTGCCAGAAGTTCAGATGTTGCCTTTTTTTTCCAAAGGAAAATGGAGTATGTATTTGTGTATGAGAGATGGATGCAAGAAAGAGAATTATAGACAGCTGATTTTCCTTCCTGGCTGCCATACAGCTAATTGTTCAGAAACAGCTGGGCCTGATAATAGCATCCTTAATGACCTGGCATAAAACTAGCCATGACAGAAATCACAGTCTTTTAAATCTCTCTTTTTATCTCAGTTTTCTGGAGAATCTATATTTAATGAGCAGAACAGAATGTTTCTTTCTTAACAAAGAACTTTTTTTTTTGCTCCAGCCCTCAACTCATTAACATGGAAGCCGCTAGTTTCAAGGAAACAACTTGGTTCTGAATGGAGAGGCTTGATATCACCACATAGGGTTACCAACCTCCCGATGGGACCTGGTGAGCTCTTGGAATTACAACTGATCTTCAGGGTACAGAAGGCACATAAGAGGGTGAGGGGGGACATTGGGAATGCCAGCCGCCAGGTGAGACCCGGAGATCACCCAGAATAACAGCTCATCTCCAGACTAAAGAGATTGCTTCCCCTGGAGAAAATGGATGCTTTGGAGAATGGACTGTATGACATTGTAGCCACCCCTGAGCTCCCTATCTTCCCCAAGCTTGACACTCAAATATCCAAGAGTTCCCCAACCTGGAACTGGCAAGGACACATGGATAGGTAGAAAGGAAGAAGTGAGCAACACAGGCATGGATGGTAGACAGAGGAGTCGAAGGAGTCACTGGCATTCTTGCTCAGAGTCCCCTGCAAATCTAGAATTGACCTTGCTAAAAACAGCTCAGTATGAAATGCCACCCTGCATCCACATTTTAACTTGTGAGGAAGTTACCTTGAGAAAGCAGTTTATTTGACCCTACCCAGTTAGCTTCATGGCTGAGTAGGGGTTTTCATACTGGGGAGCCTTATTGAATACAGCATTCAGACATACTATGTAGGGTATAAAAACAAAACATATACATGCTTTGGCACTAGGATCTTTAGAATATACATGTCTGGAAAGAAATTCTCTCCAAAATCACCATCCACATGCCATTTAGAGAGAACACAGACAGGTATATGCATACAAAAATCCATGAATCTTTGTTCTTGGGTAGAAAGCCCAAATACGAAATTGCTCTTTTGAGCAGTCTTTAGTTCCACAAAGCTGTTTGAAGATGAGAGTTTTCACCATTCCCAAAGGATACTAAAGGATACCAGGCACAGTCAACTTTAGTGCTGTTCTAGTCCGTTAATTCCCAATTCTTACTGTACCAGGACAAATCAATGATCCATGAAGTCTAGCAGCCAGCTTTCATGTCATTATAGAACTGTCTTGGTTCTTCCCTATATACAGAGATATGCACCAGCAAGTATGCCTACATTTGTGTGTGTAAGTGTTCTTTCGCTATCACACAAACACACATAATTATTGCCACAAACAGAAATGTATGCTGTTCCCCTTTCCTGTCCCCACATTATATATATTTCATTGCATCAGTTTCTGCTGATGAAGAAGTATTCACACAATTATCAATTCTTTATTGAATGTGTTTCCTGAAAACATAAGATACTTCTAAGAATGCTTTTCTCCCTATGAACTCTTTGATCACAACACACAATTAAAAATGTGCCGATATACACAGCCCAACTGATGGTCAACCACAGAAAGATATTGGATTTACCAGAATTGTAATTTGTTCTTTCCTTGAACTATAGTCTATATTTAATCTCTAGGTCTACTATACAACACAGGATCTAGAGCTGTCACAGATTTCATGGTATCTCTAGCTTAATTAGAATGTTCAAGTTTCCTTTACAGTTTCACTCAGGAAAAGAGCACAGTCACACTTTTTCTTGACTATATTAATGACATTTGATGATTAAAATTAATCCCTACTTTTGCATCAGTATTGTAAAAATTGTATAATAATGGTGCCATAATAACACAATAGCAGTGTAAAAGAACCTGAGCAAAAATAGGGAAATAGACCAAAGACAATGCATATTATGAAAATGATCATCACAACAGGGGATGAATTTCAAAGTAATGGAATAGAACTTTAGGGGTCAATTGGTCATTATTATTTCTAGCAGACGTTTCCAATTTCTTCTTAGCACATTTTAGTTGCTAACTGTAAGAATACAGGAATGTTCAGTCATTTTTTTAAAGCATGTGAGTGCTGATAGTTCACATTTTACCAGGAATCAAAAAGTTTAATAAATATATCCTTACTGAAATGTTCATGAGTATTGCTGAGAATGCTATGCAAGACATCCTGCTATATTAGCTGTTTATGCAATAATGGTCTTCTTCACAATCAGAATGCACAAATGCTGAATTTTATACTTCTAGACAGTATTTAGAAAATGCCATGACACCTCCCAGATACATCTTGGTGACCCATGCAAGGGTCACATCCTCGCGGATGAGAAATAGCCATTGTAGGCATCCATCAGTCAAGTCATTTGTAAATTTACATCAGTCCCTCGAAGGTTTGACCCTGGGTTCATATAAACCAAATACACTGACCTTAGAGATTCAATCCAAATGAACTATCTTGCTGCCTGTTGCTGTAGGCTATCAGAAAATGGATCACATCCTCACACTTTCAATGAGTTTCCTGTTTTTATAGAAGCTGCTCTCAGATTCCATCTTTCTAGTTTTGATGGGAGGGTAGCAGCTGCAGGGAATCTAAAATATTTATTTCACTATAGAGTCAGACTCCATTTTGCCTGAAGCACTAAGCATGGTCCATGTGCACCATACCCAGGAGAGTAAATAATGGCAGGGATCTAGAAGATGGTCAAAACAAATATCTAACTGATATGTCAACACAGTGTCAAGGATGTGAGTGGGTGTGAAAGAAATTGGATTTCCTATACCAATGTAAATGTTCTGGGGGGGGGAACCCTCAATTATGTACTATGTCTGACTTCTGTCCCGCATAGAACAATCACTTATATTAGCAAACATTAAAACAGAAAGAAAATGAAGGAAGTGGAAGGAACAGATCTGAAGCCACCCTTTCTTCCATAGTGTAATATATATATTTTTTTCCATAACTTTACAACTCCAAATATCTCACTTGCTAGTCAAATCATGAAATTTCGGTAGCAAGGGACTCTTGGCCAATATTTAAATATTGACCTCTGCAACTGACAGAATTATTTTTTGCTCAGAGAAGTATGTCCCACACCAATATAAACACTAAGCAGAAGCACATGGGCCTCGCTTCCTATCCCCTCACATGAAAAACTGGCAAAACTGAGATGCACTGTCTTATAGCATTTAGACAACTGGACTGTAACCAGTGAGGCTCAAGTTCAAATCCCCATTCAGTTATCAAGCTCCCTAGTGACCTTAGTCTCTCTCTCTTTCAGCCTATCTACCTCACCATTTGTGACAAGACAAAAGAGGTGGGGCACAGTGAACCTTGAGCAGAAGAAGAGTTGGTTTTTATACCTCACTTTTCAGTACTCAATACTTTGAGACTCCTTTGTCTCAAAGAGGCTTACAATTGCCTTCCCTTCCTCTTCTCAGGGCAGGCACCCTGTGACACAGATGGGGCTGAGAGAGCTCTGAGAGAAACTGCTCTGTGAAAAGCACTGTAACAGGACTGTGACTAGTTCAAGGTCACACAGTTGGCTGAATGTGGAGGAATGGGGAATCAAACCCAGTTTTCCAGATTAGAGGCTGCCACTCTTAACTACTACACCAAGCTGGCCTTCAGGAACAAAGAACTTGAATGTCAAAGACTTCCCAAGAAATTTAGGCAGCAAGTTCTTATTTATGAGGGGGGGGGGGGAATGGGACAAACATCTATACATAGAAAGACTTGAATGGCAAAAAAGATTTTTTTACTATGTCTAATGATTAATTTGGCAACCTGCAGCCTGTTAATATGGCAGTGAAACACTACAAACAAGATAGGTTTCAGCATATTTTAGGGTAAGAAATCAAAACATTAGTTTGTATTCCCCCCCCCCAAATACCTACCCTCCCTCAAAAGACTAACAAGAACCAAACATGGCCACTCCCTACAGAAGGAAACTTAAAAAGAAAAGCAGAGACAGAAGGATAAATCTATACTACTGTGTATAGTTGGCTGTCGATTGGATCCTCATTTGTATCATTTTATCTGTCATGTCTGATCCTGTTTATTATACGTATTTACTTTTTGTAATATCCCTTGAGTCCCAGTGAGAAAGGTGGGCTATAATAATGTTAATTAATTAATTAAATCAACTCTCTCAGTGTCACCAACCCCACAGGATGTCTGTTGTGCAGAGAGGAAAAGGCAGGCGAATGTAGGCCACTTTGTGCCTCCCTTGGGGAGAGAAAAGTGGCATATAAGAACCAACTCTTCTTCTTCTGCTGCTAATTTTTAGGAACAGCACTGGGAAAGCTGAGTTTCAAGGCTAGGTGAGAATCTAGCCCTAAAGCTCAGCAGTCTCACATGACTGAGCTATAAATGGTTGGAGAATTTCCTTGCCAAATGAAAAAGAAAAAGAAAAAAAACTCTGTGATTCCTTCTAGGCCTCTAGGAACAAAGCACTTGAACAGCAAAGACTTCTCAAGAAATTTAGGCAGCAAGCATCCTTTACTTACAAGAAAGAAAATCCCAGATCAGTGGCACGTGTGTCCATGTACTGGGCTTGTCTCATGCAGAATATGTCATAGCCAACAAGCTCCTCCAAATAGCAGTCAACATCCTTAACAACAGCTGCATGTGTGTGTTCACTTGGGAGTAAATCCCATAGTGTTCAATGAGGCTTATTCCTAATAAAATAGCAATGTGATTGTAACCTTTGATGCTTTTTTCACCTGATAAAATAGCAACACATTCCTAAGCAGAGTTCTCCCCCTCTAAATTCTATGATTCTGTGAAATGCATTGACTTCAAAGGACTTGGGTGTAACTCCGCTAAGGACAGCACAGCAAGGGTCCGCCGGCAGGACTGCTGACTGGGATCGCCAAGTTTCTGATCCATCTACTGAGACAAAAAACAGCACCAAGGCCAATGGTGCAAAATCAGATAAAAATATTTTTTTTTACTCGGGCAAATTTCCAAAAATTCCCTATGTATTTCACCAACAGGCTTCATTAGGCAAATTTGTTTGTCTTTCAGTAAATCTTCAAAGGGAGTAAAAGATCAATAACAGATTTCCCCGAGGAAGCCTGTTGGTGAAATGCGTATGGATTTTTCAGAAATTGATTTGAGTAATAAAATATATTTTATCTTTTTCCGCACCTTTGGCCTTGGCCTTATTTTCGATCTCTTGTGACTGGTGCGGCTCTTTATTTCTTGACCAATGTATGAATCAATTCATGGAAACACACTTCAGAAGAGGCTATATACTATTCTTTACAGAACATGCTTTGATGGTACATGATCCCAAATTCTATACTAGGGCAAGTATCTGTGCGACAGATAAGGCTAGAAGATCTCACCTAGTATGAAGCACAGGTAGACAATACTAGACATAGTCTCTTCATGATTGATTAAATACTAGCAGTGGTATGCCATTTTTCCCCCAGTTGCCTTTTTATTGGGAACCTTGCACCAAGATTATTGAGCTTCTGATTAGAGATATGAATGCTGAGGATGAAAAAGAATGGATTAACAAGCTTCTTATGGGGGATAACACTCCCACCCACCTTTCCAGTTGCAAAGTATTGTGCAATTTTAATTAAGATCAGACAATTAAGTATAGCTTCTGTAGTTTTTACAAGTTGGTTGATCTGTTTTACTAACCACTAAGTTTAGACTCAACCCCTCTAAGACGGAGGTCCTTTGGCTAGGCCGAAGGGAGCAGGAACAGGAAGCGCGTCTTCCCTGCCTGGACGGGGTACAATTGTCATCTGTGCCCCAAGCCAGGAATTTGGGAGTGATTCTGGATGCCTCACTTTCCATGGAGGCCCAGGTCACTAAGGTAGCCCGGACGGCGTTTCTCCATCTACGCCAAGCTCGGCTACTAGCGCCCTACCTGCCCCCGGAACACCTGGCCACTGTGATCCATGCAACGGTTACTTCTAGATTAGACTTCTGTAACTCGCTCTACGCGGGCCTACCCTTGTCTCTAACCCGGAAGTTACAGCTGGTACAGAATGCAGCTGCACGGGTCCTCACTAAATCATCTTGGAGGTCCCATGTTCAGCCTCTGCTGAAGCAGCTGCACTGGTTGCCAGTTTGTTTCCGGATCAGGTTCAAGGTTTTGGTACTAACCTTTAAGACTATACGCGGCTTGGGTCCTGCATACTTGAGGGACCGCCTATCTCCTTATGCCCCCCGCAGGGCACTTCGCTCTGCGGGTAAGAATCTGCTGATGATCCCAGGACCCCGGGAGGCACGCCTGGCCTCGACAAGGGCCAGGGCCTTTTCGGTCCTGGCCCCTACCTGGTGGAATGAGCTCCCTGAAGAGCTGCGGGCCCTGTCGGAGCTCTCTGAGTTCCGCAGAGCCTGCAAAACGGAGCTCTTCCGCCAGGCGTTTGTCTAAGGCCGGGTGATGGCCCGGGGCTAAGATCGGACCCCTCTCCCCGGAGGGGGGAGGCCAGTACTAAACTGACCTGGTTCCCCAGAGTGTTCCATCCTATGCCCAATTATCCTCCGTTTCCTTCTGCTCATCCAGTGGGCCTGTACGGGAATAGTTTTAATCGCCATCATTGTGACTTAGTCATTGTTTTAATGGGGTTTTAATGGGGAATTTTAATGGTTAATATATTGTATTGTATTAAAATGTTGTGAACCGCCGCGAGCCGGTTTCCGAGAGCGGCAGTCATACAAATCAAATAAATAATAATAATAATAATAATAATAATAATACTGTTCTATAGTTTTTGCTATGACTAGCAATTGCTGTATTACAATTTGATTGATTCATACTAGCAATGGTCATCATGTCATTCTCATACCCATTCTTTCCCATGGCACTCAACTCTTGGAACTGGCTACACTAGCATGGCGCCTTCTACAGTTTCCACTAATGACCACATAGCATGCTTGCTAGTGTCATAAGTAACAGCTAAAGTACATGGAGTGTGTTATCATGAGGCCATTTCCATCAGTTTCGATAGGATGGGTTGGATTCAGACTCAGTTTTCCATTAGTTAAACAGAAGTTTCCTGCCCCCCTTCCCACTGCAGGCCACTGATCTTCTTGAAATAATGCTCCTGTGGGGAAATGGGACCCTGAAGAAGGATGTGAGGAGGTTCTGCAACAGGAAGGGGAAACCGGTAGAAACTACCAGTTTAGTCTAGATCCATAATTATATTTGGCCTCTTATATACTGATGTTCCCCCCTTTGTTTACATGTCTGTCAGTCCCCTTCTCCCCCCCCCCTGCATTTCTCCTCATTTTTACCACACATCTGTGTCAGGTTTTATTTTTCATTCTGCATTCATTTATCTCCCTTCAGTATTCGGTTTTCTTTCCCTAGTGTTTCTGAGACTGCTTTTATTGTGGTTTCCCCTTTCTCTGCTCCCAAGACAAGGGTAATGCAAAAGCATAAAGACTCCCTCATATTCCCCCCTCCATTATTTTTCACAGGTAACTTCTCCACTATAGGCTCTGCTGGTTATCCCAGTTTACAGGGAGAGCCCAGAAAAGCTCAACAAACAGCTGATCCTGCAGGGAGAACTCTTCCTGCAGGTTCAGCCTGGGGTCTGCTGGATGGCCTGATTAAACAGGATTGTGAAGCAGACCCCATAAAACAGCTGATCTGGCTGCCAGAGCTCTCTTCACAGGCTCAATTTGGAATCTGCTGGGTGATCCAGTTTAAATTGAGCCATACAGCAGACTCCAAACTGAACCTGCAAGAAGAGCTCTGCCTGCAAGATCAGCTATTTGGCAGGCTCTGCCAGGCATTTTCTTTAAATCGTGGGGTTCTCCACAAAGGACTGGGGCCATTGCAAGCTCTGTTAGGCAGTCTGGTTTGAAGTCGGTTGCCCAGCTAAGCCTGCAGTGAGAGGTCTCCCCACAAGATCCATTATTTGCCAGGCTCTTCCAGTCTATCCATTTAAACTTGGCTGCCCAACTGAGCCCATGGGAAGAACTCTCCCCAGGCTCTGCTGGGCGTCTGGTTCAAGCCTGACTACCTAACAGGGTCTGAAAGGGGGGAATACTGCAGGAAGAACTCTCCTGGCAGGCTCAGCTGGGCTTCATTTTTTGGTTGCAGCTGCAGAATAAATGCACCCAAGAAAGAATGGTGCATAAAGGCAGGCACTGAATTCAAAGTCAAGCTTAAAACTTGTGCAAAAAAAGCCTTTGTATGTGTGTTCTGGCTCTCAGCAAGACAATGAATAGTCCAACAACACCAACATGATCTGTGACCATCAGCTAATTGGGGAAAATTAGAGGACAAATTTTTAGAAAAACAGCTAATTTATAGCAAATATATAGCAACTGGTGAAACCCAGGAACACAGGACGTTGTCAAGTTAAATGCTGAAGTTCAAAAGCATTAGCATCAGAGGCTAAGTAGATGTTAAGGGAAATCAGGATACCTCCCAGGTTTCATTGAAACAAACTCCACTTAAAGATTGAGAAGGATTCTCTTTCCCCTCCCCTTCTTTGAACAACATTTTACAATTACAAGCCATATGCATACTTTCTCAGAAACATGCCATATTGGCAACTCAGTGGGAGGCAGACAATGAGATAGATGAGCCAAATGGTCTGATCTGGGCATGTCAATAATAAGAGAGAGAAAGAGGGGGGGAGAGAGAGGGGGGATGAAAGAACCAAATGAGGAAGGAAACACGTAGGAGAAAGCTTGTATTGAAAACAGGAAAGCAAAGAAAGGGGTGGAACAACAAAGGTGGGGGGAAGAAAGGAAAGCGAAACCACAGAGACTATATTAACAGGCATCCAATGTTTTCCCATCATGCAGTCCAGGGTCATATCACAGAGCAAGTCTGCAAATGAGAAATACAGAAGAGCAAACAGGAAACACCTAAGGCTACAGGGGCATGGGTGATACATTGCTCTGTAGAGACTTGGAGAGTTTGCAAGCTATATGCACCCTTTACACCAGCAAGCCGATTCAGGACCCTTTGGAGATACCTCTGTCAACCATCACTACGGTTCTCATGTTCAAGCACTTCTGAAATCTGGCCACTAGAACTGAGTCTGTGCATTCCTCTTGCTCCTTGACTCTCCACAATTGACAGGGGCCCATTGAGGAAAGGAAGAAAGAAAATCAGCAGCTTGTTTGGCTTCCCCACTATAAAAAGACACAGATGATGAACTTGAGTATTTTAGATCCAAAGCATTTAACAGAGATTGGGGGCAGCGGGAAATCAAAGTTAGGAAGAAACAAAAGAAGATGTGAAAGCTATTCAAGCAGCTGGGTTATAAAATAGGGTGATTATGCAGTCATGCTGGGCAAGACTGCCAAACTTTCCTTGGCACACCCTTTCTGTTGATCAGAAGCAGAAAGAAAGAGCTACTGAATTCCCTCTCGTTTGTGCAGATTCCTTTTTTCTTGAGTACCAGTACATTCCGTGTTGGCAAAGGGTTTTCATTTCCTCACTCATACAGAAATTTTCTACTGTATATCCAATAGGTTTACCAAGTATGCCGAAAGTATGCCCAAAGTGGACTCATTTCCAGTTGGTTTTTGGGTCAAGTTCAGGGTGCAGGTGTTGACCTATAAAACCTTAACTGGTCTGAGATTGTCATACCTAAATGAATGCCTCTCTCATTAGGAACCTCCATGGCATCTTCATTGAACCACACATGGGCTTTGGTGATGCTTGTACCTCAGCTTTCCACCTTTCCCATTGAGGCCCCAACCTGGAGGAATGCTTGGTCTGAAGAGACTCATGCCTTGTGGGACTTGTCTGTATTCCACAGGGCATATAAAAGAGAGTGTAATTCTGGTAGAGTCTACTTACAACAATTTGGATTTTTATGCCAAAAGTTGTGTGTTGAATGAATTGCTTTTTATTTGATTCAATTTAATTTTGCTAGAATTATGGCTTTATTATTGTTATACTATATTGTTATGTTGCAAGCCACTCTGAACCCCAAACAGGTCATCATACACAACCACAAGCAACGAGGACAGTTGTGGAACAGCTACGTTCTTCTCCAACACTTTATTCTCATAATACAAAAACACAACCAAGAATGGTGCCAAGTGAGATTTGTCAAGTTCCAGCTACAATGGGCACAAAGCTACTGTAATGAAACATTAATATAATCCCACGTACAAGTACATGAGAATTGTCTTCAAACATTTCTCTATGAGGCATTGATCTCCTAATACTATGTAAAAATAGGCATGTCATTTCAATGTTAAGGATGTGGAAAATATTTCAGCAAAAGGGAACAAATCAAAGGGACCCTTTTTCTCATCTAAAACTTCACAGTAACTAAAGCAGTGTTATCATGATGAAAAATAACCATCCTTTTTTGAAAAGGAATCACAAGGGCTTTTGCTTTTGTCATGTATACCTAGCAAATAGGCCGCTTGCAGACAAGATAATGGGACTGCGGGGATGGAGCAGGTACTTACAGGAAAAGATCTGCTGGCACAAGGAAGGTATCTTAACCACTCACACACAGTTACAAGCCCTGATGACTAAAGGGAACCTCCACGTCCAGAGGCAGTAAACCTCTGAATATCAGTGCCAAGTGTCAGGAGGCAACACTAGAGAAAGGCCTGTTGTTGGACCTCCAGAGGAACTGGTTGGCCGCTGTGTGAGAAAACGATGTGTGAGATTCTTGGTCCGATCCAACAAGATTCTTCTTATGTTTTTAATTATACATAACGAATGTTCAGTAAGAATTATATTTATTAGTTATATTCTGAAATGCAAAATTAGCTCATTTATTTCAGCTGTATGTCTGTATATTATTTATGAAATAAATAGTTAAATAATCCTTTTTTCACTGACGGAGGAGACAGAAAAGGCAATTTCGCTCCCGTTCCCCTGCAGCCTTCTTACTCAGGTGGATATTAATCCACATGGGTCAGGATTTTTTTTTTTTGGGGGGGGGGGTCTGAAAAGCTAGTCAAGATCCATACCATCAGCATCTTTGACTGATATATCAGTATATCCAACCCAAGGCTAGAAAACATTCCAATTCACTAGCACAAAACAAGCTTTTGCCCTTCCCAAAACTACTACTTGCTTCAACTTAAAACGTTAGCCAAGAAAGTGGGAGATTCAAGCAATGCTTGCAGGCTGCAGTGGGTGTCAGAAGAAACTAGTTCCCCTTCAATTAAGTTAGCTTTGCATTGCAATTAGCAAGTAATTTGGTGGTCAGCCTTGAAGGGCTGTTGTTAAGCTGTTTAAACAGCTGAGCTGTACCTAAGTGCTCAGTAGTGCTTCAAGTGATCACTGCATACTTTCAAATGCTCTGTTACTCTGAAGCTCTGTCTTTCTGGAGGGACTAAAGACCAAGTCTAGTCCAAAAGTCCCAATAGTTAGGGTACGTTTAGCCTTCATATTTGATACTCTGTAAGCTAAAATACTACTAAAATTGAAAGGGTACAGAGGAGAGCGACGAAGATGATCTGGGGCCAAGGGACCAAGCCCTATGAAGATAGGTTGAGGGACTTGGGAATGTTCAGCCTGGAGAAAAGGAGGTTGAGAGGGGACATGATAGCCCTCTTTAAGTATTTGAAAGGTTGTCACTTGGAGGAGGGCAGGATGCTGTTTCTGCTGGCTGCAGAGGCAAGGACACGCAGTAATGGGTTTAAACTTCAAGTACAACGATATAGGCTACATATCAGGAAAAAGTTTTTCACAGTCAGAGTAGTTCAGCAGTGGAATAGGCTGCCTAAGGAGGTGGTGAGCTCCCCCTCACTGGAAGTCTTCAAGCAAAGGTTGGATACACACTTTTCTTGGATGCTTTAGGATGCTTAGGGCTAATCCTGCGTTGAGCAGGGGGTTGGACTAGATGGCCTGTATGGCCCCTTCCAACTCTATGATTCTATGATTCTATGGTTCTACTTCCTGAAAAAGAAGTGTTGCTTTTCAGGACTCTCCATAAGAGTAAAACTCTTAAACAGAATTGTTAAAGTTACTTTACTTTTGTCGGTTTTTGTTCTCTATTAGGAGGGGGCTTCAGTGGGGTTGTGTGTGGGACCATGGGGCACCTCACATTTACTATATTTAAGAAGGCTCTTTTAAACATTTCACTCAGAAACTCTTATTTAAACTCCTGTTGTTGTTTTTTTTTAACAACCAATCAGTCTAGGCTAATACTGCCGGTATTTCTCAATTGTAATTGCCTGTGGTTGAAATAGGTCTGCCAACTTCAATATGAGAAATTCTTGGAGATTTGGTGATTCTGCCTGGGGAGGGTTGCCAGTCATTGGTTACCATTTGCTGGCAACCAGCAGGAGAAGGAGGGATGGAGACTAGCAGAATTACAGTGCATAAAACCAAAGAGATTTGGGGGCACTCCTAGAATGTCATGCACACGCAGTGACATCACTTCCAGTTATTTTCCAAAGATGATGGCATGCCACTGAAGTGACTGAGTTTTGTGCCTAATTTCCCCCACCACCTTGCTGAATAGTAAAAGCAGGATGGACAGAGGGTAGGAGGTGTCTTGGCCTGAGGATAAGGTGACCAGATTTTAACCAGTTTAGTGTAGTGGTTAGGAGTGAGGACTTCTAATCTGGTTTGCCAGGTTCGATGTGCCCCCCCCCCCCCACATGCAACCAGCTGGGTGACCTCGGGCTCGCCACGGCACTGATAAAACTGTTCTGACCGGTCAGTGATATCAGTGCTCTCTCAGCCTCACCCACCCCACAGGGTGTCTGTTGTGGGGAGAGGAATGGGAAGGCAACTATAAGCTGCTTTGAGCCTCCTTCGGGTAGGGAAAAGCGGCATATAAGAACCAACTCTTCTTCTTCTTCTTAACATTGGTAAAGCAGTACACCATTGACCCGGGCGTGGGGGGGGGGAGTCTTGAGTAATAATTTGGTCTATATGGAGCAACAAAAATGTTCATAGAATGCATAGAACGCAAAAATAGTATTGTAATATATATATATATATATATATATATATATATATATATATATATATATATATATATATATATATATATATATATATATATATATATATATATATGTAAATTTCAACATAAGTATAATTTGCCAGGTGCCCCCAGATGTCCCTCTAAAAGTGGGACAATCTGGTCTCCTTACCTGAGGAGGACACAGTGAGGGGAGGCCCCTCAGCAGAGACATGATGCCAAAGAATCTGCACTTCCAAACTATCATTTCAAACTGGAAAACTGTTCTCTGTAGTCTGGAGATCAGATGTAATTCTGGGAGAATAGGCCCCAACTTGAGGTAGATCACTTTAGGTTTGGAACATGAGATGTATGTGAAAATATTCTCTACTTCCCCACAAACAACCCTTCAAAAATGTAAATCCTTTCTATCGTCACCTCAGATGCCATTTTAGTTTTGTGTTTGCCATTCAATTGACTTGCAGGCTTGTCTTGTGGGGTGGAAGGAGGACGCAGACACTTAGATGGCTTGAACACGGCTACAGCTTTTATTTAACATACGCCAAGGTTGGCAACAAATAGGCCACGGTTGAAGGAGTTTACCCAGCAGTCTAAACCGTATCTTCTGGCCCAGTGTTCATAGACGCCCCCTGCTCCCTTCCCCAGGTGGCAGGTCACCCCAGAAACGCTGTGCCCCTACCAAGGCAAATGTTCCAACCTACTATGCCAGAAAGAGGCGCAGACCTCCTCTGACACATAGGCCACCTGGCTCAGCGAGCATCCAGCCTTCCCTTTTGGGTTGGCCTAGCTCGCTCCAAGCCGCCTCACCTTTGATTCCCTGCTCTTTTTAAGTCCAATGCCCTCATCGAACTGCTCTAAGAGGCTCCTTCAACATGCCATTTCTGCCCCATAAAAGCTGCGACAAAGATAATAAACAAATTATTAATGCAAAACACAACATCAAAATCAGATACAACAGGGTGGGTGGGTGGGTTCCGACCGCTTGCTGCCTCGGCGTTGAGAGGGGAAAAGAGGGCGGGCCAATGCCCCACCGCGCCTTAAATAGGCGCGACGAGCACGCTGCTGTTCCCCAGCCCGCGCACGCCTCGCGCCTCTCTCCCCCGCCCCCTTGCATGCCGAGGACGCTGAGCGTCCTTCTTCCCCCGCCCCGCCGCCTCGTCAACAGAGGCTCTGGGGCCAAGGTAAGTCCCCAGCCTCATTTCTCACCATTTTTAAAAGCTTGCACCAAAGAAAGTATATTCCTCTCCACACACAGTTCACATAGTCATGTGAACTGTAAATCATGTCAGGTATTCTAGGAGGTCACTCCTCTTTCATCCTAGATGACTTTACATTCCCCTCAGGTATTTTCCATGGCTCTTGGATTTGCAGTATCAGAAAACTGTATAATCATGTTCCTAAATTCATTCTTCTGTTTTAAAGTTTTTTCCACCTCACTACAGCTTTCCCACAGCTCTGAATGTGTGTAGAGGCAAAAAGGGCATTTTTCTTTTAAAAAATATTCCCACCATATTTACTTTTACAGACACAGGCAATAAGGTTCAGAGACGTATCTGAGGTATGGGCTACTGCTGTGACCCAGAAGCTTTCTGGAGCTTTCCCCAAGACAGACTGGGTCTGCCCGATGCAATTATGGAAGAGACACCATCTCATGAAGGATCAGGCATAGCAGCAGGACACTTAGGTTTTTCTACAGACAAAGCTTGAAGCTTATTCTGTTATTCTCTTTTGCCTTGATCAGGCAGTGTGACGGGGGCAAAGGCTGGACGGATCTTCACAGCCTTCCCTGACATGTTTACAACAAAGCAACAGACAGGGGGGGGGGGGTTGTCAGTGGAATGTCTGCAACTGCTGAATGTCAGCAGACTGGTGACATGGGATTTTCGGGGCCCTAGTGGAACCTCCATTCTAGACACGTGTGTCTCTCTGTGGGTGTGATATTCTGAATCTTTCATAGCTATGTGGAGAGGTGGGCTATGAGCTGATGGCCTGAAAGTGACAGCATGGGACTATGCCCAGAACAGAGGGGTTCTGAGGAAAGAAACAAAAAAAGTAGGAAAATAGCCACAGAACAGGAAGCTAACTGCATATATTCCTGTAGATGAAAATGAAGTGGGAGAAAGAAAACAAACACAGAGAAGTTAACACAGACAGAGAGCAAGAGAAAGAGAGGGAAGGCGAGAGGGCAAACCAGAAATGTACTGTCAGTGGGAAACAATAGGATGTTGCTGGCTGAGAGGGAGTTCTTGCTCATCCCTGTTTCAGTCTTTCTCAATAAATGGCATGTTGTATGAAACAAGGCCACCACCCAAATGCCAGCCCTGGATCCCGTTCTTCCTCATTGCCGTGTGTAGTTGATATTTCTTGATTCTGGCCATCATTGCTCTTGGCGTTTCTGTATAGACCCAGGAAGAGGCAGGGCAACCTGCTCTGGCCCAAACACCCATGTGTGGAAAAGGTATAAGAGATAAACCAAATTATATATACCCCACCCCTCCCGGAAAAGTGCTTAATCAGAAAAAAATGAACAGCTGCCACTTTTCATGGTTTTGAAGCAGCCGAGAGAGAGAGAGAGAGAGAGAGAGAGAGAGAGAGAGACATAAAGATGGAATCTTTCCACAAGACACAACACTTAAAGGGACTCTGTTCCTGATTTTCCCTGCAGGGATCATAACAAGAAATCTACTATTTAATCCTACATTGTTAAGTATTAATAACTAAGTAATAATAGACATTTTAACGACTCATTGCTGTTCCCTAATGCATCATATGGTTATTTATTAATACATAATACTACACTGGTAAATGAAAGTGAATGGTCAGTGTTCCCCTTGGGCTATTGTTAAATGGTAGTCTGCAGTTAAAACTGAACTATTCATAAATAAACCATCAAACTTCTCAGGAGGGGACTTGCTATTACAGATCCGTGTCTCCTGCAACAGGCTTGTAGATGTACCTTAAACAGAAGCTGAGGAATTTCCAATATATTTAAGCACTGTGGGTGATCAAATTCAGCCACAATTGAGAACCATTTGAAAGATTAGAGAAAGGACTCTGTATAGAGTCTCTACACCAGGGGTAGTCAAACTGCGGCCCTCCAGATGTCCATGGACTACAATTCCCAGAAGCCCCTGCCAGCATTCGCTGGCAGGGGCTCCTGGGAATTGTAGTCCATGGACATCTGGAGGGCCGCAGTTTGATTACCCCTGCTCTACACTCTCTTATAAAGACTCCATATATATTGTTGATGTTAATTGCACTGGCTTCTCCCAAGCTGGTGTGGCTACAGCATTTGCAATGCTTTCAGCCAGTTCCTCAATCTGTACTAATCTTTAATAGAGGAGCTGACATGTCAAAATGCTAAGTATGCGGACATAAAAGTTTGTGCTCCCCTAGTCCACTGATTATGTACCAGTTATACAGAGGATCATCATTATTTGTTATGGTGAATGGATGAAAATACATTTCCCATTAAATGTCACCCAAGTACAGTGAAAGAAGCGCTTGGGAGAAACATCTAAGTCATTTCTGGGAAAGCAAAATGGTTCCTGTTTAATGGGTTTGGCTTACAATCACACAGGCTCAGTTCAGACATAATGTGAATGTGACAGACTACATCCATCTCCTCTTCTGTCCTTACATGGTGGTCTAGTAAATCATTTCCCCTCTTGAGGGAAATTATGGTTTGCCATAACATTTAACCAGTAAATTATGGTCTGGGTTTCGTGTTTTTCGGGGGAAGGGGGTTGCATATCAATATATGAAGCAATGTCTTATTTGGAATAGTGTCACATACCACCGGTAATGCATTGTGTAAATATTTTCTTTTATATAATAACTATTTGAGAATTTAGAACCTTTTATTCAAACAGATTGCCAATCATTACATTGAATCTCATGCCCTACATTCTTGGCCCAAGTTAACATAAAATCCTGAATAATTTCAGTCTCAGTATCCGGATTCAAACATTCTTCATACGCTCTACTTATCAAATGTTTATTATTTTTCATTAGTTGAATTAATAGTAGCGTAGGTTTACTTTTGAATCCAAATTCTACATTACACAGAATCATGGAGGATAGATTTATCAGTGGCTATGAACCAGGGGTAGTCAAAACTGTGGCCCTCCAGAACTCCATGGACTATAATTTTCATGAGCCACTGCCAGCGAATGTTGGCAGGAACTCATGGGAATTGTAGTCCATGGACATCTGGAGGGCCGCAGTTTGACTATCCCTGAAAGGAACCTCCACATTCAGAGGCAGAAAGCCTCTGAATACCACTGCCAAGAGGCAACATCAGGGAAGGCTTTGGACTCTGGGCCCTGATTGGTGGTTCTCCAGTTACTGGAAGAACTGTGTGTCCAGATATTTGTCTATATGGCCTACTGATATGATCCAGCAGGATTCTTCTTTTGTTATTACATGTACAGCTTGGCATAGTGGTTAGGAGTGCTGATTTCTAATCTGGCAAGCTAGGTTTGATAGCCCGCTCCCCCACATGCAGCCTGCTGGATGACCAGGGGCTCATCACAACACTGATAGAGCTGTTCTGACGAAGCAGTACTATCAGGGCTCTCTCAGCCTCACCCACCTCACAGGGTGTCTGTTGTGGGAAGAGGGAAGGGAAGGCAATTGTAAGCCACTTTGAGACTCCTGGTAAAGAAAAGCAGCATATAAGAACCAACTCTTCTTCTTCTGTCACATGAACTTGAAGGAAGGATTAAGCAGGCTCTGCCTAAACTTTATCACAGTAGGTCCCCAAAGCTTTTCTCACTTGCTCCCAGAAGCATCCCTGAGCTGTGTCATGTGACCTATCTCAAAGCCTCCATGGCTATTCAGGGATCTTGGACCAACTAAGCCATTATACAATACTACCTGATTGATGGGATAAAAACAGCAAAAAAGCTTTTAATTTGTGGGTGTGGGTGCAATTTATCTGGTTGCTGAAAGGTTGTCTCTCTTCAAATGGAAACTGATGAAAATTTGGTTCAGATCTACCTATAGTCCCATCATTGACGTCTTCACCTTTACATTCTCAAGGCCTTCATACAAGAAGAACCTTCCATCCTCCTGCTTTCAGCTTCATAGGCAACCCCTGGGACTGGGGAGGGGAAAAAAAACTCTAGGGATTCTTGGAACATGATTAAATATTTAAATCAGTAAAATTACATTCTGTCTGTGACATTCAGTTCTGAGGCTACCCTTCCTCCTCCCCACCCCCCTTTCTGGTAGCTCTAACCTCCCATGGACATCCACCAGCCTAGAGATCTGTTCCTTCCACTCTGCTCTGTGCTAAATGTTTTTTATTCTCAACCACCTGCCCCAGGCCCTCTCATCAATTATTAATCAACTGCACCATGAATATGCAAATCAGCCTGAACACTCATTTTTATTAAATTAAATAAAAAGAAAAAGACATGACAGCATACAGCAACAGAATAGATGATGGTGCAGAACACTGCAGGGTGGGGGGGACAGCTGCGGGGCTAAAAGAGGCATGTGATGGTAAAAGATGGATACAAATGGGATGGAATGAGTCACTAGTGTACTGTGTGAGTTGATTGTTCAAAATTAAAGTGAGAGTGTGATGGGGGGGTATATGTCCTGGCTGTCTTGTGGACAGTTGCAGAAAGCTCCTTTGTCTGCAATAAAAAAGAAATAAAGTTGAAGGTTCCTGTTTTTCGCCAAACATGATTTGCTTTCCAGTAGAAATGATGCAGAAAGTGGCTAGTTAAGTTTTGCTATGTGAAATAAGAACACTACTCTGAAGTAATGTTCAGTGTTTCCCCCAGTCCTCTGTATTTAAACACGAAAGCCAAGGAGCTGGGAATATCTGCAACCTGTGCATTCTGAAGCAAAAACTAAATTGCTGTTTCGGTCAGAAAGAGTTTGAATATGAGAGTTTGAATATGATCCAACTATTTAAAAAACCCCAGTGTTTAGATGCATAATGACAGTAAAGACAGGGTACCTAATAAGTCTACCTCACTCTTGTCTTATGATCATAATATGCATGTTTTCCAGTGGTGAAATAAGATGTGGCTTTAAGATAGTTTTAGATAAGTGGCTAGTTGTCATTATCACTCTGGTGTAATTAATTGTTGCAACAGAAGCCATGGTCAAAGTGCCTTACAGGCACTGAGGCTCATTGGCTACAATCACCTGTTGGCTTTCACTTGCTTACTGTTGCTGCCTAGCAAAAGGTATCTCCTCCAGCTCGCTGGCATCATGGATGTCAAAGGCTTCTGTGATGGTGACAGGCATTCCAAACACATGGAGTTATATTTTACAAGCCCTTTTCTGGTAGATTTTCAGGGGGATATGCCCATCCAGGTCTGGGAAGTCCCATCCCAGATTCATAGAGTTGGAAAGGACCAAACAGGCTATCTAGTCCAATCCCCTGCTCATGCAGGGTCAGATTAATTGCAAGGCATGCTTAAATGGCGCCTCTCGTCAAATTTCAGGGTCACCAGATATCCTCTTATTAAAGGACAAGGGCTCTTTTTTTGGTGTACATTTTCTTTTGGGCACCTAAAAAAAAACAACTGATCAACATGTCCTCTTTTTGGATAGGAAGGTTAGGGATATTCCTAATTAGTAGCAATTCTCACAGCTTAAATAGTAAAGCAATTTAAAATGAGTATTGCCGTAGCGATCACTTGTTTGAAGTAGTCAGTCAGGAAATATACGCTCTCTTGGCTTCTCAAAATACGGTAACTTTACCTAATTGGGAATCCATTAAAAGAAGGGGAGGGGGGGAGAGAGGCACTCACCTGTAGGATTTAAGCACATCTTTCATATAATATATGTTTGTGTGTGAAGTGGAACTTGCTGCTGCACCTCCATTCCAATTGGCAATTCAGTCTGGAAAATATTATTAAGTCCAGCCTGGTCCCTAAAACGGATGGCTTCAGAGAGGGATTAGGCAGATGCCCTGAGGAGAGGACCATCAACAGCTATAGCCATAAGGACTAAAGCAAATCTCTATACACAGAGGCAGCAAACCTCTGAAGCTCAGTGCTGGGGCTCAACTATTTTTTTGGTCCTCCAGATTAGCTGCTTGGTCACTGTGAAACAGGATGCTAGGTTAAACAGACTACTGCAGCAGGGCTCTTCTTATGCTCAAGCCATATAATCCATCTCTGTCAAACTATGGTGGGCAATGGGCCTCCGGAGTATCTCTTGGCCCATCTTCACGTGCATTATTTTGAGATGCAAGAGACCGAACACGTGCTGTACCCCTGGAAACTGGCCTTTTGGGTGGGCTACCTCTGGGAAGAGGAGTCAAGAAATCATTTCCCCCTGCTTCTTAGCTTCCCTCTGTAAACTGATGGGAGAGGAATGTTTGGAGATAGAACACAGGATTAATTGGATTTCCTTTCAGTCACTTTCTGGAGATACGCAAAGAGAAATTGAGCCACCCTGCAATGTAGTGACTTCTCTCAGTGTGCTTGACATCATCATGCAAGCTGCCTCACTATCTCTGACAGCATCCCTCTTTCCTTCTGACTCAAAGCTGGGTTATTTATCCCTTTCTGCCAGGACTATTGAGCCTTGATGGCAGCTGGTTGATTATAACATTGGGAACTGACAAATCTCTGCAGGACTGTGAGATCTTAACTGGCTAGCGAATGGTGGCGGATTGGACAAAAGGTTTGCTTCAATGCACAACACACACTTTACCCCATGGCTCAAGAGGCCTCCTTTAGCCTGACAAATGTATTTATTTACTTTATTTATAACCTACCTGTTTTCCCAATGGGAGCAAATAGTGGCATAACCTCTTCTCCATTGTTTCCCACACAGCAATCCTTGTGAGGTGGAATTCTGAGAGTGTGTGACTAGCCCAAGGTCACCATGAAAGCTTCTGGGGCAAAGTGGGGATTCAAACCTGGATCTCTATAATACTCTAGCCACTTTTCCATGCTGGTTTGCAAGGATAACTGTGAGTGAGTGTATCTGGGGGAGGGGATTCTGTGTCAAGACTAACAAAATTATACATCAAGAACAGCTACATGCTGTGACTTGAAATATTATGTAGATTAAGCCTGTTTGAACTTTTATTTACTCTCTGCAACTGACTGTCCCACCCAACCCTCTCCTGCTAGTTAAAGGGAAGGGCAACGGTGCATGCATTGCTCTCCATCCATCCTCTTCATAATGGTTAATCCTGCTTGCCTTTGGCTTTTCTAATCCTATGCCCACACTTATCTTCCTAGTCCTTAAACTATCCCAAACCTAGACCAGTGTTGGAACACTATGATCAATTGAATGGAAGTGAACAAACTACAATTGAATCTTATCAAGACCAGGGTAATGTTTGCTGAGAAAGCCAATATTTTGGATGGGGCTGGTTTGCCAGTTTTAAAGGGTATTTTCCCCGGCACAACAGAGAGTGAGTTTAATGAACTCTTGGACCCAACTGTGTTGATGGGGAAGCAGGCTGGAGCAGTTGCTAGCAGAACCTTCTTTCTTCTTCATCTTTGTTATTTTTTTTAATCTTCTGGATTTGGCTGATCTACAAGATTAAATTATTATAATGCATTTACATGAGGCTGGAGAGTTGGGAGCTTCAGCTGGTGCAGAATGTTCTGGCCCATCTGCTCATTTGGACCAGTCACTACAAACTATATACATCTAATGGAATTGCTCTGTCTACTGGTATGTTTGTGTGTTCAAGGAGGTATTTATCCTTATCTTTAAAACCCTGGGTCCAATGCAGACCATCTTTTCACAGTACCTTCAGGGCAATCAGACAGCTGCCATGAAAGGTTTTTTTTCCTGTACAGCATGGAATAGGCACCCAGCAACTATGCCAAGTCTTCTGTCCCCATGTGCCTTTCAGAAAGCTAGTAAGTTGATTGGTTGGTTGATTGATTTGTTGAGATGGCTTTCATCTGAGATGTTTTGTTATTAAATATTGGACCGTTAGACCATTTTGAAGCCAGCTTGCAAGGATCAGAAACTGATCTGATTGCAGCCTTTCTCGTTGGTGATTTAGTATGTAAACTATGCACTGCGGGTCTGCATAGTGGTTTGATAGCTTGGACTTCCATTTCAGGCTAATGTCATTGGTTTTTATATTTGCAGTTTGCTGTGCAAATTGGTTTTTATCGTCTACATTTATTGTCTACTCTTGTAAGAGTGGGGTTGTAAACAATTAAATAAATAAAACGAAATTTATGGCCTAACACTTGCTATTACACAGAGAGTTCTTCCCTCATACAATATGATCAGCCACGGAACAAAAAGAGCCTGACTATCCTGGAATGTGAAACAGAGTCTCTGCAGCTGTTATGTTTCAGTTCCTCTCCCCCAAGGCTGTATTTGCCACACAGATTTGTATGGCCAGATCAATGATGCAACTTGGGCTTACTTGCTTCACTTACTGAATGTTGCTGTGACTGGCTGGTGTAAAGGGTTGCCAAACTCCAGGGAGTGACTGTAGATCTTCCACTATTACAACTGATCTCCAGGCAACAGACATCACCTGGAGAAAATGGGCACTTTGGAAGGTGGAGTCTAAGGAATTATATTCCACTAAAGTCCCTCCTCTCCCCCAAACCCCACCCTCCTCCAGCTCCACACCCCAAATTAGCAGGTCTTTCCCAAAGCCAGCACTGAAGTCCACTCTCTGATTCTCATTCCATTGGAATATATTGGCTGCTCCAGGATAGTTGGAAAAATACTTCCGAACATGTGCAGAGTAAAAATGACTTTGTAACCACAGACCGAAACCAATAACTGAAGAAAAGAAATAGGAATTTTACATTGGAGTATATCCATAAATACTTCAGCCCTGGGGCTTCCCGTTTTGCAACATATGCACTGCCAAGGGAGGCACCATGTTCTGCTCAAAGCTTGGCATCTGCTTTGGAGAAAGAAAAAAAAACATCAGGGGAACCAATTAATGCCAGTGGTGATTGTGAGTTGTTTTTTTCTACCAACATCTGTCTATGGTGCAATAGTTTAGGAGATTACCAACTATATTTTATAAGCCATTTGCTTTATATTGCAAATAGTCAGTGTGCTGATCATGCATACTCTACCCTATACTGGAATGGTGTGTTTCCTCTTTTAGTAGAAGCAGGAGTGCGCATATGTGTAAATATGAATAGCACACCAGGTATGCACACTAAATTATATATATTTAAAACTGATATCTCTCCCTCCCCACACACACTGAATTTAAGAGTATGGGCCATTTTTAGAACATGACTAAGTCAATTTGTGGTAGAAATAAATATATAACTAGAGAGTTGCTATTTTAGGCCAACAGTAAAGACAGGGGAAAATTTACAACTGCAGATGTGACCCATTCAAAAGCTCATTCATCCTCTGGTATCCTAATTACTTTAATATTGTAAATACACTAAATCTTCTTATTTAGCTAGTCTTTGACAGCTGTTCTGGTACCTTGCTGTCTTATTTCAGTTTCTCAAAAAGAAAAAGCAATAGGGCAGAAAGGGGGAGACAGCAATTCAGCAGGACATTATCCTGTCAGAACAGCTTGCCAGTCATGGTCCTGAGTCAAGATAATCATGACTGTTGTCTGTTGTAGACTGTCAAATGTCAAATGTGTCCAAAACAAAATTTGCAGCATCCTTAATTTGATGTAAACACAAGTCCTGTTAACATGAGATATTTTGTTCTCTGGGGTTATACTAGCCTGCCAGAGACAAATCTGTTTCTATCAAGAGTGAGGATGGAAGAGATGAATATATCAGAATTGGGGAGGTGGGGAATAGATGCAGAAGCTCAAGCTTTCCTTCAGTAGGAAAAGAATGAGGGTGATGTACCCTGCTATTTACTACCCGGAGGAGTCTCAAAGCAGCTTACAATTCCCTACCCTTCTTCTCCCCACTACAGACATCCAATAAGGTAGGTGGGGCTGAGAGAGCTATGAGAGAACTGTGACTGGCCCAAGGTCACCCAGCTGGCTGCATGGGGAAGAGGAGACTCAAACCCGGTTCTCTAGATTCAAGGATGGTCCTTTTAACTACAACATCAAATAAGCAGTTAGCTACTTTGCGCAACGGTGAAGGAAAGAGGCAGAGACCAGACATGCAACATACGCTGTCTCCATTAACAGGGTGTTCAATGCTCATCCATAGGAGAGAGAGAGAAAAACTGTTGCTTGCACTGTCTGGAAGGCAGGTGCTAGAGGAAGGAATAGTAGGGATGCCAGCCTTCAGGTGAGAGCTGGGGACCCCTGAGAATTACACCTCTTCTCCAGACTACAGAAATTGATTCCCCAGGAGAAAATGGATACTTTGGAGAGTGGACTCTATTGTAGTGTACTTCACTGAGATTTCTGCTTTCCCACATACTCCATCCCCAAATTTCCAAGTTTCCCATCCTACCCCCAACCCCTGCTGGTGGCCAGGGGGGACGGCAACACAAAGGCGTAGAGAAAAAAGCAAGCTACGTTACAGATCCCTTTCCCCTCATGGATCTGCAGCACAACTGCAGAGAAAAGCTGCAAAGATGCAGATGGCATTCCCATCCCCCACTCTTCTGGCAGGCGTGCAGGCCAGGAATGTTATTGATCAGGGACAACGTCAACATTCTAGCAAGGTAGATTTCAACAATGAAATTTTGGTCCTTTCCCATTAAACTGCTTTTCAAATTGATAATATAATCAGAGAGGAGATTTCACTATGGTTGTTTTTTTTTCCTGTTGTCTGCAAGACCATGAATACTGGGAATTTTGTTTTTCAAGCCCCACAATCTGCACTTCCACAACTCCCAAGTTTCAGAGACATTTGATAAAGTACACCGGTGTGTTACTAAACAAAACAAAAAGATGACAGGAAAAAAAAAACCTTGGAAATATGACCTAGAATGTGCTGAAAAGCATTTTTTTAAGTTTAAAAAGCACACAAAGGGCTAATTTTGAGGGGCATTCTATTATTTTGTTTCTATTACAAAAGTGCACTCTTTTGTACCATATACAACAGCAACAAAAGCTATCACTTGCAAAATTAGCCATTTGTGTGTTGCAAATAAGATGTTTTAAAGGTGGTTTTAAAAAATGGCTGATAAACAAGAAGCTAATTTCAAAAATTTCTCTTGTTTTGTTGTCTTTATGTAACAAAGGATGAGTACATTTTTTCCTGAAAGTATAGAGATGCATACTGATAGGCCTTCCATTTTTCTCTTTGTTCAAGGAATTCACGGACAACTACGAAATTGGGAAGATTATTCTCTCTTACATCTTGGTCTATACTCCTTTCATAAAAGCCAGCTTAGTGTAGTGGTTAGTAGCGTTGACTTCTATCTGGCAAGATGGGTTTGATTCCCTGCTCCCCCACATGCAGCCAGCTGGGTGACCTTGGGCTCGCCACAGCACTGAAAGCTCTTCTGACTAAGCAGTAATATCAGGGCTCTCTCAGCCTCACCTACCTCACAGGGTATATATGGTGGGAAGAGGAAAGGAAAGGGACTGTAAGCCATTTTGAGACTCCTTCGGGTAGAGAAAAATAGCATATAAGAATCAACTCTTCTTCTTCTAAAATGTAACAGAAGATCATCAGAACAAAACGCTTGGATTGCAGATTGAATAAATCCCATCCGAGCCCAACTGCTGACTGAAGAGAGCAAGACAAGTGTCAGACCTTGCAAACAACCAAACAACCAGCCAAACAACCAGCCAAACAAACAAACAAACAAACAAACAAACAAACAAACAGAAAACTCAACCAAGGATCTGGATTTTCACTATGGATTCTAGCCTTCACATGGGACCTGGGGATCTCCTGGAATTTAAGCTCATCTCCAGACTATAGAGATCAGTTCCATTGGAGAAAATGGCTGCTTTAGAAGGTGTATTCTTTGGCATTATACTCCACAGGGGTCCCTGTCTTCCTCATGCTCCATTCTCAGATTTCCAGGAATTTCCCAGCCTAGATCCAGCCACCCTACCCTCCATTATCCCCTAATGAGGGCCAAGGTGAACTTGGCAACCTTAATTTTCACTCTTATCTTCTCATTCCACCAGGTGGGGGCTAGGGCGGAGAGAGCTCTGACCCTGGTTGAGGTCAAGCAAGCTTCCTTGGGGCCAGGGCCCACCAGCCAGTTGAAGGTGATGGAGTGTAGAGCTCTTTGAGGGGTGTTAGCAAAGAGGTGGTCCCTCAGGTACACTGAGCCAAGACTTTGTATGGCCTTAAAGGTAATTACTAGAACCTTAAGTGTGATGCAGTATTTAACTGCTAGTCACTGCAGTTGTTAAAGAATGGGCTGAATGTGGGACTTCCATGGTGTTGCTGTGAGGATCCAGGCCACTGCATTCTGGACCAATTGTAGTTTCTGGATCAAGGTTAAGGGCAGGCCTGTACAGTGCAAGTTGCAGAAGTCCAGTCTAAAGTTGATCATCACATGGATCACTGTGGTGCACAATATGCCAGTCAGATGACCATACTCTCACTTGAGCCTCTGTAACTGGCTGGTGGTCCCTGGCCCCAAAGAAGCGTGCTTGTCCTCCACCAGGGCCAGAGCTTTCTCTATCCTGGTACTCACCTGGTAGAATGAGCTCCCAGTGGAGATCAAGGCCCTAACAGAAATGGAACAATTCAGCAGGGTCTACAAAAGGGAGCTTTTCCACTAGGAATTTGGTTGAGGTTGACCAAAGTAACATCTTCTACTAGGCCCTCGAGCCTCCCTCCCATGAATTTAAAACATCATGAACCGACCAATTATGGGTCATTTAGCGTTCCATGGTTATGAATTTACTTTCTCACTGTTTTATTACTGTTCTTTTGTTATTTATGGTTACTGACATTCTCTGTATTGTTCCTGTTCCTCTGTGTTTCATGTGAACCACCTTGAGCCTCAGGAAAGAGTGGTATATAAATGCAATAAATAATAAATAAAAATAAAATAAAAATAAATATTAAGAATTTCCCAACCTAAAGTTGGCCACCATAGCCGGGCCTGGCCCAAACTAGTTCTTCTTCAAAGGCCAAAATATGTCTGGAAAAGGCTCTCCCCACCTCCTGCATTTTAAGGATAGAGACTAGTATGGAATGCTACAGTTGCCTAGCAACAGCTACTGAAGTAATCCATTACTTAAAATGACAGGAGCTCCTTTTATCATTTTTGAAATTTTTAAGCTGCCCAGTGTATTTTTTCTTAGAGTTCACATTTTCTGCAAACCTAGCAACCTTTTCAGATTTGTGGAAAGATCTGTCTTGACTGTTCACAGCCCTAGATACCAGATTTAAGTATCCAAAGATATCCTGACTTTGCTATTAGAATAAAAGATGTAGTAAATAATGAAGAAGGGCCATTTACTGTGTAGAAATATTCCCACCCCACTACTAGCTGTTGGAATGTTTTTAATTCTCTGGTCATTAATTTAGAAGTCTTTTTCTACTCTAGGTATTGATCGATAGACAGATTGATAGATACCTTAACTGTAAGCTGTTTCACAAGTAACTTGTCCTTGGATGGGGAAATGACCTCCTCTCCTTGGAGATTAACATACATGACACTGAATGGAGTAGCAAATGAAAAACTGTTGGTTTTCCATATTGTTGGTTTTGTTTCTGAGAGGGCTTCTCTCTCTCCCCCCTCCCTTTTGCATATCATTCAATAGGTTTCCTGCTGTCTTTGCTCTCTATATCCTTGTCCATAAATGAATTTCTGCTACTTACACTTGCTAGGAAAATTGCTCAACATTGTTAATCTTGTTGTCTTTTAGACATCATAAAAGTGGTCATTTGCTGCCAAAGGAACTCCAGTGAAAAGCAATTGTTCTATTGCCCTTCAAAAACCTTGACCGGTGGCATTTCTTGGAGGCACTGTCCCTGTGAAGGGTATTGGTGTCTCCTTTAAAGGAAAAAAAACCCTAGAGTTATGAGAGAGAACCTGAATAATATGAGGAGAACCCATGTAGACCTTCCATACATGCAATGGCAAGTGAGGCAATATACATATAGCGTAGTTTGGTATAATGTTTACTTAAATGTAAAGCTAACTGCACTTGAAATTCTGGGCCACTTATGCCTTTGAGTTCATAGGACCTTCCTGGCAAATATTGTTTTTTTATTTACCAGGCCAAGCTTGAAAAAAGTCACTTTAATTCCCATGTCTCTCCAGCCATTTACTTGTTCACTATTTACAGTTTCAGGCAGTAAACATTATTTATTTAAATCTTCCTGCACTTTCCAGACTTACAGGACTGATGCTGGTCTGTCTGTGCCCCAAAATACAAACAGTTGATGGAAAGGGCTGGCCAAAGCCCATAACCGAGGAGGGACACACACACACCACTCCAGCCCAACCCCAGTCTGCAAGTCTCTACCATTGTGTCTAGATGGCTGCACATATTATAGTGTTCAGCTCTGCAGGCAAATATGGCTACTTTGAAGGCTGGACTCTGAGGCATTGTATGGAGTTTCACCTCCAAATCTCCAGGAATATTTCCAACCCAGGGGTAGCCAACCTCCAGGTGGGGTCTAGAGAGCTCCAGGAATTACAGCTCATTTGCAGACTATAGAGAACAGTTCCCTAGGCAGAAAGGGCTGCTTTGGACTTTGGACAGGGTTGTTGTGGAGAAGAAACATTTAAAGCCTCCCATGCAGGTTGCTGTTGAGAGGCCTACTTAACAGGCCTATCACATCCAACAACTTCCCTCACTTTGCCTCAGACCACTGACGGAGCTGAGAGGTGGCTGATGAGTGTTCTCCCTCCCCCCTCCCTTCAGGCCTGCTGTGAAGGAGGCCTCTAACAGTCCCTGACTGAGGGAGGCATTTCCAAGAGCAATGCAGAGGAGTCTGCTGACATGGGTGTGTTTTCCTTTGGGGGGGGGGGGGAGCTTTCTCCTTCTGTCAAGCAGTTGACTGACAGAAAAGCCCCTTCTCACTTCGAATACTGTTCTGGCCAGCCTCATTGCTGGATGGAAGAAACAGCCAAGCCATGCATATTTCTTCTATGTGACTCTCTGAAGATTTGATGCTCACTGCACAGGGTTGTTGTGCAGAAAAAACAGGAGGCAAATGAACCTCCACAACAGCATCTGTTGGGATGGGACTTGGCACGGGAAGTCCTCATTCCACCTCTGTGAGGCAACGTGAGGGCTTCCCAGACTAAAGGGGAAAGGAGGCCACCTATTTCAGCCCACTTACTGTGTCCCTGTCAGCAGCCAGGGGCAAACTGGCTGCAAGCTTGCCAGATAGCCCCTGGCTGGGCTGGGCTGGGGGGGGCAGACTGTGTCACCTCCCTATTGGTCCAAAGTCTGGGGGTGAGGCCAGTCCAATCTTTGTGCCTTCCGATTGTTCCAACAATCAGACTGGCCCCTCCCACTTTCCACCCACCTAGGCCTTAGCTTTTTATGTTAAAAAGCAAAGCTGTTCCAGATTGGGGGTTCCTCAACGGCAGAGAAATGCTTTACTCCCGGGTACTGGCTTTATCCTTTAATGCTCAGACACAAGGGAATGGTGGAAGTGCCACGCAGAGTGCCCTCACTTTGTAAACTGGGATGAACCCAAAGTTCTTTTCCAGTCTTTGTAGTATGCTTTAGTCAGGGCAGCTTTATCTACAAGGCATATCACTTTCCTGAGAGCTGCAATTGCTGTTCCACCTTGAAGACCCGGGTGTCAGTCAGGCCCAAAGAGAAAGCTAGAAATGGAAACTTCTTTTGTAATTTGCATTAAGTTGCCCCCCCCACACCCCATCTTCCAGATTGTTTTGTAAATAAATAGCTCCTAGTTAGGTGCAGAAGTCTCTTATTGTTGTGGGACCAGTCTCGCAGGACAACAGAGTAGATTGCAGATTTAAGACTTGCATTGTATCCACATGTGGCTTAATAAATGGAATGAACCTCTGGGTGCCTCATCCACCTCACGGGTAGAATGCAGGGATCAAAGTGCTAACATTTTTTTAATGATTCCACAAGTAAGATTCTTTTATTTTGTCCTACCTGTTGCCTGAGTAGAATGGGTTATGAATGTGGAATGTTTGTAGGACAAACATTTGTTTTAGGTGCTAAGTCTGAAAGGAATTTCTGGGGCTTTTTAAAAACTGTTCACTTCCTTCAGTGTTGAAAGTAATTAACTTTCAATGGCAGCTAATTATAAGTGAAGAGGAATTGGAGGCTGTGTGGCTGTTTGTTTGGTGGAAGCTTGGCAAAGTGTTTTTTAATTGGAATCCCTCTTTGCTGCATTGCATTTCAATCCATTTTGCACTGTATTTATTGTTCCAGTTTCATATTAGAACCATGACCTTTCATGTAATGACAGACGGTCTTGCAGGAAAAAAATGATTAAAAAAAATAGACATTAGGGCTATGAGATAAGAAAAAAATACTGTCTGTGGAGGGGAGCTTGATGAGAATATGGGAATGACATGGACTTGAGCGACAGCGCTGAAGACATCATCACCTTTCTCAAACCGTCTCTGAGTTCATAAGGGGGTGTGAAACCTGAGAACCAAAAATGTTATATATATATATATATATTCTTAAAAGCAGAGACATCACCCTGCCAACAAAAGTGTCTAGTCAAGGCTATGGTATTCCCAGTTGCAATGTATGGCTGCGAAAGTTGGACCATAAGGAAGGTCAAAAAATTGAGTCTTTTGAACTCTGGTGCTGGAGAAGACTCTTGCGAGTCCCTTGGACTGCAAGGCGAACAAACTGGTCAGTCCTAGAGGAGATCAGCCCGGACTGCTCCTTAGAAGGCCAGATTCTGAAGATGAAACTCAAGTACTTTGGCCACCTCATGAGAAGGAAGGACTCTCTGGAGAAGAGCCTAATGCTGGGAGCGATCAAGGGCAAAAGAAGAAGGGGACGACAGAGAATGAGGTGGCTGGATGGAGTCACTGAAGCAGTAGGTACAAACTTAAATGGACTCCGAGGAATGGTAGAGGACAGGAAGGCCTGGAGGATCATTGTCCATGGGGTCGCGATGGGTCGGACACGACTTCGCACCTAACAACACCAACAACAATAAATATATTCTTTCATACTGCAATTCAAGTCTCACTGTCCCTGAAAATATCAACTTGCATGGGCCATTAAGCATGTACAGCAGCTTTTATCAACTTTCTTTTACTGTAGAGAAACCCCTGAAATATTATTCAGACTTCAAGGAACCCCAGAAATTGTACCATTGTACAGAATATGATTGGGAAGCATAGCTGTGTACATGCCCACCTGGGGCCCCTCCCCTTCCCACCCCCTCCAGGCCCATCATATAAATATAAATCATTAGCCATTTTGGGAAGGGGGAAGTGGGGTGACGTGACCATATATGGTCATATCACCTGATAAATGCTTGAAAAAATTAACACATTAAAAAAATTAATTAACTGCCACCTAATAGAAGAAACCCTTCCAGGGCTGTCAAGAAAGCCCAGGGTTTCACGAAACCTTGGCTGAGAAAGCCTGTCAGTGTTAAGTTATAGCAATTATCATAAGCTTATCCGGACAAAGGAGTCAGTGCTTTGAGGGTAGATCTTGCTACCAGTCTGGAGGCCTTTCTTGGCACAGTTGCTATCTCATTTCTAAAATAAGGTGACCAGATTGTCCCACTTTTGGAGGGACATCTGGGGGGACCTGGCAAAATGTACTTATGTTGAAATTAAATATATATATATATATATATTACAATATTATTTTTGCGTTCTATGCGTTCTATGAAACTTTTTGTTGCTCCATATAGACCAAATTTTTAACCAAGTACCCCCCCCCCCGGTCAATGGTGTCCCGCTTTACCAATGTTAAAATCTGGTCACCTTATTCTAAAAGTAACGGACTCCGACTCTTTCCAGGGTGGCTGCTGTTTCCTGAGGCGTCGAATCCCCAGCTGATGCTCTAACTTTGTGCCATCCCTTCCACAAAAGGGCATTTATTGCAGCAAACTTTTTCTTGAATTCAGATCTGACCCTCCCCATGCCCTCCAGACTGCCTTTGAAAAAGGGGTTGTGTGGTTGTGTTGTCCTGTACTTTGTCAGCGACAGAAACTCCTTTTTCTTTTTGCTCGGGTACAGTAACATCATAATATGATATCATTATGAAACAAAAGAAAATCCACTGGGAGCTATAAGGGAAGAGAAGGGGGCAGGGGAGAATGAAGATACAACACAAGCGTGTGACATCAAAACCTACCTACTCACCAACCCCCCAAAAAGGATGGAAAAAAAGAAAAAGAATTTCATAGATGGGTAATTACATAGAGAAGGCTACATGAAACCTCACTGTCTGTTTCGTTCCCACATTATAACATTGCTAGAGGATAATGGGCGGGGGGAATTGTATCATACGGCAATCAACACCAATCAATAACAATAACTGGATTGCTCAGGAGACAGCTGTGGGGAGGGGTTGAAGGGTCATAAGTGGGGTGAACAAGCAGCACTTGTGAACACAAAATGAAGGCACGGTGGAAAACCAAACCTGAATTTGGGAATCCCTCACTGGAAAACTGTGAGTTAAGGAAGGGATGCACAGTTGACTAGAAAGGCTCCCCCAAGGCATTAGGGTTGCCAGCACAAGGCAGGCAACTGGTAGGAGGCTTGTAAAGGGGATAGGTCTTCTTGCCAGTAATATAATTTCATTGCCTGTAACTTGCTGACATGTGCTCCATGCACTCTCCAAGTAATATCAGCATGTCTCATGGGGTGCTCTACCATTTGAGCAAAACTTTATGGTTTAACTGCAGAGTTTTGTTCAAATGCCAGAATATCTCAGTGATGGGCTGGTGTCACTTCTAGGCTCACAGGGAGAGGTGTCAGTGCCTCGAGGGCAAGCCTGGGTTCCACCCAATAGGCACAGGAGGTTCTTGCATTCTGGACATTACTAGACCAGAAATGGAAAACACAGACAAGTAACTTTGTGTCCCAGTGCTAGAATGAAGAGACCTTAATTCCGCAGTCAATGAAACATATTGTTTTGTGGTTAAAGAAAGAAAACTGCAACATTTCTTGCTTTGCCTCCTGCATAAAAGACATGGAGGAATCAGACAATCCTACCTAATGCACCAGTCTCATAAAACAGTAATGCCCTGAAGTTCTATATAAAATCTATCTCAAAAAAGACCGCTGTTATGGAAAGTTCTCCTACACTCAAGCAATCTGTTTCGCCTTCTCTTTCAGACATGTACACACTTACTATGTGACCGGAATCCAAATGATCCAAGAGCAGCAAAGGAGACAGATGGAACCGAGGCAAGGGGAATATTACTAAAAAGCCCTCCTAAACCTCTGCTAGCAAATCTGTCTTCTAATCCGGAGACACACACATTGGGTATGTTGTTTGTATACTGGATAAGGCAGCAGAAGTCAATGCATTTCCGTGCCCCTCCTTTCCACAGTGGCTTTTGCCACTGTAAAAAATCTCAAACCGAAGCCTGACAATCAGAGCCAGCACTGAGGTCATGAAAACCAGAGTCTGCCAAGGCAAAGTGTGCTGCCTCTGGGAACGCCTTCGCCTATGGGTACCTGGAGGGTTATTTTGAAATGGCAGTTCCCTCTGGTAAGAAGCCTTTCTTGCTCATTAGTGCAGCTGTCCACATGACTTCTGCAAGGAAAACCCCCAAGCTGATATCAAAATAGATCTGGCAAAATACTCCGTAGAAGAACTTCAATGAATGGATATATCCAGTGGAGCACTGCATGCTGACATTAATTTACCAGCAGCCAAGATAAGCCCATATTTGAAGACCTGGGACACTGAATGGCACACTGAGCATCTTCCATGTCGGAAGCAGCTGAAACCTCAAAGAACAGTTTCAAACACAGCTACCTATTCTGCCTTCCAACACCAGCAATAAGGGAAAGTTCTGTCTTCAAGATGTATTGTCTTTAGGGGATCATATAAACAAAGCCAGCATCGTCGACGATGCTCAAGGTGGGGTTTAAAATTACCAGCCCACACAGTAGAAGCATACATCACGCAGTGCTACATTAAAGGAAATAGGCAAATTAGCAAATTCTTCTTTGTTTAAGGAAAGAGTTCATTCATATCTTAACAAGCAGCATACTAAAGCAGAAGTTTGGGGGATTAGCATGGCAAAGTTTCAAAACTAGGAATCGGTGCAATCTTTTAATCAGTTAAATAACACAACACTTTATTCCACTATTAATATATCTTGAAGGTATACAAACTACAGAATTAGGGTGCAGGTTCTAAGAGATATTTATTTACTGCATTTATACTGCACTTTGATCTCAGATTCTATTCCAATACACCACACTGGCTTTCAGTGCAATCTTTTAATCAGTTAAATAACACAAAACTTTATTCCACTATCAATATATCTTGAAGTTATACAGGCTACAGAATTAGGGTGCAGGTTCTAAGATGTATTTATTTATTTCATTTAGATTCCACCTTGAGCCCAGATTCTATTCCAATACACCACACTGGCTTTCAGTGTAATAAAGTTTTTAAAAGAGATATATTTCTGGCTCCAAGCTGTGCTCTTCCAAACACTAACACTCCAGAGGGCTCAACACATTTACTAAAACTAAAACTGATTCTTGATCAATTTCAGCTGGCAAACACTGAATAAATCATTTCTCTGTTTTAATTTGGGGGAGCACAGCTTCAAGCCTAGGAACCTGAAACAAAAATTGGTCAAGACTTTCATGACCTTCAGAAAATAGACAAGGAAGGAAGGAAGGAAGGAAGGAAGGAAGGAAGGAAGGAAGGAAGGAAGGAAGGAAGGAAGGAAGGTTTCTAATGGAAAGACTGCCTGTCATAATCACCTACCCATCACTCCCCTTTTGGCCTTGAAGATGGTTTGAGGAAGCAGAAAGCCATGACAAAACACTGTGAAAACTTGCATACCTCATCTACTCTCAGTTTTCCTGCCTTTCCTACCAATAAACACTCCTGATCTGTCTTGCTGCAGTTTATACCAATGGTATTGCTGGTTTATTGGCTAGGATGACCTTTGATTTGATATCTATCTATCTTCAAACTGGATGGGGAGAAGTTAAGTCCCAGTGCTTCCCAGTGAAGCAAACTGAAACAAAATGTCACTATTAAAATTAAACTTTTAACTGATTTACTAAAACTAGTTCAAGGAAATGGAACACACTTTTAGAAAGTATCAGTATATCAAATTCAAACGTAAGCTTAATGTTTACCCCAAATTTGAATAATGTTGCCAGAGAGTTTCTTTCTACCCCAGGTTTTCTACCTGGTGGAATGAGCTTCCGGAAGAGCTGTGGGCTCTGGGAGAGCTTTTGGCTTTCTGCAGGGCCTGCAAAATAGAGCTCCACCAGGTTGATGGTTGAAGCCAGTGCCAAGGAAGATCTGAAGGGCCTCCCAAGGAAAATACGATGCCACGCTGGCTCTATCATTGGCATGACCAGTGTCGTACTCACTCACTGCCCCGGCTGATAGGTTCCCTGTAATAGGGAAGGATTAGCTTTCCCACCCTCTGTATTATATTGTATTGTAGATTTTTTAAGAATATGGGTTTTAATGGGATTTTACTTGGGGTTATTATTGTATTGGACCATTATGTAACTTGCCATGAGCCAGTCCCACCTTTCTCCATCAGAGACATAAATTCGCTTATATCCTTCTCTCCTCCATTTTATCAGTAGGTTAGGCTGAGGGAGCACGACTGGCCCAAGGTCACCCTGTGGGCTTCCATGGCACAAATAAGGATTCAAAATCTGACACTTCAGCCTCTACACCACATCAGTTTTGCATCACGAACCAGACACTTGGGTATAGCCAATCACGGCATGTAGTATCATCCCCAAAGGGAGGAAGGAGCACTTGAATCAGCCAAGGGGCCCATAGCCAGGAAAGGCATGGACAGACCCCAGAAAACACATCAAAAAGCAAGATGATGTGAATGAGGAAGCCTACTCCATCACTCCTGTGGCATTTTACTATTCAGTCATTTTCCACTCCTCTCCAAGCTTAACCTTTGGGTCAACAGATTAACAACACTTCATTATGCCTGATTCCGACAGTTCCCTATCTTCCCATAGGACAGCATGATAAGAAACTGGACTGGGCTGGGACATTCGATAATTAAATATTTGCAAGTTAAAATACCCTCCCTCAATCCTGGCTTAAAACCTATCATTTAATAGAGGTTAAACACCATCACCACCGCTGAAGTGAGATAAGTGACTGTCTGGCAGGCCCACCCCAAACCGCCCGTGCACTGAAAGGAAATTATCTTTCTCTTCCCTGCCCCAAATGGTCCCCAGTGGAAATGATTAGGCAGAGAAGTTTCCTTCAATTCACACAAAGGTGTTACAACAGTAAATGCAAAAATAAAAATCGCAGTGGTTTAAATAAACGTGGCGTATGAGGAGCTTAAAGAGGGAAAGCCTTTACAGTTATTTAAAGTGGCTATTGCATGCTCGTCATTTCATGTGCACTGACGCTATGAAATGTTAGCATCCGAAACAGATGCATGGGACCACTGCTTTTAAAGTCTGAACTTGCAAAACTGGTTATGAAGGACCTTAAACAAATGACAACCACCTTAACCAAGCCATCACCCTTCCTTTAGACACCCTCCCATGCTAGCAATAAGTCACAATATCTAAGTAATGATTCTTTTTTTTTTATCATTTAGACCTCATCACAGGCCTGAATGGGCTGTTCTGACTGAGCAGTAATGTCAGGGCTCTCTCAGCCTCACCTACCTCACAGGGTGTCTGTTGTGTGGAGAGGAAAGGGAAGGCGACCGTAAGCCACTTTGAGATTCCTTTGGGTAGAGACAAGCTGCCTATAAGAACCAACTTTTCTTCTTCTATTTGGTGTTCCTATTATTAAAAAAAACAAGGTCTTTTGCTTTAAAAAGAAACTGTTATTTCCTGTGTGGAACACTAATTAGAGGGAATGTCAGTAGATGTTTCCTTCCCTAAAAGGTAGGACAATCAGTGCTAAAGCTGGAGCAGTGTATGTATATCTATAATTTATTGGTCTCTGGAAAGCCAGGATTGATGCAAGTGGTTGAGCCTGATTATAGGCACTCTTGGTACAAATCCCTACTTGGCTTTGAGGTGCATTGAACATCACTATATCTCTGCCTAACCAACTAGCATATATTATCATGCTGGTAGAACACTGATCTGTTTGGATAGGATTCAAATGAAACAAAACAGAATATCTGGTAGGCAAATATGATACTGGACATGATCATAGTTTCAGGTGGTCAGCCAAGTGGATCTGCAGGAAAAGTGCTAGATTCAAGTCCAGTAGCTCCTTACAGACCAATAAGGTTTTCAAAGGAATAAGTTTTCAAGAATTAGTGTTTGGTACTTGACAAATAAAATGTTGACTCTTGAAATTACCCTGGAACATTTGGGATCGAATTCCCAGCCTTGTGGTCAGAGCTTCAGACAGCATGTCGGCTGCCTTACCACCCTGTGCCACCCTTACTAGACCAAAAAGCCTCCAGAACATCCCCAGAACAGGGATTAAACAGATTACCATAAAAAAAAAAAAAACAGTGGGATGCATTTCATCAAGGCCAACTTTTCACCACAATTTAACAGAAGTATCCAACCTCTTCATAGCTCCCATGGGGGAGATTCTCTATTTCCTTAAAGTTGGGCTGCACAAATTGTATCTTTGCAGGCCATATACTTTGGCCTGTCAGCTGCTTGAAAACCTTATTTATTTTTGCAATTTTTGTCAGGCAGAAACAAAAATCAAAGGCTTACTGAACTTTGAACGGGTTGTGTTCAGCTTGGTGGGCACCAAAGTTTATAAGTCTAGTTTAAAGAATCATTTCCAGAACTTTATTATAATAACATCAGAGTCCAGTAGCACCTTTAAGACCAACAAATATTTATTTAAGGTGTGCACTCGAAAGCTCACGCCTTGAATAAATCTTTGTTGGTCTTAAAGGTGCTACTGGACTCTGATTTTATTGTGCTACTTCAGACCAACACGGCTGCTCATTTGAATCCAGAACTTTATTATGTAATACATCCTGGGCAGTCCAAAGTGGCAGCCACTTTATCAGAAAACATAAGGTGACAAAGCAAAAAAATGCATCACGATATCACCCAAGACTTCTGTTTTCTGAAACCTTTAAAAAAGTGTGGAGCTACTTTGGAAGAACACCAGTAAAGTAATACTAAGCAATAGTGACACCTTATTCACACTTTGGCCTTGGTCACCAAGAATGTAAATGAGCACAATAATTTAAGGTCAGCTTTCTTTAGGCCTTAATTCCTTAGCATCCACAGTATACGTCTTGTATTAATAAGAGGCAGCAAGTACAGCATGTGAACCAGTTTCCAACATCCATAAGTGAGGATCCCCCAGAATTACAGGTCATCTCCAGACTAAATAAACCAGTTCCTCTGGTGAAAATGGCTGCTTTGGAGGGTGGACTGCATAGCATTGTATAACACTGATGTCCCTTCCCCAAATCCCATCCATTCCTGGCTCCACACTCTAGTTATTTCCCAACCCAGAGTGGCAACCCTAATAGAGTCCCTTAACATTTAAATTCACCCATGGTTCAAAGGAGATGGCAAGAAGGCACTTGAAGATTTAGTCCCCTCCCCAGTGTCAGTTCTTTCTCACACAAAGTTGTTGCTCCAGAGGTGGAAAACATAGTAGCAGCCTCAATAGCTCTGGCATACATAAGGAAGGCACAGTTGGAAGAGGGAGGGCATGGATGGGGACTAGCCAAGGGAAAGAGGGTAATTAAATTTAAGATCGAGGGCAAGTGGAACATGATTCAGAAGGAGTTGAATGGAACTGTTGAGACAAGAAAAAAGGAAACCCCATTCAAATCCTAATTGACTCCTTCAAGATTTTAGTGAGAGTTCACTCATAATTTACAGGATTCTATGAAGGGATTGGCTTCGAAACAAGAACACCTGCCAATTTTGCCACCTCAAGAAAGCAAGCTATCCTGCCCTGGGCAACAATATAATTGCTGGGCTTTGAACCTCCCTCAATCAGTTCCAGATTCTTCCTTCCTTTCTTTTTCAGCTGCTGCTTGATCAAAGAAGCAGTAATCCAGAGACCCAGCTCCATTGACAGAATGAACAGAAGAAGGAAAACAAACCCCCTTCTTGCCAGACCTTCTCACCCTTTTGTTGCAGGTCCACTCTTGCTGTCCTAACTAATAAGAAACAAGTCATGATTACAGTAGCAAATGAAACTTTCTTGGCTGTACTGCTCTTACTAGCGTCATGGGCTTAATTTAGTAATGGGGGCTATTCTTGGTACTGGTATGTATGGTTGCTACATTCTCATAAATTAGCTTTAGATATTGCTTTACAGTACTCTGTGATCCTCTAAACCCCGAGCTTTACATTCATACCATTCAGAGACACATGCAATACTTTATGGGTATGAGTGGGAAAAGAAAGGAAGGATGAATCAGGAACACCCTTCAGTAAAACTCAACAGGTTACATGGTATAACAAAAAAAAGAAGTAAAGGTAAAGGTAAAGGTATCCCCTGTGCAAGCACCGAGTCATGTCTGACCCTTGGGGTGACGCCCTCTAGCGTTTTCTTGGCAGACTCAATACGGGGTGGTTTGCCAGTGCCTTCCCCGGTCATTACCATTTACCCCCCAGCAAGCTGGGTACTCATTTTACCGACCTCAGAAGGATGGAAGGCTGAGTCAACCTTGAGCCGGCTGCTGGGATCAAACTCCCAGCCTCATGGGCAGAGCTTTCAGACATCTCTGCTGCCTTACCACTCTGCGCCACAAGAGGCTCTAAAAAAAAAAAGAAGTAGGTAAATCTAAAATATTATGGTGTCATCCTTTAAAAAAAAAGAACACTGTATTCTACATGTATTCTACATTTCTGTTTCAAATAAGAAGAACAGATAGCTGCAGATAGAAAGCAAGTACTCCCACTATCAATAGCCAATGTTGGCATGAATTATCTATATGTTATTTTGATGTAGGTTCAACTTTCTAAGGTGAGTCCATCAGCATTTGGGCCTCACGTGTTGACTGAGCAAAATTACAGCAAATGTCATTCATTGTTAATCTTTCTTCTCCCTTTCCCTCTCTAGAAAAAACATACATTGGGATATACTTTCTGACTAAGCTAACAGTCGCCAGTGTTGACAACTACCATGAAGGAGACCCTGTGCCTAAACTGAGTTGCATCCTTTTCAGATATTCCTATCAAAAGATGGTACTATTTTCACATTTCTGTATAATAAAAAACAATCCTAGAAAGCAGAAAACAGCTAAGATCCCAAGATCAGCAAAATACAACACAACAAGCTTCAGTTACCTAGTCATGATCGCAGACTGCAAATCTAAGATCCACAAGGAAAAAGAACCTGCCCATGGTAAAGAAACTCAAACATTGTCATCAGTTTATCATAGGAACATATTTTCCCCTGCATTCAAGTGGTCCTTAACTCCTCCTATTCAGTCAATACTGCTGCCACAACTATCCACCAAACTCTTTACCCTTTCCCACACACCAACCCCCCTTAATACCAGTTTATGTCAGGCTGTGTAGGAGGAGATTTTAAAAAGAAAAGTCTCTGTTTTGGACCATTTCATTCCCAAACTGCTTGTAGAGCTCCTATTTGTTCCATTCAAGGTCAGGATTCCTTTACACAACATATTTGCCATTCCTGACAGTGCCATTCTAGTATAATGTTAGCTGATGACATGCAACCCAATTCCACAGCAGAGGGAAGGGACATAAAGCTAGCCCATTCATTATTAGACCAGAGTTAATATGAGGATCCTTCGTTCATAGCTGCTACAACAACAACACCAACAACACCAAAAGATTCCTCTATACTTCAAATATTATGATTTGCTTCCTTCTACCTGCTGCATGTGCTACTACTAGAAGCAACTTGCCATTGTGACAGATGACAGACCTGTTACAAAGTGCACTGTGTGGAAATGGCATGGCAATAATTCAATCAAGGAAGAGTGACTTACCATTACGTTAAAAGAACAAGCAGTCAAGCAGTTTAGAAAGCAACTGGACTTACCTAGGAAAAAAGAGAAAGGGCAGTGAGTCAGACAAACACATAGTGTAGAGCCAGTCAGTTAGTCAGCCATGGCAAAAAGGGGAGTGTTAAAGGTGGCCTTCTTTTCATGGTTATAGGAGAATCCAAAGAGATATTTTGAAGCAAAGAGAAGAAAGCCACAGACATAACTGCTTTGTCGTTTGCATGGCAAAGGACAAACCCCAGACTGCTATAATTATGCAAATCAATTAAGTGATATAAAGAGGAAAGTAGGGCTACATTTGGATATACCTGGAAAATACTTCCAGCATTTTCCAGGAAAATTTAACCACTGCAAAGATATTTTTGTAAGACAGACAAAAAAAAATTCTGGATATATTTGAGATTTCCCATGAAAATTGGGAGCCAACATTGCAGGGGCCTGGGGACTGTTTTTGTTTTCCTGTGCTCCCCCCACTCTGTTATTTTGTAACAGGTTTCAATGGGTGTCCCTTCTACTTTTGTCCATTTCAAACTACTTTTGTTGACTTCAAGAGATCCCACCCCCTTTGCAAGGTTCCTATTTCCTTCCTATTTTCATGCAAGGAGCTTACAATATCTCACCCCCATTCCTGGTTTGGATTTCATAGAGTCATAGACTTGGAGGGGACTCCAGGGTCATCTAGTCCAACCTCTTGCACAATGCAGGCACTCACAACTGCCTGCCCATCCCCATCCATCCATTGTCACAGTAGAACAGTCATCTGCTAGGGATTCTGTACACTGAACTGGTTGCACTAAGCTTGCAAACATCCACCTCCTGCTTAGATTGTGATTCTAAGTTTCATATCAATCCTTTTGAACTGGCATTACCACAATAGCACTGGGTTCTGTTAGGTATTCTGTGATTGCACTGGTACTGCTGGGCACTTTGTAAATTGCACAGCTTCTACTGGGCTTGCAAAAATATCTCCCCACCTTAGGCTTCTACTGCAGAGATTCTTTGGTCTTTGATTCTGTTCTGCTACGTTTCTATTGTCCTTTATTTCTTCTTCTATTTTTTCTCCAGTGGAAACAATGGAAGATGAGGACCAATAGGATCGGACCCCATGATTCAATCTTTTTGAAATTGGAGGTTATTCTGAGGAGATGAACCAGCAGTTATGCTGTAAATGGGTGACTCTATTGCAACACATAGCCCCCCAGACACCCCAGGATAGGTTCCAAATTGACTATAATGATCCCATAGGGTATAATGACATAGGGTATAATGACAATAATGGTCCCATAGGGAACTGAAAAAAAATTGGGATTCCTGAAAAACCCCAAATCCAAATACCATTTTACTATTGGAGTTTGAGAATATCTGGAATACTAATATTTTGTAGGTCTAATATACACAAATCTGGAAAAAATTACCACATTTTTTGTGCACATACCTGGAGTACAATACTTCCTCAGTAACCAGTAGTTAAAACCTACAATATTTTACCTGGTACTTCTCTTAGTTAGGTAATAAACAAAGTTCTCTCCCCCTACCATGAAATCCAGTTTTGTCATATGGTTTGGATTATTTTCAAGGTGGCAACGATTTTGTCCAGTGACTTGCTCTTAAGGTTTACTTAATACTAAACATGGATGGAAAACTTTAACAGAGATATTGACTATTTCAAAGTGATCAGGAGACAGGGCAGATTTTTAAAGGAAAAGATCCTGGAAATAAGTCAAATTCAAGCAACATATGTGCAAGCAGTTAGCTGTGATTCAGAGGCAAGTTGTTGAAGAAAGTGTGATTCATAGGAGATCTCTAAGGTTACTCACAGTTCCTGATCTTGCTCCAAGTCTTGAAATGCTAAGAACGCATTCCTAGTTTTGCAGGATTAAACTAAACTTGCCTCCACTGTATTGTATTTCCCCAACCAGCCAAACTCATGATTTGCATTTGAAAAGAAATGTATAAAAATATAGCCAAAGGTTATGAATACTGCCTAGTTTCTACAAAGTGGCAGTGAAGCCACCCAACTTATGTTAGGGCTGATACAACTTCCTCTTACCACCTTCCTCCACCTCCTACCTTCATGCAACCACATCTATTGTCAATCTTCTACAGATGCCTCAAAGTCCACAAAGTCCAGTTCCATGAGCAGAGACTAAATCTGCCATTACTCCAATTATTAATGAGAAATCCTCCTTCTTTAAGGATGCTTATCCATCCCCACACCCTAAAATATTATCTGAATTACATTTCACATTTCTCCTTGGCACTTTTGCTCTGTTGGCCATCTGCTTTTTTGAGTCAGTATATTCCTCTTTCAATATTAACCCTAAAAAGGGCTTCCTATACTTGAAATCTTCTGCTGCACGTCCTGCTCTAGGGTACAAGAGAAAGCTATTGCAGCGGCCTTTTAAATATTCGAAGACTGTTATTGTGCCTCCCCATAATCTTTTCTTTCATTGTGTGTATGTGTGTGCATGGGTGCACGTGCAAAAACATGCCCACAGTTTTCCATCATTTACCCTATTCTGAATCCTCCACCATCACTGCTTTTCCCTCTCTAGTCTTCCTCTGTTTTATTTATACCAGTCTGGGTTTTAACTGGGACCCTTTGATTGTGAGAATGGAGCCTATCCTAGCAGTCTGCCATGACTGACTATACTCAAACACCAGTCTTCAGACACTGAAGATAACAGAGGTGTGCAGCAGTATTCCCTGTGGTGGAAGATATCATATAAATGCTCTGGACTGGCCAGATTTAAGTACAAATGCTATAAGCCTGGACTTCTGTGTTTCCTAAACAAGAGCAGCAGTATTTTTTTCATCTACAAACTCCAGTTCAATCCTGAGGAGCTCTGAATTGGAGAACACTACCTTTCATGTCTGGATTCAAATAACTCTGCCTTCCCTTGGGCCCCAAAACATCTTTCCTTCTAACAAAATATTGTGCATTACATTTGTATCTTGCCTTTTCTCCACAAAAACTAAGAGCAGCCTCCATGGGTTTACCCCAATGTATCCCTGAAAGATGGTGACTTTTCTCAAAATGATTCAGTAGCATAATGGAAGAATGAATGTTTGGATTCAATAGCAATAGTATTATCTGGCCCCTTTTTTTGAAACACAGACTTGGATCCTATGGTCAGTGTCTGGTGGCACATGATCACTTGTGTAAGTAGATAAAGGAGGGCAACTTTCACTGATTTCAGCTCCCCGAGTAAAGACCTCATGTTTCCAGGCTCTATTTCTGGGAACCCCCTGAACAACAGATGTAGCATGGGGTCACAGTGGACTCCAGCAAGAGGTGGGAGACAGAAAAGTTTTATCTTTCAAGCGGAGCTCTGCTGGGGTATCATTGGATCCAAAGAAACCTGCCATTTTTCATGTAGGGGCTATAATTCTCTTGGAATTACAATTGCTTTTCAGACTACAGATGTCATTCCCCCGGGAGGAAATGACACATTCAGAGGGAGATCTCTGTGACATCACATCCCCTTCTTAAATTCCATGCTTCCCAGCTTCCTCTAAATCTCCTAGAATTGCCCCAAAGCCAGAGTTGGCAAACTCAGACCCAACTCATACTCTTATATGATCCTGTTATGTCTTGCACTTGCATTGGTCATACAGCTCACAAAGTCATATGTTCTATTTTCCCCCAAGAGCATCCAATTGCTGGCATATACAGTTCAAATTATGATCCACCATAATCCAAATGGCACTATAGCCCAAGCAGGAATCCCTGATTTTCCCCAAAATCACACTTTCCTTTTCTTAAAGAAAGAGTTCTAAGTAATCCAATCAGGAAACCACCATGTAACATAAGTGATTCATCAAACAGCATGGATAATGAATAGCGAATATTCAGAGAAGCTAGATTTCAGACCATTGTTCCAAGGGTAACATTTGTTCCCACAAATGATTCATCTAACAATTGAGAATAATGAACAAATTAGTAAAATCATGATCTGTTCACTGATAATTTGCCAAGTAAAAAGAGAGAAAAATTTGGTCGATACATTTCCCACCACAAATACATCACTCAGCTCTCGTTTTGCAGGATACTGGGGTGGAAAAATAAAGAGAGATGGAGATTATATGTCTAAAAATACCTTTAGTATATTTGCTGCTGAAGCATTTCTAGGCCAAATTATGACTTTACATTGACTCCATATATTTTTACTATTTTTTTAAATTACAATTTTGGACTTTTTGTGATCATTTGAAACCAGGTTCAGTCATAACTGGATCAGTAGCATCCCCAAGAGAAAAAACAAAATCAACAATGTGAATTTACAAACCTCAATTTCTATTGCCAAGAAATGTTGCAATTCCTCTAAAAACTCTTTGGTCTTCTCTCAAAATTCCTTACAATGTTTCGCTTGGGTAGTATCTTCCAGACAAAATACACACTGACACCATTCTGATATGGAAGGCCCCAACCACTTGCTGGCAGACTATATTAGGGGGTGTACTAGGCTGCTGCTTGATAATAACAATAACAACAATAAAAACTATAATAACTCCAACTGGGGAAGGCCATCATCTAGATCAGGGGTAGTCAAACTGCGCCCCTCCAGATGTCCATGGACTACAATTCCCATGAGCCCCTGTCAGCATTCACTGGCAGGGGCTCATGGGAATTGTAGTTCATGGACATCTGGAGGACCGCAGTTTGACTACCCCTGGTCTAAGTGAATATAGCTGCTGTTTTCTGTTGCAATCACTCACATAGGAAAGGCCCCTTTCATACCGGCCCCTCAGATTTATCAGGATGTACAAAGTGGTCCCTGGGACTGTCATGGGTCATGGCAGGTCCCAGAAACCATGGGAAGTCTATTTTGGCATCCCACCCCCAGTGTCTCAATCTGGCACTCTTGTTGATTGCCTACGCCTGCCTACTCTATGGGTGCGCTCTGGAAATAACCTTTGCCTCAAATGGTGTTTTAAATGAAGTACCCCAGAAGTCCTACCTTCTCTTCTCTCAAAACTCATCTGCAACACAAGAGAATTTCCTTTTGTCATTCACTCAGACCCTATGTCCAGTCAGCGGCTTAAAGACATTCAGTAATGTGGAGACAGAAGGAACAAGGACTAATCCTGCTCTGCAAGAAGGTTATTCCAAAGGTTAATTACTGACTAAAGCAAGGGTGGTGTGAGGAGCAGGAAAGGCAATGGAGAATGGGAGGCAAGTCATTTCTCATTAATGTTGTCTCCTCAAATCCATAATGCCTTTTACATTTTTGATGATATAAGGAGGGGAGCAGATTTTTGTCACTCGTTTTAGCATCTGATAACATCTCAATTATGTTCCTGTGACTTTGGGGGCAAAATGCTACAGTGGGAAGCCACTTAGAGATCATTAACTGCATCCTTGCCAGCAGAGCAGCTGACCCCTCCTTTCCATATTTTCTAGCTCTAGTTAAGTGAACTCTGAGAAATGATTGACTGTGTATTTCCCACCTTTATAATACTTGAGTTTCCAAAATGGCTTAGCTGGAAGCTCTTATAGCTTTCATTGGGTTTGTGGATATATGTATATATGTGTGTATGTGTAGGAAGGTCCTTGTTTCTCTAATAACTGTGAATTAATCTGCCCAAAGATTTCAAAAGAAAACATAAAAGCCATTCTATATTTAAAGTTCCTTTTTGGGCCATTCATCTGAATGAAAGCAAAATTAGGTCCCCGAGCAAGTATTCTAAGGACTGTAGTTTCATTTTTTAAGTGACTTCTATGATTCAATAACAAAAACAACCATATTGTCACATTTTTATGTACAACCCATCTTTCTGTTCAAGAAGAACACTGAAAGTAGCTTATAAACATAAAACATAATAAAATACAAATATCAACAAGTCATCTAGTAATTAATCAGTGAGGACCAGGGTTCCACTCCTTTTACAGTGAGCAGTAACAGGGAGGAGCCGAACAGGCAGAAAATCTCAGCTCTGGACAGAAAGATCTCCCCAGGAAACATACTATGGCCTTGCTATGCAAATTCTGGCAATGCATTTCAGATGCAAAAAGGCTACAGGAAACTCAAATCAATGTCAACTGTGAAGGTTCTAGAATACATCAGAAATACCAATGGACATGACCACCCAAGGGTGCCTTAATAGTAACTTTTGTTCTTTATTCTAGGGACAATATAGCTATGTCATACATTTTGAGAGATGAGTTCAGGTTTATTTCTACTGAGAGTGACTTCAGGATCTTCTCAGCTAGGTTTTTCTACATGTAATCTTCCTTTGTTAAATGGTCTTCAAAAAGACCCTCCTGGCCCTTTAAAGTCCCAACTCTTTGGAGCCCTGCTACCAGTCTGCGACTAGCCCTCTTATAGCTTCCCTTGAGTAACTCCATACTTTGTTTCATCTGGCCTCCATTTCGTCTTCACTCCCTTGGCATCCAGCCACTGACAACACCTTCTCATGAACCAGGGAGGAGGACCAGTTACTGGGATTTCTTTCAGGTGCTATGCAAGGAGAAAGTGTTCCCTGTCCTTCATCTCCTCCTTCACATCAGCCAACTTCCAAACGACCTATTGACTAGCAAGGTTTGTGAAAAGAGCAAAATTTCAAGGTACAAGAATGTGACTATATTACAAACCAAAAAAAAAAAAAGGTGACTTGGTTTAATTAATTAATGAACTTTATTTAGATGTTCCTGTTCTCCCCTGTGGGGATCTGATCTCTCTTCCATTTTACCATCACAGCAACCCTGTGAAATGGGTTAAACTGAATGTATGTGAATGACACAAGGTCACCCAGCAAACTTCCATGTCAGAGTGGGGATTTAACCCTAGGTCATCCATTCTAACTACTAATACCTGAGTCCCAGACTGGCAGCACAACAACAGTCTTCTTGGGACAAAATACTCTCAAATGTAATGTATGCTGGAACTGAGATTGCCCAGCAAATCTAGAAGAACCATATGCTGATTTATACTAATGATTTGTTTTGTCCCTCCCTCCTCCAACCAGCATCGCAGGCTCACCCAACCCACTGAGCCATCAGTAAGCGTTGAGTTATTGTTCTCCCAATGGTCTATTGTTCATAATATTATAGTTAATATTATGTTATTGTATACTGAGTTATTTGTACAGTTATCTCTGCTTGAGCCTTCAGGGTGGGCGGTATATAAATGTAATGAATGAATAAATGAATGAATGAATGTTTGTGTTGTCATCATAGCTGTAATGCTTGCCATTATACAGTTGTAGCCCTCTTTGTACTCTCCCCAGTTGCAATGGAGTAGATTGAAAAGTTAGATATTAGTATTTAGGGAGATTGCCCAAGCTGTCCGCATACTCTTTGCACCTTCGTTGCTACATATTTTCTATGATTATATGCCTGCTGTGTGTAACTCTGCCATACGATTAAATAAAGAGTCCACTTGAAATCAGGGTTGCATAAAGGAGTCCAGCAAGTCCACTTTCTGCTTATTTTCTGTAAATGTAGACTTCTACCTTCATGTACCTTAACAGTGAAAAAGACATCAATAAGAGGGGGAAAAAATCCCCGAAGTCCAGTATTTGAGGCAACACTGACCCTCCGTTACAGCTAATCAGATATTTTCCACACTGTGTTTCTGAAAGGCCTTGTGAGCTATAAGAACTATCTCCTGCTGTGAAAATGGAAAACTCCATTTTCACAGCATGTTGGGGTGGCATATAATCACTTTGGGTTATATTTATATCCAAAGTGTTTCAAGCCAGAAAGAAAAGCTCTACATCCCAGCATTGGTCTACTGAAGCAATGAAAGTCACCCTCGTAACCTGGATCTTATTGGAATATGCGCTATGGAAGAAAGAGGGTCCGCCAGCCCAACCCATAGACATTAACTTATTGAGAAACACATTCATTGTAGTAATGCACTTGGCAACACAGTCCTTTTTGACACTAAAAACTTGAGATGATTGATGGGGGTTTAAATCTGGGAGAGACCAGATTTATAAAGCCAATTTATAACTGTTCAATCGAAGGACTGGAGAGGCATCTCAAGTCTTCATCAAAAAAGACAACATGAGACCGGCCAAAATTCATTTCCTTCTGAGAGCTTACTTTCAATTTACACCACTTTCCGATACACCACGTTGTATTGGTAAGTTTTCCAGGGAAGCTACATAGCCATTATTAACATCTCATTGGTTATATTGCTGCTGGTAGTGGAAAGTGCGGTCAAGTCACAGATGACTTATGGTGACCCTGTAGGGTTTTCAAGGCAAGAGATGTTCAGAGGTGGCTTGTTATTGCCTGGCTCCAGGTCACAACCCTGGTATACCTTAGTGGTCTCCCATCCTTATACTGGCCAGCATTGACCTTGCTTAGCTTCTGAGATCTGGTGAAATTGGGCCAGTCTGGACTATTCACATCAAGGCTACATTGCAGACGGAAACACAATGACAGCCTCTGTTAGTACTTTTCCACACTAAACAAAGCTTGAGTCCAGTGGCATCCTTAAAACCAATTATTCTGGGTATATGTCTTCAGATGTCTGAAGAAGTCTTCAGGTACATGAAAACTTAAACCAAGAATAAAACTTTGTCGATCTTAAAGGTGCTCCTAAACTCAAACCTTGTTCTGCTGCTTCAGATCAACATGGCTCCCCATCTGAAACTATCCCATAACGAACATGCTTATTAGGTGTGGATTAGCACCATGAAAGTGGAGCCAGGTTTCTGCACACTTTGATGAGATACGCAGAATATTCCTTGGGGGTGGGGTGACATGAGAAAAAAAAAACAAGCACTTCTGTGGCAGTTGGTGTACACATCAGACCGCGTTGGGATTACTGAGTCCTGGTAGCAGCAGGCATTACCAATATGGAGACTCCCTGGGGTCTTTCAATGGAGTCATTGCCACGTGCAAGCAAGTTTGGGCAGCATCCGCAAGCAGACCTTGCATTTCGATCAGCTCCTACATAATCTACATGACCAATAAAGCACTTTGAACAGTATATTTATCCCTGAAAATAGAAGAGAAGAGAATACAATTGTACACATTTCCATAAAAGCCACAAGGAAGTATAATTATTTCCAAAATGATCAATGCAACCAGATTTTGAGACATGAAGGTGACACAGCAGGATGTGAAGAACCTTAGAATTACCATAGTAGACTGCTATACACTTGGGTAGAGTTAACAATAACCTGGACAATTCTTTCTTAATGACTACACCTGACATCCATTAGCTTTGACAGTAAAACTTGTATTTTAGGAACCTTTAAATCTTTCTGGAAAACCTTGTTTCTGCTTTTGGGTGTATGTTCCAAAGTGTTCAGCACTGTTAATATTTCAATTTGCTTCCACTATGGCACTTAAAAAAAAATCTTGAAAGGACTTATTCATTGCATGATCTCAGCCACATTGGATTGATCATAGTAGTCCCAAGCTATGGATGGAAGGCAAACCTTGTTTGTGCTCAGCATGAGCTATGCTTAGATAATAGAGAGATACCACTAACCTCATAGGAAGCCATTCCAGCCTTTCCTTTTCAGAGCACCTCATGGCCCTTGTAGTGAGCTGCCCAGAGGTCAAACTGCCACCCCTCCCAGAAAGACAGGGTCACAGAACAAAGTAGTTTGGTCAAGGCTAAGATAGGAAGTTCCTTGACCCCCCTCCCCCAAAAAAACCTCAGATTGGCCTTCCTAACGTCAAAGTGGCCATCAACATTGCCCTGTGCATGCAAGAAAGGGCCATAATTGCCAAGCATGGATCCAGTCCTTTGTGCCCACTCACTTACAACCTGCCTAAGTTCACAGAATCAGCGCTACTGTCAGATGGCTATCTAGCCTCTACTTAAAAACTTCCAAGGAAGGAGAACCCACCGCCTTCCAAGGAGGCCTGTTCCAGGCTTGCTGGGGAGATTTTGCCACCTAGTTTTCCACCTGCTCTGCTCTGCTCCTTGGCTCCTGATGCCTTCAAAAGGAACAGCAATATGGAGTTGCTACCTTTTGCTGTGGAGACTTTGCCACCCCAATAACATAAATTCAGTTATATTTCCACCAGAATGTGTGTTTGAACTCTGAAGCTCAAGCCTAAGCAGCTATATTCTTCTAAGCCTATTTTCAAAAGACGTAGAAGGATGTAATTGTGTTTAGGAATTCTCTTAGCCAGACATCATGGCCTAGTGGTTCATATGCAGTTATACATGCCTAACTAAGGAAGAAATGTGGATGATCATGTGTATCTCCATTCATATTTTGTCCCAAGTCTAACTGGTTGGTCATGGAGTCGTCCCCTTAGCTATCAACCACAGGACTTTGATCTATTTTACCAACAGCCATCTTGTTGCAAACATTTTCATACTCATTTTCAAAGGGATGTGAAAAACCAAAGAAAACGGGAGCATTATGATGGGGGGGGGGGGGAATCCTTCCATGAAATGTATCCTCCTCTACCTTTTGTATAGCATATTGAAGGAAGCAGCAAGTTTCTTAGTTCCCAAAAGGACAATCTTTCTTCTTACAGCCACCATCATCAAATTTTTATTTGTCTTGGCTGTAGGGCATAACAAAGATATCAAAAGTAAAAATAACATGTAAGCAGAAGTTCAGCCATCATGGCCACAGCCTACAATACATGTATGATAATCATTTCAGTTCTGTTTCACTGACACAACTGCAGGGAGTTGTTTTTGCATGTCACAGTTGGACACAAACACTCACACCATTCATAAACAAACATAGATAATCTATAAAAATAAAACGATCCATCCATCCACTTACCCACCCACTCATCCATCCACCCATTCATCCATTCATGGCCGGCCTAATACCTTTGAACATAATTCTGGGTGCCACAAAACTGGACACCCTTTTCAAGAGAATTGTGGAACTCTCTCTCTCTCTCTCTCTCTCTCTCTCTCTCTCTCTCTCTCTCTCTCTCTCTCTCTGGAAGTTATTGTAGGCTGTGGCAGGTATAACTAATCTGGGACTAAGGTTATAGTCCTCAAAATCAGCCTATAGTTTCAGGATGATTATGGGAGTTGCTGTGCCCAAACCAAAGGGAGTTAGAAGAACATCCTTTCTTAAGTAATCTCCAAACCCACCCTGCATTAGCTCTGGAAACTTGACCATGGCAAGCAGAACTCATTTTAAAATAACTCTAGGATCTTGGAAATTGGTCATGGACTTCTGAATCATAACGGGCACTGTAGTGCCACACATGAAAGGAATTAGAACAGCCTGGCACACGCAATTCCCACAAACTCCAACCCCTTCATTGTTTTTTCCATGTTAGCTGTGATTGTCTGTGGCAGGCAGAGCTCACCAGAAAATAAAGCTAGACATTTCAAAATTGGCGGCCACCTTCAGGAGAATAATCTGACTTCCAGTCCCCAAAATGAAGGGAATCTTGCCATTTTGGCATGGATTATCTCCCAAACAAACATCTGACATTTGCAGTGGAAGCAAAGGATTATTCCTGAGAAGACAGCAAGGGCAGTCAAACCAGAAAGGGTGACAAATATCCCCTCTCTGACAAAACATTGTGGGGGGTGGGGGGGTCAGATTCCCTGGCCTATCAAAGTCTGTGTGGTGCAGAGGTTAGAATGTCAGACTAGGATCAAGTTGGTCCAGATTCAAAATTGTATTTTGCCATGGATGGTTTGGGCCAGTGAAACTCTCTCAGGCTATTTCTGTCCAAGTGCCAATCTCCGCATCCGTTTACTTAATTAATCAGTTCCTAAAACTTTCCACACAGCTTTCTGACTGAGTGGATACAAATTTAGTGTCTTTTACCTTGTGTTTTCTGAATCCACTTTTTCTGTGTTCTTTCTTCTGATCCAGTTTTCCAGTGAGGAATTCTGTTTTGAATTTTGTTTCCTGCTGCTCTCTCGTGTCATCAGTGTAAGCTGCTTTGTTTCCTCATCAAGGAGAATGACATTTGTTATAAATCAGATTGTGGCTACCGTTTACCAAAAGGGATGATCCCTCCTGCTGTTTTTTTCATCCACTATTCTGCAGCCCTTTTGGCAGGAAGCAAAACAGCCCATTTGATATTCAATAAACTGTTGAATATTACAAAGGCTTGCACCTAAAGCAAGCTGGGGTGCACATTCAAAATACGACTGAATGTGGAAGATGTCATCCCTCATGCTCTCCACAATGAGTTGCCTGAAAATAATATTCTGTTAATACCCATCTAACTTTATTGGGATTCAAGAGGGGCAATAGTGTTGCTTACAGTTACTCATATCTCATCATATTCGTAGCTATAATGAAACTTAATCATAATGTACAACATCTTCAAAGTGACAGGTAAGGACAAGTCGCAGCAAACACACACACACATATATATTCATCAATCTATTTTTAAAAGTCTGATTTTGCCTGTAAGTAGCTGGAGTCCATTTAGAGTCGATCAAGCACCTTGACTGATTTTCTCTTCCTGCTTTTGGCTGCCTTCCACCAGAATAAGGGGCTTATTCTCACTATCACTTCAGCATGTGAAGAAGAAGTTGGTTCTTATATGCCGCTTTTCTCTAACCGAAGGAGTCTCAAAAAAGCTTACAGTCCCTTTCCCTTTCTTCTCCCCACAACAGACACCCTGTAAAGTGGGTGAGGCTGAAAGAGCCCTGATATTACTGCTAGGTCAGAACAGCTTTATCAGTGCTATGGCGAGCTCAAGGTCACCCAGCTGGCTGCAGGTGGGGGAGTGGGGAATCAAACCCATCTCACCAGGTTTGTGCTGATCCTATGTTGAGCAGGGGGTTGGACTAGATGGCCTGTATGGCCCCTTCCAACTCTATGATTCTGTGATTCTGTGGTTAGAAATCTCTCAGCCTCACCTACCTCAAAGGGTGTCTGTTGTGGGGAGAGGAAAGGCGACTATAAGCCACTTTGAGTCTCCTTTGGGTAGAGAAAAGCGACATAGACGAACCATCTCTTCTTCTTCTTCTATACCAAGCTGGTTCTGGGGAGAAAAATACTGCCCATGTCAGTCCTCTCCATCAACTATAAACTTTATAAGAAGAAGAAGAAGAGTTGGTTCTTATATGCCGCTTTTCCCTACCCGAAGGAGGCTCAAAGCGGCTTACAGTCGCCTTCCCATTCCTCTCCCCACAACAGACACCCTGTGAAGTGGGTGAGGCTGAGAGAGCCCTGATATTACTGCTCAGTCAGAACAGCTTTATCAGTGCCGTGGCGAGCCCAAGGTCACCCAGCTGGCTGCATGTGGAGGAGTGCAGAATCGAACCTGGCTTGCCAGATTAGAAGTCCGCACTCCTAACCACTACACCAAACTGGCTCTCTCTAAGAAGAATGTAAGTGTTGTTCTTTGTTGTTCCTATATTGCAGATGGGATGTAAGAGGCAGTAGTTTGCCTGAGGCCTCCTCCTGTCGCATTTCTGGTTGAGATGAGAGTTGAGCAGGGGCTCAAGAGACAGCAAATTTCACCACTGAGACATTTGACAACTGAAATTATCATGTTCAAAAGTATTGATCAGATGTGAGCCGGTCACCTGGTCACTAACACCTACTGAACAGTTTTGCATCAGGTGGTTGCAAAACTCTACGTGCAAACTCCATGTGCAATTCAAATCAGTGGCAGCCACTACCATCACTGGAGACAACTTAGAGGAATACCTGAAGGTAGGATTTCATTCAATCACAGCATTTATTTCTGATTTATTTCTACGATTTGTGACTGGTTTGCTTATCTACATAATTGCCTGCTGAATGGAGCAGTCAAGCATTAAGGAAGGGATTGGAACTCAAATGGATTGTGTTTGAACGAGCATGGAAAAAAACCCAGATTGTCTGATGCTGTATGGTTAGGAAGAAGTAAAGCAGAACAACCTGCCCAACAGCTACAACTGGGACAACAAACAGTCGGACCAATAACTAAAAAATCCTGTCCCTTTTTACAACCAGAGAACAGGACATGAGTGCTTGAGCAGCCCTAACTGGGATCATTGAGCATAAAGATCTTAGATCTTACCCACTATACTGCCTCAGCTCTTGTATTATGAGTGCATGTAAGAACAATATATCAAGAATCCAGGAGCTGAAAATGTCTCACCTTATCCCACGTTTGTATCACCACAGCATTAAGGATGTAAATTTCATTTTTTTTAAAAAAGGAACCTGTTAACCTATTTAAATGGCTCTCTTTTAACATTAGTGCACTCCTAGCAGGTAGTGCTTGTAGCTTTGTAGTATGTGCACAGAAAGGAATACCTATGTTGAGGATTGAGCTATGGATGGGCTTAGCAGTGCCACTGCATGGAAGACAAGAATGTGGCTCATTTGTTTTTCCTCCCTGCGCTTCTACATTACAGTGCCTGGAGGGGAAGCCCTGCTTGATAACTGGGATGGAGCTGACTGGTCAAGAAGGCACTGTAGAACAGGCCTGACAGTGGTCATAGGAGGGGTAAAGGTAAAGGTATCCCCTGTGCAAGCACCGAGTCATGTCTGACCCTTGAGGTGACGCCCTCTAGTGTTTTATTGGCAGACTCAATACAGGGTGGTTGCCATTCCTTTCCCCAGTCATTACCATTTTACCCACCAGCAAGCTGGGTACTCATTTTACTGACCTCGGATGGATGGAAGCCTGAGTCAACCTTGAGCTGGCTGCTGGGGTCGAACTCCCAGCCTTATGGTTGGAGCTTCAGACAGGATGTTGGTTGCCTTACCACCATGTGCCACAAGAGGCTCTCATAGGAGGGGTACAAGAGGTTTAATCTTGCTGCTGCCGGAGACAGAAGATAGTGCAAAGAAGGCTGATCAGATTGCTAGTCCAAAAAATAAGAGAAAAACTGAACTTAATTCTCCTTATTTTAATTTGTATTTTGTTGTTTTTTGAAATGTTCACAACTTAAGATTCCCTTACATAAGGGAGCAAAATACAACAAAATACAAATAAAAATAAGAATTAAATTCAGCCCATTGGCTGGAGTTTTTTCTTATTTTTTGGAGACAGAAGACAGAGCAGGCAGTTAGCTGCTAAGGCTTGGTGGGGTGAAGTGAACCAGCAGGCAAGCAGTGAGGGCCCTACTTGTAGAGGAAGCTGTTCTGCTGGTGAGTGATCCTCCCTTCTTATATTACTCTTCACAGAGCAGTGGCATCTAATCTGGGGAACTGAGTATTATTCTGCACTTCTAAAACATGCATCCAGCTGGGTGACCTTTGGCCAGTCCCAGTTCTCTCAGGGCTCTCTCAGCCCCACCTACTTCAAAGGGTGTCTGTTGTGGGGAGAGGAAAGGGAAGGCAAGGCACTTCTCTGGCTAGTAAAAATCAGGGTACAAATCCCCAGCTCTTCTGCTGCTGCTCCTTCAAAGGTCTTGGACAGACTGAGGACCAACTCTCTTATAGGCAATCACTGTGGCTAACTGTTAGCCTCCCTTGGTTTGCTGCCTCCTCTCTCTATTAGTGGCAGCAGGTTGTCTTCAGTCTCAGACAGCAGCAGCAACAACAAACGCCTCCTTGCCAGATAATTTTTGCTGCCAACTTGACATCGTCACCTTCAACCACACCCCAGTTGCCACTGCAAGCCCCGCAAGCCCACTTCAGATTTGTTCTGTTTTGATGAATGACTCGATTAAACCGGATTCCTCTGTCACTGCTAGAGATATCAAATTAAAAATGGTCTGTCTTTAATCATAGTCCTAGCTGCATAGTCATCTCCCAGGCATCATTTATCAATAATTAATCTATAAAGGGAGACTGAAATCCAGCTCAGTTGCAAAGACAGAAATGATACTTTTTAAAAATAATCAAGCCATGTCGTTGTTACCCCCAGGAACAGATGGGCAGGTGGACTCATGTTATATGGACAGGGAATAATGTCAGTCTCACAGCAGTTGACAATGACCAGGATGCTGCTGAATATATCTATAACTATATCTATGTAGGTGTATGTGTATGCATGTGTATCTATATATAATTTATAAACTACTGAAAATAAAACCAAAAATGCAGTTTTTGGAAAGCTACATTTCCCCCCTCTCCATCCATCCTTTCCGGGCCTGACAGTTGGTTTCTGATTGGAGGACCTCAGCTTCATGGCCGGAAGAGGGAGGTTGGAGTGCTTTTGTTCAGCTCTCCCTCTTGGAGGAATCCTCCTGGTGCTTGATGCCATTTTGCCAATGAGATATACTCAAAGGAGAATCCCAGTTGAGGAAGAATTCCATAGAATGCCTCATAATCATAATTATGGACAGATCACTGCGCCCAAAGGGGGGGGGGGTGACACCATTGTGCAGCAGATACCAACATTTCCATCAAAGTCAAGAGCAAGTCAATCTCTTTCAATAAGAACTCCAAATGGCGGGTATATTCCCTGAACTAATTTAAATCATTTCAAATCTACTCCAATTATGATATCTCTCAAGAAATTCTGCTGATTGTATTTTGGAAGGCTACAAAGTTTCTCTGGGAAGACTGATGGAAATAAACCAGTGTGATGTATTGGTTAGACTGCTGGATTGTGATCTGGGAAAGCCAGGTTTAAATACCCACTTTGCCATGAAAGCTTGCTGGATGACCTCTCTCTCTCTCAGCGTACAGTAACAGAAGAACAATGGAACTCTCAGGGCTTAATACAGATATCAGTTTCCTGTCTTACTATACATGCTAATGAAATTCAATTCTCGCATTTGCTTGTAAATTCTTTTTTTATGCGGCATGCTAATTTGCTGCTACTCACAGGTTTTTCAAAATGCCTTAATCTCAGTTTAGCTATGTCTACTGCTCAGTTTCTTATGCATCTTGACTCTGCTTAGCCCTTCTTGGCAACTCCATCTCTACCCGCTACCTATATGTAATGGTTGGTGACTTCTGTTTCAATGTCTCTGAAGACGTCAGCTAGCCTCCTGAATCTATCCACATTGGGCTGTGAGTCTCCCAGATCCAAATCTGCACAGGGCAGAAAAGCAGAGCAGAAATAACTTGCCAACGAGATAAACCTATATCAAACTGATGAAAAATGGTAGCATTAATACACCCTATCCACACAAGAATCAGCCCATAGAACCAACTGAGCCAAGCCAAGAAAATGACCCCAGTCTTCTGTCTCAAATTATTAGTCAGCCAAATAATCAACTACTGTCATGTTGACAATTTCTCTACAATGTCTGAGTAACAGTACAATAACTGAGTAGCACAGCCACACTGTTTCCTATAGCAACAATCAGAATGGTGTCCTTTCACATTACAGAACAAATTAAGCTATGGAAAATTCATTTATCACCCATTGCCCAGTAATTACTATGTTACTATGAAGCTGCACAAAGAGACCTCCTCATAGTTGTAGAGAGGCAATATCACTCAATAGGCTTTAATTACCAGGGAACTGTATAGAAACACACGATAACCCACCTGCTGCTATAATACAGCCCTATCACTCGTCACTCATTCCCTGGTAGTTACCAAGAAACCCTGCCATAGCCTCACTGAGCTGCTAAGGCATTGTAGCTCCGTGGATTTAATCACATTACATTGTGCATTTTCAGATTGCCCGGTCAGGAAGGGTGGGGGGGAGAGCTTGGTGTGGAAAGATTACAAAAAAACATGCACTGAGCACCACTGTTATCTCTCCAGTGCGTTCCCCATCCCCTGCTACTGAATCATGGGTAACAGTGTGCCGGCGCTTTCATTGAAAGTTAGAAATAAGGGGGATAATTGCACCATTGCCCTACAGAACCTGTGCAAGTTGTAATTATATCCTGTTACCAAGGAACACAGCAATTTCAAACCTATTACCCACAGGTATCGCTTATTTCAGAGTTAAATTTATTATTCTAGTGCCAGTCTCATGTATGCTTCTCATGGTCCTCCTTTCTTTCCTATTCAGAGCTTACAAAAGTGAGAAGCATAGCAAACAGGGTTTCATGGGAGAGGACAAGAAAGAGGGGGGGGGGTGCGAAGGGAAGAAAAAAAGGAAATCTTTAAAATGAGAGTGTCAGCTCTGAGCACCTGACAGCCAACAGTCTCACAGTTCCTTCAAGCTGAGATTGGCGCATTTTTGAGCAGCAAAAATTACTTTACTTTATTTTAAGCAGCTAGCCACCTGTTTATTTTTCATATCCTAAAGACTATTCTTTTATGGAAAGCCTGGCAGCATTTTCACTAAATAGGAAGTTTCTAGATAAGCACATGCTGGAAAGGTAAAATCTCTTTATATTCCTTCCTTCCTTCCTTCCTTCCTTCCTTCCTTCCTTCCTTCCTTCCTTCCTTCCTTCCTTCCTTCCTTCCTTCCTTCCTTCCTTGGCTTTTTTAAATAGCAAAATTGGGCTTCAAAGCAGGTTGCAACTAAAATAGCGGTGCGGACTTACCTGGAACTGCCATTTACATGGTTGGCGAGGCGGGCAGGAGAAAGCAAGGGAGGGGTGAAGCCCCAGAGCACCCGTGCAGAGCTGCCCAAAAGCAGTGTGGCTGTCCGGGATTGGTGGGGAGGCAGGGCATGACTGCCTTAAGTGTTGCCATGTGCTTTGCTTGGCGTCTTTTGCCAGGCAAAGCCAGCGAGGAGCTTCCCAGCCACCCACCCTTGTATTGTTTGTGCTGTGTTGGCATTTTTTTTTGTTTTGCATTTTTGCATTTTGTATTTTTAATTCTATTGAAAGTTTGCTAATTTGTCACAACTGGCAGATGGCAGGGTGTGGAACCTGTTGTAGGGAGTATGTCTTGTGGGCAAACTCCCCAAAACGGGACCTCCTTAAGGAGGTGGCACTCTGTGAGCGGGTGCCAGACCAATTTGGAAGGTGTGGGCTTTCACAGAGGATGGGTAGCCAGAGGAGCTGTGCGCCCTCTCTGTCCTCTCGGGTGTACACTCCCCCAAATAGGGTCTATGACACCAAATGGACTCATGTTCCTGGCTGGGAACCAGGAAACGGACTGGATGATGCCATGGAAAGGAAAGTAGTCGGCGGACTGCTTAGGGGCTCCAGCAAAACCTGTGCCATGCCAACACTCCTGGCAAAGAATTTTGTTAATAAAGTCGTGGCCTTATTTCACGCCAATCCCATTGTTTGAGCCTTTTTTAAGCTAAAAGCCTCTCGCCGTGCAAGTCAAAACTCATTATCTATAAGTACTGATAGCAACTGATGCTACTGAGGTAATGCTCTAATTCTTTGTCTTTCTCGCTAATGGGGGAGCTGAGGTTTGCTCTTAGAGAAAAGAGAGCTCTTCCCTACATTGGAGACACAGCATTTTTCAGTGGTTTATGAATTGGAAATGGGGAGTAAGCACTTAAAGTGGCATTTCCCTTACTGAAGCAGGCAGGAATGGCGTTAAAGGACAGTGCCCTCCCTGCTGCCACTCCTGAAGTGTTCTGATTGAGTTCTTTCACCATCTTCCCAATATTCTAGGAATCACACTCCAAACAGCAACACCCTTCTAGGCAGCCATACATTCTTTCTTGGAATTCTCCCAATGTCTTGTTCAAGTTCCCAAAACATGGCTCAGCTCAGCCACACCTTCGCAGACTTTCCCCCTGCACTCCATTTTGCAGCCCCCTGTCTCTTTAGTGCAGGGGTAGTCAAACTGCGGCCCTCCAGATGTCCATGAACTACAATTCCCAGGAGCCCCTGCCAGCGAATGCTGGCAGGGGCTCCTGGGAATTGTAGTTCATGGACATCTGGAGGGCCGCAGTTTGACTACCCCTGCTTTAGTGTCTTGCAGCTTGCTAATAACCTTTTTCTCACTTCTTACCTCTACTTAACTTTTTTGTAGCTCACTGTGTAGCTTACACCCTTCCTTTGACTACTGTATGTAACTCTTTTTCTAGCCTGCTTCACTAAGAGAGATGGCACTTTCTACTAATCTTTTAAGGTTGTCAGGCAGGGGACATGGGGGGGGTTGGTGTCAACAGTGTGACATCACTTCCTGGCAGGAGCCAGATATATTATCTTTAGAAATCACCCCAAACTGTTAAAATTATTGCATTTCTGGTGATTCTTAGAGAGAGCTGACATCACTTCCAGGTTTTTTCCCCTCAGAAGTGACCCCATGCCATCTGCCTGACAGCCATTAATTTATTCCCCCTACTACTGCTCTAAATAGTTCTGAGAACTAAGAACTGGGGTGAGGGATTCCTCACCCCCACTAGGTGGCTGGAAACTTTGTTATATGTGATTCTAGCAGGGGGGCAAACCCCCATAACTCTCTCTTCACATGTTTTCCAGTTTTCAAGGCTTTTACTCTTGAGATCAGGCTACCTCATCACAATATAATAGAACTTTAATGTGTCTTCTGAATATTATGGTATGTTAGAATGTAATTTATTTATTTATTATGTTTATGTACCGTCCACCCCAAGGCTCAGGGTAGTTTACATCAAACAGGAACAGTACAAATAACTCAGTTTATAATAATACAGTAATAATAACAACATTATGAACAATAGAACATTGGGGAGAACAATGAGTAAACACTTATTGATGGCCCAGTGGGGTGGGTGAGTCTGCAGTGATGATTGTAGGAGGGAGGCTTGGGGGGGGGCCAATTGGAATTAGTGGTCGACTCCAACCAAATGCCTGGCAGAGGAGTTCCCTTTTGTAGGCCCGGTGGAACTGTTCAAGATCTGTCAGAGCCCTGATCATCTGTGGGAGCTTATTCCACCAGGTGGGGGCTAGGATGGAGAAAGTTCTGGCCCTGGTTAAGGTCAAGCGGGCTTCTTTGGGGCCAGGGATCACCAGGAAGTTGGAAGTGGTGGAGCACAAGGCTCTTGGGGGGATGTAGTCAGAGAGGAGATTCCTCAGGCACGCTGGGCCCAGACTACATATGGCCTTAAAGGTGATAACCAAAACCTTAAGCCTGATCCAGAATTTGACCAGAAGCCAGCACAGCTGCTGGAGGATGGGCTGGATATGGGGCCTCTGAGGTATTGCTGTGAGGACCCTGGCAGCTACATTCTAGATTAGTTGTAGTTTCCAGATCAAGGATAAGGGCAGGCCAGCGTAGAGCGAATTGCAAAAGTCCAATCTAGAGGTGACCATCGCATGGATCACTGTGGCTAGGTGTTCCAGGGCCAAGTAGGGCACTAGTAGTTTGGCCTGGTGAAGGTGGTAAAATGCCAGCCACGCTACCGTCATGATCTGAGCCTCCATAAAGAGGGAGGCATTGAGAATCTCACCCCCAGGTTCCTGGAAAAGTGGGCCACTGATAGCCATACTCCATCCAGGTTGGGTAGGCATGCTTCCATGCTTGGACCTTTCCTGCCCAGAGTTGAGCTTCAGATGACTCTGCTTGAGCCACCTCCATCACTGCTTTCAGGCAGCTGGCTAATGTTTCCAGGGGAGAGTCATGGCAGCCATCCATCAGGAGGAAGAGCTGGGTGTCATCGGCATATTGGTGGCAGCCCGGCCCAAACCTCCACAACAGTTGAGCAAGAGGGCACATAAAAATATTGAATAAGATTGGAGGAAGAACTGCTCCTGGGCCTGTTGCCATCAACAAGTCAAAAGTAATATTAAGCATTTCTTTAAAAATAAATAAAGAAATGGGGGAATAACTGATCTAAATATTTAAGACTGATGTTCCCCTCTGAAAATTATCTAAAGGGGAAAAACAATCTTTAAAAAGCATGAAAGCAAACCCCAAACCCGCATCAAGAATCATTCTGCCGTCAGATGAATTTTGTTGTTACAGCACAGAAAGTTTGAAAAGTGACATAAAAAGATAACATCGGGACAAGGAGGAGAAACTGAATGGACGTTGTTATGGAAACTGGATTCTTACAGTCTCATAAGGCTGGATTCAGTTCTTCCTCCTTCTGCCAGCCCATGCAGGAAGGAGCGGGAGTTGGAAGTTCCAGCTATTTCTGCATTGCCCTTGCCGAATATTCATCCTGAATGTGTCTTCAATTGTCCCCAAGCAGTGCTGAATGCCTGTGAACCATTCCCCACCATAAGCCTGGCAAGCCTGCTAAATGAGCTGCTCTTACTCACTTTGCATCCCTGGGCCTCAAAGACAGTTGTTGCTGACTGCACATGGTGCAAGCAGATGGAACAGCGTCCAATTATCCACAAATAACTTTCTACCCCCCCAGCTCCCCACCCCTAGGTATTCAAAACTAAGACCTTGAACTTCAGCTCAGCTTCTTTTCTTCCCCTTATGAACCTGCTTACTTCCTAAGTTTGCAAGTGAGGCTGTTGTCCAAGAGACTGTGGCTTCTCTCCCACAGCAGGGAATCTCACACATAAACACATGTCCATCACCACAACTCTCATTCAACATACTATATTAAAAAAAATAAACAAGTAACTTAAGAGGACTCAAAGGATCCCCTTGGCCATCTTTGGGGATTAGTTTTGAGAACTTCAGGGAGCTTCCACAATCTGAGGTAGGCAAGCTGCTAATATCGATGAAGCCAACCTGGATCCCTGCCCCTCATGGCTCTTAAAAACAGGTAACGGGAGGTTTGGGAAGCCTCTCCAGGAAATGTGTTCCTATCTACAGAGATGTTCTGGGGGATCTTAAAGGAAGTGGTGGTCCACTCTGTTTCACTTTAATAAAGCCTTTCACTTTATTTTCTGGGTGTGGAACGGCTCCCAGTCTTCTGGATTCCTGAAATGAAGCCTTCCAATGAAGAAGTCTAATTTCCTCCCTGGCTGTTCCTGGTCAGGTTTGCATGAATATACAGGTCAGGAATCTTATATCCCATCTTCATAAATAGTAGACTATGGCTAGTGATGCCACTGAGGTTCATATTTACCTGGCTTGGAATATAAATTTCTGCAGCTTATAACACTTAGCAGCATGACAAATCAAAAGGACCTTTCCTTAAGAATTCCTTCTCCTGCCCTAGAATGCAACACAGACTTCTGATCTCGGGCAAGTTAGCAAAAAGCTTTGCAAGCTGTAATTTTTCAAGGTGCTGGAGTATTCAGTTGGGACATCAGATGAATCTTTCAACCCAGGATACTGATGTGAAGATGAGCAGTTTAGCACTGCAAGTGCGCCAGCATTTCTACAAACGTATTAGATTTCAGATCCTTTGAGTTTCTTCTTTTATCCTTCCCTTATTCATACACTTCTTAAAAAATGTTTTTTTTTAATTTCCTTTCTGCCCTCTTTTCTATATCCACAATGTTTAAACTATCTTTTTAAAAAACTCAATTGTAATATTTGAAATATATATATTTTAAAAATCACCATTTTTTTTGTTTTTTCTACTTTCTCGATGTGTTAATACGTTGGCATTATCCTCTACTGATTAATTTTCCCCTCTGTATAGCAAGCCAGACATTAGCTTTCTTTTTTGTCGTTTGCATCAACCGCTCTACTCTTAATGTAAGCAGACATCTCAGTGCCAATGGTCTCTTGTCTGGGTGCTCAGTGGAGAACTGATTATCTCTTCATACCCAGAATAGATCTTTCCATATTATTCTTTTCTCCTTTCCTTTTTCATAATAATCAGCCCAAACCAATTTGCTCCTCTTTATTTTGGGACTTGTCACCCAGGTAAGCATCAAAATTTGAACTGATCAACCTAACCAGGGGCCCTTCTGCACTCACATTTTTTTCCCACTGTAAATCTTGCCAAATGCCAGTCGATTTGAACCTATATCTGCAGTCATCCTTTTCCTCAATTTTAAACATGTCACCTTTCTGCATTTGCATTGTCCTGATTTTGAGTCTCCTTCCTGCTTGATTGGGAGGGGGGTCAGGTGAAGCTCCAGCCAGCATTGAAGGAGCACAAGGATGGAGATTACTTTATTTCCTGCCTTTTGAGCATGAGACTGTTTGTTTAGCTTTCTTTTCCTGCAATAGTGGGATGGGGGGGAAGGAAGGCAGCAGTCTCACAGAGAACGAGGAGGGGGAAGTAAATCCAAGAAGCAAATCTCTGCTCACAGAGGTGTGGGCTTTTGGAGTACAGTCACTTTACAGATCCCAAAATGAGGGCAAAAATAAGTTTTATGAGGGAATGGCAACTGGGAACTAGGCAGTGTTTGAACTGATGCCCTGACCAATCCGCAACAGAGGCACAGGGCAAGAAGTTAATCAAGCAAAACACAGAACATCTACACATTGGGGAAGTCTGTATGCCTACTTAGGAAGGATCCAAATTACCATAGTACACTCAGTCTGACTTTTGTCTACCCTGTCTTGCAGCCTGCTATTTGAGATCCATTTTAATTGGCAATGCTAGGGGGTTGTTTTGGGCTTGTACACATGCACAATATACATTCTGTCAAGGCTCTGCCCTCTTCCCTGCCCACATATGTGGTGGAATCTCACATCAGGCAGCATTTTGCTCTGCAAAGTTCACTAACTTGATCCAAGAGGATTGCACACACATTCTATGAGACTGTAAACTTATTTCCAGACACCAGCTTGCATTGCCTCTAAGAAGCTCAGGCCTCTGCTTCCAGGAAGCAGCAGACAAGACCTGGCATGCAACTGCTCCTTCAATTTATTAACACAATAAGAGGCAGTGCAACATCTGCCTTCCCTTCTCTCTGGATTCTATGTTTTTGGCAATCAGTAAACATTACTCAGTAGAGCATACAGCATAGAAATGACATGGGGCTTATTTATTTAATGATATTTGACAGCTCAGGAAAAGTTTGTGAAGGCGAATTTAGTATGGAGGGAGGTTTGGTTTTCTGTTTTTGCTGTCCATGTGGCCAATAGCCAAATATCCCATCTATAATATATGTTGTGCCCTCCATTACAGGGTCACCCACAGATGCATTAAGTCTTCACATTTACATTAACAACAAAAATGGACTTACTCGGTGTTTATTATGTCTTAAGATCAACAGGAGCATTTCCAGGCAACTAACCCCTCCCCCCAAAAAACAAATGAAATACAGCTTTGATTTATTAAACACTCCCTGTAGCGTTAGCAAGCCGTTGCAGAATTAACTGGGAAAAATGAACAGAAAAAGCCCACTGTATTTTCATCATCTAGCTCAGTGAAGTCAGTGGGAAGAGGGGAGTAAATCATTAGAATTAATAGGGATGCATAAACTACATTTTACTCTCTCTTTTTTTTGCAGTATTCAAGAACTCAAACAAGGGCATTTAAAGAAGTAAAAGAATCCCAGTATCTTCATTCACAAAATAAGTAAAGTCTCATGCAAATAACCCTTGCATCCTCTTAAATCTGCAAAATATAATCTAGTCTGCAAAAAAAAAAAAAAGGATTTTACCTATATATATCATTAGACTGAAACAATGGAGTCAAAATGAAAGATTGAATGGAGGTGCAAACAGGAGCCCTAAGAAAATATTAACCAAACAGAAAGCCGGGTAAGCCATTCCTTCTTTAGTAATTTCTGTATGTGCTTTACAAATAAAATAGCCTGAAGCTCTCTAAAAGCAGCCCAGTTTGCAAAGGGGCTCTCTTTTCCCTTGTACAGTTTCCTCACATGCGATGATCACAGTTAAAGGTGCTGAAAAATTCACAGTGAACATGTTCAATGGGCAAACATACCCTTTTGTTCAGCTGTGAACATGTAGGATCTCCTTTCCACTGACTGCCATCTGACAAAAGCAGCTGCCCAACAAATAGTCACCATGGCAGTAGAGTTTCACTGCTGTCTTCCTTGTGGTCATGGATGGCTAGGTCAAGTAACCCTTTGGGGGGGGGGAGATGCCATGAGGCTGTGTGGAAACACACCTGCGTGGAATGCTGTTAATAACACAGAACTGAATGAACATAAGATAGAACTATGGGTTTTTTTTATAAGTGGCTCTTTACAATCACTATTTGCCTGTCTGTTTCCTCACAGAGCTTTTGGAGGAACTATGACTTAAAGTTTAAAATCCAAGAGTTCCCAATCTTTTGGAGGGAACTATGACTCCTACTGGGCTGTGAGAACACACATGTGTGAAATCATGCGCTGTATTATCCAACAAAAGTAGTGTTTAAACATATTGTTTAAAATAAATGGTCCAATGAATGTTCTCATCGCTTGTGTGTTGCTAGTGCTTCCAGAGGTCAAGGTGTCTTTTCTACACATATTTTGCTCCCTCTAGTGGTTGATTTTATATTATAGTCCCATATGTTGGGTACAGTGTTTTTATATGACACGCAGTGCTGTAACGCTGTATCAACCACTAGAGGGAGTAAAACATATGCAGATAAACAATGACAACAACAACTGTACAACAGTCCCTCATATCTGTGGGACAGGCTCTCCCATTGCAATAGGAACACACATGAGAATGTAGAATATCTTCGTAAGATTAATATGTTATATTTCATATATATTTTATATATATTAGTATGTAATATTTCAAGTTTATTGGAAAGCCTACTATATTTGATATTTTTCATGACGTGACTTAATAGTTACCTGACAAACACAATAGATACTATGCTTAAAAAAAAAAAAAACCTTCAACTACCTATAATTCACCACTTAGAAGAAATTAGGAAATAGCATTATGTCACTGGGATTCTTCTGAGCAATATAGGCACACTGCTCTTGAACAGATAGCAAATCCATGTGAAGCTGTGGGTGAAACCTTTGTGGCCCTGATGAAAGCAGAAATGCAGGGTGTAAATTTTTAGGAACAAATCAGTAACATGAATTGCTTTCCTGGATTAAAATACAACCATTGGACCATAAAAATTCAGAATGCAGCTGCTAGGTTGTTAACTGGAACTTTATGGTCAGCTCATATTGCTCCAACTTTGTGGCAGCTAAACTGGCTTGGAATTAATTCAGAGTGTTGGGGTTAACCTTTAAAGCTCTTAATGATCTAGGACCCTCATACCTAGGAAGCCGATTCTCCCATTAGAATACCCATGCTTTCTCCAGCCATTACCTAGGGGCCCGTTGCAGGTGTTTGGCCCCAGGAAGGCTCCGTTAGAAGAAGAAGAAGAAGAAGAAGAAGAAGAAGAAGAAGAAGAAGAAGAAGAAGAAGAAGAAGAAGAAGAAGAAGAAGAAGAAGAAGAAGAAGAAGAAGAAGAAGAAGAAGAAGAAGAAGAAGAAGAAGAAGAAGAAGAAGAAGAAGAAGAAGAAGAAGAAGAAGAAGAAGAAGAAGAAGAAGAAGAAGAAGAAGAAGAAGAAGAAGAAGAAGAAGAAGAAGAAGAAGAAGAAGAAGAAGAAGAAGAAGAAGAAGAAGAAGAGTTGGTTCTTATATGCTGCTTTTCTCTACCCGAAGGAGGCTCAAAGCAGCTTACAACCGCCTTCCCTTTCCTCTCCCCACAACAGACACCCTGTGAGGTCAGTGAGGCTGAGAGAGCCCTGATATCACTGCTTGGTCAGATAACATCTACTTTAAAATTTAAATAACATCTACTTATTTCAAGGTGTCCATTCTGAACATTTTTTTCAGACGTATCCTGGCTCTTCCAAAAGGCTCCTCCATCAGGGCTCCCGCAGCCCTGATGAGGGCAGAGCTTGGTTTCCCCTCACTCAAAGCCCGTGCCCACTTAGCTATTCTGAAATCTTGGAAGAAAGACACAACAACCAAATCAGATTCTTTAAGCCATCAAAGTTTTAAGCTCTTATTGAGCAAAGACAGGACTCAGTCTGACTTCTTTAGCTCCATTCTTTCACGCTATACTATACCAGGCGACTTATTGCATATATCAGCCAATATCTCTGATGTACGTGATTGGGTGCTCAAAGTTGATTCATTGATTGATCACTCTTCAATTCTGCTATCACAATCAGCCCCATGGTATAAAACAATTTAAAAAGACCACTCTAGAGCATCATATTTAGTAAACATAACAACACGCAATCTTAGAATGGCCCTAACATCTTTGTGGTTTGAAATGATGCCATCAGCCATGCTCTTTGGATGATATCTCCAAATACCCACAGCCCAACGCTTGTGTACAAGTGGAAATTCATCTGTGGATGACTTGCCCCACTATGTTTTGGCTTGTCCCCTGTACTCTGAACCCAGGGGCAAATTCCTTGCCAAGTTACTACCAAACTCACACCCCACTTCTGATTTTGATAAAGTCACCTATCTGTTATCAGATGTCGACCCCTATATTTCATATAGGGTGGCACTTTTTGCTCTGACCGCCAGGAAGATCCGAGCCAAAGCTGTTTCACTGGTGCCCCCATCTTGATACACCGTGTTTGTTTTAAATTGTAACTCAGTAGCCCTCGTCTACAATTTTATGTATGCAATATTGGAGAAATATTGTTTTATCCATATTGTTTTTAATTATGTTTTGTAATGGTCTTTGGCTAAACACAATAAATGTTATCGTATTGTATCGTATTTCAAGGCCTCACTACTTACGATTACAGAGTGGAAGAAACCCAAAACTTTTGCCAGACTCTTGCCTGCTCTGAGAAATGAAATGCCACTGCTGATTTTAACCTGTAGGTGTCAACAAATTTTTAATTGATTTGACGCTTAAAAAAATGTTTAACTTATTGGATTAAACTGCTATATTGTACACTGCCCTGAGCCAGCTCGCTGGATAGGATGGCACAAATAAACAAACAAACAATTTTGATTAAATCAAGACCGAAAACCAGAAATATTTTTCATTGTCTAATATTACAGCAAATCAGCAGCACATATCTATCTCCCAAGCCAAGACATATCCCTGCGCCAATCAAATTTAAGCCCAAACAAACTTTGTATTCAGTAGAACTTTCCAGGCAAACTGCGTAGAGGCACAGTGCTAAGTTCTTCAAAAGGCCAGGTCTGCCCAACATAAATACCTTCCAGCATCTCTCTCTCTCTCTCTCTCCCCCTCCCTCCCACCCACACACCATTCCTTTGCATGTAACTAAAAATGTAATTTAAAATATCCAAAAACAAAAATGCCCAAGAAGGGAAAGTAGCCACGTGTGGCTGTAAATGAAGTATTTTTAAAGCACTATAGCTCAGCCAAACCAACACAGGTTTTTACCGGGCACATTTGCAACCTGGGATTGTACCCTTGACAATTCTAAGTTTCTGCCACCTGCTGCAAAACATTAAGAGATGTCTAAAAAGTTAGATTACTAATTTGTTAGGGTTACGAAGTGTTATTTAAAAAAATAAACCTTCAGAAATAGCTTGTATGTTAGGTACCAACTATTATTACACACACATTCCCACCATCCCAGTGTGGCTAGCTATAGGAGCTTCAAATTCTGTTAAGAAAATGAAATAAGAGTGCTCTGTTCCAAATCTGAGTCCACTGAACTGTTTAGCTGTGTACAATTGCCCTGTAAATGGCCTTATATCCTAGAAATATTGGTGAACAATTGACATCTGAGCCTCCCAGATAAAATAATTATATGACCCATGTAGTCACCATAAAGTGTAGAAATGTGAAGCTCTTTTGTCTTTTAAATGTCAAACCCAGATGGTAGCACACCCCAACTTTGGGTATCAATGGCAGACAGAACAAAGTATGTTGCATTTCTGTGCATACATCAGAATTACTCAGAATTACTCAGAAGTGAATGGGGTACATGGAACTAAAAGGTATAGGGGTCAGAAAGAATTTGACAACTATGGAGGAATAATTGTGATACTTTCTTTCCTTTTAAAATAGGCTTAACACAATCACAGAACAAAACTAAGCATGGCATTGAATGCTGTCAGGTGTGGTGCAATTCAGACCTCCAAGTTCCTTGTTTATTTCTACATTTAGAGAATGTGTATGCTGTTTCTCAGAGACTTGCCAAAGGCAGCTGAAAAAGTTCTCTATAACTGGGATAAAACTGTGGCCATTTTCTTTATTGTTTTCCTGATCATATTTGAGAGTAAGCTTGGTAGAGTGGTTAGGAGTGTGGACTTCTAATCTGGTGATCCGGGTTTCATTCCTTGCTCCTTCCCCACGTGCAGCCAGCTGGGTGACCATGGGCTCGCCACAGCACCAATAAAGCTGAGCAGTGATATCAGGGCTCTCAGCCTCACCTACATCACAGAGTGTCTGTTGCAGGGTGAGGAAAGGGAAGGTGGTTGTAAGCTGCTTGAGACTCCTTCTGGTAGAGAAAAGCAGCATATAAGAACCAACTCTTCTTCTAGTAGCAGACAAAATTAATACCCATGTTAGCATGCACCAACAGGGAAGGTCATGGCCTTGGCTTCTATGCCATGTTTGTTAGCTGGCCTGGACATTTGGTTAGCCACTGTGTATAACATGTTGGTAGAGCCTCTTGTAGCACAGAATGGTAAGCAGCAGAAATGCTGTCTGAAGCTGTCTATCCATGAGGTTGGGAGTTCGATCCCAGCGGCCGGCTCAAGGTTGACTCAGCCTTCCACCCTTCCGAGGTCGGTAAAATGAGTGCCCAGCTTGCTGGGGGGTAAACAGTAATGACTGGGGAAGGCACTGGCAAACCACCCCATATTGAGTCTGCCATGAAAACGCTGGAGGGCGTCACCCCAAGGGTCAGACATGACCTGGTGCTTGCACAGGGGATGCCTTTACCTTTTTAACATGTTGCTAGACTAGATGGACCACAGGACTGAACCAGGAGAGCTCTTTTTTTTTTTTTTTTACATTCTCCTATTATTAATTTTGGGTCCTAAACAAACAAAAGGCTATGTGGGATGCACTCCCAGAAGGCAGGGAATTGGGTGAGAACATTCACTTACACCCTGGAAAAGTCTGCTCCTTTCTTGTTGGTTGGCATACCCCAGATCTCAAAGGCAAGGTCTTCTCTCTTAACCCTTTACCACCACAGGCTGGTGTTGTTCCTCAGCAGGGGCACAGGGAATGCAGCTACAGAAGTGCTCCACCTTGACAGGGGCATCATCAAGCAACTGACGGGTCTCTGTGTAGACTGATGCCTTTAATCACTGCTACCACCAGTAGCAAATCCGCTACAGGAAATGAGGGGCAATGTTTACAGGCTTGGAGGCCATCCCGTGGGGGTGTTGAAATGCTAGCAGGTGCCCATCTGCTCCTTTTTTCTTTTCTTTTTTTTTGACAGGCAGAGGGAAGTGAACAAATGACTTTTGTTTAACTTACACACACCCCCACACATACACGCACACACTCCAGCTCCCTTGCTCTCTCTCCCTCTAAAGCCAAAAAAATAAATTAAAATAAATGAATTGCAGTTCATTCTCCCAACAACTCGACATCAAATTGACAGAGCTGTGACTATTTGACATCCAACTCGATAATAGAATGGCACCTTTGAGTGACAGGTGAACAATAGGAGCCAAAATGTGGCTTCCATAAATAGGTGAATTTACAGCTCACAGTATGAGAAATAAACAAACTATTACCCACAAAGTGTTGTTTCCCTTGAAAGTTTGTCACCTGTCATGTTGGGTCAAATAACTCACCAACACCAAGGTGTGGTCTGGCTTCTTTTCTCTGTGCCTGTTCCTTTTCATGTGTCTCTTTGCTACTTCAACTAGTATTGCTCAGACTTCCCCTGGCTTCCAGCTGCATCTCCCAGTCTCTATCTCTGTCCATCTATCAGTAGCCATCTTGCAAGCAAGCAAGCACACAGCTTGTAGTCATCCTAGTAGGACCACCAGCCAAAAGCCTTATCCAAGGGAGTCTGTGCTGGGATGTCTTGAGGCTTCCAATGATCCAGTAACATTTGTAATCTTTGGGCAGAAATCAACCTGAGCAGATGTCTGCTTGGGTTTCTTGCGATTTCCACTCTGTAGGCCAGAAGGATTAGCATCTGATGGAATAGCCTGACCAAAGAGGTCAAAATGGGCTGTCTCAGTCTCTGCCTTAAAAGAAACCAGGGATGGGGAGGGGATTATGATGCCATTATCTCTGGGATGTTCCTTAACTCAGGCAGGGAGCTTCATCAGAAAGCAGGCGGAGGACGTTGGAATTTTCCAGGCCTCTCCATTGCCGATTTCCTAGTGGAAGGGAATTAAAATCCAATTGGCGCCCAGGTCCTTATTGTGCCACTGTATATAATTCATCCCATCTGTTCAGTCCCACCCCACTAGAAATGTTTCCATATTGCCAATGCTTTTAAAGGACCTACTGTGGGCTCACCCCACTGTGTCTTTCCAACTCCTTTACCCTCTGTAAGAATAAAAGGTAAAGGTATCCCCTGTGCAAGCACTGAGTCATGTCTGACCCTTGGGGTGACACCCTCTAGCGTTTTCATGGCAGACTCAATATGGGGTGGTTTGCCAGTGCCTTCCCCAGTCATTACCGTTTACCCCCCCAGCAAGCTGGGTACTCATTTTACTGACCTCGGAAGGATGGAAGGCCGAGTCAACCTTGAGCCGGCCGCTGGGATCGAACTCCTAGCCTGTAAGAATACTGCATCTCAATATGCTTGAGGTGATTTGACAACAGCGTGTTGTTTTCTTTCACATAAAAAAATACCCCAAATGCTTTCAGGAGACAGAAATATTATATTAATATTTGTATTTTCTGGCGTTTCATGACTGTCATTGTGTTAGAATCCTGGGACTAAATGTAGTAGAAAATATCATGGGGCGGATCAGCCACAACCTTCACATTTTTGCCACATATTTTCAAAGCAAAACATTCCAGTCCTGTGAAGGTGGAGAAACACGAGCAGGGCAGTCACTTCCCTTGCTTGGCAGCTGCTGAGGAACTGCAGGTTGGTCTCCCCAAAGCTCCATCCTCTCTCTGGGGATGGGAAAATAGCCTCCATTCTTTTATCATATGACAAGCAAGTGGTAAATTATATTCAATCCCACCTCCCCTTGTTTATCTACCATGACAGTCTACTTTGCCCCTTGTGTAACTGGCTGCCCAGAGGGTATACATGACCTTTCTCAAGCTGTTCTGAGCTGTCATAAGGTCTTCCATCCTTTCTTGCACTTCCCATCACTTTATTCATGCCCCTCCCTTCCTTCTCCCTCTTTTCTAACGTTTTGAGTTCCCTTTATTGCCACCCTCTTAGAACTTCGCCTCCCGCTGTCTTTCTTCATGTGAGTTATACCTCCCCCTATTTCCCCTGCTTTTTTTCCCTTCTCTGTCTGCCTGCCACCATTTCCCTTTGATTGCTTCTCTTTTATTTCTCTCCATTTGTTGAAAAGACTACGCTTTTTCTTTCAAAGCAACCTGGGCTCATCTGACTGTTTTCATAATGATAAAAACAGGCACTCTTCCACACCCGGCAGGAATGTTGTGTGGGTGGAACAGCTGTTCCGCGTGTGCAACCCGCCTGCTGGGTGTGGGGAAACAATAGCAGGTTTCCTGTTCTGCCTTCATCATCACACACAGAAACAGTCTGATCCTGCGTCACAAAAGGAATGGCGTACAGAATGGATCGACTGAATGGAGTCCACATTGGCGGAGTCTTACGTCTGCAGCAAGGGGCACAATGGTGATAGACTGTTGATAGCTGACCCCTATTCGCAAAAGACCTGCACATTAATTCCCAGGTGAAAGCACTTGTAGAGTAACTGCATGTTCTACTTTGAATTGGGGGTGGGAGTAGATTAGCTATAGGCCCTATATTTCTGCAGGTTCTGTACTTTGCTTCTCTCTTTCCCTGCTTCTTCTTCCCATGATCTCTTTCCCCAACTTTCCCCCTTTTTCTTTTTTCCTCATTCCAAATACTGTATATTTACCCACAGCTATACAGTGATCAAATAGGCAAAAGACGAACCTCTGAAATTACAGCTGCCACAAAGGTGACATTATCATCCAAACCAGTACTCCTACAACATTCAGCATCAGAATGCAAAAACACGCAATGCACTATGCTCAAAGCTATGAGAGAAACTCTGGGCTGATTCCTTAGAATGCCATGAGTAATAGATGGTTTCTTAACTGTCTAGTTGCTGCTATTATAAGTTCATTGTAGCAGACACAGTGGGAAACAGACTTTCCCCCCATTTAAAATGATCTCTTGATTGCCAAACCAGATCAGCTTTGGATGCTAGGATTTTATGCCAGCTCTGGAGACAGTTTAACCAGTTTACAAGGCAATGTCATTTTTCTATGCCCAAACCTGCCATAACTAGTTTCCCAGAACTGCCATCTGTGATCCTGTGGGAGGCAAGGCAATGGTAAATGCTTATTGTTTTCAAACGGGGCTTTTCCAGGAATGATCAGATGCTGGACACCAGCACTCAGGCCTGCATACCTCGTAATATATCAAGCCATTGGGCCATGCATTGTTGCTTGCCAAGTGTTTGTTAATGCCCCTGTTCTAGGGTCCACAGAATAAAGTGGGAGCTTGATCATACCTCCGATGAGCCATCACCGAGAGCCAAGAGTCTGTGTTTGTCTTGCTTGCTCACCCAACATGCAATTATCTAGGGGAAGAAAATACTGAGGGAAAGGCCAATCGTGTGAAATAATAGGACAGTAAAAAAAAATCCACATTATTTATTGTATTTCTGATTTTATTATGTGTTACCTTAGGTTCCCCTTTGTGAGGGAGGAAGGAAAGGTAAATTGTAAATGACAGAATGCAGGGGACAGTCTGATCTCCTTACTCCTGGGTTGCGGACAGAGTTTAGCAATAGGAGAGAGAGCATCAAACCGCTGACAACTTACCTGTGGAGTCCCACAGGGATCAGTCCTCTCTCCCATTTTATTCAACAGCTTCATGCACCCTCTTGCCCAACTGGTATGGAAGTTGAGGCTGGGTTGTCATCAGTATGCAGATGATACTCAGCCTGTTCTCCTGATGGATGGCCACTCTGACACTCCCCCAGAAACATTAGCCAGATGCCTGGAAGCAGTGATGAAGTGGCTCAAGCAGAGTCATCTGAAGCTCAATCCTTCATAGATGGAAGTCCTGTGGCTGGACAGGAACCATGTGAGGAAGCGTGTCTGCCCACACTGGATGGTATGCAGGTCTCAGTGACTCAGCCAGGAACCTGGGGGTAATCCTGGATGTTTTCCTCACAATGGAAGCCCAGGTCACAAAGGTATTGCTGCTGGCATTTTACCACCTCCGGCAAGCCAAACTAGTAGCGCCCTCTTTGGCCCTGGAACACCTAGCCACAACGATCCATGTGACAGTCACCTCTAGACCAGATTTCTGCAACTCGCTCTTTGAAAGCCTGCCTTTAATCTTGATCCAGAAACTACAGCTGGTTCAAAATGCAGTGGCCAGGGTCCTCACAGTAATGCCATGGAGGTTCCATGTGTGTGTGTGCATGTGTGTGTTGCTTATATTTAATTTGTGTGTGTTGCTTATATTTATTTTTTATAATTAATTAAATTAATTAAATTAATTAATTAAACACACATGCCCTCTGTGTGTGTTGCTTATATTTAATTTGCAGTCTTTGTTTGCATTGTGCAGATGCTTTCTGCTCTATGCATATGATATTCATATGTGTAAAAGGCTCGCCATTTATATATTTTATATAACCAATTGTGGATTAGATTTGCACAAGCAAAAACCAAAATTACAATGGGAGTTTTCAGCAACAGGGGTGTTGAACAGGAGTGAGATGTTGAGCGAGAATCATCCAGCCCTAACCTCTTGGGTTGTATTTCCTGCACAATCTCCTGTTTCTGCCACTTCTTCAAGTCCTTTTCTTGTTCTCATTCCAAATTAAGGTCACTGTTTCCTTCATCCCTGTGCTGAGTCAAACAAAACACTGAAATGTTCATCCAGCACTGCCTAGCATAAGGAGTTGAAGAAGATCATGTTTCTTGCTGAAACCAGGTTTACTGAACTGGTGGATAGGCAGAATTATTTATAGAAATGGCAGATAGGGACACACTTTGGCCGTTCATTGAGGCTGAAAGCAGCAATTTCAAACGCTGAGGTAACAGCTTTAGAACAAGCTGTGGGGACAGGAGAAATGACCTTTAGAAGGACTGATAACAGAGTGCATATAGCAACCACAGAAACCATTGAGTAACTTGCCTACTTGGTGTGACATCCATGGATTGTATTAAATGGAACAATGTCTTGTGTCTAGGAAGAAAGGTAACTTTGGAACCTTGGTGGTAATTTCTTCAGGGAAGCTGGATTCAGAAGAATTATACAAACTGAGGGAGGCAATATAAACAATGCATGAAGAGATGATATAAACCAAAGATACTTTTAGCCACTTGATGGGAAGAGAACTTCAGCCAGTCAGTGATAAGAACTTTTGGCAACAGCATGAGGTAAAAAAAAACAAAACAAACAAACAAAAAAACAACAGTTCATGGAGTACATGTTCCAGCCAGGGCAACTGGACTCTTTACCAAGGATATTTTGTTGGACAATTACCCAGGGATTGTAGCCCCTCCAGTTTCACTCAAAAGGTCATTTGGGTAGAAGACCCTGAACATGGAAAATAACTTTAAAAAACAAACAAACCTACATCCTAGAGGATACATGTATTATCACTAAGGTTGTAGATTTGTATTATTTCTTCACATAATTTCCTACTGTGTCTCACACCCTGTGAGAAGCTTTGTGCCACACATCAGAAATGCATATAAGCTTCCGTCCGAACGGACGGGTCACTGTACGTTCTGGAAAGGACTGAACGGAATATAATGCTGAGACAGATATAAATCCCTGAAGAGTAATAGAGTGTCAAGCCGAAGTGTTAATAATAGAAACCAAAATAAAAACTGTAGGTGTCAGTATTCCTGCCTAGGACAAAACTGTTAATAAATATAAGAAGGGTAAACTGGAAATAAAAGGGCTGACAACCAAGGAAGCTGAGGCTGCTGCTTCTTTAAAAAAAGAAAATAAAAAACGCTTTCTGATTCTGAACCATAATGGATTAGTGACAAAAATAGAATGCCGTTATCCTGTCCCAGAACAATGTAGAGAGAATTCAAATGAAGTTAAATTATCTGGTATAGCATAATTGAACTGGAGAAGTTAAAATCAGATTTAACCCAGTGAGCAGCATGACATCAAATCTTATGGCAGGGGTAGTCAAACTACGGCCCTCCAGATGTCCATGAACTACAATTCCCAGAAGCCCCTGCCAGCATTCGCTGGCAGGGGCTTCTGGGAATTGTAGTCCATGGACATCTGGAGGGCCGCAGTTTGACTCCCCTGTCTTATGGCATGGCCTGATGGAAATGAGTACAAACAACGGAGAAGCAGCTCACTCTTTCCTACCAATGGTATTCTTCTTTCCATTGTAACATCTTCAGTTATCACCTATTCAGGAGTTTTTCTGGCCCCGTGGAAAGTGGAAGCTGTGCTTTGCTAGCTGGTCGCCCCCTTGTGGGATATTATAATCTCTCCTTAGTCACCACCTTGGCTGACCTCTCTCTTTCTCTATGAACCTCGAGAGCCATACTGATGCATGCCATTCTCAGACTGTATGGATTTAAACCACTGCAAACTCAGTCTGCCATAGTTTCATGAGATTCTCAAGTGTCCAGTGGCAGGCCCAGTATCAGGATTTATGGGACCCATAGCACCACTAGCCAGTTTAAGGATTTGTGAGGCCTTAGCAGAGCACAACTGGCACTGTTACTTGTACTGCACACAAAACGCAATAGCACTCACATGATGTTCATCAATAGCTCACTATATAGAACTATAAAATAATCACACAATACTTATAAGCCCAAAGAGTCAGCTGCAGTTACCTATAAAGCTCTCTCTGCTTTGGGAAACATCACTGACAAAGGAAAGCATGGTCAGATAGTCCTCACCCTCACATCTATCCTCTTTGTTTCTTAAACTTTAGTGGTATGCACAAGTGCAATGCCTCAGTATCTAAGAGGACCTTCACGCTTATGTGGCTTGTGGGCCTCACATGCTCAATGAGCAATGCACGTGCTCAGTTGCTATCAGGGGAAAAAACTGTGTGGCTCAATAAATCTTAACAGAAGAATTCCTATCTTCCTACTAGAGGCAAACATTAAGCATGAGGAGAAGTTCTTGTCTTCAGAATCTTTAGCATCATCAGATAAGATTCCGAGGTAATCTCTAGTTTTGTTGTGAAACTTCTTCAGCTTTGTAATAATGGCTTGCAACCAAAAAATCCTAACAGAGTGCAAGGTCTCTTGAAAACAGAAAGGGGTCATACTAACAGAGCATGTGTATCGTCTTTTTTTCATTCTTGCAGTCCACAAGCCAGAAATATGAAGCACAGTGTGAAGGCCCCTAACCATACAGCACTTAGGAACCGCAGGTCCTATAGCATGTGCTACATGTGCTACTAGGATAAACCAGTCATTCCCATTCCCACAAAATCCAGGGCAATACCCAACTCTTCTGTTTGCTTATTGTGACTTCATAGCCTCCTGTAAGGCTGTCTGATGAGGCTATTCTGGGAGGTCATCATTCCTGGCTTAAGGTTTCATCAATCTCATTTTGGCCAGGCATTTGAAAATTGCCTATGATTTTAGGAATTAAAATTTTAGGGTACAAATCAGTGGAGAGCAGTAGCATAGTAAATTCTCTCATAGACATACATGGGAAAGTTTTTTTTTTTAATACATTTTTCTCTTTCGTGGTTGAAGAGCAACTAATCCATGTTGTTCATGAAAATTACCACATGTCTATCATTTGGGAATGGGGTTGTAAATGGACAAGAAAGGGGGTGAGGTGAATTAGAAAACCCCAAGGCAAGACTGGAGAAAGTGCCTAGGAAGGAGGACTGACCAACATATGTGAAATGGTACAGAATAACCACAAGTGAAATTTTTAAAAACATTGTCCACACAGCTTTTCAGGTTTTAAATTACCAGAAACCTTCGGGGGGGGGGGCAGCCTGAGTTTTATGGTGGTTAACTGAGTGAAAACCTAAGCTCAGTGTGAAGCAGCTGTAAAAGTAAAAACCTTTTGTGCCTGAGGTATGCAACTGAGGCTTCAGACAGAAGAAGGCTATTATACTAATCAATCGAACACTCTCATCTAACATGCTGAGTTCATTTTCTGACTGAGCCTTGTCTCATTCACATAATGTGAAACAGAAATCAGGATCTTAACCTGACAAGGAGCCCGTCACCCATGTACAAACATGCCTCATGTCCACAGTAGTTGATATAATAGACTGCTATTGTGAGTGGGTGCTGATTTGTATAGCAGTGTGGGATACCTTTAAATATGTCCAGTCTGAGGATGTGGTCAGGACAAACACCTGCTTATATGGTGGTTGACCCTCCAGCTTGCATAAATCTACCAGGGAGAGGACTGACAGATCATGTCCAGGAGACCATAAATGCTTCTCTGAGATAGGGAGTGATTGCCCCTGCTCTGAAGATAGCAGTGGTACATCCCATCCTAAAGGGACATACTGCCCAGTCTCAAATGTATCACCCTTGAACAAGGCAATTGAACAAATGGGGATTAGGCAACTTCAGGGATTTCTAAATGAAGCAGATGGTTTGGATCTGTTCTAGGCCTGATTATGAGACAAAAATGGCCTTGGTTAAACTGGTGGATAACCTGTGCTGGGAGAAGGATGGGAGAATGTGAGCCTATCAGTTCTCCTGGACCTTTTGGAAGCTTTTGATTCCATCCATCATGGTATCTTTCAGGACCATATTTCAGGGTTAGGACTGGGAGGCACAAATTTGTGGTGGTTTTGTTCCTACCTCAGTTGAGGCAGGATATAAATTTAGAAGAACCCTGCATATTTATGGGACCACTTTTCTGAATACATTCCCCAGAGAGCATTTCACTCAGCCATTGACAACTGGCTATGGATCCATGGCCCAAAGAAATATGTCAGGCCTCAACTTCCTTCCTTCCTAGTGAAATGAGCTCCCATGAGAGATCAGGGCCCTGCCAGAGTTTGCTAAGTTTTGCAGGGTCTGTAAAATGGAGCTCTTCTGCTGGGCCTTTGATTGAGACCAGCCAGGGAACATACTAGAACAACTAAACTGGGCCTTCTTTCCTATCCCCCTCCCCAACCACCACCAATTAATAGAAATATTGACAAGCCAGAACATACCATCATTGGAGCTGAGAAGTGGCAATTGCCAAAACTTATATGTATAGTTTCATTATCAATTACTTATTGTGGAAATTGAAGCACTTGTTTATCACCCCTGAGAGCGAGCAGTATATAAATTAAACAATAAATAAATAGATGCTCCTTTATAAGCCATTTACTGCTCTAGCGGATAGTTCTTCCTCTAAAACAATATATATCCAAAAACAAGTGGGATATTCTGTAATATTAAGAGTTATCTTCCAATTCCTCCCTGGGTTATGGTTTAGAATTTGGGTGGAGAGATGATCTATCTTTTTTCATACATTTTCTGTAAAGCATCTGTGATAAGGAAGGTTTGTGATGCCAGCCGATTCAATACTGAGTCCCTGTTTGGGGGCATCTCAGACCTTTGGGATATGTTCTGCAAATCATCTAACTTTGTGGCTGTCTCTTTGGTTGGAGAATCATTCAAGAGATTGTGAGCTCTGTCTGCATTTGTATCATTTGATAAAAAGGAAGTGGTCGGTAAAGCTTCAAAACTCTCTTCAGGATTATACCATAGTTTGAGAAAACCGCATATGACTGCAGCAACAGCCACCATTCTGATGCAGGGGGCTGTGCTAAGTGGGGCTCCTGATTGTTCACAAAACTTAATTTAATGTGGTGGGTACAGAAGTGGGCGCAAAACAGAGTGGAGTGGCCTCCTCAACCCCACACTTCAGCAGCTGTTAATATAAAAGTAGGATGAAATAAAATAGGATCTTTTCAACTTTCTCATTCCACAGTCACACCCAAACAAGGGGCAGAGGGGTAAGGGAAGGTAAATTTCCCTGGGCGCAATGGACTTTGCCTCTGGTGTTTTAAATAATACATAAACAAATGACTATCATAACCGTTCCTTAGGCACCCAACAAACAGCATAATAAAGTTTATTCCTGACCATTTTTGTTTCAACTGGTTAAAGAGGGTCTGTGATTATGAACACAGATCTGGTTCTTTGCCTCGATGTGCATTCAGGCCAGAATACAAGAGTCAAGAGAACTGTGTGTTGCATTACTGCTGTGTTGTATGTTTGCCATTCTGAGAAAGGACTGTGTGCTGTTTCAGTGGGAAGCACTCTCGTCGGGTAACCTTTGTGTAATGTGTTGTGCACATCTGGAGAGCAACGCTTCCCACAATGCAATGGAATTTTTACTCTCCTGTCGACATCACATGCCTTCTAACCACACCACTGAACTGACAAGCACATGGGCCTGTAATCAACCATCTGCAGTCTTTGTAAAGGCAGGGCTTTCCTGCTCCTCCATCCCCCTCCCAAATTGTTTTTGGATGCCAGCCAACCCTCAGCAACAACATAGGGGCAGAGTGTGATCTGTAATGGGAGGAGGAATCAGCAGAAATCCCCACCTCTTCTTCTGCCAATGGAAGTGCTGTTCTGTCAAAGGAACTGCAAGGCTTGACACCTGCCATAGAACTACAAGGCCAATAAGGGTACGAGGGAGTAAATTGAGTGCTTTATCTTTAAAGAAAACCACACACACACACTCAAAAATCACAGCACCACATTGTGTCATTACGTTAATAAGTGTCAGCACGTAAATCACATGAGTCAAAACAGCTGGCAGCGTGCTCTGTTTACATCGACTGCCATGGTGCCAAATCACAGTTCCTATGCAACAATGTGCATGCTATTTAAATGCAGACGAACACAAACATACATTCTAATTTGGCTGCCGAATAGACTCCAAAAGCAGAGGAGGCCCCTTTCACACTGCTGTGCCAACCGCCTGCTAAGTCTGCGGTTCAACCAGTTGCTGACGTTTAGGGCTCCGTTCTGGGGGTCCACCCTCTCTATTCTGGCTCCTGCATCTATACAAGTTGCTTAACAAACGCTTGACTAACATTACCATGTCGCAATGAGACAGACCAATAGGCAATTCTGTGGTCTGTCACTGCAGCTTTCCGAGGCATTTGGAGCTTTGCTAGTTGACAACTGCATTAATCTGGTACCTTGAAAACTCCATTCCAGGTATTGTTCGACAAATATTTGAACTGCTGCAGAGCTGTGTCTCTGTTTTAATGGAATTTAGCAGATAAGGATCAATTGCTTTCCCGTTGCTCATTACTAATCTCACCTGTCTTCAGCACGGGGCTCACATTGGGATGGGTTTACAAGGACCCATTCTACTCTCTGCAGAATTCTGGGTCTAGCCAGGGAGAAAAGAGTGCTTCTTTTGGCTCACGGCCCCTCTCATCCCCGTTGGTGTGTGATAAAACACCCAGCTTACATAACAGGGAGGAGGAGAACAAGGACTACTGGGATGGACACTACAGGCAGCTGTAGAGAAAGTAATGAATGGGCAAGTGCTAATGAAATGGCAGCATTATGGAAGTAGTATGTTGGAGTACAATGAGATGAGTATCCCATCCTCAGGAATTAGGGCTGGCCTTGCAACATTTCAGCTTTTCCTGTCATTCTTTCTTATATTACCCCTGATCTCATGACATCATGCAAGCTAGGTCTGCGTTGTTCCTCGGCACTTCAGCTTTCTCCGCATTCTTCCAGGTACATATATTTGGCTTGACACCAACACCTGTGGAGGATTCCAAATGCCCCCAGTTATGTCTCTGTCCTATGCGCCCAGATCTTGCCTGTGTAGTGTTGTTAGTGGTGGATTCTATTCTTGCCTTCTACTTCTGTTGCATGGATTGCCTTGCTGCTGGTCAAATGGTGACTTCCTCCTTATTCTTATCTTTCCTCATTGTGGGGTTGATAAGACTTCTCATTCCGATTTGTCACAAGTGCATTTCTAAGTGAATGGCAGTGTATGTGGGAGGCACAATGCCTCAGAAATGCCTCCTGTGAAGATGAAGTTGTGTTTTCTCTAGTTGAACCTTCCTTCCCTTGCAGAAAACTGGTGCTCAGAACATTCCCCCTCCCCAGGACCCAAACTCTTGTTTGAGAGAGGCTATGGGGGTGGGGGGTTGGGCTGTGGAGGTGTCTGGTTGGCCATACGTCCTTTCCAGTGCAGGAAGGGATCTTGGCTCCTTTATGACATTTATTTTCTTCTCTGAGAGCTCAGAGGATACTGATGTCTGTGCCAGAGCTACATTGGCACTGGTGATGCACAAGTGTCTAGAAGTAGTAAAAGGGTACACGTTGCATAATGAGCTGAAACCCCGCCCACCACCTTGCATACTAATTAACATATTTGCATAACCACGCCCCCTGACGTCACCGGAAGTGGCGTCGTCATGTCCCGCCCTGTGCCCCATGCCCCGGAAGTGCCGCCATGTCACCACGCCCCCTTGACGTCACCGGAAGTGCCATCAACATGCCCCACCCATGCACCCCTGACCCAGATGTGCCGCCATTACACCACACACACCCTGACGACACCGGAAGTGGCGTCATCATGCCCTCTGCCCCCTGCCCCCTGCCCCCGGATGTGCTGCCATTATGCCACGTACACCCCCCTCCCTGGAAGTGATGGTGTCATGCCCCCACCTTCTGCCCCGGAAACAATTTCCACAGACCATGCTCCCGCCGCAAACGCAGCCATCTTTTTACACCCCTCGTGACAGCGTTGGAAGTGACGTGCAGCATAGACCAACCCTCCCTACTGCGTCACAACCAATGGGGATGACCAGGTACGGCCATGTGTTCCCTCTAGCAACACGCCCTGTCACCTCTGGCCAATAGCAAAGAGGCTGGGACAGCCCCCCCTCCCCCTCCCAAAGAAGTGATTTTAGGAAAGAAGCCACTTGTGCTAGCAGACACTCACCACGGCTCTTGCTGAAAACATGGAGACTCCTAGCAGGCCCCTGATGCTCACCACAGCAGCCCCGAGGGTCAAGCCTGATTGGTGCCGAATATTTAACTGTCCGCCTTCAGAAAGCCATCATGCTGCCAGCCATGCTGCAGATGAGACAGACTTGAACAAGGTGACTCCTAGCAGGCCCCTGATCCTCACCACCCCACCACCGGTGTTGAGGCCTAATGCAAAAAGGCAATATATAAGTGATAGTGAGGATGAAGAGCTTGTTCCTGCCAAGCTCCATTTTCCATCACCAGTTGTTGACCATGAGACTCAGAGCCGCATGGGTTTTGGCAAAGCAGCTGCAGACATGATGTCTGGAAGTGAGGAAATGTGGCAGAAGCTGCTGGAAGATTATCCGGATACACAGGCATTGATTTTACCAGAGGATTCCTCAGCACAGGTAAATTGAAAAAATGGCCACTAAAGGCGGAGGTGGGCAGGAGGAGGGAAGGGGGGGGGAGAAACCCAAAGGGACAGTATCAAACGTTTAAAGTAAATATTCTATTTATTTTTCTAGGCCCCCGCCATCAGCCAGCCAGAATTTCATTCACCAAGTTCTACAGAACCAGCGCATGTCTTGGTTGACCACGAGACTCAGAGCCGCATGGATTTTGGCAAAGCAGCCACAGACATGATGTCTGGAAGTGAGGAAATGTGGCAGAAGCTGCTGGAAGATTATCCGGATACACAGGCATTGATTTTACCAGAGGATTCCTCAGCACAGGTAAATTGAAAAAATGGCCACTAAAGGCGGAGGTGGGCAGGAGAGACACCCAGAGGGACAGTATCCAAGTTTAAAGTAAATATTCTCTTTATTTTTCTAGGCCCCTGCCATCAGCCAGCCAGAATTTCCTTCAACAAGTTCTACAGAACCAGCGCATGGCTTGTTTGGGGAAGAAATTTCTGATTCCCAGCTGCTGTCTATAACAGAGATCTCTCTGGATCAGGTAATTTTGGAGAGAGAGAAAAGTCATTTAAAAAGTCTGTGGGGGTGAGGCGGGGATATGTCTAGCATTTACCAAGCAGTAAAAAAAAGATTTTAAAATGTGTTTGAAATCCTTTTTAACAGGAACAGCCACCTACCACCACATTGCCTATATGTATGAGGCCCAGCGAGAGAATTGGCGCTATGAGGGAAGCTCTAAAAATGGATATCGATGAGGTTTTGGACTTTATCCCCCCAAAAAGGCATAAGGCTGCCATGCGAAGCCTTGTGAGGGCCTCTGTTTATGGTATTTTAAAACATTGTATTGGAGAATATTTGCATCAGCTGTGTGAAGGCTGTTCTTTAATGTTACCTGCCCAACGTGATCACGATTGTCTTACATGGCCACCTAAGTTTTTTGATCAGAAGGTTAAGTTTATATGTGATGAGTTATGCTGTACACAAATTGCAGTTATCATAACATCCATAGGTTATGCACTAAAATGCCTGGCTTTCACTCAAGAAAATATGGATGAGATTTTCAACCTTTTAAGCACTATAGGTGACGCCGCGGACTCAAGAAAAGCCCTTGAAAGAATTTTGAAAAAAACTGATAAAAGAATGTTACAGTTTGTTAAAGATTATATTAAGGATAAACACTACAAGAGTTTTGTAACTCGCCATGGAAAATAAAACTGTGACACTGTTGTAATTCATGAGCAAGACATTACATCTTCTTTTACTGACTGTAAATAAATCTGTAAATAAAGAAACCATTTTGTTTAAAACACAGGCCTGTTTTTTCTTGCCTGGGCATGTCCCAGTGGAAGGGGGGGGGGGGTTTACCATAGCTTTTCAATTTGCAAGGGATATTAGTACAATCCTATTAGCCCCAATTGGGGGGGGGGCTCTTACGCACACAACAGAGTATTGGAGGGAGGTTGGGATACCCAAAATTATATAAGCCCCATTTACAGCAATAATAAAATATAAGCGCTTACCAGAATCCAAAAGCAGGCCATGTGGGACACATTGCTGGAGTGAGGGGGTGGGGTGGGGTGGGGCCTGGGTGAGGGAGGAGCATTTCCATGGAGCCTGCAAATCACCTGACGCCAACGGCGAATCATGGGACAGCTTTTACACAAAGGAGATTAGAATGTTTTAAAGGGATTAGCGCATCTGTAGGCTTCCTCTTTCTCAGTTCCACAGAAAGGAGCCAGCATCACCATCTCCATAGCTTGGCTCTTTCTGGCCATTCAGTGTGAAACCAAGGCAGAGGCAACACTAGGTAAGTTTTTAATGCATATTTTCCTTTAGTAATGGGTAAATTGAATTATGTAGGAGCAAAATGATTTTAAAAGTAACTGGGGTAAAAACATAGATTTAAATGGGGAGGCCTTGCTTGTCTGAAGCAGCAGAATAAAGTTTGAGTCCAGTGGCACCTTTAGACCAAAAAAGTTTTATTTTATTTCATGGGCACCCACATTTTTTCTCTGTTTCTCATTTTTAATCTAGTGATAAACTAAATCAATACCCCACAATGTTTGAAGGGAGCCCTTCCAAGCAACCAGGTATGTTTTTTATATATTTAGAATATTATTTTTTGGCCCATGTGGGCAACTGTGGTTCAATCATGTGGTTCTACCCCTAAGTTTATCCTTATTTTGCTGTTCCCCCATTTAGTACAAAACAGCTCAAAAGAATCTAAGACTTTATCCAAAGATGAGGTGCTAAGAAGGTTGCAGCCAGGTATATTTAAACTATTTGAAATGCATGATATTTTCACAGATTTGGGAGATGGGGGGGGGGGTGATGAAACCATGTGATTATTTCATGGGAATTCATTTCTCTTGACCCCCTAGATGATGAGGATGATTTCATTCCTGAATCCTTTATTAAATATCGCAAGCGCTGTAAAACTCCACAGGATTCCTTTCAGAAAAAAGAGACAGGCTCCAAAAGCAAACGCCTGCAGAAAGGTATTGTATAAATAGCTGGTTTGGATATTTTGTTGTGCTTGTGATAGACATACAGGAAGGGGGGTGTGTAATCAGCACATTTCTCTCTCTCTCCTCACACAGAAAAAATATCATCCAAACAAGCCTCAAATTTTTCCGCTCTGTATCAGCCCCCCTGCCTGGTCTCACAACATGAAAATACCAGTGCCCCTGCCCATTTGGTTCAGAACTGCAGCTCGAAAGAATCTAAGACTTTATCCGATAATGTTGTTCTAAGAAGGTTGCAGACAGGTATATTTAAATATTTGAATTGCATACTTTTGTGATAAAATGCAGGGAGGGGTATGCTAAAAATACAATTTATAAGGCCATGTGTGAGGAACAAAGCCGGGAAACTTATCTTCATTTTTTTCTCTCCCAGACCCAAATTTGTTCTGTATGTATACATGCCCACGACTGGTCCTGAAACCTGTAACGGGGTGCAAAGCAACAGAGCCAACTCCCCTGAAGCAGCAACAGATCTGCGTGAAAGAAACATCAAAACCAACCAGCCCAAAAGAATGCGGTAAACCACAGCGAACACTCAAACACCAAACTGCACATAAGCGTAAACAAAAGAGCAATGGTTCTGAACACCCCCGCAAAAAACATAAAATAGACACTACTGATACTGAATCTAAAGTATTGTGTGACATAAGAGCTTTGGTTAACAATTATTCAGACCCTAAGGTGACCTTGCAGGCCGTGCGTAATCTTATTGGCACCACTTTCAAAAATTCAGAAACTGCTGAAGCCAGTATAAGTGCTGATAGGGGGTTCAGGCAAAGGGGGGTTGGGAGGGTCATAGGGCAATTGCCCACACACCAAAGAAAAAGCAAACACTTGAAATTGAAAAAGCTACGGCAAGGAGTAATTCTCAATAGCCGGAAAAATGAAAAAATGGTTAAGTCTCGACAAAAAGAATATGAATCTCCTGACAATGGCAGAAATCCTGAGAGACCAGACAATTGCCCCATTGGCTCTGAGGAAGAGGCTCCCACTACTTCTCAATTAGATATTAACCACGCAGCCACCCCTGTATGTGACCCTCCTGAGGAAATCCCCATAGAACGGCCTCCACAAGAAGTTCCCCAACCTCCTGATATGCCAAGAGTTTACCTAGAAAGGCTTGGACATTGGGAAAGGCAACTGCAGTGCTTGCCAATGGATCAATATTCAGAAGTTTTCAGATTTGTTAACTTGGAGCAGTTAGGCCACCCAATGCTAGCACAGGAAGCTATCCGTCAATCTATACAGCAGCTTCTGAATGAGATGGGTGATAGAGTGCAGGAGGGAGATTTAGTTCAGCTACATCTTGATGGAGGGGGTCTAACTAATCCTCTGCGATCCGTGAGGAGGCCATTGGGTGGATTCCCAGCTGATGATTTTATTAACCAGATGGCAAACCTCATGCAGAGTAACGCTGAAATCCATCTTCATGGCTCCCTGCGCTTAGTTATGACTGTAATTAGAAACAGAGGTGGGAAAGGAAGGAGGGTTATAAGTACTGTCCTTTACAGTGAGGTTATCCATAAGAAGAAGCACCACTTATTAGATCCTGATAATGTAAATGGTAACTTGTGCTTTGGTATAAGTCTTTTGGGTGTTATGGAAGAAAAACTGGTCACCATTCCAGAATTAGCCCAAAGTGCCCGCCAATTGTATAGAGATCTTAGTTTTTCTGATGAACAGAAAATATTACTGTCTGATGTGACCACATTTGAAAGTCACTTAAAGGTGAATATAGGTGTTGTGCTACATAGTGGAAAAGGCTGGGAAATTTTTAGATCAGGCCCCCCAGCATACCCCCAAACATACTTCCTCTTGCTACATGACGAGCACTATTTTGGGGTGAAAAATATAAAGGGTTTTTTTGGCCAAAGAAATTACTGTGCTGTATGTAGCAATGTTTATAGCCACTCACACAACTGTAAGTATAGATGTCGCTTATGTTTGGACCCCCGATGCGGTCAGCAGCTTCAGCAGCAGCAGGAGGAAATGTGCCCTAATTGTAAAGTATATTGTAAATCCAGAGTCTGCTTAGAAAGGCACATGGCTTTGTCAAACATATGTAAAACTAAAATCTATTGCAAATCTTGCTTAGCCTATGCCCCAAAGAAACATGTCTGCAGAGTTCGTTGTTGTAAACAATGTAAGGATGTTGTCGGAGATATAAACAAGCACTACTGTTTCATGCCCCCTATCAAACATTCTGAAATAACAGAGAAATACATTTTTTATGATTTTGAATGTATGCAAGAAACTGGCATACACATACCAAATTATATTTATGCAATGGGTTTAGAAGAGAGTGATACCTGGGAATTCAAAGGAACTGACTGTGTTTCTGATTTTGTTAAAAGGTTCATTGCCAAAAAATTCAGGGGTTACACTTTCCTAGCCCACAATGCAAAAGGTTATGACAATTACTTTATAATTAGACAGCTTTTGGCAGAGAAGATAGATGTGGACCTCATCACACAGGGTGGCAAACTGATGTGTGTAACTGTTAAGAAGCTGAACATCAAGTTTCTGGACAGTTTAAACTTTTTGCCTATGAAGCTGGCCAAAATGCCACAAGCCATGGGTTTTGAGGGTTGCAAGGGCTTCTTCCCCCATTTCTTTAACACTGCAGCCAATTCTAACTATGTGGGTCCATTACCTAAGATGGAGGATTATGGTATTGATAACATGATGGCAGGTGAGAGAGCCGCGTTTATTTCCTGGTACCAGGAAAACCAAGGCTCTGTATTTAACCTCCAAAAAGAGCTGGCCTATTACTGTCAGCAGGATGTTAGAATCCTGAGAAAGGCCTGTCTCCTGTACAGGGGAGAAATTATTGCCATGTCCTCAGTTGACCCTTTTAATTATATAACTCTTGCAGGTGTTTGTATGTCCATGTACAGACACATGTTTTTAAAGCCAAGTACAATTGCCCTGCTGCCACACGACCATTACCACAGACAAACAAAGAGATTTTCAACCTCTTCTATACAGTGGCTGCTATATCTTGAGCATAAAGAAGGTTATGAGATACAGCATGCATTAAGAGGTGGCGAGTTTCAAATAGGCCCTTATTTTCTTGATGGTTATGCTGTAGTTGGAGGGCAGCCCACAGCTTATGAATTTGAGGGTTGTTTCTTCCATGGCTGTCAAGAATGTTTCAGCCCCACTGACAGAAATCCACTGACAGATTCATCCTTTGGTGACTTATACTATAGAACACAAAGGAAAGAAAGTTATTTGAAAAGCCAGGGGTTTGCAGTTAGGATCCTGTGGGAACATGAGTGGAGGGACATGGTGAAGTTTGACAGCGAACTTAGAGCTTTTCTGAGTGAGAATAAATTCCCATCACCTCTCTGCCCCAGAGACGCTCTCTTTGGGGGCCGGACAAATGCTATTTGTCTATATTACAAACCTAAGGTGGGTGAAAAAATACACTATTATGATTTCACCAGCCTGTACCCGTTTGTGAACAAGACAAAGAAATATCCAATTGGACATCCGCAAATTATTTATAAGGACTTTGCCCCATTATCTGAATACTTTGGCATTGCCAAAGTTAAGATCCACCCGCCTCGAGGTCTCTTTTTCCCTGTTTTACCCTTCAAAGTGGAGGACAAACTACTATTCCCATTGTGTCGCACATGTGCTGAGACTAAGCAGAGGGTGAGATGTGGGCACTCTGCTGAGGAAAGGGCTCTAGAAGGGACATGGTGTACTGTAGAACTAATGAAAGCTATAGAGAAGGGGTACAGGATCATGTCAATGAGTGAGGTGTGGCACTTTGCAGAATCCTCTGAAGAACTGTTTTCAGATTATATTAAGCTTCACCTCCGCCAAAAACAGGAGGCTTCTGGTTATCCGAGCTGGTGTACAGATGATGAAAAAAAGGCAAAATACATTGCAGATTACTTAGAGAAAGAAGGTATTCAACTGCGTGCCGATCACATAGCTGTGAACCCTGCAAAGCGGCAAATTGCAAAACTTTTTCTAAATTCTTTGTGGGGAAAGTTTGGTCAGCGTTCAAACTTAGTAAACACCAGCATAGTGAGGGATGCAACCCAGCTTTTAGAATATGCCTTTTCTCCAGCCTATGATATTTCTGGTTTTGATGTTATTGATGATGCAACAGCAAGTGTCTCCTGGAAACATGCAAAAGATACATTTACTTTATCAGGTAATACAAATGTCCTGATTGCCTGTTTTACAACTGCTTATGCCCGCCTAGAACTTTATGATTTACTAGACAAGCTTCAAGATCGTTGCTTGTACCATGATACTGATTCTGTGATTTTTGTGAGTAGGGAGGGGGACTGGAATCCTCCTTTGGGTGATTATTTAGGCGATCTCACAAGTGAGATCCCGCCAGATGAGCATATCACAGAGTTCACGTCGGCTGGGCCCAAAACCTATGGATATACTCTGTCAGGGGGTAAGGCATGTATGAAAGCCAAAGGAATCACACTCAATGTTTCAAATTCTGAGAAAATAAACTTTGAAACATTGAAGGATCTGGTACTAGATTACAGCCCAGAGCAGCCTCCTAAAGAGATCCGAGTCCAGCAGCCCTCCATCATAAGAAACAAAAATCAGTTTCTCATTGAGACAGGGCCACTTAAGAAAACCCTGAAAGTTGTTTATGATAAGAGGATCCTTGTGGATGATTATAAAACCCTGCCATATGGTTTTTAGAATGGACGTGCGTTGGAAACATCCATTTTCTGCAGTTGTGGCGGGGCCTAGCAACTGTGGCAAAAGTTTCTTTGTTAAAAACATTTTGGACAATGCCCAGCATGTACTTTCTGTAATGCCTGAAAATATCGTGTATTTTTATGGACTTTGGCAAAAGTTATTTGAAGAACTCCTTTGTAAGTACCCATTTGTAAAGTTTGTTGAAGGGTTGCCTGAAATACTTAACGATGATCAGCTGCTGCCTCCTAATAAAGTAAATATGATCATAGTAGATGATTTGATGGACTCTGCTTGTGAAAATCCTGAGATTGAAAGGGCCTTTACTAAATACGTACATCACCGGAATCTCAGTATTTTATTTATTACTCAGAATATTTTTTTCCGTGGAAAAAGCAATAGAACCATCAGCTTAAATACCAAATATCTGGTACTGTTTAAAAATCCCAGGGACAAATTGCAGATTGCAACATTGGCTCGTCAAATGTACCCTGGAAAGTCACAATTCTTTCTGGAGGCTTTTGAGGATGCCACACAAAAGCCTTATGGATATCTGGTTGTGGATTTAAATACTTCTACACCAGATTCTTACAGGCTAAGAACTGGACTTTTCCCACCGGAGTGGCCTGTGGCATATGTCTTAAAAACAAAACAGACCTCCACTGCATACAAAAGGAAACCGCAAGTCCCTTAAACATCCTGTTTCCCTGAATCCTCTGAAGAGCAACATGTCCAGACGGATAAAGAGGAATTTGGCTCTCCTAAAAATACTTATCAAGGCTTCGCCGCAACAGAGGAAAGCAGTTCTTTGCTCAGCTTCGGATGATCTGGTTGCAGCAATCTCTGAAATCGCTCTCAATACTTTAAAAGGCAACATCCCTCTATCACCGCGCCAAGTATGCGTACTGAGGAAGCGGCGGACTTTTATTAAAAATCTGAGTAACAAAAGAATATCTCTGAAAAAGAAGAAGGCGCTGGTCAAACAATCTGGGGGCTTTATAGCACCTCTGTTAAGCTTTGCCATTCCCCTCCTAACTAGCCTTCTAACAAACCAGTAATGGAATATGCAGAAAAAATGTACCTGGTTCCTAGCCACCAGTTGGAACACTTAAGGAATCCACCCCTTAAAGAGGAAAACATCAGAACCACCACAATGCAATCCTTAAATACTGAAATGAAGGGGGCTCTCCAAAGGCAAGATTTATCAGAATATGACAAGGCCAAGCATTTTGAAGCACTGCTTCAAAAGTATTTGGCTCATGTGAAGCAGGGGGAAACTGAAAAATCAAAACTTAGCCTGTTTCTGCCTACACCAGAGGTTACTTCTGCAGAAAGCCCTGCAAGTTCTGACGTGGTCTTCCAAGAAATCATAGACACCCTGCCTGCTAGATACAAAAGCCGTGCAAAGGTGCTGTTCAACAAAATGAAACAAAACAAAAATATTTCTTCTTGGGATGACAGTGGAACGTTTGTATACAGAGGGGAAAACATAAAGGGTTCTCATTTGATGGATTTAGTGAAGGCGATTACTCAAACAAATGACCTGTCTAGCCATAACATACCAAAAGGCTGGGAGGTTTTCATGAAAGCCATGGCTGAAATGAACCTCCCATCTTCTGTTGTGGGTAACCTGACTAATCGCCATTCCTTGGAACATCTAAAGAACCCAAGTCCTGGTACAGGGACACCACCGCTTTCTCGCAGAGCTTCTAAAAAGCGTCAAGCTACAACACCGCCCAACTGGATAAGCTTGTAATTATGTAAAATAAAATTTCTTTGAAATTGAACTGGTGTATTTTTTTCTTAAAAAAAAAAGACAGACAAAAGTCACTTTTAAACCCTCATGAGGGCACTTTATTGAAAGTCAATATTATTGTGGTGTTGGTGAAACATGCTGCAAGAGACACATGCCTGGGGTTGTACAAAGAAGTTGGGGGCAAGCCTGGACATGCCTTTCTTGTTTTTTACAACCTGCTCCACCATTAGGTCATTCTGTGCTAGATCATCGGAGTAGAGTTCTTGAATTTGTTCAAAAGAAAGCCCCTTGCTGCGCAGCTGCAGAAAGAATATGCAGTGATATCCACAGACGACAGAGTCAGAGGCTTGCAGTTGTCGGGGCTGGAATACAGTCTCACTGGCATTTTGCCTCAAGAATCTGACAATAGTTTTTGGAAATAAGGGGCTGTTTGGAGGGTGTCCATAAGAGTCAAAGAACTCGCCACGTCCATCCTTTTCCAAGTATATGGCAAGCCAATGTTCTCCAGGGAGGTTGTGGGGGTGGGTGTTCACAACTAGCCCGGCAGGTCTTCGATGCAGTCTTTGTTTGGGGAGCCAATCACTTGGAAACACTCCTGAGAAAGTCTTTTTAGTGTAGTGGTTTGTAGATAACACAGCTGTTAGCTGGAGGGTGTCCATGTTACATATAGTCAAATAAAACGTTTCGCCTATGATTTATCTCTATGACATTGTCGAAAACGCCATAGACCACCATATTGACAGTGTGAGGCAATGCTCTAGCAAAGCGCACTTCAGCTCGCAGGTTTCCAGTTTTAATCAAGGAATAGTGATCTGCACATTCCTGATCTGGGGAAAGGTCAAAAGCAAACAGTGTGTAGCCACTTGCAAACTCCTCACGGTTCACTAACAAAGATCTGTCTTTCATGTGTTTGCCAGCTGCCTGAACCAGATGCATGTATTCCCTAACGCAGTTTCCAGCACCAAAGTCAGGTTGCAATGGCTTAGCAGGTATCTGTTCACCATCCATGTAGAGTGCCACAAAATTGATATCATAATGCTTAAAGTTAAATGGATTCTTATTGTGGGCCCCGCTGAAGGAATCATTATCCACCAGGCCAATCACTAACAACTTGGGCAATTGCCCCAAAAAGAGATTCTCCTGGTTGCTGACACGACTCCCAGCAGGGATGCTAAATACTTTCATGCCCACACGGTCCACAGGGTATTTTGCATTAGCTGTAAAGAGTGCCTCTGCGTGGCCTAAACGGACACCAGGAGCTACTCGTACTTTCTTTACAAAAAGGGAAGCAGTCAAGATCTGTAATTTGCAAGCCCTGTTCAGATCATCCGTCATGAGGCAAAAGGCATCTTTGCTGCGTGTCAGTTTAATTTTCACATCCACTCCATTTAGCATAAGTTTTTCTTGAAAAAACAAGTCACTGTGAAGGCGGCCGAGCAGATCTACTTTTCTGCTTTCAGCTGTGAAGGCGGCTCTTTTAACAAACCCCTTATTATCTCCATCCAGGGCAGTTGATTCATGTTCTCCATGGGTGTCTTTGTAAAACAGGCCTGAGGAGAACTGAGTGGATAGGGTGTCTTCACTATAATTGAGGACAGCTTCTATAAAGGCCCTGTAAGGGTAGCAGTTGTTACTCTGGCTGACGAGACGGTCCCCCAATGTCACATCCAACTGGCTAAAGAGGCCGGCGATCGGGTAATTCACCAGACTTACCCTTGCACCTCTGTCAAGGTTTGTCCCATCCTCTTTGACAATTTTGCAGCATAGGTAAAGCAGGGTGTTATTTAAATCCAAGTAATCTTCACCATTTCCAGCGATGAAAAACTCGAGTGGCGCTGTTTCTGACAATGCTGCTAGGGGTGGGACTTCAATATATAGGCACCTCTCAATGCTAGTTTGCGTAGGTGCTATTTGGAAAAGGTCTAATTCAGATTTCGTGCATTCTTGTGACCCGTCGTGAATAAAAGCCATTGCAGTTTAAAATATATTTCCGGGGCTCGGAGGTCGTCTTCCTACCCTTCTCTTTGCCTTCTGCTTCTGAGGTGGCCGCCGCTTAACAACCTTCCTTTTAGCAGGTCGTGGGGGTCCGGTAAGTTGCACACGTGATGCTTTTCTTTTAACCCCTCGCTTTCTTGGAAGGTACATGAGGCCTGACCCATCTTGCGGCCCAGGCGGACTCACTCTTTTCAGAACAGCTTCAGAAACATGACCTACAACGTCTTTAGCAAGATTTCGGGCAGCAGATTTCACATGGGGCTTTATGAGCTCAAATCCCCTTCTCAAAAGAGGGACAGCTTTTCGAAAAAGGCTCCGGAATATGCCCCCTACCCCTGCCCCATACATAACCGGGGCTCCATGGTAACCAGGGAGAGCATAACCGGCTTGGTTCTTGTAATAATTCCTATAAAGTTCTGGGTCTCCATAGCTTTTTATAATGACCATCCTGGTGAGCTTAAAAGAGCAGGCTTTTCCGAGGACGAAAGTGAAGCTTCACAATCACCTTACCAAAACGAAATGACACGTTCTTGTTCTGGTCAGTCTTTATTTCAATAGTGATGGTATCTATGTGTTGCTTATTCACAGGGACATAATGAGGCTTGTCATAGATGTTGTTGATACAGTCACCGGTCTCCCCATGGACAGGAATACAGCGCAGTAATGGTACATATGCATCACCCACAATTTGGTGGTCCACAATATCTGTGTAAATGTACAATGTATTGAACCCCCCTGTAATGTCCGCTGTGAAGCGTACTTTTTGGGCAGGCTTAAGCGGAAATAACCCTAAAATATGTGACAATTCTGTAGTAGCTGAAAAACTGCAAGTAGATGACGCTTTTAGAGTGACCTTCCTAAGCACTCTGTCATACTCCAGGCTCAGTTCAGCGGGTCGCGAGTGAGACTTTATAAGGCTGTTGATTTTCTCAATCAGAGCAGGAATGCTTGAATAATAGCCACTGGGGAGTTTGAAAGTCCAGCGCTTCTCCTTATCGAGGATTGTAAAGGCGGCATCATCATTCAGAGCATACCAGCTGTGAGGATATTGTATCTCCACCAACCCTACATCCCAGGCCCCTGGTAGGTCAATTGGCCGTGCTAGACGGATGGTAAAGGCAGAAGCAGTGTTCTGTGGGAAAACCGTGGCGCATGCATTGCTAGGAAGGGTGATGTAAAATCCGCTGTCAGCCATTTTCTTCCGGTGCAGGCTCACAAAGTTGAGATGCAGGAACCCAGCTGTTAAATTTATCAGGCCACCCTAGCCACTTCACTAGCTGGTATTTTCTCTTGCCTCGTCCTTTTGATGCTAAGATTTTTTCAATTCGATACACTCTGCCTCCTTTAGTTTTAACTTTCTGTAACTCTTCAGGATAGAATGACCCTAGGACAGGATCTCCAGCATAATCTTTTAACCGGTACACAGGTCTGTGTCCTCTTGGGATTACCTGTTCCACTATGAATATTTCCCCCGTGTAACTCTGCTCATATCCCTTTGCAAAAAGTCCTTTGCTTTTAGACACTCGAACATGGTCCCCTTTTTTAAAGAAAGGCCTCTCTCCCTCCTTTTCATTTGTTCTCACATAGTCTCCGTAAACCGTTTTCCAGACTGTCTGTGCATTAGTTGAGTTTACATCCACAGGGCGGGCCCTGATTGTCCTGTGAAAACTGTGGTTGTAACTTTGTATGAGTAGCGACAGCACGTCAATGTATCTGAACGTATTGTTGGCAGTAAAATACCTCCACATTTTTGTTTTTAAGGTCCGATTGAAGCGCTCCACAATGGCAGCTTTGACTTCATTATGGGTGAAAAAGTGGTGAACTCCGTGCTGCTTTAGCACCCTGCTTACAGCCTGGTTTAAAAACTCTTTCCCCTTATCTGTTTGGAGCTTGGCAGGAATTCGATTCTTCTTAAATATATCTTTAAAGGCTTTGGCCACCCGCTCACCTGTCTTGTCTTTTAAAGGAATGCCCCATGCAAATTTTGAGAGTATGTCAACCACTGTTAAAATGTACTTGTAGCCATCATTATATTTAGAAAACTGTTGCATGTCCACTAAATCAGCCTGCCATTGTGCATCCAGGCCAGAAACTATGGTTTTGTTTCTCTTAAAGCGGACCCTGGCCTGCTTATGCAGAGTGTAAGCATCTTGTTCTGAAAGCCAGGTAGTAACATTTTTTCGAGTAAGAGTTTTGCAATGCTTTTTGGCTTCCTGGAATAGTGGGCTCACGCCACCAAAACTCCCTACTTCTCCAGGTGTATAATATATATGCCTTAAGACTCCCTCTTTGTCATGCATCTCCATCACTGCCCCCTCTTAGCCCCAGAATGACCACACAAGACTAAAAAACAAACACTTTTATTGTAACAAAAACTATAGCTTCCTCTTCAGTTTCCCCTTTTTTGTCTTTTTTGTCTTTTTCTTCTTTTTCTTCTCACGTGGGGTCACACTGGTACAAAAACACGATGTGCAAGAGAGGTTCACGTTAACAGGGTTACCGATGTGCAGATTTCCAAAAGCCTGGATAAAGCGCTCATCAAGCTGTCCAAACAGAATAATAAACAACTGGTAAGTGTAATAGAACTCCTCAATGGACTCCCTAGTTTCATTATACAACCCACAAACAAAAACACTTTTTTTACCTGTTTACCTGGGCATTGAATGCTTTGTCTTCCATTTCCATGGATTCATTAAAAGCCTCGTCATGTTCTGTGTCCTTTTGAGTGAATGCGTTATTTTCCATTTCCATGGTTTCATTAAAAGCCTCGTCATTTTCTGTGTCCTTTTGAGTTTCCTCATCTTCAGATTCCTCCACAGGATTCCGGTGCATGCAACGCAAAGGATTGGGTATCCCCAAGTCCGCCTCATCTGCAATATGGCCTGTAACAGGATGGGTTCCCCAAGATGGTAGTATAGTACTTTCTATGTTTGCAAGGCCATTTACTTCAGCAGTTGTAGGGCATTTGGCCAAGCTATCCATAGTTGCTGTAGGGAGGTTAAATACCAGGCACCTCATGGCAGCATTAGGTCTCAGCATGGGTGGTGGGGTGGTGAGGATCAGGGGCCTGCTAGGAGTCTCCATGTTTTCAGCAAGAGCCGTGGTGAGTGTCTGCTAGCACAAGTGGCTTCTTTCCTAAAATCACTTCTTTGGGAGGGGGAGGGGGGGCTGTCCCAGCCTCTTTGCTATTGGCCAGAGGTGACAGGGCGTGTTGCTAGAGGGAACACATGGCCGTACCTGGTCATCCCCATTGGTTGTGACGCAGTAGGGAGGGTTGGTCTATGCTGCACGTCACTTCCAACGCTGTCACGAGGGGTGTAAAAAGATGGCTGCGTTTGCGGCGGGAGCATGGTCTGTGGAAATTGTTTCCGGGGCAGAAGGTGGGGGCATGACACCATCACTTCCAGGGAGGGGGGTGTACGTGGCATAATGGCAGCACATCCGGGGGCAGGGGGCAGGGGGCAGAGGGCATGATGACGCCACTTCCGGTGTCGTCAGGGTGTGTGTGGTGTAATGGCGGCACATCCGGGTCAGGGGTGCATGGGTGGGGCATGTTGATGGCACTTCCGGTGACGTCAAGGGGGCGTGGTGACATGGCGGCACTTCCGGGGCATGGGGCACAGGGCGGGACATGACGACGCCACTTCCGGTGACGTCAGGGGGCGTGGTTATGCAAATATGTTAATTAGTATGCAAGGTGGTGGGCGGGGTTTCAGCTCATTATGCAACGTGTACCCTTTTACTACTTCTAGAGTTTAGGATTGAGCTGCCCATATGTCAGGCTGAATGAGATCTAAATTTCATTCTTTCTTGGGCAGCAATACATTACTTCTCCCAGCTGCCAGCATAATGGGAAGCACAGAAGCATCTTAAAAAAATGGACCAGAGTGCCACTTTTTACACAGGACTGAACATCAAATCTCACTGCTTCTAATGAGTTTTTTTTTCCCTCTCCCAGCTTTGTCTTTATCCCTTTTCATGTTATCTTTCTATGAATATTCCAGCAAATGATTTCAGTCACAGATGAAGGGGAGAAAAAATGCTGAATCTGTGAACATAAGGAAATAATTGAGAGTACTATCTTTGAGTAAAGTGAATTTTTAAATTCGTTAAAAGCACATATTTGCACCAGAAAACCCAAGTCTAATGGATTTATACTCATCCAATTAGGGAACCAGAACGATGCTATCCAATTTGTCTGTCCATTTAAAGTCTAACAAAACCCGAATTCTGTGCATTAAACACTCTAAATAAACTGCTTTCACAAAAAGCTACAGATTGTTGGGTTCCCCCCCCCCTCAGTAATTAGTCTAGAGAAATTTTCAAACAGTCAATAACTTTGTGGCAGGAAATGGTGATCTGCAAAACGGGCAATCCAGTAAGATCGCAACAGGCAAACTACACAGCTAGATTTTAAACATGCCTTGTTTCAAAACACGTATTTGGTGAAGAGCCTGACTGATATTTTGTAAACCACAGCCAAAGCTTTTGGAAATGCAGGGACAGGCTCAGCCATGGGAACTTCAAAGAACCTTTGTGGGATTTGTGAACAATTCAGATGTGCCCCCGCATTCTCTTTTGATGAGGAACTTTCCCCCAGAACCTAGCTTGGAAATAGAAGAAGGATGATATCAAGTGTTTTATCCCTGATATTTAGATCCATTAACTTGGCCCCTATCTTTATGAGGATTTTGGGCTCTTTTTGCCCAACAGACCTCTACAGAAATGAGAAACAAGACTCTGGTATTTGGAGCCAGTCTTCTCCCAGCTTTGGCCTTGTGCTTCACCATCAGCCTGGGCAAGTGGAGATGCCTGCCTTCCCAAGGGAGGCATTTGTTGCACAGTGTTACCTGACACCACACCTCTTTCACACACACCTTCTTCAGGGTCTTATGAGGCTGGGGTTGAGCTGGAACATGCTGGCTGGGGGGGGGAGTACCTCTTTCCCCTCTACCTTAATTTTGCTTAGAAGGGCTTAGACTATTTCATGGCTGTTGCTAAGGCTCTAACTAGGACAAGTGGCAGGAATAGAGCAGGTTCTGTCTTGTAAGGGAAACTAGGAAGCAATGTACTGGCTGGAGATGGTTCCTGAATCAGACTAAGCTGTCAGCTAAACCCTAATAGCGTGATCATGTTCACTACCTCTTGACACAAATCTTATGCACAGGTAAGGAAAAGCTGAGCTGAGCTTTTATCAGGGCTGTGGTTGTCCACATTGTTAGCAACACACTTCATCCTATTGCTTGGGAGTGTTTTAAAAAGTTGCACAGGACAGTTGCCAATAATAAACCTTAATTAACCCATCTTATAGGTAGTTTGTCTTTGTTTCAGGGATCTGTTATTCTTATTGTTATTCTTATTGTTAAGATTTTTTGCCCGCCACTATAAGCAAAGCCATCTTGCAATGGGTTACACAATAGTAAAACTCCAAATAAAATTCATAAGATATCATTAATCACCCCATTAAAATATCCCGGCAGCTAAAAACCTATCCTCCACCCACTCACCCCAGTTCAGATAGCTCCCTCTCTGTGCCTCAAGGGAATGATCTATGGATGCCAAAATTTCAATGGTTCAGTAAGCAAAACAAGACAATAATTCTTTAATTTTCTGTATGTTTTTCCTCCCTTAAATTGATTCCTCACCCATATAATGAATGCATTTTCAATGTGCTTGGTGCTTCAATAAATCAGCTTTCTGCATTTAAATGACATATGTTGGATGACATCTTGCCTTGGATTGGAGAAGCCCCTGGAGGAACAGTCTCTTGAGTTGGATGAAGGTCCTTAGTCTGGAGGAAGTCAAATTTCGTTTGTTGGAGTGATGGGGCACATATTTGTAGACATAAATATTCTATGACTTGAATGCTAATATGGTGCAATGTTCTTTATACACCAGGCCAACAAATATACTAGAACAAGAGTACACACACAAACACATCTACCTATCTATCACCTATCTATCTGAAATAGGGGTTAATCACTCATTCCTAAAGCCCAGTTGCTGTCAGTCTGGATAATTCATGGTTTTGTGAAATTAGAACTGACACCACATTTTGCCTCGAGTAAAATTGCATGGTAAATTTAAAAGCTCTTGCTCAGGTGAAACATTTAAATAATTTTCCTGGGAACAAACTTTTTTATTTTTTATAAGGCGAGGAAAATCTCTCAGGGGCATTCTGCTAATCCCTGCCTGGTATCAACAGAAAACATGAACATGCCTTGTTAGTCAAGCTGTGTTGAAGGTATCAACTGCCCATTGCCAGCACTGGATGTGCTCTTGGGAGCTGAAAACGCTGGCAAAACTTTACACACAGTCTACAGAGTTGCTAAGACATGGGCCTGCCACTGAATTTTGTGTTTTAAATGAGGAGGTGGAGAAATTCCTGCTGAGGAGAAACATCCAAGACATTTCGAAGCAAAAGGGAAATGGGTTTTGACGTGGCAAATGAAATTGATCAGAGGCGTGTCTCACATCCCTACATCGAACGGAGGAGCTTCTTTCCATTCACGATGATGAGTAGTTGGACACTTTGCCCAAAACTCAAATCCCAGAGGAGAAGTAGCATTAAGAATGTGTTAAGGATTCATTTCCTCATTTCCATAAGCTTCTGAGTTTCCTAGTTTATATGATTTGGGAGGCCACTGAGGCAGGCCCAAGAGGTTTTAAGGAAATTGAAAGTCTTCCAAATCAAAATACTGGAATATCCAAGATAATTTTATTAAGTATAATCCAGCCAAAGTTAAAACACTTTTAAAATAGCACTGCTTAATCCCTAAGGGTTGCCAATACTGTCATGGGCATATTCCATTTAATAGGGTAGGGAGCAATGTAGTGGACCCTTCCTATTTTCCATATTATAATAATAAGCCCTCCCCCCCGCCCCCATGTTGAAGAGGACTGGCTGTATGGATAGACTTCAGAAAGTAGGTTTAGTGTATAGTTACCCTTCTTTAAAATGACCAACCTTCCCTACTGGATAAACTGCATCTATTGAATGGCTATAATAGAAAGAACAAAACAAAATGCTGGTTTCTAGTTGAAACAAAATAAATAAAAATGTTCTGAAGAAGGTCTCCAAATTTACCCTTCTGAGTAGATTCAGACTAATGACTTTTGGAGTTACCATATGGCAGGAAATTAGCTATATGAATGAGTGCAGTAAACAACAGGCTTCCAAGCTATGACTATGAATGCAAACAAACAAATAGACAACCCCTTACCTAGTAATTCACACAAACATTTTACTCACTCTTAAAAATAACACAGGATGTAATTTTCAGAACAGTAGGATTTTTCAATGGTTATTTAACTCATTTGAGATACCGTATTTGCCGGCGTATAAGATGACTGGGCGTATAAGACGACCCCCCAATATTTCCACTCAAAATATAGAGTTTGTTACATTACATTCCAGTACTATGGGCCACTATGGGCAGCTATATCTATCCCAACTGAAGTGCACTCGGCGTATAGGACGACCCCCCCCCCCACTTGGAGGCATGTTTTTCAGGGGGGGGGAGTAGTCTTATACGCCAGCAAATACTGTACTTGCTACAGCGTTCGCTGGCAGGGACTCATGGGAATTGTAGTCCATGGACATCTGGGGGGCCACAGTTTGACCACCCCTGATTTAATTGGTAAGATAGGCACAGATTTCACACAACATCAAACCATTGGTTATCAGCATTACAAATTCCAACTAATAACGGCTTCTTATTGCTTTCCTATCTTGGAAAATTGGCTTAATTGTACAATGACTTGTAACTGGTGCTACATTCCAGACATTAACTACAACCATGCAATTTTCATTCACTGAATACCTATCATAGTTTTATCTGAGGCTTCCTCCAAGGAATTCAGGATCAAATGGGGTTATTCTGTCCCCATTTCATCCTTATAACACTTCTGAAAAACCTGTTTACATGTGATGCTGGAGGGTGAGTCTGTATAACTCCACACTGGTCCAGTATCACTCAAACTGCAATACTTTATGTGTCAAGCATGTAGTTATATGACATTAGCACACCAGTCAACACATGCCCAGGTTATAGATTACAAGCATGTTCATGCTATACATGTAGCAGTGGGACACCAGCTGAAATGAGAAACTGGCTCTATACAAATCTACTTTAGTCCTGCTGGTGTCACATTGAAATATGGCCTGAGATCAGCCTGACAGAATAAGTGGTGGGACCAATACCACCTAAGGAGACATCAATGGTAAGTTGGGATTTGAAACAAGATCTTACCAGCCCTAATTATAGAATCAGAGAATCATAGAGTTGGAGGGTGTCAGAGAGGCCATCTAATCCAAACTCCTGCTCAATGCAGGATCAGCCTAAAGCATCCAGGATAAGTATCTGTCAAGTCACTGAACTACTCTGAGACCATTTCCGCATGGAGGCATAAAATGCGTGCTACTTCCTGCTTACAAACTAATGATAGGAAACCACACGTTTGCACACTTCTTGATGAGAGAGCTCTCCCACATTATCCTGCCACCTCATTGCGGCTTTTCCCTTCCCAACAAGGTGGCAGAGAAGCTAAAGAATAGACAACCCACACTTCTTCCTCTGCTTCTTGGGTTGTCAATCAACACAAGTCAGCAATCACTTCACAGCGGTTGCTTGGGGGACTCAAACTTCATTCCCCCAGAGACCTGAAATTAATTTCAAAAAATACACTTCTGCATTGCTATGGGGGATCATGGGGGAAGGCCACAACAGTAAAACATTTTTAAAAAACCCTTTCATTTCCGCATTGCTACAGGATCATGCAACAACAATAAAATATTTCCTTAGATCCTTTTTTGGGATACTTAGTTTAATGATCTCTTTTTATGTTTGGGTAGTTCTGTGATAGGCTGGCCATGTTACTGGATCCCGATGATTGTGATCATCAAATGCTTTCCCTTCTTTCCCCATCCATGACTCCAGGGAACCACCAGAAAACACAAACAGGGCATGTTTGCTTTGCGGTCACATAGCAATGTGGACTGCACCATTTAAAAAAAAGAAATTGGCAAAGGTGAAGGGAGGGAGAGTGCAAGGCTGGGAAAAATGCTACCAAGACTGTCACATGTTTCTCCCTTCAAATGGGCTAGCCCCTGTTTGCACTCCAATTCGCAGCATGGCAAGAAAGGGAAATAATTTTTTTTTTTGTAATTTCCCTCATCGCGGAGCAAACCTGATGAAAACGCATGCCACCTCCTGCACAGCTGCGGGTTGCTGCTGACATCATGTGGAAGCAGCACTAAAACCCGTGAGCAATGAAAGGCTGTGCAGGGGCAAATTCCTCATGCGGAAATGGTCTGACTGTAGTTTAAACCCATGATTGAAGGTCCTATCCTCTGCTGCCAAGAGGAACCTTTCCCTGCCCTCCTCTAAGTGACAACCTTTCAAATACTTAAAGAGAGCCATTATATCCCCTCTCAACGTCCTCTTCTCCAGGCTGAACATTCTCAAGTCCCTCAGCCTTTCCTCATATGGCTTGGTCCCCAGGACCCAGATCATCCTTGCCACTCTCCTCTGAATCCTCTAAATTTTGTCCATGTCCTTTTTGAATTGATTCCTCCAGAACTGTACACTCTAGGTGGGGTCTGACCAATGTGGTATACAGGGGCACTATGACATCTTGTGATTTTGATGTGATGCCTCTGTTGATACAGCATGCCAACACTGGATATCCCTCCCACCATTCAGTCCAACAGCATTTTTTGTAGTGTGATTGATCTATGAGGTGGTTGTCATATGAAGAAAAAGAGCTGTATTTGTGTGCCCCACTTTTTACCACCCAAAGGAACCTCAAAGCAGCTTATAATTGCCTGCCCTTCCACTCTTCACACAAGACCCCCTGTGAGGTACATGGGGCTGAGAGAGCTCTGATAGAACTGAGACTGGCCCAAAGTCCCCCAGCTGGCTGCATGCGGAGGAGCAGGGAATCAGATCCGGCTCTCCAGTTTAGTGGCCAACCACTCTTAACCACTACCCCATGTGGGCTCTCATAGCCTTTTAAACAATCAATTTCTCCTTAAACATGCTCATTAGCTACCAGCAGCAGTTTTTTTCTCTCTCTCAAAGACTGTTGACTTCAGACCATGTGAGTGTGTTCCCTCGCAGGATGTTTGAGGGAGAAGGAACTGAAGCACTCCCTTTCCTTTTTGATTATGAATCCTTATCCAGTTATAGTTTCCTTTTACAACATATAACTGAGTAAGACCGTCTACTCCCCACCCACCCCCCGTTTTCACAATAGAGCTATTTATGAAATTGATTCCCATTGTTCAGAAGTTCAGGCTGGAAGAAGTTGCCTCTTTTTCCAGCACATCAGACAGACAGACAAACAAGAGCCCCTGACATCAAAGCTGTTCAGATGATCAATGGCTTCAGTTTCAACAAATGCTGACAGCATTTCATTTCTCCCATACACCCCCTCCCCCGCTCCTTTTCCACTCCTTTTCATTAAAATAGCAGACACTGGATTTTTTTTTTGGATAACGGAAGAGACTTAAGTACCTATTTGACTGAACTAATACAGGATAAAACACAAGCTGAGTGAAGAATATGCCGATTCTCCAGCGTACTAAGTCATCTCCAATTTCTTTGTCACAGACCGATTAGGGTTTAAGGGAATGGAGAACAGCATACCTCCAAAGAGGTGAAAGATCTGTTAGGCTGGTCCACCTTCAGAAATATGTGGCTATGGACAACTTCCAGGTAGTTCTTGGGAATTACCAAAGAACCTAGTAGGCTGGCCTGTTAAAACCTTACTTGATTTCTAGAAGATGGAATTGATATGAGTGACAGATATAATTGTCCCTAGAAGCCCTCTTCAACTGAACTGAGCCCATGCAGTTCTCTAGTACTCAAGGGAATGAGTGTGTGTATGAGAAAAAGACAGGGATGACAGCTAGAGCTGTAATGGAGGAAATCCACAGACTGAACACAAGACAGAACTCTTCTTAGAAGCAGCTATGTAACAGTGAGAATGGGAAGGAAAGTGATTCCTACATCACTGACCTGAACACAACTTCAGTGTAGTTTAGACCTACCTTTATGTTTATGGACCCAGGAAAACTTCATGTCTTTAAAAGGTTTTTTTTTTCCAACTTCAGATAATATAGCTGTTTCACCTATCAGATTCCAAAAGTTATGGAATAGGTGGCATATTAGTCATATTACTCCTGTTTTTAGAATACCTACGTGGGCTTTTAATTTGTTTCAAGGCTCATTTCAAAGTAGATGGTATTCTATTTAATGCCCTACATGGCCTGAATCTAGGGTCTGTGAAAGATCACCTCCTTCCATATAAACCGAATCATCTATTGAAATCATTTGGTATATACTTTATCTGGGCGCTTCTTCCTGAAGTAAAACCTGATAATTATGCCTAGGATCTTCGTGGAAGATATGAGATATTTGTCCTGAAGTTTAACATATACCTTCTCAGTGTACACCTGGGTACCAGGTGAAGATTACTGTTTTGAACTGGTTGGGGTGATTTAAGATCTTTAATTTTCTTCTTGTGGCGCAGAGTGGTAAGGCAGCAGACATGCAGTCTGAAGCTGTCTGTCCATGAGGCTGGGAGTTCAATCCCAGCAGCCAGCTCAAGGTTGACTCAGCCTTCCATCCTTCCGAGGTCGGTAAAATGAGTACCCAGCTTGCTGGGGGGTAAACGGTAATGACTGGGGAAGGCACTGGCAAACCATCCCGTATTGAGTCTGCTATGAAAACGCTAGAGGGCGTTACCCCAAGGGTCAGACATGACTCCGTGCTTACACAGGGGATACCTTTACCTTTGCCTTAATTTTCTTTAGGTTAGTTTTAGGCATGATATCTACTACTGTTTATTAATTATTAAGACTGATATATTTTAATTAGTGCCATTTTAACTTACTTATTAGGTTAAATGTAATTGTTTTAATGATTTTTTTTCCACCAAAGAAATAAGCAAACAGATATACAGTAATCATACTTCATGAGAATCATTACTAAAGTTCTAACCTGTGTGAGAAAAAAAAGGATGAAAACAACACACTGTATGCAACATGTACCCCGCCACGAGTCCATGGAGATTGGCAGGATATAAATTGAAATAATAAATACATCAATCCATAGCATGGAGGCTAACAGACCACATCATGTTGGCCAGGTATACCTGTGTACTGGAGAACATGATCCCCTAGTGCAGTGGTTCTCAACCTGGGGGTCGGGGCCCCTTTGGGGGTCAAACGACCCTTTTACAGGGGTCATGGCAGGGCAAGCAGCTTGGTGGGGGGTGGGGGTGCTGCCACTGTTACCACTCCTCCTGAAGGCATCCACCAATTTATATACTATTTATTATAACCAATTTATATACAGTCATGAACAATGGATCTTCAAGTCATTGGTCAGTTTTGGTTTAATTTCTGTGAAAGAACACTTGCATAATTTTATGCTTGGGGGTCACCACAACATGAGGAATTGTATTAAAGGGCCGCATCATTAGGAAGGTTGAGAACCACTGCCCTAGTGGTTTGGGGCATAAAATGTAGTAGTAGTGCTTCCAAGCCTGATGCCTGCTATCAAGGCAGTCTTTTGGTACCAATTTGTTATTGGCCTATAAAATGTTCTGACCTGAAGGACCTTCTACTGAAGCTCTCTCCAACCTGCTTCTTCACTGCCACTAGGCAATTTGTCTTATTAGGTCAATGCTCTTGAACAAAAGGTTCTGCAGTCACGCTCAAGAGCAGAAAGAACAATTGCCTCCCACTGGTATCCGTAATTAACATTGCCTATTCTGCCCATACATAAATTATATGCCTGAAAGGAGTCCAGTGATCCAGTGCTTTGGCTTCAGCATCTCGCAAACATCTCATCTTAAGGTTGCATATTTTATAAAATGCAATGAGCCATCCAATTGGCCACGAGGGAGGTTGTAAATTTTCAAGGATGTAATTTGCCACAAATCACAGAACAACATCTAGCACTAGGCTTTTATTTTATTTAAAATGCATTTCCAATGGTCTTGGTTACGGTCATTCGTGGTAAGAAATAAAGTATGAAAAAATTATCCTGTCCGGACGTCTCTTTGAGAACAGCAAAGATGCATTATGCATTTCTTCAAGTCTTTGAATGGCTTTTAAACCAACACAGGCAGAACTGAAGTATTCCTACTAAAATTGTACTTGTATGAAAGTTCATGTTTACTTTTCAAGTAGAATCATAGAATCACAGAGCTGGAAGATACCACCAGGGTCATCTAGTCCAACCCTCTGCAGAATGCAAGAAATGGCCACAAGAGCCAAGCACCTACATAATCCCTTCTGTCCATTCACCTCTGTATACTCACATATAAAAATGTACTCACATCAGTTTGTCAGTATGCCAATCATCTGTTTCAGTCCTTTCCACTATTTCTATACATATACTTTCCATGATTCCTTGGTTAGAATACATCCAAAAGGAGCATTTAACTACTTTTGCATGTTTACAAGGTAGGTGTTCAGCACAGTCTTAAAAAAAACCCATATATTTTACTACTTGTGTGTGCAGATCTACGTGTATGTTGTATATGAAAGAAACAGTCACAAATATAAGCCCATAAAGAGTTATTGATATGACTGAGAATCCTCAGAAGTGCTTTGAAAGACATGGAAGGAGGAAATGATCTTAACAAAAGGAGGGGGGAAACAAGGAAAGAGAGGAGGAAAACTCTGCACTTGAAAGGCAACAGAGTTCAGAAAGATGTGGGGGTGGGAAAAGTCTTCCTTGTGAGACACAGTGATGAGAATTCTGAAACTCAAAGCACCCAGAATAGCTCAAAGGGGCTGATGGCTTGCTATTTTCACTCCATTGCACCAGCTGACGTTTAATGCCCAGGGGGGCGGTGATGTAGACCTTCCTGAGCACTGGTTGAACGGTCCTAAGGATACCAAAGTTCTTAATACTACCACAAGGATCTAGTTGCATCCTTAAATAATGGGCAGATCCAGGAAAGATACAGATCCTTTGGTCTGCTCAAGATAACATTTTTTTTTCCAGACTGTCAATAGGATAACCCCATAGACACTGCCCTGAACTCCTTGGAACAAAGGTGAAATACAAATCCAATTCTAAAATGCATTTTGCTTCTGATGTAAATAGAAGGATATTTTTGAACACTGAAGGATGGAGAGAGGGAAATGTAAGCCCTTCAAAACATTTTTTTCAAAGAAATAGCAAGAAAGAAAGCAGTCTGGAAAATGATAGGGACATCTCTGCATGGAAATGTACAATATTGCTTGCCAGTTGGGGCAGGGCCGTAGAGTAGCCCACTGGCTGCACACATGGAATGCTGGAGACAGTGGACATGGCTACCTTCTAGATGTAGTCCTGTATGAATTGTCATTGTGCTCACCCTCCAGCAAACTCATAGTTCTCAATGTCGGATGCAACTCTCTAAAGGAGAATTTTCAGCAGTAAAAGAAAGGAAACTAGAGTTGCCAGGGTTCCTTGGGGAAATCTATGAGAGTTAATCCATTATAAAATCTGTGGATATTTGTTATATACTGGTACCTAGAGTTGCACAAAGGAAGTTAAATAGCAGGGCAAAATTGGGGTCTAGTACATCAAACACGAGAAAGTTTAGTGATGTGTGCTCTCAGTAAAGAAAATACATATCCTTATCCATTGGTGAAACAGCCTTGGGGAACAAATGGTCTGGCTGTCCGAACTGAAATAGGGCCAATCAGGGTGCAGCCAGCCCTCACCCTTCACCTCACAGATGTGCCTGGCTGCTAGAGCCAGGCACGTCTGTGACTCTCCACTGCTCCAGGGCCTTCCAGGGCCCCAGGTAAGAGGCCCGGCTGCTGGGGCATGGGAGGGGGGGGGGAAGGGAGCACTTCCCTGCAGCAGGGAAGCTATCAAGCCACTGGGGGGTGGGGGAGCGCTTCCCAGTGGCCGGGAAAGCATACCTACCGCTTCTGCAATGTGGCAGGTGTGCTTTCCCAGCTGCAGGGAAGTGATCAAGCCACCAGGAGGGGAGAGGGAGTGCTTCCCCACGGGCGGGAAAGCCATCTCTTCCACCCTTGACCTCTTCCAAGGGGGGTCCCTTTCAAAGCCTGTTCTTAGGAATGGGCTTTGAAGCTAGTACTATACATATAATACAATCTACTACCTCTTGGAACATCCATTTTGTGACAGATTCTGAGGCTCTAATCAGCTTAGCTTCACTCACTGTACATACTCATTTGTGTCCCTAAAAAGAGGCAGCTCGTGAGATAGTGTTTTAGGGTTTCTTCTCATTTTAGCTTTGAAGCATTGGCAACTTTCATAAAGGTCATGGTTAGATCCCCAGGCCACTATCATCCTTCCTACATCTGAGTATCACATACTAATCTTATGGTCCAGGAAGGATCCATGATCTGATTGTTCCCATACCACAAAGACAACATGACAAGGGGGCCATATTACTGGCAGGCAGATGTGGCACAATGTTGAGTTGCACAGCAGGCCTGATAATCAGCTGAAAGGCCAAGAGACAGACATCACAGTGATTTAGGTCCAGTTTTGAAGTAATCAAAAAGGTGGGAGATGATTTCTAATGAAAGGTCAGAAGAGGACTATGAGAGGTTGACTGTGCTTCAGTGCATGTATTAGTTTTAAGACAAATAAGGTCCTAAGTGTACTCTTTCTATCACAGAACCATAGAATCATAAAATTGTAAGGGAACTCCAGGGTCATGTAGCCCAACCCCCTGCACAATGCAGGAACTCACAACTACCTGCCTATCCACAGTGACACCAATTTCATGCCCAAGGGATCCCCCGCCCACCACCAAAAATCTCCAGAAGCCAGCCTGGCCTGGAGGAAATTTACCTACCATCCCACAGTGACAATCAGCAGTTTCCTGGGTATGCAAGGAAGGGCCACACGAGACAAACACTGGCACATTCCTTCCTGCCCACCCACTCACAATCTGCCTAAGTTCATAAAATCAGCATTTCTGTCAGATGACTAGTCACTGATACCCATGAACATGATGATGCCTATGGCTAAGAGATATGCATGTGTGTGAACGAGCGACTAATATAGTGTTACTTTAACAGAGAAAATAGCAAGCCATGAGACAACATGTTGGGCTGGATGAAGGATTTCCAGAGCACTTCCTATGCTTTTGATCCATATAGTGTGACTCCAGCACAACTGCTAGGAGAGACTGAAAGGATCAGAGGATTCTGGAATAGGTCAGCAACAACAGATATCAGGTACTAGACAATTTTCAACTCCTGGATGTCAGAGGCTCTGATATTTCATGTTTAGTCCATACTACCACCAAATTGAATATCTGGGTTTAGTTTTCTGTTCTAGTTATTGGACTCCATTACAAGTCCTTTACTGGACTCATATTTTCTGGGGCCTGTACCCCACCCCAAGCATGCTACTGACTAAAATCATGGGCCTCAACTATAATCTTTTATCAACTGAACTTTTCCCCAGACTTCTGATCCTGCCAAGTCCCACTAGATCCTGATCCAGCAAGGAGCTTAGTCCAATCCTGTGTGTGATGCTACATCCTGGCAGCCAAATGCTTCATGCTAATTTTATGAACTGATTGCACAAATATAAATGCAAGTGATTGCTCTATGAAGTTTTTGTGTCTGCTTGTTTTCTGAATCCATGTATTTGCCTCATGAAAATTACATAGATATCTAAGTGACATTATTTTTAATTCTCCTTGACAAGAATTGCTCATGTCTCCAAAAGGGAAAGGTAAATGCATGACTCCAGATATCCCAACCCAAGGTCCTCCCCACTTCCTGCCACCTGTTTCATTAGGCTTTGATCTAACTTTCTACATCAGACCAAGAGAAGGGGAAGAAATCAGGAGTAAAACATGAAATGGGAAAGTTGCATAATGGGTAAAAGGGAATGAGGGCCCAGGATGGAGAGTAAAGGGGTTGAGGAATAAAAGAGTCTGGGAACGAAATAGCTTTAATGAGAAAGTGAAATCATTAATGAGAAAGGGAGATGAAAGGGCAGGAGAGGAGATGTAGTTGAGGAAAGCAGAGGAGAGAATAGTGATCTAATGGCTGAGTCTGCATTTATACCATTCACAAAGCCCTAATGGACAGAGTTCTGCTTTCTTGGCTGATGATACAAGCAGAATCATTTGATTGAATGGTATTCTTCCTCTGTAACAGTAAACTTTGGCTTGTCTGACTCACTAGCCAGCTCTTCTAACAAAAGGAGTTTTGATAGCATGAAGCACTTTCCTGACATTTCTTAACTGGAGTAAATCAGTACAAGAGTTGACTTGCTTTCGTTGACATTTCGCAGGCAAAGCGACATTACCGGTATCGCTGTCAGCTCTTGATACCAGCAAAAGGGCATCTGAAGGCATACACACACTCACTCACGCCACACAATTCGCAACCATCTAGTTCATTTGATGGTCAAAGTTATTCATTTTAAAGAAATCCTCATTATTTTGTTACCTTCATCCAGCTTTTTCTCTCTCGAGCCATGCCAGTCTGCACACAATGTGGTAAGAATCTCTGTACCCATTTCCAGAACAATACAGATGATCTAGTTACACTAGATTAGAGAAATTTACCAATTATATGTTGATTATTTCTATGGGTTCCTTTTATCTCTGCTCCTACCCTGCTTCCATACAATGGGATATATCAACCATTTTCTTTCACCAGGATCATTCTGATTCTTCAGCACCTAGGACAGCTCACATGTACTTCCATATGCAGGTACATCCATATAATTACAAAGCAAGGATAGTTCATCTTTTCAGCCCAAGGGTCGGGAGAGGGAGATAGGTAAGAGTTGTATATGTTTGAACATAATGGTAGGTTGTATGCAGATCTTTGGGGTATGGGATTAAATCATAGGAATCTAAAATCATAGAATCATAGAGCTGGAAGGGGCCATAGGCATCTAGTCCAATCCCATGCTCAAAGCATCCTTGATAGTATCTGTCTAGCCACTGCTTGAAGACTGCCAGTGAGAGGGAACTCACCATCTCCTTAGGCAGCCAATTCCATTGCTGAACTACTCTGTAAACATCTCCCCCCCCCCTGATAACTAGCCGGTAACATTCTTTATATAGTTTAAACCCATTAATGTGGGTCCTCTCCTCTTCAGCCAACAGGAACCATTCCTTTCCCTCCTCTGACAACCTTTCAAATATTTATATACAGCTACCATGTCCACTCTCTACCTCCTCTTCTTCAGGCTGAACATTCTCAAGTCCCTTAGCTTTTCTTCATAGGGCTTGGTTCCCAGGGACTGGATCATTCTTGTCACTCTTCTCTGAACCCCCTCAATTTTGTCCACATTCTTTTTGAAGTGGGGCCTCCAGAACTGCACACAGTACTCCAGGTGGTGATTTTGATGTGATGCCTCTGTTGATACAGCCTAAGACTTAATTTGCCTTCTTTGCCACTACATTTCACTGTCTGCTCATATTTAGCTTACAGTCCACAAGTAGCTCAAGATCATGTTCACACACACTGTTACCCAGAAGTGTCTCCCCCAACCAGCCTGCATGCTTCTCATTTTTGTGACCCAGATGTAACCCTCTACATTCCTCCTTACTGGATTGCATCTTGTTCTCATTTGTCCACTTTTCCAGCAAGTTCAGATCTTGTTGAACTCTGTCTTCTGAGGTGTTTGCTACTTTTAACAATTTTGTGTCATCAGCAAATTCTCTCTACCCCCTCATCCAGACGAAATGTTTAAAAGTAACAAGCCCTGTGGCCACTACTCACCTCCCTACAATCTGATCAAATACCATTGACAACCACACTTTGGGTATGGTTTTCTAGCCAGTTCCCTATCCACCTAACCACACTGAATGTCCAGTCTACAGTCCTCCAGTTTACCTATCAGAATATCATGGGGAACCTTGCCAAAAGCCTTACTGAAATCCAGGTAAGCAACATCAACTGAGTTTCCACAATCTAATAAACCTGCCACTAGGTCAAAGAAGGAAATCAGGTTGGTCTGGCAGGACCTGTTGGAGCCAAATCCATGCTGAATTCCCCGGATCAACAAATTGTCCTTCAGATGTTTGCAGATTGTTCCCTTTAGAATTCCCTGCAACTGAGGCCCAGCTCAGTTCCTATACAGCTTGTGGTGACTCTGTATGAAATCGCAGCAATTTTGCTTTTCATATACACATTTAGGTATATGAATCCAACAGATGAAAAATTATGTCTGTGTAGGTCCTAGAATATGCTTGCAATCAGAGTCTTTGTGGCACATGAGGACAATCATAAGAGAGTTTATATACAGGCTTTCCCTCTTTGAACTACCACACTCCAAAGCTGAATTGAGAAAAAATGCTGCTCCAAAAGAAGGAGCTACTTTCCAGCCTCCTGTTTACCCATCAGTCTCCCAGCCATGGCCTGAGCATATCTCAGCTTGGTCCATCTCTTGTCTTGGGGATGGAGCAAGCTGCAGTGAGCAGAATGATCTTTCTTGATGCTCTTCAGGACACGTGCCAATTCTATCTATCTAGCATGCAGGACTTTGGTTGAGATATCTTTTTGCTGAAGTTGTATCTCCTCTTTGCCCTTCATCTGCAAAGAGCTTTCCCTGCCGGTGATGACAACTCTTTCTGGCCACAATCAGATCAGAAGTATGAGACATTGCCATTCTAGTGCCCACTATAATGCATATGCAAAGAACACTTTATGTGTTGCGGTGAACACCAACCCTGCCATAGTCCATCATCCACATATGGTAGACAACAGAGGCCTCTTATTGGTTTAAAGCCACAAAGGCAATATAGCAGTCCAGAATAACCTCCTAAATCGCACAATCAATAACCGGAGGGCTGAATTCTGCATTCAGGGTCATCACAAGCTGTACAGGCGTGTTCTAGTATACTAGGTGAAGGAGGAAGCCAGCAGTGGGACAGTGCTAAAAATGAAAACAGGATTGTAGCAGGCCTGACTCAACACCACAGGAAAAAAAAATATTGCTGGCCCACTTATCCAAGTCCAAGTATGCCATAGCCTTTTATTGTTTCTTCTAACTGTGATATGTACCCTACACACCAGATAGTCTGTCCATGCTTTCTATAGATTGCCGTACCTTATCCACCACCAGTAAGCCCCCACTGGGTCACCTTCCTATCCTGCCAATTCTGCTGAGGCTCATTGTGCCTCCACGTTGTGCCATCTATAACCCACTCCCCTACAGAAGAAAAGAAAAAGAAAAAAAGGGGGGGAGAGACTAAAATATTGTAATACAATACACCTCCCTGTCATAATGCTCTGTAAAGAGCTGTCATAAATCAGAGCTACACAGAACAGCTTTGCAGTTAATTTGAGATGTAGCTCATCAAAAAGCACCTGGCCAGCTCGAGCTATTTTTGCTCCTATTCTATCCTTTTAAAATACCAGTTTTATGTCTGTAAACAGACATAAAAAACCCTACCCAGAATATTCAAGGGAGCAGGAGAGTTGGACAAGAGAGGTATGGGAAAGGAGTTATCACACATGAGCCAGGACCACTTTGTGAAAGGTAATGGGCATCAGTGGCGGATTCAGATGCTCAGCAACTTTACGACAGACAGCGGAATTCTCATCCTTTTATCCCCTACTGAAATTGAGCATTATTCATATGCGGGCTCTCTCCCCGCTCCCCTTTCTCTTTTTTCTCTTGCTCACACTCACACACCACTAATATATTTCTAACTTCAGTAACTATCTCCCTTTTTGGAACAGCCAAGGAGAATGATATATTGATTTTCTACGGCTCACTCTGCATGATTGGTATCAAGGCTGTGTAGGCGGCTGGTGAAGGGTTCACAAATATCCACTAACCCCCTCCCCCTTTCAGAAATAAAAAAAGAGAGATAGAAAGAAAAATGCACTGTGGTAATCAAATTCAAAGGACTTAGACTGATGTGGAGCCGGCAACCATGAACACGTTTGTTTTGTAAAGCCAAAGTGGGGAAGTGCATTATTACTGGAAACTCTTTGGCAGGTCTTTACCCCCCAAATGGGAAAAAAAGAATGATTAATTACAGAAGCATGGGAGTAACCTTTGCATTGGAAGAGGTTGTAGCTGACTAGTAAAACATGTGCTTTGTAGGTAGTTAATGCCAGGACCCTCAGCATGAGATCCTTGGAGAGGTGTTGCCAACTTGGAGAGGTGTTGCCAACAGGCTGGCTGATTATGTTTGTAGGGACCAGTGGCAAGGAGAATGAAATTGACCAGTACAGGCATCAAGAGGGCAAGGGGTAGATTCGATATTCAGTCATTGGTATCCAGCGTGGCTAAAGAGGGACCCAGAGAGCCAGGTTGGTGTTGTGATTAAGAGTGTCAGCTTGTAATCTGGCAAGCTGGGTTTGATTCTTGTTCCTCCATACCATGGGCTAGTCACAGTCCTAACAGAGTTGTTCTCACAGAGCTGTAATGTCAGGGCTTTCTCAGCCCCATGTACCTCATAGAATCATAGAATCATAGAGTTGGAAGGGGCCATACAGGCCATCTAGTCCAACCCCCTGCTCTACGCAGGATCAGCCCAAAGCATCCTAAAGCATCCAAGAAAAGTGTGTATCCAACCTTTGCTTGAAGACTGCCAGTGAAACCATTCACATGGTGTCTGTTGTGGGGAGAAGAAGGGAAGGCGATTGTAAGTTGCTTTGGAACTCCTCCAGGCAGTGAAAAGCAGGGTATAAAAGCCAGCTCTTCTTCTTCTTCCACATGTACCCCACTGGGTGAGCTTAGGCCAGTCACAATTCCCTTAGAGCTGTTCTCACAGAGCAGTTCTATTGGGGATCTCTTACTCCCACCAACTTCACAGGGCGTCTGTTGTGGGGAGAGGAAGGAAAAGGTGTTTGTAAGCCACTTTGAATTCCTTCAGGTAGTGAAAAGTGGGGTCTAAATAACTCCCAGCTCATCTCTTCTTCAATAGCTGTATGATGCTAGAGGGCAGTGGGGTCATAACAGCATACGTCAGTCTTATTAATTTTTCATTGGTTAGTAGCAGGGCTGCCAGACCTGTTGTCTAGGGCATATCCTATTCATAACAGATTTGTATAAAATGTGTTTACATATTTAAAGATGCCATAAACTCCAACATCGCAGACGTCTGGGTCAATAGCAACATAGAAACCTGGCTCCCATCTCACAATATAGGATTGTCCCCTGTTTGTCTAACAATAAATCTTTCTTTGAAAGTATAATAGGTCATTAGGGAAATAATTATGTCTAACCATATCCATATATATTGAGAGAAAAAAGAGAGGGGGAGATATTCCCCCCTCCCCAGGATCTCCATCAGTCTAACACAATCAGGGTGGTTGCACTGAGTAATGGAGAATTTGCCCTGGTATTCTAGTGCAACAGTTGTTAGCCAAGATAGCTATATTGAACACTAAAGCTCTTAAGCAGCATACTTCCAGGTACCAAGAATAGACATCATACTCTGGAATCTTCCACAAATCGTATGGCTGGTTCCAGATAGGTACAGGGTAATGGGTCGATCCAGAAAAAGCATGTTTCTTTTATTTTTAAATCAAACTCACATAGGTTTACAGAAGCATAAGACCAACATGCAATAAACTAAAGTAGATGGGATCCTTCAGCTCCACCCAGGTATCTTTGGACAATTTTGTGAATGGTCCTCTGGCATCTTTTTTGTGGTAGTATCCACTCCCTACTTTCAGAATTCCAAAAGGGTGAGGGAGCTGCTCTATTTATTACTCCACACTGACTGTCATTATAACTTAACTCTCCACTACTCTAGCCAAGTCTGGATCCTCTAGTTTTGCATGCAGCAGTTCTGAAAAGAGTGTGTCTTGTGTCACTGCTATTCATAATGAATACCAATTAATCTTTCATTCACTTGATAAAATATCAAAAAATGTCAAAGTAATTATACTAAATATGAAATATCTGGCATTTAGGGAAGTTCTATGTGGATGAACTCCATTCCCTCCCATATTTCTTTCGACTACCCAAGACACCATATCTTAATAGATACCCCCTCCCTGTCATTCCAGATAGCAGCTGGCAGCATGATACGTTAGCACACAAGAATTGCAAAGAGGTCCAGTGTTTGGCAAGTAGAACATATCCTTCAGTTTTGCCCTATATGGAAGAACAATGCTGTCCTTTTCTTCCCCATTTTGTGGCACAGCAACAGGTCTGAACTTTGGAAAATGCTTTAGTAAGAAGGGACCTTGGAAAACACCTTTGCTAGTCTTGACTGGTTCTAGTGAAACTTGAGAAGCAATGACTCTGGAAGAATTGACATGGACTACATCACCAGCATTGGTTCTCTTTGCAGTTATTGTCAGTGGTCTTCTGTTGTTGGATTGTAGGTGTCTACAGCTCTGTCATTTTGCTGCCTCTTTGAAGACCTGTTGTGCCATGCCTTTGGATACACCCTAGGAAGAGCCACAGAACTCAGTTGCAAATAGGATTCCTCCATTGTTCTCACTACATCACTACAGTACACCACCTGATGCTTAGCTTGTGTTTCCTTGATATTGCTGAGGTCATCACTACAGCTCCCTCTCCTTCCAGCACATAACTGATCTCACATCACATCCTGCCATGTGCCTACAACACAATGAATCCCAAACAATAGTGGCTGTGGATCTGAAAAGGTTGGGGACCATTGCTTTAAGATATTCTTCTACATGTTCTATGGAGTTAGAAGGAAATAATTATATTACAGTAGCACTTGCACACAGGCCAAGTCTTCAACTAGACAAAGGTATCCCATGAAGTGTGTGGGGCCACTCTTCTGGCATCACCATCCTCTGACTGCTATCATGCCTCACTCTTTTAGGGTCTCTTCAGGCTTCAGAAAAGGATTGGGTGGTCCTGGATTACTGCACCCAAGGATCTCCCCTATCCCTTCCACAATGCCTGTACTTTAGCTACAGGTATGGTCTCTCCTCAGCTTCCTCCCTGGATCTGTTATAGAGATCTCTCCTATCCCCTTCCCAACATTCCTGACTCCCAGCTAGAATCTGTCCCTGCCTGTGAAGCCCAGTGCATCCACCAACATACATATCATCAGCTCCCTATTTTAGCTGTATTTATTATGTGTTCACTTCATGTATGCCCCATCAAGGGCTTAAAGGCTACAGAATACTGGCTCTCCCTGCTCATTTCTTCAATGGGAAGGGTGGGTGTGAAGCATCCTGCACTTCCACATTTTGGATCTCTGCACTCAGAGAATATTATGTATCTGGTACATTTTGTTTCTGCCCTTCCTCCTTTCCTGATGCTATCTACTTAATAACCCTGTAAAGTAGGTCAGTGCTTTTGTGTGTGCCTGGCCCATGGTCATGGAACAGTCTTCATGGCTTTAGTAAAAATTTAATCTTGGGCCTTCTAGATTTTAGTCCAAAACTCTGACTACTATGCTATTCTGGTAATAGAGTACACAGGAATCAGATACCCATCCAAATGTTGAAATATGGTGACTCTGTAATTGCCTTAGCTCATTGCTACGGGCTCTGATGTCTCTTGTGCACAGATAATGACACTGATAAACTTCCTTTTGCACGAAGTACCCAGTACTGATAAATGGGATGGCCATGGAAGAGGTGACAATCCCTGTGCCTGGCAATCCCCAAATCACCTCTACTACATAATCATTAAATATACAGACACCCCATTTTCCTCTGTATGTTTTCACCCACAGATGGACTGCAAATCCAGCAAGTATCTTCCTTTTTATGTTTTCACTTCCATAAACCTACTCGTATTTGATTTTCGTCTGCTATACACCCTTTATACTCATATACCACAAACATGACCTCTAGTGAATATAGAAATACTGGCACTTAGCCCTGGTTCGTCATCTCCTACAATTTGGAGTGTCTAATTCCCAGTGACATCTCATTATGACAAACTCAGCACAGGATTCCAAACAGGGCACTTAGAACTGAAAAGCTCTGGAAGAGAGCCGTTGTCAAACTGCTTGTAGGCCCTGCAGATGTCATGCAACTTGCATTAAGTACTGGTCTGGCAACTAGCAACTGGCATCCCTCACCGAAAGCACTTCTGAAATGTGCAATGTGAGTCATGCTCCAAGTGATTCCCAAGTGGGACAAAACAACATGCTGCTTCATGGGGGGTAGGGGGGGTGGGATGGGAGAATCAATCTTGTTTTAATTTATAAATGTGGCCTAAATGGTAATTGGAGATGTTTTTGTCACTGAGAAACTTGAAAGTTTTACTGTTATATATATTGTTTTTTTAAACTTTCTTTGTCTGCATTTTTAATCTTTTTTCCTTACAATTTTCAGTAAAAATATTAGTTCGTGGGAAAATCTGATCAGTTGACACAAACATTGGTGAACATGTATGGAAGGAATGGTGGTTTGCCCTATTCAAATGGACTATTTATAAAGGCTTTCAATATGTTCCATACCTTTTACAACCGGTCAGTCAGATTATTTGCACATTGTTGTTGTTATGTGCGAAGTCGTGTCCGACCTATCGCGACCCCATGGACAATGATCCTCCAGGCCTTCCTGTCCTCTACCATTCCCCGGAGTCCATTTAAGTTTGCACCTACTGCTTCAGTGACTCCATCCAGCCACCTCATTCTCTGTCGTCCCCTTCTTCTTTTGCCCTCGATCGCACCCAGCATTAGGCTCTTCTCCAGGGAGTCCTTCCTTCTCATGAGGTGGCCAAAGTATTTGAGTTTCATCTTCAGGATCTGGCCTTCTAAAGAGCAGTCAGGGTTGATCTCCTCTAGGACTGACCGGTTTGTTCGCCTTGCAGTCCAAGGGACTCGCAAGAGTCTTCTCCAGCACCAGAGTTCAAAAGCCTCAATTCTTTCACGCTCGGCCTTCCTTATGGTCCAACTTTCGCAGCCATACATTGCAACTGGGAAGACCATAGCCTTGACTGAACGCACTTTTGTTGGCAGGGTGATGTCTCTGCTTTTTAGGATGCTGTCTAGATTTGCCATAGCTTTCCTCCCCAGGAGCAAGCGTCTTTTAATTTCTTTGCTGCAGTCCCCATCTGCAGTGATCTTGGAGCCCAGGAAAATAAAATCTGTCACTATCTCCATTTCTTCCCCATCTATTTGCCAGGAATTGAGAGGGCCGGATGCCATGATCTTTGTTTTCTTGATGTTGAGTTTCAAGCCAACTTTTGCACTCTCCTCCTTCACCCGCATCAACAGGCTCTTTAGTTCCTCTTCACTTTCTGCCATTAGAGTGGTATTATCTGCATATCTGAGGTTGTTGATATTTCTCCCTGCAATCTTTATCCCAATTTGTGACTCCTCTAATCCCGCATTTCTCATGATGTGCTCTGCATACAAGTTAAATAGGCAAGGCGATAGTATACAGCCTTGCCGAACTCCTTTCTCAATTTTGAACCAGTCAGTGATTCCATGTTCAGTTCTCACTGTTGCTTCTTGACCTGCATATAAATTTCTCAAGAGACAAATAAGATGCTCTGGTATTCCCATCTCTTTAAGAACTTGCCACAATTTGTTTGCACATAGCCATAGGCTATCACAACAAAGATCAGCCTTTCACAACCGTAGGCAGAGGGATAGAAGGTGCTGCTCCATTCCTGGCGATTATGAAATAGAACATCCAACCACTGTGCCATGGCATCTCTTTCTGCTAAACTGTTAGAGGGGGTTCATAAAAAAAAAAAAGACCCACCACACAAAGTGCGCTTATGTCCTGCCAGGCTGGGACGAAGTGGTCCTGGCATGCAGACTGCACTCCCAAAAGCCCTGCTGTGGATATGGATTCCCCATCGCCAGGATCCCAAAGAGCTTCAGATGCAAGAGACAGGCCCTTTGCTGATACAAAGACTTGGCAAAAGAGACAAGCAAGCCAGGAAAAAAATCTAAAAATGAAAAAGACAGCTGCTGGAATGCACATTTTGCTCATAGACCAAAAGAAACAGTCCAAAAATGCCAAACATAAGTTTGCATTCAGTTTGATGATTATTTTAAATCTTCCTCTTTGGTCTTTAGCAGAGTAGTCCTAAACTTCAATATTCAGAGAGAATCTGATTTGAAACTAGAAAAAGAGATGCGTTGAGGCTGAATCCCTTGAAGATTATTTCAAGAAGCTTTGAGAACTGCTCTGTGTTCCCTTTCTGAGGCTCCTCCTGCATTAGGGCCATGATTTAGCAGCAAATCTCCTGCTTTGCATGCAAAACATACCAGATGGAGGCCCTGGCATCTCCATTGACAGGATGCTTTGGAAAGGCCTTTCTTTGCCAGAGAGCTAATAACGGACAATGAGGAGACAAGACGGACCAATACCCTGGACTCAGAAGCCCTCCACATATAACATTATACACATTAAAATCAGCATGCATAAAAAAGGAGCAGGTTTCAGTGCACTGGCCCTGCTCCCCATTGACATGTGATTTTAGACCTGTATGCATGAAGTCTATGCACAATGGCTCTTTCCCTGTGAAGAAGAGCATTGTTTGTATTGTTGTTGTTGTTATTGTTATTGTTGCTGTTATTGTTGCTGTTATTGTTGTTGTTGTTTCCCATCACAGGAAAAGAGCCTACATATGAACAGTGATCATATAGAATCACAGAATTATTGACTTGGAATGGACTCTACAGGCCATCTGATCCAATCCCCTTCTCAATATGCTGGCAGAAGGCAAGGCCAGCATACTCATGTCTGCTCCCCTCTATGAACAATTTTTCCCCATGTATATAGTGCAATGTGTGAAGGACTAGTATGGGGCAGTTTCATATGTTCATAGCTGTTAGGACTGTGTTTGATGGGACGTTAATGAAGAAACGCCTCTCACTGACCGTTTATGCACTGGAGGTTTCATGCCCAGCTGCAGGCTGCAGTTTTAGTCGTGGCAGATTGCCCCACCCCTTCCTGCACTCACATGGGGGAGCATTTGGCCTGGCATGCCTCATTCTCCCCTGATTTGTGCTCCTGCATGGGAGCTGGGGCAGTTAAGTTCCCAGTGCATAAACGGTCACTCAGAGGCACATTTCTCCCACCCTAATGATATCAAAGTTCCAACTAATGATTCAGCAGATTTCCTATTGAAAAGGGAAGAATGAATGCCTAGGTCCAACTTTGGAAATGAGCTGGTCACATTAATCTACCTTGTAAGTTAAACCTTTATCCTTCTCAGTAAGGTGCAATGCTTTGTTTAAGTTCTGTTTTCTTCCCAGCCTTCTCTGCCTGGACATCTGTCACCAACCACCACCAAAGTGGCCTCAGTTAGATGCCAGAAGGCAAAGCTGTGTTTCATCTCGCTTTAATATCCAGCCTAACTATGTGACTGGGAAAATGTTCACCATTTTCGGTGTTTCACAGCCTGCTTCAGTACGTGGTAATTAAGTTTCTGCTTCTGAATATTGAGACAACAAAAGCAGCCTAGCTAATGAAAAATGCTTCATATTAGATCGTGACTTTTTTTTTTTTTACAGTAAACTACAGCTGCGGCACAAGAACGACATAACAGAACAAGGCAGGAAGTGGGAAGTCTCAAAACTGCAAAGGATGTGAGACATCTTTCCCTTCAGTCCTTCCCTTTTCAAGCACAGTCTGTGTTTATTTAGGAGTCCAAGATACCTCAGTGTCATCCCCGCCGTTTTGTCTCAGGTTTTAATCCATATTGAAAAGACACTGCTTCCTGCTGAAAGGACCGTATTGAAACCGACAAGCTAGCCAAACACTGAGCATGGAAGGGAAAGAAGACACATTCCATTTCACAGCTGAACAATCAGAACATAAAATTCTGTGACTTGGGGACAGTTTACACAACCATTGGGAGCCTAAGGCAACCTCTCAAAAATCCCCATGGTCCATCAAACTGTGCAGTTAGAATGCACAAGATTAAGGTTTGGTTGGGGATGGGGTGGGAGGGAGAGTGGGTTGCATATCATTGAAAATACTGGAGATTTGCAGCTGTTTTGGAGGCATTTAAGCATGCTCACCTAGCCCTGTACAGAGAATAATATGGAGGATTTGCAAACAATTTTCCAGCAGCTGCTCAACACATTTCCTCTGACCAGCATGGCTCAGGCTAGCCCAACCTCCTTAGATCTTGGACACCAAGCAGGATTGGCTCAGGTTAGTTCTAAATAGTTAGAAGAGTGAGAAAGGGGCAGAACTCTGTGTTGGATCTCACAGAGCCATATTGCTTATAATGGTGCTTTCAAATGGTGCAAGAAGCCTACTTTTGGTGCTGCTGAGATTACAATCAGCAAGTGATTTGTTGAAGTCACCCCTGAGGGGATGTTATTAAGCTGTTTAAGTAGCTGAGTTGTACCCGTGTGCTCACTAGTGGTATCAAGTGGTCACTAGTGAGGTAGCAGTAGAAAAACCCTGAGCATAAGCTTTGGGGATTCTTTTGTTTAAGGTTGGCTCCCACCCACTTCCTCTTTCCTTGGGAAGAGAAGCTCCATGTGTTTTGTTGAAGCAAGGAGCAGCTGCCATTATGCTCAATCTGCATATAGGTGGGATGTAGTCCTGTCTGCCGCCTAGCCATAGAGGCTTGAAATGTGCTGCTTTTGTAGCTACTGTTTAAGTTTTTGAACTCTGCTTCAGTAAGGAGACTGAAACAGATGAATATGATATATATTTGTAAATAATCTTCCTAGTAAAGATTACTCTCTTTTAAACCCAAAAGCATTGTGAGTCTGGATCTGTGCCTTATCCACAAAGGTAACTAACAACTGCATACTTTCAAATACTCTGTTGCTCTGCAGCTCTATTTCTCTGGAGGGATTCAGGACCAATCCAAAAGTCCCAACAGGTTCTGGAGGTTATTATGCAAGTGGAAGAACCTCATAGACTGAGGGAAGACTATATGCAGCAAAGGAAAGTGCTGTTATTAGTCATAACGGAAAGAAAGGATTCTTCCATCTTTTCTTCCAAACTCTACCTGGCCCAGTCCTTTTACGCTAAAGATCAACCTCAGACTGCACTTGGGAAGGCATTTGTCATGAAACTACCAGGCAAGAAGTAATAGAATGCTTCAGTTAGTGATTACAGATTTACATTTTCACAGACAGCTACTGTTTAATTTATGTTTTCCCTCTTTTATAAGGCACCACGTATGCTGTGTGGTTCTGTAGTAAGAAAACCACAGCTTGCAAGTATTGCTGGGTGACTGACTGATAGGGAAGGATTATGATGTTGCTGTGAATAAGGATTCCCCCCTCCCCAGATTTAACAATAACAACTAGACACCCTACAGAAGCCACTGGGATTAAAGTAGAATACTGCAGCTGCAGTCTACTAATGAGGCTAAAGGAGAAACAAGAAGAGAATTCCCCAGGCAACAAAAGTTATTAAACAGTGTTAAGGATTTATTTGCCCGAGAAAATTAACAATGGAGAAGGCAGACGTCTTCACCCCCACCCCTTACAGCAAGTCACAAAATTATCCCTTCAAATGACATACATATAAAAATTAATCATTAATATCAGCAAATAAATCACAATTTTGTTTTGCTTTGCTGTCAATTTACACCAGGCGCCTTTACATAAGGCACAGGGTTTAGTTAATCATGTTAAATAGCTTGATCCTACAAAGCAGCCCTTCTTCAGCACCAAGAATCATAAATAAGGGAAAGTGTAATGCATCTGTTTTTTTAAAAAATGCATAACAAAATGACATCTCATCCCCTCTTGGTGGTGCTAGAAGCTGGCCTGCTAACAGCAGCAAAGCAGCCTTCACATATGACTTTCTACTACTCAGATGGGGAAATTACGGGAGCCGAAATCTTTTCCACACTCTTCCATGGGAGCCATAACTGACAGTAGCTTGGAATAGAATGTTTCCTTGGGAAACAGAAGATCGAAGCACAGAATCACATTTCTCCACAGCCATTTAATAACCATTCAGAAGTATTACTGGCCCATTCATGATTTTAAATGCAGGAGGTGTGGGAGTTTCCAGACAACATGTTCCTCTCTTCAGAAACGATCACGCAGAGGACCAGCATTGGGTCCATGGAAAGTAATTTAAAATGAAAAGTTATTTTAGAAAACAAACAAGTTTGTTGGCAAGCAGTGATTAGAGAAAAGAAAGTGAGGAAGAAGAAGAAGAGTTGATTCTTATATGCTGCTTTTTCTCTACCCAAAGGAGGCTCAAAGAGGCTCACAGTCACCTTCCCTTTCCTCTCCCCACAATAGACACCCTGTGAGGTGGGTAAGGGTGAGAGAGCCCTTATATCACTGCTCGGTCAGAACAGTTTTATCAGTGCCCAAGGTCACCCAGCTGGTTGCATGTGGGGGAGTGCAGAATCACACCCGGCTTGCCAGATTAGAAGTCCACACTCCTAACCACTACACCAAGCTGGCTCTCTTGGAGCTTGGGACCCTTGCTCAGGATAGGTTTCGAACGGTGTTTCTCTGTGGGGAAACCTGTGATCGATTTTCATCAGCTTCAACAACAACAGAGTCCATAAGGACATAAGAAGACCCCAGCTCCATCAGACCTGTGGTCTTTCAAATCCAGCATCCTGTCTCACACAGAGGCCAACCAGATACTCTGGAGGATCAACAAGCAGCACACAGGGGCCCAGGCCATCCCCTGGAATTGTATCCTCGTACTGGGTTCCAGAATTGTGAAGTGAAAAGATGCACTGGGTTTTCAGACTATTATATACTCATAGGCGTTTCATATAGATCCACATAGGTAAAGACCCCATAGAATCCCTTGGGGGTTCCTGCACAAAGGCTGCTTGGATAAGAGCACAAAATGACAGCTGGAGACACCACCCTAAACCCCATGGCAGGGTCTCTTTCCATGCTTGGCACTAACACCCATTGCTCAGTGAGACCCTGCCTCTTTTTCTCTCACAGTTAAGAGAAGGAGATGCTGCTGATGGTGATATCCTATCCACCACCATCTAATAGATCTCAGATGAAAAGCACAGCATGCAAATATTATGTAGAGACTCAAAAGCTGCCATAATGACCACAGCGACATAAAGAATATATAAAAAAGACAGGATTATCTCACTGTGCAACCTGCAATCACGACTATTACCCAGCAGGCTAGATACAAATGATATTTTGTTGTCAGGGATATTCTAGCCTGCATTCGCATGTGGCTGATTAGGACAGAAGTTAAGCAGCTGCCAAAGAGCTGGATCTGCTGAGTCAGACACGGGACCTGCGGGTTCCACCGGCAGGGCTTATCCTCACAAATGTAGTGCCTGGATCTTATCCGCATTCCAGTCTGAGCAGCAAGGGGATGCTGACTCTCCCCGCTCCAGCCCAGTCCTTAACTTGCTCTGCATTGGAGGCTTGTCTCAGTTAACCTCTGTGAACTTTGTATTGGAATATGCAAGATCTGAAGTGTGCATGATTCAACAGCATATGAAGAATATCCTACAGCAGCGGTAGTCAACCTGTGGCCATCCAGATGTTCATGGACTACAGTTCCCATGAGCCCCTGCCAGCAAACGCATTCCCTTCACTAGAGTGAATCAGTTAGGCTAATTCTGCCCTGGTGGAAAAGGCAGAGAGGGCGGTCATATGGAAGCGGGGCTAAGCCACCAGGCAGGCCCCCTCCTGGGCCTTCCATAGATCAGACTGTCATTTGCCCCCACCTTCCTCCAAATCCCACATTCCTGCAAAATTACCCCTCATCTCCCCATGCAGCAGAACCATTCCACCACTGCTTTTTTCCTGGGAAGATACACCAGGTGTCCCACTGAAATGTGGACAACAATGTCCCTGATTTGAATAAGGAGTATATATGTGAACATTGCCTGCATTTGTAGGTGTCATGCTCATGAGCCAGCTATAACATGAAGCTAGAGGTGGAGCCAGCATACTTGTGCCCTTTCTTCCTCACTGCACATTCACTGTGCCCTTTCTTCCTCACTGTGCACATTGTGCACAGAAGGGTCATGTTGTGAGAGCTTAAGAAACAGTCAGTGTAGGTCAACTTAAAAACAAAACAAAACAAAACACCCAGGGACCAGAAATGTATAAGTATGAGGTTTAAATCACACATGTAGCAGTACATGGACTGAACACAACATAAAATATGATTCAATGCATATACAAAGAACAAGTGCTTACTTTACATTGATTGTATGCACACTTGTGACAATGTGTGTATCGTGCTTGTTAACTGCAAAAGTATGCAGTATGCCTTTTAGGCAGGGCATGACAGATGGTCTGGAGAAAATGCCTGGATAAACTTGATTCAAGAAGTTGATACATATCTATGTGATAAAAATAATAACTTTGTAGGGGGCAGATGTTCAAATGGAATGCAATGGATGTACAAATATTTCTGAACAGTTCTGGGGGGGGGGGTCATTTTGTTTACCATATTATAGATCAATCAAGAAACTTCTTGATTCAAGAAGTTGGCATTATATATCATCCATAGTTTTGTTCTTTAAAGTTGGCATCAGATGTAATCAGACTTCAATCTAGAATATAGTAAATAAAATGCCCTCCCCAAAAACTGTTCAGAAAATATTTGTACATCCAATGCATTCCATTTGAACATCTGCCCACTACAAAGTTGATATTTGGTGGGGGGGGGAGCCCCACATCACATAGATATGTATCAAATTCAGCCCAGAGTAGAGGCTGAGCTGACCAGGCAGAAGCTGAGGAGTGGGCACAATCCAAAATACATTCATTCTAGCTATGTTTTCTAGACTAAAATTCACTGTCTTCTCCTTCCAGATGGCTCATTTTCCAGACACAAAATTATACATTCTTTGAATCTCATTTTACATAGCTCTGATGCTCCTGGAATGTAAAATCACATATGTAATTCTGCTAAATTTATTGTGTCGGCACTTGGTCGTTGTAGTGCATTTTATTGGTTAAGTACTTTTTTACACTGATCATATTTATCAGTTCTAAATAGACTCTTTCAGATTTGTTTAATATGTCCTTACTCCTCTCTGCCAAAACATGGGAAACAGGCAGGATCAATTTTTCTACTTTATTACAAGATTGCTTTATACATAATTTGACAAATACTCAAGTCCCTCATGAAATCCCTGTTTCAGTTGGAGAATCCTGGTCAGAATGGTAAATCAGCTAGATTACGAACAATGACTTTATAACTGATTGGTAAATTGCTTAAGATAGCTTCTGGGATGTGGCTATGACGGTAGAGCACCCTGCTGCCACCCTTGGTAAACCAATATTACACACAAGAGTTCACCAGAACCAAGTCAAGGGGCAGAAGCAGGAAGGATGAGACCCATGTTGGGGAAATGGGAGTGGGGTCTCAAGCTGTACCTCACATCCCATGAATAGTATTGAACCCATAGGCTTTCTGTTGCTCTGCTAAGCATTACTCATTATTGTCCTTGCTCAGTTCTTTCCAGGTAGCTTTCCAGCAAGGGCAGGAATGGTTTGTATTCACACAGCAATGTCAACCATTTGCTTCTTCTATAACAGGCAATGACTTCATTGTGCATCTAGCAAATGTGTTCTCAGATTTTCTGTTATTTTTTTTTCTCGAATGGATTTGACGCTATTGGACACTTTATTAAAAGTAGTAAACGGTTACCATGACTGGGATAACCTAAGCTAGGTCCATTTTGTCAGATATTGGGATGGGAGATTGCCAAGGAAGTCTAGGTTTGCTATCCAGAAGGAGACACAGGCTAAACATCCCTGAACATCTTGTACTTTGAAAACCCTATGGGGTGGCCACAAATCAGCTGTGACTTGATGACAATTAAACTGAACAGCTGTGTCTGTCATAGGTGCATCTTGATAGTAACCATTTTATGTTTGATTGAATGGACTGTCAGCTCAACTTTCAAAGGGACAGGGATCTTGCTAGACCAAGAGAACTAGCAACTCCTTTCCATTGACTTGCCCTCAAAACTTCATTCAATCCTGATGCTGTTCAGCAAATGTTTGGATTGGTTCACAGTTGTGTCTGCTTTAATGGGGTTTGGTAGACAGCTATCTCAGACAACAACCTTCTATATTCTAATCTCTCCCTCCACATGTGACTTATATTGAGAGAGGGCTGTGCTGTATGCCCAGTTTTAATCTAGCCGGGGGAAGGAACAGAGACTTCTTTGGACACAGTCCAAAGGATCACTGTTGATAAATAATAAATCATACAGGTTACATACCAATGAATTGGGGTAGGAGATGGAGAGTGAGCACTGCTGGGATAAATAGCTGCAGACAGTGATAATCAACCTAGGAATACAGCAGAGGTATGGCTATATGGGAATTCTTGGAGGCTGAGGCAGTTGAGCGGCACAGTTCCACTCATTTGGGTTGATGGTGTAAATCCATGGCTGTGATTGGGACTCCTTCAAGGCCTTGCATTTTCATGTTACTGTTGCAATCATAGAATCATAGAGTTTGAAGGTACATCCAGGGTCATCTAGTCCAAGCCCCTGCACAGTAAAGGAATATCTGTGCCTCTCTTGACTTGCCCCTGCAAGAAGCTGCTATTACAGACATCCCCCCCATGCTCAAACAAGCCCTTATCTGGGAAACAAATAATCTGTGGAAGTATCTGGGTGAAATATCTGAAGTTGCCATGCTCCCTTCAGTTTGTGGTCACCTATTTGTTTGCAGAAGGTAACTCAAACCCTGATCTGTGGAGCTTCCAGGAGTGCAGTAGTACAGTTCCTGCTGTACATGCCACAATCCTCCCTGCAGTAGAGGGCACTGCATTACATTTATTTCTTGCCTTACTGTGTTTTGCATGTATGTACGAAGAGGCAACAGTGGACATGAAAGAGCTTTGCTGGGGGTTTTTTTGTTTGTTTGTTTGTTTGTGTGGCTTATATACTGACACATGGGCATCATTGGTATGCTGATCTAAAACTGGAAAGAGGGGTCGTATCAATGTGAACTCATTCTTGTGCTGCTGCCAGGTTTCACATTTCTTGAGGTTGATCCCCCCCCCTCTCTCTCTCCATTCTTTGAATATATTGAGAACATACAGGATTAGGATCAGGTGTAGCAGTGCTTCACAATGTTGCACCTGCATCCCTGTCATAGGACTTTGTCCACTCTTTATGAACACAGGAAACAGCCTTACACTCACTGAGACAATGAGTTCATCTAGCCCAATGCTGTCTTCTCCAGCTGGCAGTAACTCTCCAGGATGGAAAGCAGGAAAAGAACCTCAGTGGTCTTCATGACCTGTTTTCACTCCTCTTTCTGAAGCTGAATAAATTATACCAATGACATGACAAGAGGCTTTCCTGATGCATACTTTAGAATTTTTTTCTAAAGTATGGCTGATACCTTCTCGACCAACATTAACAGTACCATTTAGACTGAGGTGGTTCTCATATTTCAACCAGAATTTAAACCCAAGTCTTCTTTCTAGTATGAGACCGGAACTCTGATTCTATTAAAAATGCTTATTTGAGGTTGGCCTAAGGAGAAAAAAGAAATCACCTATTTTCGGGAGGAAACAAACAAACGTACCTGTAGACTGAAGCCAATTACATGCATATGTAACTTCCCCAGGGCTATATTTTTAATGTTAAGCATTTGCTTATTTTATGATAAAATGTGCATATTTCATGGCACATTAGCAAACAACAGCTATTTTATGACTGAATTTGAGATATTTATTAACACAGGCAAACAGCCTGAATCTTGTGACATTGGCTGGTTGATGACCATGAAAACAAATAAATCCTGTGGTTCCCTGTGGCATGTAGCATAACTGAATTCCTTGCTCTCGTGCCATCATTACTTGAGGGAGTGGACATTTCCCCCCAATGGGACTACATTACAGGACTTTATGATGTGTGGGTGGATCTGCAGAATAGTGTTATGCCCAATGGCTAAGAGCTGGAGGTAGGGGGGGGGGTGTCTTCAGTACAAGATAAGGAACAAAGGCCACCATGGGTGACAATAGGAATTCAGATGTAGAAATAGTAAGTGCTGTGTGTAGCACTGGAATTATCTGCTTAAAACTTAACTCACAGTCTCTACAAATGTGCCTATTAAATTCAAATCATTCAGAATTTTCCTGTTTCTTGGTATTATGCCCCTCAATAGGCACTGATTTCCATTTTTGTCAAGGCTGATAAAGGCAAAGAGGTACTGATTTACCTGGCAGTTGGGCACACTGCAAGAGGGAAACTCAATCAGGACTTGAGTAAGCAGTGGATTAGATTTCAGGGCCAGGCCAGATTCAGAAACTTGATATGACAAGGTAGAATATTTCTAGCCCTTGATGAGCTTGTTCTGTCAATCTCTCTCTGGCCAGGATGAGAGGCAGAACTGAAGTTCACCAAAGACAAGACCAAAGAAGGGAGGCCCTTGTGTCTTGTTACCCCTGGTCTGATTACAGAGGACTAAGAAACTTAAAGCTTTTGGTTGTGGGGTGAGAAATACCCAGTATCTCTCCCTGATCGAAATAACATTTCCTGCATTAAGAGATCATAATATTTCTGACAAAATTAAAATGACCAAAGTAGAAATCACTGCAATGACTCACTAAGGAGTTAGATAAGGGCTAAGGTTGACTGGTATGCAGAAGGTCCCAGCTTCATGCCCAGCTAAAAGGATCAGATCGGAACAGATATGAAAGACCTGTATGACCGTTTATGCACTGGGAACTTCACTGCCCCAGCTCCTGTGCAGGAGCACAAATCAGGGGCGGATGACGTGCACCAGGCCAAATGCTCCCCTATGTGGGTGCAGGAAGAGGTGGGGCAACCCGCCACAACTAAAACTCCTGCTTGCAACCCAGCATGAAACCTCCAGTGCACAAACGGTCTATCTGAGACCTTGGAGAGTCACCTCCAGTTAGTGCTGCCAACCTCCCAATGGGGACTAGAGTTCCCCTTGAATTATAACTGATTTCCACATTACAAAGATCAGATTCCCTGCTGGAAATGGCTGATTCAGTGTCTGGACTGCATGGGATCTATATTCCTGCTGACTTCTGCTCCTAAATCTCCAAGAATTTCCCAACTCAATAGGATTGCCTGTCCCCAGTTGGGGTCAGATGATCCCCCAGTTTGGAGCCTCTCCCACATTTTAAGGCTCTAAGAAAGGGGATCTTATTTTCAGGTGTGTCTCTGTGTGTGTTTGTGTGGAGGAGAGACAACCAGGAAGCAAATGTAATATCCCTGTGTCACCCAGAAACAACATAGGGATGTTGTTGACATTAAGGGGTGGGAATGCTGTGGTTTTGGGGCAAAACTCTATGATAAGAAGCTAATTCTACCATAAAGATTTTGCTCACAAACCAGAGCATCACCCTGATGTCTGCAACATGCTACATCACTTCTGGGTGGTGCAGGGGCATCATGTTTATTTTCTGGTTCTTCCCTTCTAATTCTCAGTTAGTTCCTCCCATCTCCCACTGGCTGGCCCAACTGACCCAGCAATCCTAGCTTAAGTAAATTTAGCTTAACCAGTGACAGTATAAGGCATTCTGATGTCTTCAAACTATATACCCCTTGAAGGTAGTTGCTTACCACAGCAACTCATCAACAGAACATGAAAGGCCTACTAATCGCAGTTGCACACAAAAGCCCAATGTACAAATGTATTGTTATATGTGTATTTTCCTTTCTTTCTACACAAGCCATATCCCCTTGTGTGTTATATATGTCATTTGACTTCACAAATCTTTGAACAATCACTTTTAGAAAATCCTGCATAGCACAGTTCCACACAGTGTTGACACTTCTTACCCCAGATCACCTAAAATGTGAGCTCAAACTAGACCAAAGGGCAGCTCTTCCATACCTCATTCCCACCCATGCTCATTCCCACCCATGAGGTCTGCTTCTGTCTCTTGCACATGAGAGTAAGCAAGTCGGTAGCATACAGAGTGCATCTCTAGCCAAGCTTCCCAGGCAACAGTAAGGGCAGCATAGGATTACCAGCTCTAGGTTTGGAAATACTTCAATACTTTGGGGGTGGAGTCAGGAGTGAGGAGGATTTGGGTGGGGAGGAACCTTAGTGGAATATAATGCTATGGAGTCCACCCTTTAAAGCAGCCATTTTTTCCAGGGAAACTGAGCTGTTTAGTCTGGTGATGAGCTATAATTCCAGGGGATCCTCAGGTCCCATCTGGGGATTGGCATCCCTAGGGCAGCACAGTAAGGAGGGGTCCAAAGCTGTACAGGTGTGCTGCTCACTTCAAGCTATAAGCAGTGCAGGAATCAGTGGGCTTCATCTCATGACCCAACCGGCTGTGATGTGGGAGGCAGCAATGGATATTCCTTGACAGGAGTGACAAAATGCCTTAACTCATCATGGTTGAATAGCAAGACAGACAGAGAGAAATCCCTGAAACATTATTGAGAAATCCTGAAACATTATTCAGGCTTTGAGAAAACACAGAAGTGGTGCAATTGTGTAGAATATTGTTGAGAAGCGTAGCTGTTTACATACCCACCTGGGGTCCCTCCCAGGCCCATCATTGGGCATTTGGGGAGGGAGGGCAAGTCAATATGACCATCTGTGGTCATACCACCCAAGAAATGTTTAACAATTATATATATTTAACTCACACCCATTCAGGAAACAGTTTCATGAACCCCTGTGGAGAAAGCCTGACATAGATGGAAATGAGCGAGAATCACCAGGTCTGCCTTCTCCTCTTCCCCACACCATTTCAACTGATAAGGTGATATCAAACTGATAAGGTAATATCTATAGTTGAAAGTATAAAATGGCAACCCTGTAATCACGATGGAAAGTCTGTTTCAGGGGGTGAATCCCAGAACTGCCCACAGCAACAATCAGAGAATAGAGCTGTGAATAGGAAACCAAGACATAAGAATTGGGGAGAAAGGGGGGGTTGATGACCTCACCCCCAATATTCTTGGCATCTGCCTGCCTGCACAGCTGGGGATATTAATAATCATTGCTTTCATCAGCGAGTGAGGAGGAGAGAAACCAAGTGTTTTGCTGCTTCCTGTTTGAGTTAATTTCTTCTGACAACTGCTGATTTGGGTTTGTGATTCGATCCTCCATATGTCTAGCTCTATTGGTCAATTAAGTGCAAGGGGTGATTAGGGGAAGCAGCAATACTCAGGCTGATTATGGGAGGAAGCATCCGGCAGTGCTCTGAACATGCAAAACAGCCAAGCGTGCTTTGCATTAACACATGGCTAGGCAGGGCGTTCGGCAGCGGCCATGGCCAGGCAGGTCAGAGGAGACTCCTCTCTCGGCTCCTGGAGAGGCTAGCTGCAGCTAGCCATCTGTTTGCTTCATGTGAGCAGCATATATGGCTAGGGGGGGAGAGAGCCTGCATGGAAAATACTTTTCAGAAAAAGCAATATGAATCACTTCTTCCAAGATGTAACAATTGATACAGAACTCTCTCTCTCTCTCTCTCTCTCTCTCTCTCTCTCTCTCTCTCTCTCTCTCTCTCTCTCTCTCTCTGTGTGTGTGTTTACAGTTTACACACACACACACAAGCAGGCAAGAAAATGAGATCCAGGTTACAATAATGCAAGCAAATAATTCTGGTGGCAATAAAAAAATGGAAACAAGGCACCCAAACTGAGAGAGATTTTAGAAAACAAATAATGCTACAGCAAACTAATAATAGGATCAGAGTGTGGAGTTAACAGTAGCAGCTGAAAAAGACTTTGGGGAGGCCTCAGCAAGGAACTGCCATGCTTAGGTACATGCCTACTGGGTCCCAGAATCCTTGATCAGCCCAACCATTCCCATCCTGAGCATAATATAAGCACTGGGGGAAAAAAACTGTTCTAGACATCAAAGACTGATAGGTCATTTGGGGATTCAGCAACACAGAAATCAAATTGAGAATTTATGAAGCAAAGAGGTGATGTCCCCTGTATAGTTCTGGCAAGTTGGCCATTGGAATATTGCCTTCTGGGTATCATACATCTACAGCGGTGAAGAGCAGAGGGAATTTAATGGGGAGCAGCAAAAAGATGATGCAGGTTTCTGAAATGGTTGACATATAGGAAAGATTAAATAATTAAATGCATGTGATTTGGCAGAGCAACAATAGAAAGAGATGAGAGTCCCCATCTGCTTGTGCAGAAATGAGTAAAAATGGGGGGGGGGGGAAATGTAGATTCATTGTCAGAGAACTTTTTCCTGGTACTGAGATAAGAGATTGTTAAGCATAATATCTCTAGGAAAGGAATGAGTTATAACAACCTCAATGTTCCCATGAAGAAGAATCTGGATTGTGTTCCTGCAATGTACTCTAAGAAGCTTTGGTCAAATCAGCTGCATGTTTACACTACATATGGCCATCTTCAAAGTCATCATATTCATTAACATTAATTTAATACCTTTGGCGAACATCATTGGTAGTTTTGGAGATGGGGTTCATTAATATGCTGAGGACACTCAGGCTTATTTCTGTGTCTGGACGCAGTTCTAGTGATCTGGGGCTGGTATCTTGAGACTGGGGGTCAAGTGGATGACAGTGAACAAGCCCAAACTGAATCCAGACAAGTCATAGGTAAAACTGGCTTGGAATGTGAAAATCTGGGCCAAAATCAATTCAATAGTTTTAGATAGGGTCTAGCTTTCTCTAACTGACCAAGTAAAGAGCTTCTTGGGGGTTTTGGGTTCAGCTGGTGGGTGTTATTGTTAGGAGTACCTTCTTTCTGTTTTACTGTGCCCATAAATTGACTCCGCATTTAGACTGTGCCAACTAAAACATGCTGATCCTTGCCACAGTAACCTCCAGAGTAGATCATTATAATACACTGTACATGGGGCTGCCTTTGAAAATGATGCAGAAGTTACAAATAGTGCAACATACAGTGGCAAACCTCTTATCTGGAGCTAGCAACTTGAAACATAACTCTATTGTGACAACAGCTGCACTGGCTTATTTTGAGGCCAAGGTCAGATTGCTGGTTATCCACCCTTAAACCTCATACATATCAAGTCACATTTCCCGGGATAGTCCCATATACCAGGAGTGCTCCTCAGATGACCTTCACTTTACAGTGACTTACTTTAGGTTGATCAATTCAGTAACAGCTACAATCAGGGTCACTTGCTACAGTCAGGCAAGCAGTCTGGAATGGCTTGCCACTACATGTCCATGTCATGTGCACCTGAGAACCCAGATGTGACATCAGTGTGGCAGTGACATTCTTGAGACTATAATATGTGACTGGCCCAAGCTCACCCAACATGCTTCCAAAGCAGAGTAAGAATTTGAACCTGGGTAGTCCAGTTCCGAGCTTGACACTACTGACCAATATATTACAGTAGCTCAATAGTGAGCACCAAAACAACAACAACACAGTTGTCTTCTCAGGTTAAGCTTCTACCTAATTTCTCATCCCACCCAGCATCTGGGTGTTTTTTTGGAGGGGAGGGGTGTCACAATTTCTTTTCACATTTATACTCCATTATATTTGTTTCAGCTAGCCTTCCAGGGTGGCTTAGAGTATGGTAAAACAACACTATTCATTTTAAAATAAAATGCTAAAATACAAACATTAAAAATACCTTAATAGCAGTCCAGAGAAAAAAGGACATAGCAAAAGAAATGGCAGGAAGACGCACTCAAATTAACGTAAGGGAGTGGCGGGCAATAAATCGAAAGATAATAATAATAATAATAATAATAATAATAATAATAATAATAATAATAATAATAATAATAATAATAATAATAATAATAATAATAATAATAATAATAATAATAATAAACTGGGCCCTTCACAAACTGCTCTTAGAAGGAAGTTCCACTGCCAGAGGATCACCATGCAAAAGCCCTGTAAAGCCTTGGAGGGTCTTTCATATAATGGAAAATGAGCTACTCGTTGGTTGGTTTGTCTCATTTCCCCACCCAGCCTGGCATAGAGTTTGGAGAGTTCACACACAATCAGTATTTAGTATGGCTGAAAGAAGGAAGTAAACTGGTTTTGTTTCTAATTGAGCCTGGCTCATTTTAGCATGTAGTCCATTCACCATATTTAAGTATGTCACTGCCATTTAAACAATTTGCTAACAAGCTTGCATTAAAGATTCACACTTCAAAACCACCACAGTCAACTATCAAACATTACCAAGAAGTATAAATAAAGTAAAACAAAAACAAAAAAACAATGAACAGAGTACCACATAGCTTCATCCTTTCCTCCCCCCTTTTTAAAGATATTCTTGTGGTGCAATTAAATGTACTTCCTCCCAGAGCAAGCACAAGAGAGCCTATTTTGGTCTTCTAGCATTAAGCAGGCCAGAGCTGTTTGTGAGACTCAGAAAAGCCTTTGTTCCTTCAGTGCACAGGCAAGGACAGCAAGTGCAACAGCTCTTACCTCGGCCCCACCCCAAAGGATTGCCGACTGGTCTGCCTGGAGAGAAAGTGCATGCATGTACACCACTCCCTCTTGATAAGTGACACTAGTTTAAAAAATGCTGCTGACTGTGGGAAGAGGGTGTGCACATGGGCACTTCATCCACCCTTGAAAAAGGCTTGGTGACTGCATGGAGGTGGAGGTGCATGGGACCAGTGCAGTTATGCCCACTCTCCTGCCCTGTATAACAAGTGGACAGGGTTTGGGTGCATCGGGTTTGTAAAGCAGGGGCAGTACTATGTGAAAAGATAGTGTGTACAGACACAGTAAATGTGTAAGGGTGGTATTCTACATAGTTTACATATTAGTTTTACCACATGTGCAGAGGTTTTAAAAAGTCTGAAATTCCCAGTAAGTCATGTAACTTATTTTCCTATGGTTTTTGAGTCTTGGTGGGATGGAGGGAGCCTCTCAGGAAATTTTGGTCTTGTGTGATTTGCTGGTATTAGCCAGGGACCAGACAGATTCAGAAATTCTTCTGGGCAGTCCAAGACCTACTGGACCAGAAGTTCCATAACTTACCTGAATAGACCATTCATATGAATTACTGTCCTGAAAAGCCACCAGTGGCCAGGGACTCAAGCTACCCCTAGGCTCTTAGGTAACTTTAAGGCCAAGGCTGTCATTTCATTAGCTGGCGGGACTCAGGCCTTTAACAGCTTACACTCATCTGGGATGAAGCCTTGAGCCCATGAAGGGATGAGCCACAGCTGAGATATGATGGGAGGGAAGCAGCAGCTTCTCATGGACATTGCTCTGATCTCATGGCAGTTGCAGAAGGGGCTGGTCTTAGGATATGCCAGGACCTTCACAAGGCAGAGGAACATGCTGACTCTTAGTCCCCAAGTTGAGAGGACATAATGAACAAGGGTTAAAAAAGCCTCCTTTCCCTCTCAGTCTTGAGGTTTGTGTATATGGTGCTTTAGGACTCCCAACTGGCAAGCAATTTGGATCACATTCTTGTAGTGTACCCTAAAGGCTTTCGTCAAACCCACTGCATGTTTACCCTAAGCAAGGCCATTTTCAAAGTTATCATATGCATTAACATTATTTAATACCTTTAGCCAACATCACCAGCATTTTTGGAGTTGGGGTTCATCAATATCCTGAGGACACTCAGCTTTATATGCCTTTATTTCAGCCTCTGGAAGCAGTTTTACTGATCCTGGGCTGGTTGCATCTTCCTGGGCTCAAAGGACTGCTGTTGCTGGCTTAGTATGGGTGTTATCTGGGACTTGGATGGTTAGGGAGGGTGGGAGAGGTTTTTAAAGGTTATATTCTTGTTTTTATAGTATTTTATACTTGTAAAGAGCCTCTTGTGGCGCAGAGTGGTAAGGCAGCCGTCTGAAAGCTTTGCCCATAAGGCTGGGAGTTCAATCCCAGCAGCCGGCTCAAGGTTGACTCAGCCTTCCATCCTTCCGAGGTTGGTAAAATGAGTACCCAGTTTGCTTGCTGGGGGGTAACCGGTAATGACTGGGGAAGGCACTGGCAAACCACCCCGTATTGAGTCTGCCATGAAAACGCTAGAGGGCGTCACCCCAAGGGTCAGACATGACTCGGTGCTTGCACAGGGGAGACCTTTACCTTTTTATACTTGTAAGTGGCTGCAGGCCAGCTGGACAGAGAGCGACCATATAAAAGGTGAACTAATAATATAATAATAAAAAATAATAAATCTGCCAGGCACAGGGAGGTCTTCTACACTAGGCATTCTCAATGGGGGCCACATGCCCCCCCAGGCTTCTCATACATTTGAAGGGGGCCACAGACTCATAAATGTGGTAAGGGAAGCCCACAGGTTTTATGGAGGCCCTGATAATTCAAACAATGAAATATCCTTTTTGTCATATATGATTGCAAGAAAATTTGACCTTCATTAAGGGAAAGGGAAAGAAAACATGTAATCCATTCCTTTGTGTATGCTTGAATTTCAAAGCAAAAAAAAAATGAATAGGCACGTTTCTCTTGGTTCTAGAAGTCTGTCTTATGTATATATAAGGCAAGGTATGTCAAGTATAGTTAATTCAATCTTAATTTATGCCTTTTTAGCTAGCTTGTTATGTAAACACCAAGCTCAAGCATCGCATTAGGCCTAATAGATGTCTAAACTTTAATTTCATACAGTCTTTTAAAAAGTTTTTTTCCCCATATGTCAGAATGTTCAAGTTCTCTTGGTGTTCAATTTAAAAGATGTTCTGCCTACGGACTTGTGTTCTGTTGTGTCCTTGTTTGAACGAGGGAAGGGAAGGGCTGGAACCTGAGAAGAACTCTGAAAAGGGGCCTGGGTTTTTTTGTTTGTTTTTTAACCTTGAGAATGGCTGTTCTACATCAATGGCCATATCTGAACTTGTTCCAGTTCCAAAAGGGTATGCACCTGTGCTATGGAAGGGGAGGTAGCATGGCATAGCCTGATCTTGTCAAATTTTGAAGCTACTTGAATGGGAGGCCCTCAAGGAAGACTCTGCAGAGGAAGGCAATAGAAAACTACCTCTGATTCTCACTTGCCTTGACAGTCCTTTGCTTGGGTCACCATATCTTGGTTGCAACTTGATGGCGCTTAAACCACACACAGGGCCCTATTGTACAACACACACACACAACCATTTAATCTATTTTCTATTTCTGGTACTCTCTCCAAACTCTACACAAGGCACAGACCTCTGTCTCCTTGTCACTGGGTACATTTCACCGCACTGTGCAGTGAGCTGCTGGCATGACTGCAGCAAACTTCTCAAAATTGGCCATGTCACTTTAAATACATTAGACAATAAATCATCCCTCTGAGACATCCCCAAAGGAAAAAAAAATGGGGGAAAATCAGAAATAGCACTTAAAAGCCCTTTTCTATTACACTGCCCCAAGGGAGCTTTAAAACTTGGAAAGTTTTTTTTTTAAGTGAATTGTCTGGCTGACGGGTTTTTAAATTATTTTTTCTTCTTTGACTATTATCTGTTCCTAGTACTGGCTTTGTTTTGCCTTCTCCGGTTCTTTTCTTTCTGAGTCATATCTGCATTGTCTGCTATCTGCCTGGTCCCCATTTCATCATTCTCCCCCAACCCCATCTTCTCGGTTGTTCTGTTCACATTCCTTGTGTCCTCATAACTGTCCTCTCTGCCATTTGGGTTCTCTTCGCCTCCATATCACCTTCTCTGCCTGCCAGCTCAACCATTTCAAATGCTGGCAATCCATTGCTTTTGGTGAAAGCATAATGCACAGATCTCATGATCCAAACAGAGCTGTGTATATGCACTGGAGCCTTTCCTATGTTAGATCCCGGGAATGGCAAACTGGATGGAGCTTCTGGGGATGACTCTCTCCTGAATTTGCCCTTTCCTTCCTGCTTTTGTTACCTATCCCAGAGTTATGTTTGCCAGCTACATCCACCATTTCAGTGGTTACATTTCCAAGTCATATTTTAAATAAGCCCCAAAGAAAATGATCCAGAGAATCAAGTGCCATTCAGATACAGATTTATATCACCACTTCTCCCATCACCTTTCTCAAGAATGGCCCATTTGAGATGGAATGATAATTACTCAACTCTCCAAAGTCAGGCCAATTTTGCACAAGGAATTTGCCCCTAGACATCCTCTTGTTGCTCACGGATTTTAGTGCTGCTTCCACATGATGTTAGCAGCAACCTGAAGCTCTCAAGTGGCTGTCGTGAGTTTTCTCCAGATTTGCTCTGTGAAGAGGGAAATTGCAAAATCGCCATTTGCCACTTTTTGCTGCGCTGGAATCCAGGGAGCAAACAGGGGCAAGCTTGTGTGGAGAGAGAAATGTGCAACAGTCTTGGCAGTTTTCTGCCTGCCCTTGCATCCATCCTCCCTTCTTTTCCGGCTCAAGAACTTTTTAAAAAAATGGTGCAGTCCACGTTGCTGTGGGACCACAAAGCTACATGCCCTATGTAAAAATAAGATGTTCCCCTCATTGTGCACTATAATCTTGGGATTGGGCAGCCAAAACACATTCCTGTTTGTATTTTCTGGTGGTGTGGTATGAATGGGAAAAGAGGTGTGTGTGATGAATCAGCCCTCTCCCTATCAGCTTAGAGCCCATGCTCTTTGTTTTAAATATTTACTGTGAACAAACAATCACTCATCAGAGCCCAGTGACCATGGCCAGCCTATCACAAATCTGAATATAAAGAGAGACCATTACGCCAAGAATCCCAAAAAGAGATCTAAAGAGGGAATGTTTTATTGTTATGGAGTGATCCTGTGACAATGTAGAAGTGTACGTTTTTTAAAAAAACACACAAATGTTTTGGCATTGTGGCATTTCTTCATAGCAATACAGAAGTGCACTTAAAAAAAAATCAGGGCTCAGGAGGTATGGAAGTTTGAGTCCCCAAAATAACTGCTGTGCAGGGATTGGTGGCTTGCATTGATTGACAAGCCAAGGAGTGAGGGGGAGAAGTTCGGGTAGTTCTCACATGCCACCTTATCGGGAGGCAAAAAGCCATGATTAGGTGGTGGGAAAACGCAGGAGGGGTCTCCCATCAGGAATCTTGCAAATATGCGGTTTCCAACTGTATGCTTGCAAGCAGGAGATGACCCTAGTTTGACACCTCTTTACGGAATCAGTCTCAGTTTCATTAGCAACAGATGCACCATTGCCCTCTTCAGGGTAGGGGCAACAATCCCCTCTCTCAGGGAAGCACTTACTACCTCGTAGAGCCAGTTAACCAGCCCCTTCCAGCAGGTTTAAGCACCCAGGGGGTGCAGGGGATATTAAAAAGAAAATCAGGTGGTAGGCCTCAAACCAGGTATCTGCCTACCTGATACCATAGGAGTATCAGGCTGTGGGAAAGTTGGCTTTTCTTATACACAGCCATATACCACACTCTAGGTTGCAAGCTCCCCACATGCACTCTCCGCTGAATAACTCTGAGCAAGAAGTTTCCCTCTATTCAATAGGTGAGAGGTCTTCAACCTTTCCTTTAATGAGTTCTGCTGAGCAATGAAAAATGCCCTGAGCAACACTGGCAGGATACCAAAGTTTGTTCTGTCCCAGGAGCAGAACATGGACTAAGAAGAGCACCAGGAATGAAGTGATCCATTCAGCAGCCCAGAGGGGAAAGACCCTATGAAGTAAAACATTTTTGAAAAAGAAAGACTTTTAGAACAGATCTTTGAGTAAATCTGTTCTTCGGACACCAAGGGGATACTTTACCTACCGTCCATTGGCCAGGAAGGTAACCACAGCACTCCAGCATTAGGGTCTAGGGCTGCCAACAATGTGAAGGAAAAAAACTGTCCCACTTTTTAAAGAGAGGCTTAATATGTGACAAGAAGCTTTTTCTGGCATGGAGGTAAATTGCATAATTAAGGAGGGAAGACAGGGTGGCGGTACATACTGTCCAACAGGCTATTGGCAACCTGAGTAGCTGGCATGAGAATCTGCCACCTCAGGTGCAAACCAGAAGTAACATCAATACATCAGGGCAGTGCTCCATCGTGTAACTTAAACTTTACAGATGTTCAGTTACTTGCTAGAGCATTGCCCAATACATTGACACAACTTCCAGTTTGCACTGAAAGTGACGTCAAGTCCCCACCCAACACTCCCCAAGTGCACAGCAGTGAGAATATTAGGCTAACAGCAAGAGGCCTGATATAACTCCCTCTAGGCCAGGGGTACTCAAACCGTGGCCCTCCAGGTGTCCATGGACTACAATTCCCATGAGCCACTGACAAAGAATGATGGCAGGGGCTCATGGGAATTGTAGTCCATAGACATCTGGAGGGCCACAGTTTGACTACCCCTGCTCTAGGCCATACAGTTGTTGCTCTTCCTTCCTTCCTTCCTTCCTTCCTTCCTTCCTTCCTTCCTTCCTTCCTTCCTTCCTTCCTTCCTTCCTTCCTTCCTTCCTTCCTTCCTTCCTTCCTTCCTTCCTTCCTTCCTTCCTTCCTTCCTTCCTTCCTTCCTTCCTGGATTTATGGACCACCCCTCTCAGTCTAGCCATCTAAGAGTGCTTGCAGGGGCTCATGGGAATTGTAGTCCATGGACATCTGGAGGACCACAGGTTTGACTACCCCTGGTGTAAACAACAATTTACAGTTAATACATACCAAGGTCTCAAGCTCTCAGGGCAGGCTAGCACAGTCTGGTAGGAGAAGAGACTGAGAGGCTCTCAAGTTAGTCTGGAATCCATTGGATGGAATCCATCATTTAAATTCTTGGAATAACCTTACCCCAAACATTTGTAATATTTTATTTTAGAAGAATTGAATCCAGCTTTATGTAGCAGTTAAGAGCTGTGGCTTTTAATCTGGTAAGCTAATTTGATTCCCCACTCCTCCTCCACATGCAGGCAGCCGGGGGACCTTAGGCTTGTCACAGTCCTGTTCAAGCTGTTCTCGCAGAACAGTTCTGTCAGAGCTCTCTCAGCCTTACCTACCTCACAGGGTGTCTGTTGTAAGGAGAAGAGATAAAAGCAACTGTAAGCCACATTGAGACTGCTTTGAGTAGTAAAAAGTGGGGTATAAAAGCCAACTCTTCTACTACTACAGAACAGCAAATTAAAATAAACAGAAAGTTAAAATCTTAACCAGTTCTGTAGGGCCTGCAGGACAGAGATGTTCCACCAGGCCTATGGATCTATTGCCTGGATCCCTGCTAGCATCGATAATACCTGGGAGCCTGGAAGTGCAATGCAACTCACCAGTGGGCTGTGGGCCACATCTCAAATTAGCCAGCTAACAAACACAAAGGATTTCTCTTATCGCCTGTGTCCCTTGGCTAAAAGGCAACCCTCCTTTGAGCCAAATGTGATATGCTTTAACAAGGAGCACAACAATAAGTGCCTGACAAGAGGAATGGCAGAACAAAACCCCTGTGCATTGGATTTTTTGAATACTCAGTGCACTGCACCTGCAGCAGCCAGGGAATGAAGGTGTGGGGGGGTACTATATTGAGTTGGCATCATGTGATAAATGGGACAAGCCAAAGTATGAAGAAAAAAAGGGGGGAACCCTAGAGAGAAAAGATTATTCTGACACTTTGTAGATTTATAGACTTCCTGGTTTCCTTAATGGCTATAAATCATGGCCGGGCTCCTGTTGCCTTCCCTCCCATTCACATTGTGGGTGAGTGAAAACTAGAAGCATGGTAGCCAAGAACAAGGGAGAGAAGGACAAATTCTAGCAAGGGTTGAAAGGAATTGGCAGGCAGTGGCCAATTCTTTCAGCATAATGGAATCGTATGAGAGGAGGTGAAGGGTGTGGGCAGCTTTCATTCTCATCCAAACGCCACACCACTAGATCACGGTCATGAGAAATGAACTATTGCTGGGTGGCATATTCTAAGTGTGTGTGGGTTGGGGGGAGGGTTTCAATTGAAAGGAGGGAGGGTCTGGTTTTATTTCACTTGTAGTGGTTTTCAAATTCAGTCTTAACCAAACCTGATTAAAGTAAATCCCTTTTTTACAGCCTGTGGAGTCTCTAAGATTATGGTGTTAATGGAAGCGTGATTCGATCTGTCAGTAATGGTGCATGTCGAGGCCCGGCCGTCTCAGACAAGCCCATTTTTTAGGATGTATTTATTGTTTTTCCCATCCCCCCCCCTTCGGTTCTCTGCATTACGGGGTTTAATTGAACAGTTTAAAGTGATTCTTCTTCAAGGGCCATTAAATGATTTTATTTGCGCATTCTCTGGGGTCAGGGGAAAATACTAATAAAACCATACTTGAAGGTTCTTCTCCATCCCAGATGCACCATCACCTCCACCCCAAGCAATCTACCTCCCTTGACATGCAGCACGTTTCTTTTTTTCATCTTTCCTACTTGTCTTGGAATGCAAACTAATCTTGTTTTTTTTTGTCTCTGTATTGTTTGCTATAATTCACCTTATGATTTCAATTTCACTCTGGATCACTGGGATCTTCATGTACCACAAAGCTGTCTTCTTGCAGAGTTCACTTGCAGATGTGAACCAATTCCGCACAAGGAATTTGCCCGCGGGACAGCCTCTTGTTGCTCGCGGGTTTCAGTGCTGCTTCCACGTGACATCAGCAGCAACCCGGAGCTCTCAAGTAGCTGGCACAAGTTTTAGTCAAATTTGCTCCGCAATGAGGGAAATTGTCAAAACTCGATTTACCACTTCTTGCCATGCAGAGATCCAGAGACAAGCCTGTGTGGAGGGGGAAATGCATGACAGACATGGCAGCATTTTGCCCACCCTTGCACTCGCCCTCCCCTCTCCATTTCCTGATCATGATTTTTTTAAAATAGTGACACGGTCTGCGTTGCTGCGAGATCACAAAGGTATGTAAAAATAAATGTTCTCCTCATTGTACACAGTAATTTTGGGATCAGGCAGCCAAAGCACATTCCCGTTTGTGTTTTCTGGCAGTGGAGTATGAACAGGGAAAGCGGGGTCATGTGATAAAGCAGTCCTCTCTCTATCAGCTTGGAGTCTGTGCTCTTTGTTTTAAAACCTTACTGAGAACGATCACACATTGGGGTTCAGTTACCATGGCCAGCCTACCAAAAACCTATCCGAACATAAAGACAGACAATTACACCAAGAATCCCAAAAAGAGGAGGGAATGTTTTATTGTTGTGGCGTGATCCCATGACAGCGTTTCTCCACAGCAATACGAAAGTGCACTTAAAAAAAAATGTTGGAGCTTGGGGGGAAGGAAGTTTGAGTCCCTGAAACAACTGCTGTGATGGGATTGGTGGCTTGCGGTGATTGACAGGCCAAGGAGTGGAGGGGTGGGGAGAAGTTTAACTTGTTTTCCTTTGCTGCCTCATTGGGAGGCAAAAAGCTGCAATGAGGCAGCAGGAAAATGCAGGAGTCTCACAACAGGAAGCTTGCAGACACAGGGCTTATAACTGTACATTTGCAAGGAGGAGGCATTGCGAGTTTATGCCTCCATGCGGAATTGGTCACAGAAATTCACCTTATTTGGTTCCATGGGCTCGGCAGTTGCCTGAGGAAATGTGGACATTTCTGAATGATCATTTGTAGTATATGCCAGACGTCTCTGCCTCCTCTTATCAGGCTTGCTTTATGGAGCAGACTAGTGCCACTGAGTTCATACAAGAATGTGACCAGATGTTAAAACATTATAGTTAATCTGGTGGGGGGGGGGCTTGCATCCCCTCTCTACACAAAACAATTGTCTAGGTTTTTCCCCCTATCATACACATATCTTGGTTTTCCTGTGATGTTAGTGGGCAGTTTGGCAGATTAAGGAAGTGATTTTCAGCACAGATGTGGCTCTTGGAAAGATGCCCTATTGGAAAAGGATGACCTGGTGTTATATCACATGATATCCAGGCTTGGGGTGTTCCATATGGGAACCTGAAACCACTCCCAAGATAGGCTGCACTAGACCTACTAGGAGCAAGCAAAATGTAGTGCTTAAAAGATGGTGGCCTCTAATCTGGAGAGATAGGTTTGATTCCCCACTCCTCCACATGCAGCCAACTACTATAGTCCTGTTAGAGCTGTTCTCATAGAACAGTTCTGTCCAGGTTCTCTCATCCCCACCTACCTCACAGGGTGTCTGTTGTGGGGAGAGGAAGGGAAAGCCACTTTGGGACTCCTCAGGCTGCCACTTCTAAGATGGGGGGGGGGGAGAATTACTGCATCACAACAACATCTAAAGAGCAGGCAATGCCCAACACTGCCTGCATTAGTCTGCTTGGGGTAAAAACTGCTTTGGGACGAGATACTTCCTTGGAAGTAAAGGGCTACTGAAGTGAAGGCAAAGAGACAGGAGCTGGGCATGGCAGGAAGAACAGGAGTACAAGACCAGAGCAGGAGGAAAGAAGAGACACAGCTGGTATGAAAAGGGCAGGAAGCCATCAGATGGGACTAGGAAAGGAGGCTTCCTGACAAGGAGAACAGCAGGGGCTTCCCTATCCTGGACAATAACACAGATCTGGGAGCATAACCAGAGCCTTGAAAAAGATGGGCAGAAACACCACTGAGAGAGACAGACCTCTGGCTGGATTCCAGTATTTAAACCTGTTGTTTTCATGAGCAAGCAGGGCAGCGGACAACTGAATTTGCCCCCACCATTGGTGTCCACCTTTTCTTAGAGAAGCTGCGGACTGATAGAATGTCTAGGCACAGAAGTTGTCCCTGGCCACAATTTTCACCTGCTTTCATTACATGCAGATTATTTTAATACAATGCATTATAAGTGGGGCTGTCTCTGAGGAGCACAGGGTAAATTCAGATAGTTTTTAAATGCAGCTGTCTTGGAGATTCATCATACTAACCTCATCATCATAGAATTCAAAGATATATACATGTATCTAGTTAGTTTCAGAGCACAATTCAAATTCTGATTTGTTTAAATTGGGCTAATAATAGGTCATCTGAAAGATCCCTCCATCCTATATGAATGAACCTGCCTATTCATCAGTGAGATCCTGCTTGGTGGGTGCACTGTTTTCTTGATGATGCTACAGTGGCCAAGTCTTTCTCCACAACACACCCATGTATGAAACTGTCAACAGAGCTTTAGGGAACAATGGTCATGACATTGTCAATTGGGGATGTAGGTTTTCATGGATGCTTAAGTCCTTTGTAGGGACTCTTCTCTGTTGCCATGGCTGCTGGAGGCAGGGAACTAGGTAGGTACTAAAGATAGTACTGATGGACCTGTTCTGAGGTTGAAGTTCAATTTGACAAAAGCACAATAACTAGGATGCATGAACGAGTCATGATATTTCTCTCAAATGAAAATAGCCATTGTAACACTCATACATACCAGGTTGTAAACTAGGACTAATTCTGTAAATTAAATCTGATCCTTTTATTGATTACACCAGAGGGTGATGACCCTTCTACCTAATTTTCAGCTGTTATGTCTTAGTTATCCATTAATTCAGTGAAACCTAAACCCATTTTAGGGCTGATTCTGTGGAAAGGGTAAGCTAGTGGCTAAGTCACATCTGGTAAATAAATCACTAGGACCTACAAGTGTTTAATTTTGACATTATTTTTACTGCAGTATAGCTTCATATATGGCATTTTTCTTTTATTCCCATTCCATTGTTCAAAGTTTCCATTGTAAAAGGGAACAAAAAATTGGAAGTGGATTTTGCTCTAAGCAAAAGTGGTTACTGGCAGGTTTGAACTAGACTCCCCTTTTTTTACTTTCTGGAGAAAAAATGATATATTCCAAAGGTTTTTTTTTTTCTTCCTGAAAGCAGCTTCTTGTCAACTGAACACAATTTATCAGAGCAGGACATTCTTTGAATGAATGAGGAACAGAATGCATGTGAATAAACCTAAATAGTCATGGTATGTCCAAGACTCATTCATGTTTTCAACCCTGAAAGCACCTGTCTTTAATGAATCAGCTAAGAGAGGATCCAGGATGGACTTCATCTTCCTATACTTCTCTAGGGCCATGAAGAATATCAAACACATTTACCTTTGGTTTAGGAAAAGGTTGTCAATTTCTTGAATAGGTGATAATGTATAGTAATAGAGCCATCACTTCTATTGCTATTTGAACGGCAGTCCTTCCATGAAACAGCTCACATATTTAGGAGAACCTGGTTAGTATGCGAATGGGAGACCACCAATGAATTCCAGGGACACTATGTAGAAGGAGGCAATGGCAAACCACCTCTGAATAGTTCTTGCCTTGTAAACCTGTCTGAGTTGCCATCAGCTGGCTGCAAATTGATAGCAATTCACACACACACACACACATGACTTCCCTAGGAGTGAGCCCCACTGAATAGACCTGAGTCAGACTCTGAGCAGATGGTACTCCTGTTACTAAACTGTAGTACATACTGACATCCTTGAACCTTCCATACAAACTTCTGCTAGTGATCAAGGCCTTAATGGCTGAGACTCTGTGTTTCTGACGCCTTTCCAATGCCCTCTCACAATTGTTATGACTAAATGAGAGCACTCTTTTTCACAATGCGCACACAAATGTTACTATCAAGACTATATGCACGGAATGTTCTGGCTGGCAGTGCCACAATAATGAAACTTGTCCTTGAAGACCCGCCAAGTATTTCTTCTGTGTCATTATGGTTGATATTAGCATCTGTTTTCCTACACGCATTATTCTAGTCTGGATTTTCTGAGTGCAGAACCTGAGATGTTGTTAGTGCAGAAGGACGAAAGCCCCGGCAAGGTCACTCACTATCTTTCAGATCGGCACAAATTATCATGTCAACACTCCGTGATGTTCCACGGCTTTCATCCTGGATTCCTCTTTCTCCTTTATCTGAGTCGCTACCACAATGCGTAGTCCTGGGCAACAGACCTCCCATCCTCTAGGCAACAGCTTTCCTCCAACAAATCCCCTTTAAACACACAGCCCCATTGACCTTGTCTTGAAGTACGGCATTCTACAAACAACTCTGTCATTACCATCTAAACAGGGCAGACCTTCTCCTCCTGAAGCTCATTCTTCCTGAGCCACTTTGGTCTCTATTTACAGGGTAATAACCTTCAAGCTCTAATTTCATTTCTCTGTAACCTTTTCCTGCCTACGGTACCATAGCAAAAAGCATTTCCTACCTAATATCCCACCCCTCTCCCCCACACAGTGCAATGTGAAGCTCATCTCCCTCCCTTAGCTAATAAGATCCCAAAGAATCAATCTTCCAAGCACACATATACATACTGCGTCAAATTAACCTTGCCGGGTAATTAGGGTGGGTGTCCACGGTTTTGGTATCGTGGCCTCGTTTTGCTGCTCTAAGCATAAGCAAAGGCGGTGGTGACTACTCATTAAATCAACAGCCGGCTCCATTAAGGAGAGCAAAGTTCAACCTTCCCTCCCCTCAGGAGGACTCCTGTGCCCCTGCAGGTTCTGGGAGGCCCGAAATAGCTTCCGCTTTGGCAGAAGCAAACCTATGTAATAAGGAATGGGGTGGCTTGACAGAGTCCATCAGCGTTTACCCACTCCATGGGAAGGGAAACATGTGGGAGACGATCAAAGGAAGTTGCCAAACAGGCTTTCAAGCCCTGTCATGGCCCAGGAGCCGGTGGAAGTCAGATGGAGCCTATTTGCATTGCATAATTGGTGGAGCCTGTCACAACATTGCAAAAGCCAGCTGCTGTTTTCTGCTGAGAGCTAATTCCACCTGATTTATTTAATACTGTAATGAATTTAATCCCGCTCCCCTTGCCACACTTTCAGCTAACAGTCGTCACAAAGCAGCCTCTGTAGAGAGCTGCAATCATGGTAAGGCGAGGAAGGTGCGCTCTGACTCTTCCAAGGGATGCAAAGCCTCCAGTAAGGGTGACTGGAGTGCATGGCACTGGGCAGAAAGGAGTGCCCTTTCGCAGAACCTCTACAGTCGCAGCGAGCTTTGGAAGAGGGGCCCTTAATGATCTGAATACTTATCTCTCAGGGCCTAAGTTTAACTTCATAGAATGCACAGCAGAAACTGAATTAAAGCATGTACTCAAGTTGTTAGCCTGATCTTCTCAGATCTCAGATGATAAGCAGAGTCACCCCTATTTGGAAGGGAGACCACCAAGGAAGATCACAGTCCCTATGCAGAGGAAGGAAATGGCAAACCACCTCTGAACACCTCTTGTCTTTGAAAATCCTAAGGGAGCACTGCATTTGTGTGGACATTGGAAGCCACCATGAGCCTGCAACCCCAGGAGTGGCAGTATATCAATCCAAGTAGATAGATAGATAGATAGATAGATAGATAGATAGATAGATAGATAGATAGATAGATAGATAGATAGATAGATAGATAGATAGATAGATAGATAGATAGATAGATAGATAGATAGATAGATAGATAGATAGATAGATAGATAGATAGATAAAAAGTATGTTGTTACTTGATGACAATTTTTTTAAAAAAAAATCTTATTCTCAATTGAATGAAACTGGAAAATTAAATTCCCAATTGCAAGCTTATCCCCAGCAAGCAAGGAAGTACCGATCTAATCTGCACCCAGTGACCCAGCCATGATGGAGGAGTCAGGCTGCTGCTTTCTGCCCCCACTGAAGTCTCTGACCCACCTTCAAGAGCAGCCCAAGGCAGAGGCTTTGGCAAGAATTGAAATTACCATTGGAAATACACACTAGCAAGATGCTATTAATATCATAGGCTTTCTATTGTTGAAGAGGGGAAAATGTATATTTGCTGGTATTAATAATAAACATTATGGGAGCAGGTTTCTGAACTGTTTTAGCAGATTCAGAAGAGAGGAAGAAAAACTGTGCTGACATTATGTAGTTAAGCTAGCCATATAAAACAGGAAAGGGTTACACACGAAAGCATCTTTTGTGCATGTATTATTATTATTATTATTATTATTATTATTATTATTATTATTATCCTTTAATTTATATCTCGCCTCCCCCCGGAGGCTCGAGGCGGGTCACATAAAATCAATCCCCTAAAAACAGTAACAAGAACAATAAAACACAGTACACCAATCACAACAAGGAAGACAAGAAAGGCAAGACATTTTGAGCTGCAGAATTCCTCCTGGCTAAAACAAATGCAGAAAGAACATGGATCTGTTTCCATCTGTAAAAGGTGATCTGTGTCCTTTTTTTTAAAAAAGGGCTCCCCCTTTAACATGTTAATAAACATGTGGGGAGTAGATTGCCATTTTCAAGGTAGGTACTATAGTTTTCTTGAAATTGCAATGGTTCTCCAGGTAGGTTTTCCAACCACGGGTTGGGATATTCCTGGAAATTGTAGGGATGGAGTCTTGGGAAAGCACGTTTGGGGGCATGTCCTCAGTGAGGCATAATGCCAAAGAGACAACCCTCCCAAGCAGCCATTTTTCTATCACCGGGATACAAGTTCTAATTCTGGGAAATCTGTCGCCCCATGGGAAATCTCCAGCCCCTAGAGAGGAGTCTGGTTTCAAAATTAAGTACTAAGCACATGTTGAATAATGTCAGGGACATCACTGATAAAATTAGCAAGACAACCAGAATAAATTGGCAAAGACCAACTTTATAAGCAGTTGTGAGCTAACAAAATGTGAACCGGCCACTCAGAAAGCCTTAGCTGCTCAGTTACATAGTCCCTTTTGTAGGCAAATGTCCCAAATGGACAACTGATTTATGGTTGGGCAGAACGATCAGTGGAACTGATGGGAACTGTTCTGAATCTTTATATCTGGAGGAGGCTGAATCCTGTCAGCACTGGAAGTCCCTATTTCCCACAAGTCATAAGGCTGCCAGCCATCGGTATCTGAGCCTTGTCACATTCAGTTTGGCTTAACCACATCGAGCATCTGACCTCAGGCAGACACAGTAAGTGCAAAGACAGTCTGCAGGACCCAATTTCAGATGGAGAGGTGATAAGAGCCAAGCACCAGTACAACAAATGCACCTAATTCCAAATGTTCAAATCTCCCACAGGCCTCTTCAACTCATCCATTAAGAGTAAAGCAGGATACAACCCAGTGGGACTTGGAAAGGATCTGTCGTAACAATCTTGCTGTATGGAGACTTGGTCTCTCTCTGGATAAGAGCTCTGTGCATAACGTTTGATGGGAGAAAAGCAGGACATGCATGCAATAATAAATAAAAAATCAATAAATAGAATGTCAAAAATGTCTGTGATAACAAACCAACAAACCAATGTCCATCAACATCCTCAAAAACTTTTTGGTGGGAGTACCTGAAAGCTGTCACATGTAGCTCTACAAATGCCAACTGGTCCTTCAGTAATAACACCAGCACCAAATCCTTTCAAATGCCCCAGTTGAATAATTATGGAGTCAAATATCTAACAGGCCATAAAGACACCCCAGACATGATGGTGTTTGGCAAGCTGGGTCTAGTTTCCCCTGCAATCACACAGCAGCTGAAGGGAATGCCATTTTAAAGATCAGAAGGAGCCTTTTCCAATTTGGAATGGCTCCTTCCTTCTGAAAATGCGGGGGGGGGGGAACCCCTCTTCCCTCCACACTGCAGTTCCTAGCCTAAAAAGTCTCCCTCCAATCCTTAAAATGACATTCCCTGCAGCTGCTGTGTGATTGAGGCAACTTGCCAAAAAACACAATGTCCTTAGTGTGACCGCAAGGAAAGTGGATCGGAGAAGCTAAACCCAACTCACCAATAAATACAATGTCTCTTCCAACTCTTATGTGGGCCAGGATGCTGATAGGTGACTAAAAGTGCAGTTCTAAGCAGAGCTTTATACTTGAAAGGGAGGAACTTAGGCATTGGAAGGATGTCACTTTGCACAGGCTTGCCCTTGGAAGAAACAAGTGGTATCAGTTTAAGTTTGAAGCTGCAGACTGACTATGATTTATTTATTTATTTGTATTTCTTTAAATTTATAACCTGCCCTCTCCGCCAAAGGCAGATTCATGGCAGCAAACACCATATGTACCATAGTACAGCTAATTGTGTTTAAAGCATGTTAAATTAATAAAATGTAAAATCCAGAATTCGAGAGCCACGACTCTTGGACCTTGGGTGGATTGCGATGTAAGGTGCAAGACAGGATAAAGTGACCAGAAATCTGGGGCCACAAGGCATCCCGAAGAAGTTCCTAACAGTTAGAGCGGTTTCTCAGTGGAACAGGCTTCCTCGGGAGGTTCTGGGTTCTCCATCTTTGGAAATATTTAAACAGAGGCTAGATAGCCATCTGACGGAGTGTCTGATTCTTTGAAGGCAAAGGTGTGGCAGGTTACAGTAGATGAACGATCGGGATGTGAGTGTCCTGCATAGTGCAGGGGGTTGGACTAGATGACCCATGAGGTCCCTTCCCACTCTATTATTCTATGATTCTATGATCCTTGTTTACACTTTTGCACATATTATAACTTTGCCTTTTATATCTGGCACTGAGTATACTGGCGTTTCTTGCCTCGTGAGTATGGAGTAACATGGATGACATATTTTAAGAAGCAGCAGCATGTTTTGGGATGCAGATTGCTTGATCATGACCTTTCTATCCCTTCCATGGGTACATTTCTGTGATTTCCTGTGTCTTTGCTGTACCCTCCAACGTACACTCAAATTTTGTTAAGGGAGAATGTGGCTCATATCGCTTTGGAGAGTGAACAAAGCCAGCAAGATGGTTGTAGAGATGCTTGGCAGCAAGCCAGCCTGTTCTTCCTCCCACTTGCATCCCCTCTTGGATTCTATTTTTTAGATGTCACAATATGCATTTCCTGAAAAGCACATTTTTTACTTTGAGATCCTACACATCTGTACCCTTTTCATCATGTCACAAGAAGCTGGCTTGCAATATTCCCTCTGTTCTTTCCTGTCAAGGCAAGTGATGCTGAATATGTATATGCTTCCATTTGAGGCTTGAACAAAAATTACCTGCATTTTCGTGAAGATGCATTTTGTATGTGCGCAAATGCATTCACAATTAAGGCAACCCCGTCTCAGCTACTGTGCAGGGATTAAAATGGGCATTTAAGTTTTAAAAGCAAACTTGGAAAATGTAAAGCTTCTGCTGCAAGAACAACTGTTATGTATTTTTTAATTTTTGCCATAGGGAAAGTAATAACAGTGTAACCCTTTGCAGAATTAGTCCAGTGTAAATCCATTAATTCCAGTGGTTTTAGACTGGAATAACATTGTATAAGATTATTATAAGAAGTTATAATACTAACTCTTGTTGGAATACACATATGTGGGAATGGCTGCTTATTAATATAATGAAGATACAAATGTTTTCTCTGGATTATTAGGTGAATATCTACCTTTTTGTAGCTATTGGCTATCATGTATTCCCAATGAAGAAGCAGTGTCTCCCTCTCCCCCCCCCCCCGTTATTGCTTCAATCTCATTCTTCAATTAGTCATGTGTTTCCAACCAATCAGATCATATGGTGGTTGGGGTAATGTGACAATGCTACATAGCCTTTAAGGCTTGGCTTTGTTATGATATTACTGAGACCAAATCATCTCACCAATGTGAGCGGTGGTGTTTCCTGGATTAGTCGCATGGCTGATTCTCCATAATCAAAGATTACTAGGGTTGCCAGTTCCTGGTTGGGAAATACATAGCCAATTGGGGGTGGAGTCTGAGGGGGGAGGTTTAAGAAGGGGAGGGAGTTCAGTAGAGTCCACATTCCAAAGCAGTCATTTTCTCCAGGTGAACTGATTTCTTGTCACCTGGAGATCTGTTGTAATGCCCCCCCCAAATAAAATCACCCTCCAGCCACCACCTGGAAATTGGCAACCCAGCTAACAGGAAGGTTGACTAGACAATTAGATTTGGTTGCAAGATTTGGCTCTTGTAGCAAATGAAGCTCATCTGAAAGAGTCAACACAGGAGTATCATCTATAGGCAAACATGCCAAAGAACTTTGTTTTTATACATAACAGTGAGATTGCTATATGCTATATGATCAGAATGGGAAATCTGCGAGAATACCTACGGTAGAAGACTGGCTGTTAAAGATGTTGGAACCTGCAGAAATGACTAAACATCTTTGATTAGAGAAATAACTGGAAGCCTCTATCAACTTCTTGCATGAAAGTGGGGGGAACAATGTGGTGATATGTGATTTTAAAGATTAAAGCCTAAAGAAAACAATTTTTGAAATAATTTAAATTTTAATATAAGCAATCCTGTTAGAATTGGATGAATCTGAATTATTTGGTATTGCCAACAAAAAACTTTTCTTCTTGTAGTTGTTTCATTCTTGAACTTTAAAAATTTACCTTCCCTGTCATTAAAAGGATTATCAAATATTTGGTCATATTATGACATTAAAGGGCAGAACTGCCCATTCAAAGAAGATAAAAGTACGAGGAAACATACACAATAGGTTTTCAGGATGAATTTAAACCCACCAAATATTCAGCCCTAACATTCATCCATGATTTTATTCTATTCTGATCCATACTCTGTCAGGTTGCCAACCTCCAGGTAGGGCCTGGAGATCTTACAATGGATCTACAGACTACAGAGATCAGACTTCCTGGAGCAAATGGCTTCTTTGAAGGGTAGACTCTATGGTATTATATCCCTTGAGGTATCTCCCTTCCCTAGACTCCACCTTCCCGAGGCTCCACTCCCAAATCTTCAGGAATTTCCCAACCCAGAGCTGGCAATCCTACCACCAACAATGGTGTTTGCTGTATCTGAAGAAGTGTGCTTGCACATGAAAGCTTTTACTTTAAATACAACTTTGTGGGTCTTAAAGGTGTCATTGGACTCAAACTTGGTTCTGCTGCAGCAGCCCAACACAGCTCCCCACCTGAATCTACCAGCAACAGTGATTGCTACAAATCCAGCAAAGTAGGTACTGCAATTCTGATATCATACAAAAAGATATAATTCCTTCCAAGGTGTGTTCTTTACTTACACTTCTGCTTTAATGTTAACTGGCAGACCAGGAGCAATGGAAGTTGCCATTTGGACTCACTCTTGAGGATGAGGGTTCTTATATTAACTATAATTGTTTTTTGTTTTTAAATTAGCACTCTAGTCCTAGACATTTTGGAGGCCAGTACAGGAGCTACGTCAACAACAAACTTAGCATCACAATGAAGGCTAAGCATGAAACCAGATTTAAAGATTTAGCAGCTATTTTCAGCAACTTCAAGTTTAGAAGAGGACATCAAAGGCATCTTAATAACATCAGCAGAAGCTATTAAGAGGTCTTCTGGCATGGCAGATCGTTTCATGGCTGACAATGGCAAGAAAAGGAATCAACTTATCACCCAAGGATATCACAGCAAAAGAAGAATGGGCAGCTTAAAAACAACAGTCAATAAACCCCTTACACTTGGATCTGATTTCCAGTGCACTCCATCTATTCAATTGAATGTCTTAACCTTTGGCCCTATCTTCCTTGCAGGTGAGACTGAAGATTAGGAGATCACACTGAAAATGCAGCTTTACACAGAGGCCTGCAGGAGAAACTGTCATAACATCATTGCAGTAAAATATACAATACTACATTAGGGCTGGACAGCCTCCAGGTGGGACCTGGACATCCCCCAGTATTACAGCTCATCTCCAGACTGAAGATTAGTTCCCCTGGAGGAAATGGGTCCTTTGGAAGGTGAACTCTATGATGTTGTACCCCACTGTTCTCCTCAGATTCCATCCCCAAATCTCCAGGAGCTTGCCAACACTACCTCCCCATCCCCTGCTGGTGGCCAGGAGGGGGCTGGCAACACTCATTGGACAATGGAACACTAATACAATGGAACACTAATACTCTGATGGCTTGGGGAGGGTGAGGTCAGCCATGTACTTGCTGGGTATACATTGAGTGCCAAAACCATGTAAGCTGTATTATAAAGCATGAAGCAAACATTCCTTGGTAACTGTCTCTACTTTATTGGATTTGTTACTCAATCCCCCAACTTAAAACAATTAATTTACAGTCAAAAAAATGAACCCAGGGTAGCAAAGAAAGAACCCTCCCCCCCATCCCTGCTCAACAGACCTCAACTGTCCAGCATTATGGGGTCTTGATATAAATGTGGGTGGCCAATGTTCCAGCTAGTTTGAGGTGCCACAATCTTCCTTGCCCTCGCCTCAACCAAACACCTGGCGGAAGAGCTTCATCTTGCAGGCCCTGTGGAACTGTGACAGCTCTGTCTGGACCCTCAGCTCTTTCAGGAGCTCATTCACTAGGATGGGGTCAGGACTAAAAAGGCCTGGCCATGGTTGAGGCAAGCCATACCTTCTGGACCTCAAATCAAGCATTTACAAGCAGCTCAGGAACAGCAAACAAATATGGGGCCCAATAGCATCTAAAGGGACTCCACGGGTTTTCACATAGGTCTACTTTTTACTATATAGACATATCAAGATCAAATGTTGTCACAATAGAAATGACTTTGTGTTGTCTTCCATCCACCTCCTTGGGATACCCCTTTATGGAAAAAGTGATATACTTTCAATGGGGTTCAATAAGTATGTTCTTTCAAGTTCCTACCATCTCAGGACTTGTGTCCCAGTTTTGCTAACATGTACTATATGGAACACTAAGAATGCAGGCCTGCTCTAGGGTTGCCAGACTCCTGGTGGCACTTGAAGAACTTCCACTATTACCACTGACCTCCAGATGATCAAGATTAGTTCACCTGGAGAAAATGGTTGTTTTAGAGGGTGGATCCTTTGAGCATTATACCAAACTGGATTCTATCCCCTCCCCTAGTCCCATTCTCCCCAGGCTCCACCCCTCAAATCTCCAGCCATTTTTCAACCCATGGCTGGCAACCCTAGGCTTGCTCACTTTGTTCTTCCACCTTCAATTGAGGCTATAAAGGGGCTTAGAGTGCCTCCCCAGGTTCTCCAAGTGATAAGTAACCTCTGGATGGAGAGAGTGGCAGAAACACTAGAATTCATGGAAAGAGCCAAAGACAGAAGATCATAGTCAACAATGAAGAAGGAAGTTTCTGCGGCAATCTTATTGAAGGTTCACACAAGTATACTTGATAAAAGGCTCCTGAATGTGTGAACTGACTCAGCATGTTTATTGTAGAGTTCTACTTATAATAACTATTGTGACCATTCACACATGCAGTTCAGCACATGATCCTGCAGTCAACACCTGCATGTGTGAATTTGGCATAAGCAGATGATCATATTATTATAGTTGAAAATTTGCTACTGCAATTAGTATGAAAATTAGCATGCAATGCACCCCCTCCCCCCTTTCAGTGCCAAAATACTGAGGAATGGTGTCTCAGTTATGCAGATCAAAAGAGTAATAACTGTGCATTTACTTCATGCAAGCATTTTATGAAAAGGTATCTGTATTTAGATGGTGAGATTCTCCAGGACACAGGAAGAAAATGGCAGTTCTTTGAATTCCCAAAAAGTTGGTCCAGAGCACTTGAATTTTTCAGTTCAGAGTTCCCGCATAGAAAGGGTGTTTCAGTCCTCCCATAATGGACTGCCTTGCTCATGGTTCTTTTTGCTCACATCTCACCAATCTAAATAATGGATCAATTGTGTTTTTATTATTCAGTTTAATTAGATCTTGGATTTTGAAAGTATTTTATTGTAATTACTTCATTAAACATGAACCGCAAAGCAAAAAGGAGGGGGGAAAGTTTTTTGTTCCCTTGATTGCATTTTATGATGTATAAAGTCCGCCTCAAGGTACTTTGAGGGAAAAAATCCCAAATGAATAAACAAACATTTGAAGATTTTTCTCTCCCTCCCCCTTTTGCAGTTGGAAATGCCAGCAGTGGCTTAGTGCATTGTGGCACTTGTATGCAAGGTTCACAAGGAGCTGCTCATCATTCAGTAGGCATGTGGTTACATAGGACAGCCCCTTTTCTACACGCATGTACACACACACACACACACCAGTAAGATATCACAAGATGTCATAGTCCCATTGTATACGGCACTGGTCAGACCACACCTGGAGTACTGTGTGCAGTTCTGGAGGCTTCACTTCAAGAAGGACGTAGATGAAATTGAAAGGGTACAGAGGAGAACAACGAGGATGATCTAGGGCCATGAAGATAGGTTGAGGGACTTGGGAATGTTCAGCCTGGAGAAAAGGAGGTTGAGAGGGGACATGATAGCCCTCTTTAAGTATTTGAAAGGTTGTCATTTGGAGGAGGGCAGGATGCTGTTTCCGTTGGCTGAAGAGGAAAGGATGCACAGTAATGGGTTTAAACTTCAAGTACAATGATATAGGCTAGATATCAGGAAAAAAATTTCACAGTCAGAGTAGTTCAGCAGTGGCATAGGCTGCCTAAGGAGGTGGTGAACTCCCCCTCACTGGCAGTCTTCAAGCAAAGGTTGGATACACACTTTTCTTGGATGCTTTAGGATGCTTTGGGCTGATCCTGTGTTGAGCAGGGGGTTGGACTAGATGGCCTGTATGGCCCCTTCCAACTCTATGATTCTGTGATTCTGTATATTAGCCTCTCAGTACAGCTCAGCAGCCTTCTTTTATCTACGTGAATTCTAATAGTTGCACTCAAGCTTCGATAAGATAGTGGGAGGCCCAAAAATGCAATCTTTCCTCCCAGTTTATTTCTTTGTAAAAATATTATCCTCTGCCTTATCTCCACAAACTCAAGGCAGCTAAGAGAACACCAGAAGCTGCAAGGATGCAATTATTATCGGCAACAAATTACAACCAAAATCACAATTAAAAGTAGTTTACATCCCACCAAAAGCACGCTGGAATAAAACAGTCTTGCACACCTTCCTAAATGTGGTGAGTGAACTTGTGAACCTGCCTTCTTCTGAAGTATGGTCGGTACTGTCTATTCAGGCTTCAACTGGCTTGCCAAGGTTTCAGGTAGGGGTCTTTGGTATTACTTACTGCCTGCTCCTTTAAAATGGAGATGTCAGGGATGTGTAGGGATGTCAGTCCCCAAGGGGCGGGGGACCTCGGCCTCCCCTAAGGTTGACAGCTCAGGGTTGGGAACTAAATGGATATTTGGGCGGTGGAGCTGAGAGTGGGTGAGATTTGGGACTGGTAGGGAACTGATCTCTTCAGTCTGGAGATGATCTATAATTCCAGGGGATCCCCAGGTCCCAACTGGCAACTATCCTTAAGGTTTACTTCTTGCCCCTGCACTCTCTGGATGGAGCAGCAGGAGAAAAACCAAGGGGGAGGGGGTAATGAGGTCACAGAATCTATGTGACCCTAAGATGCTTTGCCTTGTCATGTTTGACCTTCAGATGTCCCTGAGGGATTGACACCACAGGGCTGGCAACCCTGCTTCATTCAGGTGGTCTGAAGTAGCAGAACAAAATTTGAGTCCAATGCCTCCTTTAAGGGCAACAAAGATTTATTCCCTGCTTTTATGTTTCATGTAAACCCTCTTTGAAATCCTGAGGCTCTAGGGCAGGAGTAGTCAACCTGTGGTCCTCCAGATGTCCATGGATTACAATTCCCATGAGCCCCTGCCAGTGTTTGCTGGCAGGGGCTCATGGGGATTGTAGTCCACGGACATCTGGAGGACCACAGGTTGACTACCCCTGCCCTAGGGCACTTCTCACCCCTGCAGTTACCAAGGAAAGCAGATAAGAATAAAATCCAACTGCCACCCAGTGGGCCCAGCAACATGGTTCCATCCCTACAGGTCAATGAGGAGAAGCTGGGGTGCCCTGGAATAACAACTGTGCTCCAAAGGTCAGCAGTGCTGGTAAAGCCTCATGGCTATTTGAAGGAGCCGTGCTTGGCAGCTGGGCCTGAATTCTCCCATGAGGGATAAAGCCACATCTCCATCTCAAATCCCACAGGATTTCCCTGGATGGGCAGAGCTCAAATAACTCCTTGAAAGGAGACTTGGTTAAAAGCAAAGAAAGATGTACCAGGGCTCTCTCTGTCAGCCTCCAGAGAGGCTCAGCAAAGGAGAGCAAGGGTAGAGGGCAGTTTGATCATCTCCTCTCATAGTACAGAGCCACAAAGACAGAAGGCATTGGAGGATTCTTGTGTTCAGGAGTCCCACAGCCCCAGCTTCTGACTCAGCTTTGGAGATCCCCAACAAGAAGCAGTGAATTTAGACATGTAAAAATGTGATTTGGTAAATTTGTGTCATATAAAAGAGTTTAAAATGTGCATGTATAACACAGCTAAATTTTAAAAAGCTGTTGGGCATGTGCAATGCAGGTACCTTCTTCTTGCTCTCCAATTTCATGTTGAAATCAAACCTAAGACTCTAATGATTTGTGGCAACTCTATTCCTTGACTCAGGCCAATATTTCAGACTGCCTGGGTTAACACAATGCAGGCCAGAGTTACAACAAATGAGCCAGGACTAAAGGAGATGTTTGAAAGAGGTTGTCCATGTGACTTCAATATAAAACTCTGCTTTTCTTTCAACCTTTGCTGTCTCTTCATCTTCTTGCTTAAGAGCCTCTGGTCCGCTGGATGCAACTGCTTCCTTATCCAGGGGCTTAGAAGGCTCCTCAGGTTGGATTTACAGTGAATTAGCATCACATCTTAGCATTAAGCTTGCATGAAGTTCAAGGGGCTCCCATGCCAGACCAAAGAAGGGATTTGGGCAAGTACCACTCGGGTTTTCTTCTGGGACCTGCTCCTCGTCATTCAGCCACCTGGTGCAACAGGTGAAATTTTCCCACATTATTTGATCACCATGCCAAGGATTGCTTCAGCTGCTTTATTTCTGAGCATCAAGCTACGTGGTGATGGGGGAGAGAGCACTGCTACATGTGGCTTGTTGAATGGAAAGGGAAATGCCTTTCCTGCTGATATCCCTTACTCTAAATGCCATCATAGTTACTGGAAATCTACCCTCTTTTGCAACTGATCTGTCACCACTTGTGAGAAGCTGCATGTCCACTGAACGACATGGATAAACACCATTTGTTCCGAAGTGGTACATGTTCAAAATCTCTTAAATCCTCAGTCATTCAAACTCATTTACAGAAAGGATGTCACAGGAAAATGAATTTCATACTGTTGATCTTTTGCATGATTCCTCCAGGACTAAGCTGAATTATAGCAGAGGTGTTTGGCGAGAGGGGCCAGGTCTGATACTCTGATCTGTATCAGATATTAAGACAATTCAACAGAAAAGCTTCTTTCTCTTCAGCTTGATGTGCAGCACTTTGACACAGCAGGCCTGTTTTACTGAATGTGCTAGGAGCCAAAAGCCCGAGGCTGTGCTAGTCATAGTGACTGATAATCTTGCCTTGGAGAAGGTCCATGCTACTTCTTCCCAATTTGTCAGGGCATCACAACACAGAGAAGCTTCCTTCAAGGGATGACAAATTCAGTTTGATCTCCATGGTCCCAGACGGTCATCTTGGCTTAGAGTCTAGCAAGACAGCAGCTAATCAATGTGGGTTTTACAAAATGGACACCTGTACCTTGAAAACTGGACCAAATCCACCAAGTTATTTCCCATCCCAGAAGCTCTGGAATGGCAACAGCTTTCATCAATAGTGAGTTTGGCTAAAGTCAAATTGGCAATCAACACATGAGAGGAGATACACAGAGGAGAGGAGATCTAGATAATGATGGCTTTCAAAAATGTATGAGTCTCTACAGAATCCCCCCCCCCCCCTTTAGTAGTTTGGATTTCAGATTTCATGGCTAATAAACTTAGTGCTACTATGTGTGGGTAAAGAATGCATATTTCAAGTTTTTGAGGGTCTGAGGCCAGTAAGTAGCCTCATCTTAGAGGGTTGGAGATGGCCTACTTCTATCTCTTCCTCCTCCCACGTGATTTCTCTCACCTGCATACATGTAGTGAGTCTGAGGGAGATATTTCCCTTGAACATGTCTTCCTCTGTTTCCTTGTCTTCCTGCAGCCCCATTTCCTGCCTTTTTGACAAGGGCTTGAACCACTGTGAAAGCACTGTAGGGCTCGAGAATCCAGTGTACTTGTCTTGCCCATGAATCTCAACAATTTACTTCCCCTTACATTTGGCACAATGGCTGACTTAGTGGGAATGGAAATGTCCTCATGTTTTTCCAGGACTCTGCAAGTGACTCCTCTACAGACTGTATACCTGTAGTATATTCACATGAGTGTTATATTTCGAGCCAACAGAAAACAGGGTCAGTCAGAAGGAAACCATAATTATTGAAGGGGAAGCTGTTTAGTTCTCATTGTCAGCCTTTAATATTGGCCTGGCTTGACAGCATAAAGAAACTGATGGTCATCATATTTACAAAGGAAGGAGGGGGGAGAGATAAGTAAACCTCGGGCCATCTGGCCATGACCTACTCAGTAATAGGTGACTCTTTGTTTCCTATATATCATTGAGAAACCACAAGGGGACATTCAGTATATGCCAGGATGGACTTGATAAGAAAAGAAGTTGGCAGCCATATGATTGAGCCATGAGACTTGATTCAGGGGCTTCAACTATGTGTCATGACACAGGTCTTTGTGGCAGGTTCCAGGTTGGAGAGGCCCAAAGTGTTTAATGAGATGGCATAATGTTTTCTCTATTGGGTCCTCAGTTGTTTTCCATGTCTTTGATTAGAAATACAGCCTGGCTACAGCTGGTGTCTACCCCTACAACTTGCGACTGGGATACTTGTAACTGGGATATTTCTATGATATTATGTGATTTCCTAGAATGCGACTTCCCCAAGAGATGACAAGTAGGCAGATTGAAACACCCTTCTTCCTGTTCACTGCTAAGGCCTAGCGACATGTTCTCAATTCCAAAACAGATGTGAAATTCTCTGAAATCTGGTGAAGGAAATAATGTTGTTGCTTTCTATCTTAATTAATCCACTGTTCCCTTTAATATTGTGTATTGTTGTCTTGGTATCATAAGTTTTATTCGGGCTTTTAATTTGTTTGTTTTTTTAATTTATTAAGTCTGTCTTTCTGTCTATTGAAAGAGAGCTAGTTTAATCATCCTGTGCTTTTAGACAGTAAGGTACTTTATGAATTGTTTGGATAGGAGTGCAGGAGAAAAATGTTAAAAATGAATAGTCAAAGTAATGATGAATAAATGACACGTTCACCTTTCTCATTGAGGTGCAATAATCATATCAGTGAATCTATAAGAGAACTTTTCATCACTGCTCTGAACTCCCAGATATATCAGGATATATTCATATAGATATTCCCTTGTTATGTTTCAAATAATTTCTTCAGTTTCTTATTCCGGGCCAAGCCATATTCATCAGTACATCAGTCTATCCTCTCCATAATTCAGAGTTCCTTTGCCATTTGGTAGATCTTTCATTGGCCAATTAATGCTAAAACACCCTAGAATGTTCAGGCAACAGGTTTAAAAAGACAGTGTTGTCTTTCAAAAATGTATGAGTCTCTACAGCAGGGGTAGTCAAACTGCGGCCCTCCAGATGTCCATGGACTACAATTCCCAGGAGTCCCCTGCCAGCGAATGCTGGCAGGGGGCTCCTGGGAATTGTAGTCCATGGACATCTGGAGGGCCACAGTTTGACTACCCCTGCTCTACAGAATCCCCCTCCCGTTAAGCACTACATTCCATGATGCTGCCTGTTTAATCATTTAACATTCACCTCCACCATGCAAAAACCCCCTCTGCTATAACATTTAGGTTCCTAGCTCTGGGTTGGGAAATACCTGGAACTTTTGGGGGTGGTGCCAGGAATGGTAAAGATTTGGGGTGGGGAGGAACTTCAATGGCGTATAATGCTATGGAGTTCACCCTCAAAAGTGGACTCGTTCATAGTTCCTGGATTCTGCAATGTTGAGAAATAGATGCTTCCTTGTGCATAGAATTCTGCTGTGACTCAAATGAATCATGGACACAGATATCGTTTCTTGCCCAGAAAAGCTGTCATCAGCCAGCAAACAAAATGGAGCTCTTTTTTGTGCTGAACATACACAAACCAAAAATCCAAAGAACAGCTGCATTGAATGTCAAAATCAAGAGAGGAGGCTTTGTAGCTTCCGACTGAAAATTAAACTGGACAAAACACTAGAGAATATGCTGTCAGGAGCAAGCCAGATGTAGCGTGGAGAGGACAGGATGACCTAATAATCTTTCAATTTATAACTGTGGAAGCATCAATTCTCTGGGAAAGGCTACAATTTAAAGTTGTGTCGGTGCTGTTAACATTCCAGAAGTGTTCGAGGCATTTGGAAACAAACACACACTCGCTGTGTCGCACACACATACTCACAGTTTGCTTCCAGAGCTCTAGATTTTGATCAAGAGGGGGGGGGGGGAAAGACATATAATCTCAACCCAACTTTGCAAACACCTGCAAAAAAGCCAGGGTTCCCAGATGGCTGTGGGGTATCATCACAACCCCTGGACCCATTCCCTTGTAAACACTGGCAAGTGTAGGTGGCAACGATGCATCCCGTTTCCCCCTGCCTCACTTGCAAATCCAGGCATTTGCGCCAAGAGGCACAAACATTGCTACATCTCCATATTGCTTCATTTTCGATGAGACGCAAGAGTGCCAACAGGATCAGGCAGTCCAAGTACGACTGCAACCTCCCATATTACTTCCCTTGCAAATACTGGCAGCGGCGCAAAGGTACCTAGAGCAGATGATGCCAACCATTGATGCATTTCCCAGCTCTTCCCCTGGCAAACACAGGCAGAGTTGCCAAAGGGTCCAATCAAAGCCAGCAATTTCTTTTTAGAAAAAATCCTGGGCATTGCTTCCCCTGGCAGTGGTGCCAAGGTGCCCAGATGGCATTCCAGCATCATCATCATCCCCTGCCCTTTTCCCTGGTAAATGCTGTCAATGACACCAAACCATCCAAAATGTGGATTAGGAACCGTTAAAGAAAAAACTCCCTGAGCAGCAAGAATAGGATATTTGGCTGGCATTCGCAGTGAGCAAGGGCCATTTCCCCAGCAAATCTGTGGAATTTAGGCTTTATTTTCAGCTGCTTCTCCCTGTGGTACTTAAAAAACATGTCTAGATCAATGCCTTCAACCTCAGTTGGTCAACCAATAATCTAGCTGTGGTGTTGACATTTCTTTGGGTATCTGATTTCATTTATTCACTGTTCCAGAGCTTGTTACACATCGTTATTAGACATACCAATTCTACTGCTGTAATTCAGCACCAGTTCAGCAATTCAGTACTAAGTATTTATTTAACAACACAGACCTAAACATAAAGACACCCTTCTAAGCCCATTGACTCTATGAACCTCAAAAGGCACAACTGTGCTTTTAATTTAGTTGGTTACCTGCCTTTCTACTAAATATACAAGATGGATAGCTATTTTTAATATATACTGATTCAACCATATATTGTAATTTTTAAGAAAATTTATTTGAACTTATTACCTGTAGGACCCCCCACCCCCTTAGAATCATAGAATCATAGAGTTGGAAGGGACCATACAGGCCATCTAGTCCAACCCCCTGCTCAACGCAGGATCAGCCCTAAGCATCCTAAAGCATCCAAGAAAAGTGTGTATCCAACCTTTGCTTGAAGACTTCCAGTGAGGGGGAGCTCACCACCTCCTTAGGCAGCCTATTCCACTGCTGAACTACTCTGACTGTGAAAAACTTCTCTATGTCCTAATGAATGTTCCCAAACACAGTTCTGGCTCATTCTCCAAATTCTGCAGCTTTCATCAAGAGACCAAGCAGGTGTGAGAGCCATTAGAGGTACTGGTGTAGCTTGATTCCATTTTGGATGAAACCAGTTGGTCTACAATTTGCCATGGCCTCCAAATTCAAAAGATGCTCTGACTTTGAGAGGCAAGCAATAGTTTATAGACAACATGCTACAGAAGGACAATATCTGCCAAATACAGCTGAGTCATGGCACAGTTGAAGCCTGAGAACTGCTCATGAAGCAAATCAAAGTGATTCGATCCATTGCTGACAAGGGAAAAGGAAGGTTTTGGAACTAGTGATACATCCAGTTAGGCATGGATTCGATCACTGGGCATTATGATATTCCCTGATAGCCAGTTCCTTCTTCCTTAAAGCAAACAGCCAGTCCTGGCTTTCTCCTACCTCATGGGAAAAGGAGACATTAACTTTCTGTCCACAGGGACTGTCCATTCAGAAATTGTTCCCTTCATCATAAGATCATGTTTAGATTAGAACCTCCCAATTTTCTGTTACTGGTCCCAGCCTCCATAGCATCAGCTTTTTACTTGCCCCCCTTGCACCACCTTGGCAGCCACTGATGGTGGTGCCCACCACCCATCCCCAAAATCAAAGAAGTTCTAATGTGCTCAACAAGACTGAGTATCTCCAATTTTGTTTTCTCATCCTTTGCTGTTTCAACCTGGAAATACTTTTTTCCCAATCTTGCTTATTTTCTGCATGGATCAAACCCATACATCTTTAGTGTTGCACCAAGTTATCTGAGTATCAACAACATACCCAGGACCCAAAATGTAAATATAAAAGGTCCATGAAAACCTTATAACATGTGGCGAATGCAAACAGATCTACAAAACTGTGAGTGAAAAAAATATATTGTTGAGTAAGTGATGGTAAATGAAACAGATTATGTGCTCAGCCATGCTTCAGAACTGCCATTGTCCTCTAAAATAAGGCTTCCTCGTGTCTGAACAAAACTGGCCTTTTTCTAAATAAGCAAAAGATTTGGGATAAAGGTAAAGGTAAAGGTATCCCCTGTGCAAGCACCGAGTCATGTCTGACCCTTGGGGTGACGCCCTCTAGCGTTTTCATGGCAGACTCAATACGGGGTGGTTTGCCAGTGCCTTCCCCAGTCATGACCATTTACCCCCCAGCAGCAAGCTGGGTACTCATTTTACCGACCTCGGAAGGATGGAAGGCTGAGTCAACCTTGAGCCGGCTGCTGGGATCGAACTCCCAACCTCATGAGCAAAGCTTTCAGGCGGCTGCCTTACCACTCTGCGCCACAAGAGGCTCTTAGGATATGTAATTTGGGATATGTAACCCAATTAAAACTAATTCAGGTGGGTAGTCATGTTGGACTGAAGCTGCAGAACAACATTGGAATCCAGTGGCACCTTTAAGACCAGAAAAGTTGTATTCAAGGTATGAACTTTGATGTGCATACAGACTTCCTCAGATAACACACGAAAGCTTGTTTTGAAGGTACAATTTCTATGAACTGGAAGTCAATCCATCCTTTGGCTGACGCAGACATTATGCTGGGTAATCTTAGGAACAGATTCTTGTGGTTCGAGGGGTCAGATTGGCTGGTTTGGCAGGGAATTATCATGTGGCTGTGAGTGGATGCTGTGACACAGTTTACTAATGTAACCGGATTAACTTTTACTTATTCCTACTGTTATGATGGTCAATTCTTAGTCTGACAAAGAGTGCTTGCCTTGAATAAATCTTTGTTGGTCTTAAAGGTGCTACTGGACTCTGATTGTATTGAGATTCTTGACAGGTTTGCATGGGGTTTTCCCAAAACTGAACATGCAGAAAGATGTTGCCAGTTCAAACTGTTTGGCAGCCATTAGCAAGAGCAAGGACTACACAAACAAATATAGAAGGGTAGGATTTTATGGAAACACAGCATCTATTACAGTCTAATATATAGGATTTGTGAGTGACCTAAACCGGTGTCCCCCAACCACCGGGCCACAGTCCAGTACTGGGCCATAGAGGCCTCAGTACCGGGCCATGGAGGCCTCGGTACCGGGCTGTGGCAGGGAGAAGGGAGGTGCGGGCGCCGGCGCACCAGCAGGCACTCCTCCCTTCCTCCCCCCTCAGCATGTGCTCACTGCGCTGGGAGCGATCGCCGCATCCCGGTACAGTAAGCACCACACTGTGGGCAGGGAGGCGTGGGCGCTTGCAGGCGCCGGCGCTTGCTGTGATGGGAGGCAGTCGATCGCTCCCAGTGCAGCAAGTGCTGTGCTGCGGGGGGCGGGGGGGGGAGGCATACCTGCTGGTTTGCAGGCACCAGCACACCGACGCCCACGCCTCCCTCCCCCCCCCCGGCCCCAGCCCGAAAAAGTTTGGGGACCACTGATCTAAATGACTAAATTATTTCCTGATGAGTGGAGCAGTAAAACAGCAAGGGTAGGATGGCAGTCAAACTCAACTGGGCTGCACGAGAATGCCCATGCATGGAAAGCCTGCTGCTCTGTACTACATGGCTAGTAAGGAGTACAGGAGAATAACCTGCCAAATGCCCACCAACAGATGAACAAAAATCAAACTGATTATCCAAAATCAGGTCTCCATTGTAATCTGTAAATGGGACATGAGCTAAACTGGTGGGTGGTCATGCATCCCAAATACAGGTAACATTAGCAAAATTTGCCCAGTGAGACTAAAAAGCAGTTCTCAGTGGGTGGAGAAATGTTTAACTCCTCTCACTCTTCCCCCCCCCCACTCCAGCACTCATCAGTACCACTATTCCCCGTATCTGTCATTAATACTTAAAAAAAAAAACACCTTATTTCATGGATCCCTTATTTTGCATGTTGACTCGACATGTGCTAAAGTACACTATGTTTGACACAAACAGTGTGATTTTAAGCAGAACTGCACCCTTCTAAATGCACTGCTTAGGAATATACTTTAGCACATGTACTGTAAATCAACATTTGGTTTTTAAATCCAAACAGAAGTTGGTGAGTTAAACTTGGGTCTTCTTTGTCAAGAAAGAATAAATTTGGGGGAAATGGAGTGACGAAGACTAGTTTGGGGGAAGAGCACATGCTGATGGGAAGAATTAGTGATGTGTTTTGTATATGATGTCTGAATACTTACTCATGTACAAGATGCATTTTTTAAAACAAATCTGTGGTTAACTGATTTTAATTTTAGCAGGCTAAGCACCTGCTCTGACAGCAGATGTTTATATTTCCTACAGCTCCCAAGCCAGCAGAACTATATTGTGCTCCAGCATTGCTTTCCCTCAAATTGAAAGAAAAAGAAATACAAACACTAAAAACACAAATCCTAGAAGCTACTCAGCCTTAGTAACTAGGCAATCCCCCTTTGCTGCTTCGGCTTGCAGAAACCATTCTGAAACTTTGCGCAGCTGCAAGCATCTTCCTCAGGACTGGGTCCTGTAAATACTGACGGGAAATGAAAGGCTTCATCCAAACTCTGAAGGCCTCATACTTTGATTAAAAATGTTTTTGTCAATTATGGATTGATTTTTGCTGCTCATTAAGGTGATGGATGCCGGGGCCGAGAGAGGTGATATTTTACCTCGCAGCAGAACAGCATGACGATGACGAGCACCTCCCTAGCAGCCCGTTTTCTAGGACTGTTTTAATGGGCCCAATTGGGAAAGCAGGGGACACGGACTGCCTAGCAGAGGAAAGTGCTGCAGCCCCTTGTGGGAGGCGGGGAAAAACTAGGGAGCGCGGCACCTGCCAGCAGTTTGCCTAAAAGATTTGGCTAATCCCTCTTACCTAAAAGTGCAGGGGATTTGCTTCAAAGCTGCTTACAGAGAATGTGCAGAATTGAGCTTATCAGTCAAATGCATTGGTTACTCGCTGTATCTAGGCCTTGTGTTCTAATTCTGGGTCTATGTTAAAGAAAAAAACAAAAGTCTTTCCTTGATCCTGGGGTGTCTCCTGGGGAAGAATTAATATAAACACAGCTCTACTTCTTTGCCCGGGCCCAAAATATCCAAGGCTCCCTATATTTGTTGACCTGTTTTTTTCTCTGGTGGAAATATATAATGAACTATTAGTAGAAGAAACTGAGGTTGGGCTGTAGCTCAGTGACAATTGGGGATGCCAGACCGCCCTGGCAGAAGCTGGGGTTCCCTGCTGCCAGGTCCTGCTCGTTAGCCATGGGTTAGCCAACCAATGAGAGACTTACTAGGAGAAAGAAAAAGGACCAGGAAACATTCTAGGTGTCTCAGGAGAAGTGATGTCATCACATCACGTTCATGGTGACACTCTGGTATTTGGACAAAACCTCTATGGTAGAAGCTCTTTAAATGCCTTCAGAGTTAACTCATTGCTTGTAGAAGCAGTTTAAAGAAATCCCTTTAAATGTATTTTTTCTCCATTAGAAACAATAGAGGATGGGGACACTTTCTTTGGGAGGCCCATAGAATTGGACCCCCTAGTCCAATCTTTTTTGAAAATTGGTGGTTCATTTGAAGAGAGGCACTAGAAGCTATGCTGCACATTTTTTACTGCTACCTCAAAAAGCCCTCCCCCAGAGTACCCCTGGATTGATTCCCCGATGTACTGTATGGAAACGGTTGATGCTTAATACAAAAGCCACACTGGTATTGGGATTCAGGAATACTGATAAATACTGACATTTTTATGGTCCAATACACCTGAACCTGAAAAATTCTGACTTTTTTTGTATACCCCTAGTACTGACCTTGATAGATAAGGGTCAAAAGACAGATTCATGGATTCAAATGAAGCTGATAGGCCAACAATCCCTGATCAGCTGAGACCCATCCCTTCCTTCCTGAAAGCTGCACTCATGATTTCAGCCAGTCTCTATGCAAAAGCTTGTCCTACCCTCCACTTAACAGTTACCATCACTGTCTCCATCTGGCTTGCTGCTGAGCCAGGGTGCCAGAACAGTTCTGATGTGGATGTACAGAGAACAACAACAACAAAATTGGACACAGAAGTGAAAAAAGGAAAAGAAAACAGGCAGCCGGAAGATGAAAGTAGCACAGTTAGGGGTAGGCTGGGAAGAGGGTAGATTGCAAAGCATTTAATGTAAGGCCAGGCTGAAGCAGGCTCAAACCTGTTTCTTTTCAGCTCCCCTGTGTGCAGCGATATTACTGCTTCTGTTGAGAGGTGCCAATGCACAAAGAACACACGGGCTTCTGAATTCTTCACTGAGATTTGGATATGTCTTTCCCTGCAGTTAAGAGTGAGTTTTGGGTTCTTGGAGTAACTGCATATGGACACTGAGGCATTGTAGATGGTAAGGAGTAAACTACACTTTTCTAAAGCAAGTATTCTGTGCATGATTGTACTAAGGTTTTCTGGAATCCTAGGAGAATGACTTTGTTTCCGCTGTGCCACAAAGAAGCTACCTGCGCTCAGGCTGCAATGAGGGAAGGCTCCAACAACCAGCATTGTGATGTGGTAACATCCATGCTGCGGCTTACTTTGGCTTCCTGTTGCCTGATCCTGTCCCAGTTTGGGCATCAGGGAAAGGTCCTGCCTGTCACCTAAGTACTTAGGTGCAGTGCAAATCTTGTAATGTCACAGGAGGGCTATCTTGACATCCCACCAGCCCTTGGACAGAATGGCACACTAGGCAATTACCCGGCAATGCCTAGTGGACAGGCCATCTTTGCAAACAGGATCACATTTTTGGCCACCCAGAATCAAGGATAGTTTCTACCTAGAATACATGTGAAGATACTGGAGAACTTTCAACGCAGTCTTAACTGCTGACCGCCCAAAAGAGCCTGTGTGCCTACAGCAACTATGGTCAGATGCCAATGTGGCAGGGTGGAAGGAGGCTGGTCTGGCTTGGAGACACCCTTTTCAGTGCTGTCTGAATCTTGGTACAGTTGGGAATGCATCTTGACATTTTAAACAGAATGTGACAGTTTTCTATAAGGAACTTGTTACCCTTAGTCCTAGCATAACTGGTTCTGTTATGGTATTTCCTCTTGAGAGTTGTTCAATGTTAATAAGCATAATAAAGGTAGATAGCAATCAGAGAGGCTTCCTTTTCACATTGCAGGGTGTAGACTAGATGTCTAATTCTGCCCCTTACTCAAAAAGAACATAAGATTCCCCCACCTGATAATATGAAGAAGCTGGTAATATAAAAATATAAAATATGGAAAATATGGAACAAGTACACAACCAGACAGATGTGCAGAACCTGTAGTCTATCCAATGGCATGTGAGAATGTATGTAGATGTTAGTATTTTTCAATTAGAAACAATATTTTTATATCATATACACAGAGAGAGAGAGGGGGAGAGAGAGAGAAACTTGTAAGAGCTTGGAATCTAAGGGCAGGCAATGATAAACTACCTCTACTATTCTCTTACTCTGAAAACCCCATGAGTAGTTACTACAAGTTGTATCTTGATTGTACACTGTCTATTTATACATGTACACAAAACATGATTAAAAAGAACGAATAAAAACTGCGATTAAAATTTCTAATCTTGTATATGGCTTCCCTCCCCACCCCCTAACCTAACACAAGTGAAAGGTTAAAGGAGATCATCATCAAATATTAACTAGGTAGAGCGGTTCCACCTTAGTCTGACCCCAAATTCCAGCAGTAAACTTTGTGGAACCCTTGCAGGGAGGAGGTGGCAGTGCTGAGCTTCCAACATTCAGGAGGGTTTGATTGTCATCGGAAATCAGTAGCAACCATCCTATTAGCTGACTGATGATCAGAAGCTGTGCAGGTAAAGGAAGCTAACAAAGCAGGACATCAAAAACAGAGACAGACAGACGGAGCACAGCGATTGAAGGGAAGTACAGAGGAAGGGAGGGAGAGGGAGAAAGAGAGAGATTTATGCTATGCATTGGAAATGAAGGGTTTTTTCTTTCCCCCTCTCCATATGCTTATTAAGTGTTTAATCTTAATCCTATTCATCATCATTAACTCCAGCAATGGGCCAAAATATTTAAATGAGCTGAAATGAAAGGATTTAAAAGGCAACTGACGTCTCTTCAAATCATGCAAGAGTAATCTCCAAAGATTAAGAAAGCTGTGGTGACCTAACCTGTAAGGGGAACGAGGAGGTAGGAAGCATTAAAATTAGAAGAAATCAATTAGATCCTCTTTCCCCCCCTCCATAATAATATTGAGCCTTTATTCCTCTACAATAGTAAAGCAAGGGGAGAAAATTACACACAATGATTGAAAACTTCCAATCCAATCTAGTAAAGAAGGGGGAGGGGGGCAGGATGGAATGTTTTAATAAGACTTAAATGAGTCTTTTGCAGAGATGGAAGAGTTCTCAGGCCAGCCAGTCTCTTCACTCCTGTGCGTAAAATAAGTTCTTAACTACCCCGGCATTATGAATTGCTTTGATGTTTATTCCACCCAGACTGATTATTGTGACGACGCCATTTACGGGCTGGTGAGTGCGTGTTTCAAATGTACATCCCCCCGAGGCGCTCATTGTAACTTGGTTTCAGTTATGCTTTAGTTAATGGGCACTTAAAATAAAGTGGTAGCCATTTTGCTTTAATTTCTCAAAAGGGGTTAAGGCTGTTTCCTTCGCTTCCCCCCTCCCGCCCCCCCAACATTGCTAGATGAAAGGAGCAACACTGTGGAACCTTAATGAACCTCAAATGAATTGGGAGAGCTGATAAATTTAATGACCTCATCAGCATATAGAGATAGTTAGCGAGGAAGTACTGAAGGTAAGCAGCCAAAATGTTAGAGGCTATAGCACAAATAGGATACAGGAGAAAGGGGTACAGGGTTGGGTAGGGAAATATCTTTCCCATTCAGATCAGAAGCCTGTTGTAAGATAACTGGCTACTCAGTTCAGGCAATACTTGGAATCCTCTCCACCATGTACATAAACACACAAATATTCACACATCATTTTGGGGCTCTTATTGCCCCTGCAGGATGCCAGATAGGGCTGCCAGCTCTGGGTTGGGAAATACCTGGAGACTTTGGGGGTGGAGCTAGAACAGGGTAAGATTTGAGGTGGAGAGGGACCTCAGTGGAGTATAATGCTATGGAGTCCATCCTCCAAAGCAGCCATTTTCTCAAGGGAAACTGATTTCTGTTGCTGACAATGAGCTATAAAGCTAGAAATCAGTATCCCTAAATGTCAGATCACATTGACAGCTAAGACAGTACGAGCTACAAATGGAAAAGATTCCACTGCTAGGGTCTGGGTGCAAAACCTAGCAATCTTCCCCTTCCTGGTAACTGTTACTATCCTCAGACCCCACCTCCAATTGGTTGTCCTGTCAACATTACCCAGCCCCTTCTGTTTCTAGGCCTAGGTAAAGTTTTGCCCAGACCTCTGTCCACTCATGGAAGATTTAATCACTGACTATTCTCCTTCCACTTTCGATTGTTTAGCCCCCTCATCTATTGAACTTGCCAAAAGGCCCAGTTCTGCCAATTATGCACGTCATTGGCCCAACCCAGCACCTGCTCGCACCCACAGCATCTCTTGCTGTAGGTTTTCTGGGGCATTGTGCTGGGCCAGGGCTGGAATGGTGGCAGCATTATGCATAATCGGGGATGTCCTGCTGCTACCATCCCGGGGTTCTTGCCCCTTGCATAATCGGTCTATGTGAAACTACTTAGTCAAAATGTGCCATCCCACACACTTGTTCAAGGATGATTGTGTGGATGGGACCATAAATTATTTAGAGGGTATTACCCAGATGGCCCTAATTTCATTATACAGTGGAAGGGAACTATTTAATTTGAGCATGGCTGCAGGTACATGAAGTACCAGCTTTAAAAGAGAGAGGGATTAACAAATTTAGGAACTGAACAACGTTCAGTTGTTTTGTAAACAGTGGGTTTTGTAAACATGTGTACACAAATTAGTTGTATGCTGGTAGCAAGCACACTTGCAGATATATACCATCTTCAGATTTATGGACCCACACTAAGCAGTGTTATGCCTTTCTAAGTCAACTGTAGTCAACTGGTTTAGAATGATGTGATTATGCATGGGATTGCACTGTTGGAATTTCAACTGAGTTAACAAGTGTCAGCTGTAAATCTACCAAAGCACTAGTTAAATTAAAGATATTGTCAATATAATTCTAAACCTGGCCAAATATGAGGATACTAAAATCTAGAAGAAGAAGAAGAGTTGGTTCTTATATGCCACTTTTCTCTATCTGAAGGAGGCTCAAAGAGGCTTATAGTCGCCTTCCCTTTCCTCTCCCCACAACAGACACCCTGTGAGGTGGGTGAGGCTGAGAGAGCACTGATATCACTGCCCGGTCAGAACAGTTTTATCAGTACCGTGGCGAGCCCAAGGTCACCCAACTGGCTGCATGTGGCGGAGTGCGGAATCGAACCCGGCATGCTAGATTAGAAGTCCACACTCCTAACCACTACACCAAACTGGCTTTCCATCTAGAGATGGAACCCCCACAAATGGACTAAACAGGTCTTTCTACTACTTGCAAAAGGGCCCAAGTGTGCTGAATAATCTGAATGTCTAAAAAGAGGGGGGGGGGCATCCAGTAGTTGTAATCCCTAAAACTATAGGAACTCAAGGCAATGTGACCTAGAGGTCCATGCTGACTGAAATTGAATGGATGGTTACGAGCAGAGAGTCAGAATTCATGCTCTGTGATCTCTTCTATTTTCACATGAGCTATATTCGTTCTTGTACCATTTCCTTTCGTCGCTGGGACAATCATTTCTGAAGACCAAGATGAGAGATGTCAATATATTTTCCTGTGCCTCCCACTATAATTGATATGCATGCTGGTAGTAAAATATAGTGGCTTCCTCCCTTGTTTGAATAATAGCCACCCAGCACAGCAAAGGTGTTACTGTATGTTTATTTCTGTGCATCTCTCCCCCCCACCCCCTTTTCTCTTGTTTTAATGCACCCAATTCAGGTCCATAGCCACAATGCCACAAAAGGGCCTGGGCCCCATCAATCATTTGTCATGCCACTCCAATCAGCACTGGGTGGCAATGGGGTTGGTGTGAAATCTGTCACAAGTCTTTCATGTGTATATTCTCAGTGTGAAAAAGGAATGAGTTGAAGGGAAAAGGTGTGAATCCTGTCATATCTTCCAAATGTGAATTATCTATGTAATTGACTAGAACAGAATTAGCAGTTAGTGAGGGGAAGAGTCCTGAACTCCTAGTTTTAAAAAAATGCCTGCAGTGTGTGTGTGTAAAATCATGTTAAGGTAAAGCAGAGAAAATAAATGATGGCTGATTACTTACACACTTATCCCCCCCCCTCCCCATCATGGCACCCATCCAACTCTCCCACACATGTGGAGGAGCCGTGACTCCATGGTACTTCTTGCATGTAAAAAGTTTCAAGTTCAGTCCCTTGCACCATCTGTTCAAAGGATCAAGTGAAAACCTCTACCTGATACCTGGGAGAGGGGCTGTCAGTGGACAAAACTGACCTTGATGAATCAGAGGTCTGACTCATTAGAAGGTGGCTACATCAGTTTTTTTTCCCCTTCCTTTGAAGCCCTCATATTCAGAATGGTATGGTGTTTTCATTGGAGGGGTCGGGGAGCACATTTGTCAGGCTCAAAAGAAAGCTAGAAGTCCTTTCTCATTCTCTCTGTTTCTTACTAGCTATTACCCTTTTGTTTGCATTCAGGTGAAAGCTAATAGGAAAAAAGGAGGAGAAAGCCCTAAGAAAACAGGATCTCCTAATTTTTAAGGTAACAGAAATGAGGGCAAATGGGACATCTATTTGCCATTGAGTTTATATACTATTTTTCACTACAATTTCCCACACCACGGAAGTCTGTTGTTTGTATGTGGGGAGTTAGGGCCCTCAAAGTCTGTTTCACTATAGTTATTCACAGGGGAATAGGTCTAATCTAAGTTTTGTCTGCTGCACAGACATGTACAGTGGTGTATGTGCCTGCACACACACACACACACACGCACACAAAAGCCATTCTGCTGCATTTCAAATAATATGCAGGTCAAATCCACACAATCCACATTAGAGTTCAGGGCCCAAAACAGATGACACAATGATTGGAACTCTGTCTTTATATAAAATGTAGATTGGAGGCTCTTGCAGCCTGGCTTAGCGTCAGGCCATGCAGGAAAGGGGGAGGAAGTAGGCTAGACTTCCTCCACTTGGTTCACCACTCTCCTGTTGACGTTTTTCAAGGGGGGAAACCTCTTCCCCCCCCCCCAAAAATGCTAAGTAGCTGGTAGATAGATCATTAAACATCCATATATCTTATTTTTTAAAATATTTATTAGCTGCCTCTCTACCTTGTAGGAACTCAAAGTGGCTTACAGCACAAATGAGAAAACACCGTAAAATACATACACTGTATAAACACAACTAGTTAAGATCAATAATTTCAAACTGCTGGTAGGCAGAACTAGTCAGATGCCATCTCTTTGTTTGTCTCTGAATATGTAGCTCTAGACACATGAAAATTCACAGAGACATTATATAGACATATTCAGCCATTGGGCACCTGGCCAAAAAAAAAAAAAAAAACACTGAATCTTCAGTGTTGTTTCTAGTTAATTTCTTAAAATGCAAAGAACAGAAAGATTTTAAGCTGTAAATTTGCCAGAGAGCAAGCTTTAACCCAGATCTATGCAGATGTCACATTCTGAGTGGCCCCGTGGAATCCACTTCATTAAAAAAATTAAAAGGCTTAACCGAATTAATTTTGCATTTTCAAAAACTACTTAAAAGACAATAAATTTACCAGTAAAGTCAACATGCTGACAGAGCAATTCTAAGTAGGTCTACTCAGAATCCTACTCAAGTCTTCATAGGTGGGTTTACTCCTGGGAAAGTGTCCCTAGAATTGCACTCTGAGTTTTCTGGAATGCAAGGGGTCTTGTGACATTATGCAAAGTGACTAGTTCCTCCATCAGGAAATGGAACTAGATGTCCCCTGATACTGTCCAAACTTGTGATGGAGGAACATTTCAGTTGCAGTGTTGCTTTACCTTGTCCTCCTGGTTGATCAACATGGCTTCCAGTTAGCCCGTTTTGAATGGCCTCAAGACTTGTCTGCTTCTTCCCTCTGAAGTCACAGCTGGTGATCCATTGTTCAAAGCAGTGTACTTGCCAAGACCATAGTAATCCATCTCCTGGTGTCAGACGTTGTGTCAACCTGTTCTAATGGATTTTTACCTGGTTGTCTTAGCTTTGCTACTATAGTTAAATGGCTGATGGCTGAAGCTGAACAAACTGAAACTGAATCATAACAAAATAGAGGTAAAGCTGGTTGAGAACCTTGAAGTCATGAACCTTGAAGACACTGGCTTCCAACTAATGATGGGAGCCAGCTTACACACACTCAGTTGAGAGCCTAGAGTTTACCACAGTTCCCATATTACTGCTGAATATTTAAGGTAATACAGCTGCTAGAAATGCATTCTTCCAGAAGATGCCCCACACACATTGACTCAGCTGATCTGGACCTATAGCTCCATGCTTTATTTACCTTGATGCTAGACTGTTATAATGCACCCTTCCTGAATCTGCGCCTAAAGTAAACTCAGAAACGCCATTGTTACAAAATGCTGTAGCCACCATTGGGTGGTAGACATACTATGCATGTTATTTGGCAGTCACTCCATTAGTTAACAGGTTTCAGTGTCAGCAAGAAAGGTGTGCTACAAGTAAAATAAACACATCTTCCTCTTCTTCCTTCATCTGACTCCTGCTCTGAGAATCAAATCTTTCACTTCTTCAAGAACGGGCATGATAATTTCCCCCAAAAACCTGTTACTAATATTGCTGCTTTGCGAATGATGTGCAAATAGATGGTTATTTCAAATTTATTCATCATTTACGTTACTCTCTAATTAACCTCTGTAAATAATATTCAGCCCTTCCCTTGCCTGCTGCAATAATTTGATATTCAAGATTCATTTTGAGAAATTGCACCGGCATGAATGGGAGACACTGGCAGGAGTGGGAGGGCAGAAAGGGAATTACTTCCTCCAATGTCACACCATGTGGCAAACAAAATGTAAAACAGCTGCAGACCAAGTGCAGATCTGTCACTCGGAAATGACTTGTGCACCATTCGTTGAATGCCGCCATCAACAGCGCAGCAAACAGATTCGGCAAAGAGAATTGCTGCGTTCAACGGAACCTGAAACTAATGTTTCCGATTACCAGGACGAGTTCCAAAGCCTGGCATTGAAATAGGCTAATATCAAGAGAGGGTGGGGGAGGGGGAGCAAAAGTTTTGTAATGGGAGGCAAGGAGATGGAAGAAGTCAGTCCTAGCCGAGTGATTCAAATTAGATATCCGAAAAGAATTGATTGTCTCTCCTGAATGCAGAGTGCTAACTATAATGAGATCTTTCATCATAAGGAGGCTGCCATAAGCCAGGGTATAGGAGGGTGCAAATAACATTGTGAATTCTGAATCATGAGAGCATAAATTGGAAAACAATTGCAGATTTATTTCTCTAACCAAGTGGCAACATTTTTTTTAAAAGTGTGGGAAGGAGAAGCAGATGTTTTAAAAGAGCTTATTGAAGCAGTTCCACATGGCGACTCCAAGAAGAAAAATACAATGTCAAGATGGATTGGGTGATTTATTTATTTCAAACCAGACATTTGATTCTGCAAAAAAAAATCCTGAAACCTTCTTCCTCTGCTGGATGGTGCTCTCACTACAAGGAAGAAAGATCCGAAAACTTCTGAGACAGAAACTTCAGTCTCATTGTGAATGCTGAACTGGGATCCTGAAAGAGATGAGGTGCAGAGATGTTTGTTTGTTTTCCAGCAAGGTCATCTTGTTAAGGTCACTTTGCCTTTCTTTGCTGGGTTTTGCAACATTCCCGCTTGGTATTACAGTTTCAAGGCAACACAGGCAGGCTAGCAAATCAGTAACATTGCATTTACCTGCCTCAGCATACTCCTGTTAAGGGCACGGGCATTGGAGGTGTTGTCTTTCAGATTAGGTACAAAAGCTAACTTTGGCCACCTCATGAGAAGGAAGGACTCCCTGGAGAAGAGCCTAATGCTGGGAGCGATCGAGGGCAAAAGAAGAAGGGGACGACAGAGAATGAGGTGGCTGGATGGAGTCACTGAAGCAGTAGGTACAAACTTAAATGGACTCCGAGGAATGGTGGAGGACAGGAAGGCCTGGAGGATCATTGTCCATGGGGTCGCGATGGGTCGGACACGACTTCGCACATAACAACAACAACAAAAGCTAAGCTATCTTCTTGTGATCTGTAAAGAATTCTGGAAAGAGCTATTGAATAAGGAACTAGACTAACAGCTATAATTTATTTATTTATTTTAGATCTATATGCCACCTTTCCATATGGCTCTGGACGGTTTACATATAACATCATATAACTTCATTCTCCAGAGTCTTTTTATGGTTCTAAGAATGACAGAAGTGCTGTCATCTCACTTCCGAGTCATGGAGGCCCTATGTATTAATGTCCTCCAAAACATCCTCTTGTTTACAGCCATCCTCAGGTTTTGCAAACTAAAGCTGCAAATTTGGATCCATGAAGCCGTCTGTTAGTGAATCAGCAACTCAGAGAGGCAGCAACTCCCCAGGTCTCAGATAGAGTTAATTCACATCACCTAATGCCTTATCTTTCTAACTAGAGATGGTAGATATTGAACCTGGAACCTCCTGCATACAAAGGACATAATAAATCACTGAGCCGCAACCCACCCCCAACTTTGTCTTTCAAGGGGTAAAATGGGCCGGCTCCTTGCTTGGCAACCATCTCAACACAGTATTCTTTGGGATATGTTTGATTTTATTGGGCCTCATCTGGTTAATTACTGCCTCAACACCATGGTTATAACTCCTGCTTCACCTGATTCTGCTGAACAGAAGTGGGGCTGGGTGTGATCAGCATATTGAAGACATTTCACTGAAGGCAATGGCAAATCACTTGAATGTCTCATGTCTTGAAAACTCCAGGGTTCTCCATAAGTTGGCTGCAATTTGGCAGCATTTCCCACCACCGTAGCAAATTACATTGTTGGGAATAGGGGTAGGATCCCTATCAAACACCACCCATCTTTAACCGCTCCTGCGGTTAAATAAAAGGGTAAGGCCACCTGGGGAGGAGGTAGGGCGGGCCCTATCCAGGATAAAAACTCAGAGGGCCCAATCAGGAGCCGTGAAGCGGTTCCTGATTGGGCCCTCCGAGTGTCCATCCAGGGCCAAGCAGCCAATGGGGAGGCACGCGAAGCGCCTTCCTACTGGCCCCTCACCAGGACAGACCAAAATTCCATTCACCCAGCCCCGTCTGGCTGCCAGTCTGCTCCTGACCACTGCAGGGAGAGGAGGTCAGCAGGGCTGCCAAGGGGGATGAGAACACAGGCTTTTCGCCCAAAGGCTGTCCTAACTGTCAAGTTCAACTGCAAATTGCCTCAGAACCCTGACAGAGCTGTCAGGAGGCTGCAGAGTGCTCCCCCTCCCCGCCTTCAGGCCTGCTGCGAAGGAGCCTCTGACAGGCCCTGACTGAGGGGAGGGAGGCATTTCCAAGAGCAATGCAGGGGAGCCTGAAGGCCTTCCTTTTGAGGGGGGGGGACTTTCCCCTTCTGCCAAACAGTTGGCTGACAGGGAGGCCACAGAAAAAAACCCTTTCACTTAAAATACTGCTCTGGTTAGACACAGCCAAGCCATGTGTCTTTCTTCTTTGCAACTCTCTGCAGGTTTGAGGCCACTGCACAGCATTATTCTGCAGATGAAACTGGGTTTTTTGTCTCCTGTTTCATCTGCACAACAACCCTGTGCAGTAGGCCTCAACATTCAACCCCATGCCCTTACAGACTGGACAACTCCTCCCCTTCCTCTTCCCACTGCCAAGCTCTAGCGCCCGTTGTATTCTTGGAGACAACGGGCTTTGCCCCTAGTAAGGTATATTTTCAGAACCAGCCAGAATGAACTAAAATGTGTGCTGTTAATGAACCAGCTCTGCATTCAACACAGTCTCTTGTAGGTAGGCAAGAGTAGTTAATACTTGTCTGTGGCTTGAAGAGGATTCAGGCTGACATTTTGCCTCCATTCACTGCTATCACATTTAACCTTCTCATTTTAATCTGATGTCTCTCTGAACTTTGATGTAGTGGCTTAGTTCTATACTGAAGAAGAATGGAGAGAGAGATTTGCTATATTAGAGCCCCCCAGTTCCATAACCATGCCATTCCTTGTCTCCATAGGGATCAGAGAATCTTACACTTTGATGGAAAACTCTCTTGAGACTTTTAATGTCCTTTTAAGAATGGGGGGGGGGGAACCCTCAAGCTATCAGGAAAAGCAAATATAAAAAAGAAACCTGGATGTTTCAGACACTTTTCACAATTGCAAGTGTAACCTTTGTTCCAGCAACCAGCCGCGTGTTTTGCCCTTTAAGGCTTCAAGATAGGAGGAGGGAGTGGAAGGGAACTGCTCCAGAAATTTGAGTTTTTGAGGAGAAGCTTCTGTGATTGCTGACAGAGAGCACTCATGATCTTCCTTACGCTTACCGGTCACTGTGGTGAAAAGGGTGATTTTGAGCATTAAATTTTGTATACAGGGATTATATAGGGATTGTATGTTTTGTGATTTGTTTTTCTTATTATGTAATAGGATTTTATGGTGGGTCTGCAAGGCATATATGATCCCAAGCTACATCTTCCCCTCACTTCAAGAGGCTAAATTGTTTAGATTATATACCATACGCAGAAAGATAAATGTGAGTGGTATTCAATGGTATTCAACCCTAATTTGTATCCTTATCCTTATATACATAAAACACATTTACTGTTTATATGTAGTTGTCTCATTTTCTTTAAGACCCAAGTGCACTCTGAAGAAAATAAACATTTCTAGAAGTTGCACAGGCATAAAGGTGAAGAATCTAGATTATGTGATTTCCCCCCATCTACTTGATTGACTTGTCACTCATTGACTCCGTAAGTGAATTATTAGTAGCTGCATTTTGTGAAGAGATATTGTGGTCCATGGTTTCAAGATCTGGAAGATCTTCTCCAATCCATCTTGTATTCTAGTATTTCTTTATCTTCTATCTCTTTGCCCCCCCTTCCTTTCACCCCTACTCCTCACTTAGCTGCATGATTGCCTCCCTTGTTTCTTCTGCAGCCTGAAACCCCAGGTTGAGCAAACATCTCAAAGGCATAATTCTCAAAACATAAGTAGATGTGTACAACTGAGCGTTTCAACAAGTGCAACTTATCTTGCTTAGGGATGGGCACAAACTAGCTGACATCCTAAAGTTGGTCACAGATTTTGACTGATTCATGATTTGTGAAGCAATGTTCATGAACTGAAGAACCATCATGAACTTTCATGAATTTTAATGCAATTTGTGGTGGTTCGTGATGGTTAGTGGAGAGCAGAGAGCAAAGAGTTAACCCACTGCTTTTGCTTTTCACAAAAAGCAGCTCAGAGGCAGGGGGTTCTGCTCAGCTGTTTGATTTGGTTTGTTGTTTGTTGACTAGCAGGTGGCGACTATCCCAGTAACGACGCAGACCCCAAGCTTGGCAACAAATTGGCCGCAGCCGTTTATTAACCAGACCCCCTCCCCACGGAGGGTTGGCCCGCATGCAAGGTTAGGGGAGCCCTTGCCCTTGTCAACCGGCCGGTTGACCACCATGCCCGCGGCGTTCCGGCTCCTCGCCTCGCTCCCAGCCGGGAGGATGGGACGCCTTCCGCCGTGGGGTCCCTGGGAAGCGACCATCGAGGACCCCACGGGCGTCCGCCTCCATGGGGCCCTCACCTCTCGCTTGGCCCCGGGCCCCTGGCCTCCCAGCCGGGTAGGCCGCGCCCGGTTATGGCCAGTCTCCTTAACGAGACCCCCTACTCCAGGGAGTCCCATACGCAGACGGGCTCCCTGCCAACGGGCTCCCTACCTTGCATGACCCGCCACGACTGCGACGAAAAACGGTAACAAAACAGGGAGGGACGGGAGGGTAGCTGTCCGGATGCGTGGTGGAAGGGAAAGAGGGCGGGCTGCGTGCACACGGCCTTTTAAGGCCGGCAGCCCCGCCCTTCTCTCCAGCGCGCCGCGGCGCGGCCCGCTGACGCAGCCCGGGTCCGCGCCGCTCCTGGGCGCCACCGCCGCGTCAACGGCGGCTGCGCTTAGTCGCGGCCGCTATTTCTATGCGGCTACCTAAAAATGTCCTTTTTTATGCTGCTGACCAGCAGGATCAGGTACCCCACCACTCCCCACCACTCATCTTCTTTTGGGCACAAACTTCACAATCCGTGTTCAGTTTGCATGCAAACTGAATGGGTTTATGGGCTTCATGGTTCAGTTCATGCCAAATCACATTTTTGTGGTTTGTGCTCATCTGCAGTCTTGCTCCAGCATAGCAAGCAGCACATATCAAAATTCCATCTTCCATGAGCCTGTTAAGGACACAGAACCCTTGACTGGTTATTTCGTTCATAATGGCTAAACCAAGGATATTCTCAAAATGTAAACTGGTGCAATTTACTCTGCTGACAGGCATTGCATCAATGTTCCCCAGAAATTGTCCTTGCTTTCCCTGTTTCCCAAATTCCCCAAGCCTCATTCACATTCAGCGGATTTTTGAATTTTATTTAAACAGTCTTAGACCAGAGCAATAATAAAACACAAAATAGAAACAAAAATAATAAAACAGGATAGGATAGGACAGGCAGTGGCATAAAACTTTGTTGTAACAGTTGACAACTCAGGGTTCTCATCCTTCAATAACATTTTTACCAACATGGAGTCAGAACAGCTAGGAAACCTTTTTAACACAGGAGATATTAATTTTGTACAGATTCATTTAGATTAGGGATTCCCAAAGTGGGTGGTACACCCGCCCCCCCCGGGCAGTGGAAGGATCCAGGGGGGCTGTGAGGAATTTTGGGGCAGTAGGGGGACAGCAGTCTGACTCTTCCTGCTGTGGTGGTTGCATTTTCCTAGGGTAGTTTGCCATTGCTTGCCTTTAGGTAGTAATGACCCTGGGCTTTCTTAGGAGTTTCCCATCCCAGTGCTGACTGAGGCCAACTCGGCTTCAGAAGATGGACTGGATGGGATCATATTCCTGCTGAGCTCCTTCCCCACCTTGGACTCCCCAGATATCCAGGAATCTTTTAACTCAGGGTTGGCAACCCTTCCCCAAAAGTCTCCATCTTTGGGATGCTGGGAAACTCTTCTTCTGCTTGTTCTACACATTGTGGCATTATGCTGGATAACGATCAGTGTAGAACAGTGGTTAGAAAGTTGGGCTAGGAGCAAGGCTAATTCCAACTTTGCCACGGAAGTCCACTGGATGATCTTGGGCCGGTCATTCTCTCAGATTGTTCCGCACTAGGGGTATTGTTTGGGTTTGCATTTTTAAAGGGTTAAGTTTTTCATCAGTTCCTGCCCTGAAATCCACATCTTTGGGTGCAGGCTCCAATTAGCCCCTCAGTTGCCCCACAGCAAAGGAATCCTCTGAAAACCCATTTTCATCTTTTGAAGTATTGTCTAATGGGGTCTAATTCAGGACTGCCAAATATGGAAATGCATGCAATTGGGTTTTTCCCTGTGCCTGCCATTTGTTGTCTGGGCATGCCTCTTTCCTTGTCAATGTCCTCCCTCCCCCTTCCCCTCCTTTCCAAAAAAACCCTGCTTTTTAATATAAAAGGGGTGATCACATTATAACGCTGTTGCTACATTTTCAAAAAAGCAATCTTGCAGTTTTACATCATAACTCAGTTTTTTTTTAAAAAAATATTCAGGACACTTTGGGGGAAGGTGGATGTGATCAAGGATGCAGAATGGTGGGATTACTGGGCACAATTAAAACAAAGGTGCAAGCAGGCACTATTTTTTTTCCAAAAAATACAGTTTTGAAAAGGGGGAGGGAACAAAGCATGATGGGAGGCTGCCTCCATTGGACTCAGTGCAGAAAGCATGGCATGAATTTCAGCATGGGAAATAAGGCGAGGAAAGCCCAGATGCAGAAAGGGTAGAGTCAACTTGCAGCACCCAGAGAAAATCCAAAGCAAGGCTAAGACAAGGCAGGTCTCTGCCTAACCTACCTCAGAGCATTGTTGTGAGGATAAAACTGAGCAAGTAGAATGATGTTGGAAGCTATGTTGAGTCCTCTTTGGGGGTGGGAATATGGGGGACAAAGAAAAAATATGGCAGACTTCTTGATAGTTCCATTCATACTGCACAGAAGGGGTTGCATTTTTCCATACTCCCCCTTACAAAGAAAAAAGCAGACTGCAATCAGCACATTATGGGAGATGTCTATTCATCATCTGCCCCCCTGCTACACTGACTTTCTGCAGTAGTATTAATGTGAAATGTGGTCTGAAATAGTCCAGTCCTAGAACTCTGCCAACTTATTCAACCTACCTTCTTTGGCAGAACTTCTGGAATGACACTTAATAGCACGTAGAGATATTTTCAGACAAACCAAGCTGGATTAAATTGACATTGTAGACACAGCTTCTTTCAACTCTGTGGCTAAAAGGTTACCTTGGAGCTGGAAGGGCTAGACCTTTGACTTGGAAGCACTTGTCTATTCCATATCAGCCGCTGCTGTTGAATTGGCAGCACATCAGGGGATCCAGGAATAGTTTTCTAACTGCATTTAAATTCAGCCACTCTGGAGACAAGACACTCTGGCCTTCTCCTGTGTTGCTTTGTTCCTCTAGCCCTTGCTCCAGATATGCCAGGCATTTAACTCCTTGGTGCTGAGAAGACCTCCCAATCCTACCAATTAGAGAGGCTCCACCTGTAACAACTGTTGTCAATAACGACAAACAATTCTGACAGGAGACGGCAGTTAGGTTTCAGTTAATGCCTGTCTTCTACAGGAATGCAGGAGAAAACATTCCTATTTTATACTGAAGAAAAGGAATGCTCTATGCTACTCGATGAGCCACAGTCCACTCGGAGGCTGACTGAGGCTGTCCAGTTGCGTGACTCAAAAATGAGTCCCCAAGCTTGCTGATGGATGGCATTTTGTGGTTTTCTCTGTCAGCCGTGCTCCTTATCCCAGAAGTATGTCTTTGACTTCATTTCTTTTGCTACTCTAACGTGCCTCTGCCACCACTGGAAAGGTTAAGATGTGGACAAGAGCACAAGTAATGAAGACATTTTCCTTTAGTCATGGAAGAATCAAATGTCAGCTATGTTAAGCATGATGTTCCAGTCAACAACAAGGAAGTGGTCAAAATTACTGTCCCTCAAGATGCCAAGGTGAAGTCAGCTGCTTGAACAGGTCTGCAGGAGGTCTTCAAGGTCACAACAAAGTAATCTCAAGGTAATCACAATTGTTTGCTCCTTGTTCGTGATGGGATAATAGCATCACAAGGGGCTAATATTCAGGAGATAAAGCTTTTACTACATGTCCTCACCAAGAAAAGTTTCCCCAGTTAAATTTCTGCTGGTCAGACCCAAAGTCAAGGCACACACACACAAACACACAAAAGAATTAAAAAATAGGTGGCAACCCTGGGCTGCATTCATGTGTTCTGGTATTCCGTAGTTCAATAAAACTTACTGTGATGTCCAAACGGAAACAGTCCAACAAATCAAGGCTTGCTGGATGGTAGCTAACCAGGTTTTCAAACTGGGTTTATAACTGGTTTGTTAACCAAATTTTGACTGCATTGTGACCATTCATGATGTCTGAATTCACAAGCCATAGTTTATTGAGTTATGTCACTTCTCCCAAAGTGGGATTTGTTATTTTCACCTGGTAGATGACCCAGGGTTTGTTGCACAATGATGGTCTAACCAAACCAAAGTTTATTGTGACATCTGAATAGGGCCTTAAAAATGGTGAGGAAGAAGAAAGCTTTTTGGTTCAAAGAACTGAAACAGCAGAATGTTGGCACAGATTCATGTGCAGGGAGCTGATTTAGGAGGAGGGACATATAGCTTATGGCTACTCTCCCAGTCTGGACAGATGTTACGTATTATCAGTTGGAGATCTTTCTTGAATGCAAAGTAATTGGTTGAAGTCTTTTAGGGCAAGCATTCAGAAGTAAAGGAGCTAGATCATGGGTACTGACGGATGTGACTCTTCTCATTGCCCTGTCAGCTTTTGCAAGGTCTGCTGATGTGCACTTTGAAATGTTAGTCTCCTGCAACAACTGTGCCCTCCCCAATTCCAATATGTGGATAAGCAGCCTTTGGTGCTCACTGTCTTAGTACTTCTGCAAACAGCTTTTCAACAAGCCCTCTTTTCCTGTACCCTTTTATTTGATTTATCCCCTTTCTTTTCTTCCCCTCCCCCCTAGATCATTTGTGCTGAATAAGGCAGAGATGTTAGTCTTAAGTTCAGAAAGGGACTGAGGTAGAGAGAATTGTGAATAGCAATTCAGTGGGGCTGGGTAAAAGGAATGACAATGACACTGGAGAGGGGAAAAACACAGAGATGGGGAAACAAAGATCTGTGACAGCTCAAAAGACATTGTGGATGCAGTCAGAGTTCAAGGATGCACAGCATAATTCAGGGAGGGGGGGAACCTCAAAGGCTATTGTTTCTTCCAACTTACAAAGAACATGGCACAGAAATTTCTACAAGAGATGTCAAGCCAGAAAAGGGGAAGAAGAAGAGTTGTTGTTTATATCCCGCTTTTCAGTGCTCAAAGGAGTCCCAAACCAATTTACAATTACCTTCCTTTCCTCTTCCCACTACAAACACCCTGTGAGGTAGGTGAGGCTGAGAGAGCTCTGACAGGACTGTTTGGTCAGAACAGTACTATCAGGACTGTGACAAGCCCAAGGTCATCCAGCCAGCTACAAGTGGGGGAGTGCAATATCAAACTAGCTTACCAGATTTGAAGCCACCGCTCTTAACTAGTACACCCAACTGGCCCTCTGAGCATCAAACAAAACCTCCAAACTGCACAGGCTTCTTCCAATTATGATATCAGCTTTGGGTTTACTCCATTGGCTCAGCAAGTTCCATTGAATTTCCAAATGCAGAAGAGCCAGCTGAAACTTCAGCCTTTTGTGCTGATTCCTATTGATTTATTTAAAATATTTATACCACTCTGCAGTGTCACTTCTTATTCACGTCAGATAAAAATATAGGAAGGGGGGGGTAATACAAATAACCCCTTGATTGGAGTTTAGCTTAGTGGATTCTGATAGGGAGGCCAGTAGATGTAGATGTTGTTTCAAGCCTCAGCCACAGGCCTGGTGGGACAGTGCCGTCTTGCAGTTCTTGTGGTCTTGATTAGTGACCCACTGGGCTCTGATCTCACTAGGCAGAACATTCCACTAGGCTGGGGCTGGGGCCAAGTTTAATTTCCACTAGGCTGGTTGAGGCCAGTTTAATTGCCTTGGACCTGGGGAAACTGAGCAGATTTTGCTCACTAGGCTTACTGTTCTTCGGGGGACATAGTTTAAGAGGCGGTCCCACAAATGTGGGACCATTTAGGCTTCGAAGATAAGAACCAGAACATTGAGCCTGATCTGGTTCTCAATCTATTACTATATATATTACTATATATATATATATATATATATATTACTATATTTACTATATATTTTAAATTATTGAATTTCTATTTTGTCCTACCATAAGGCTCAGGGTGGTTTAGGATTGGCAACCCTGTTTGCATGCTGCAGTGAAAGTGGAAGTCGTTTCTACAGTAGAGTTATTGTGCCCTCCCCCCCTCTCACTTTGGAAAAGAAAAGTTAAATTGCCTTTCAAAAACACATTGTCTTCTTTCCCTTTTCAGCTGAATTCTCCTTTCTGACAAGTGGCCTTCAGCTCTGCCAAGGAATGAAATAAAACGTTTCTATGTTTTGTGCAGGATTCCTCAGGATGCTGTGCTGAAGTACCAAACACAGTCGAAGAGGAGAGGAAAGGAGGGGGGAGCTCTTTGTACATGAAGAGATGTGGTTGTCATCTTTTTGTTGTTGTTCCTATGCCTTTTGTTGGAGCTCAACACAGATAAATTAAACACACGAAGCCCCTTCACTGCCCTCAAAGTACCTCTATGCCTAGCAGAGCTTCAGCTACTCAAATAGTGTGAGTCAGGAAAAGAACTGTGTCAGGAGGAAAAAAGTGGCAAGCAACCAGAGCCAGATTCAAATTCAGTAGTATCTTTCAGACCAGCAGGGTATTTACAGGGTATAAGCTTCCCAGAACAAACGCTCCCTTTATCATGTACAAAGGGTATCATCTGAAGGCAGCCTTGACTTTTGAAAACTTCTCACCGTCCCTCCAACGATGTGCTGGATGATGGCAGTCCCCACTGAGGGTCAAACAGAGGCTCTTCTCTACCCCCTGCTTCTGCTCCTCCATTTCCTGGCACCTGGCATGAGGAGGAAGAGCTGACAGAAAGTAAGATGGGGAGCTCAGGGAAGCTGTCCAGCCCAGCTTGTCAGCTGGCCATCCCTGCTGTACAGGAGCAAAGGTGAAAGGGCAGAGGGCAAAGGGCTGGAGGGTTCCTGCAGAGCATGGCAGCGCACCCTCCTGCCATTCTATGGCCTGTTATCAAAAGGGGTTTTTGCTGCAAATTCCCCATAAATCTTGTTCATCTGTAACATGCTACTATAAGATTGTTTTTTTTTCTGGCATAATCTTTATACTTAAATAATTAAATTATTAACCCTATAAAGACCAAGCAGATTTTTTTTTTTAAAAAAATATTAATTTAAGTATAAATATTATGACAGAAGAACAATCCTATATTTGTAGTCAACCAGATCTCTGAATACCTAAATCTGGTGACTAGAGCTGTGAACAGGCAAGACAGATCATTCTACAAACCTGGAAAGTGCCCTAGGTTTGGTACAAAAAAAATCTTGTGTACTTTTTAAATTATTTATTTATTTGTTTGTTTATTTATTTATTTATTTATTTTCAGTTTTTTAGATTTTATTTATTTATTTTCAGTTTGTATACTGCCCCTCTCCATGAATGGGCATGGGGCAGTTCACAACAATAGGCCAAAACAATCAATAAAACAATTCAAACAGCATAAAAATACTAAAATTAATAGTTACTATGGGTACTAGCAGTCACTACCTTATCCCTTTCCCAGTGGTTCACAGCAAAAGGAAAAGTTCACACCAGCTGAGAATTGTTCCCTGAGGAGGAATGCGTGCCCTGTAGCTGACTCCACAAAAGAGCGTCGTACCAGCAGACATGGCTGGTGTCTTCAGGCACATGATAACAGGGACACTCAACAGATGCCTTATTCAGTAGCACTTAGTGAGACGATACCTTGGCCGGTGGTAACTCACTTCAAATATTAAAAATAAAATACTCTTGGGAGGAAACTTTCAAGGAACAGTAAAATTGTTTTTAGGCAGTATTTCAACCTTAACTGTATATTTCATGTCTTGTTAGAGTTCCAAAAAGGAGAGATGATGAAATATAGTGATTCTGATACACTTCTCTTGAAGCCATTCACAGGCTCAATTTCAACAAGATATTGGATGTAGCACAGCATTTGCTCGTGGTAGGATGTTCAGTGTGCCTGGCATCACATTTAAATGGTGCTTTCCTCATGCACCATCATGCTTCAACTTCTGCAAGCCACTGGGTCTCCCTGTTCCACTGTTGTAGACTACAGTCCCCATCCTTCCTGTCTTAAGTAACATGTACAAAAACTTTTGAATTGAGTTCTACGTATCTTCCTCTTTTCTATTCCACATATCCTTCCTCAGGAGAAGGTGGTACCTCAGTCTTCTTTATGGCATGCATAGATTTGATTCCAGCAGAATGCCAAATGTGGTTTTCACAAAGTGGACCAGATGTGGACTTAAACCCCTTAGCTGGATCCTAGTGCCATCCTTCAGCACTCAGGAAGATAAACGTGACTGGCTTCTTCAGATCTGAGTAGTTCTAAGGACATGTGCTGCCTTTTTAAGTAGCACTTAAAGGGGCTGCTAATCTGAATCTGTTAAGAATGTTAGCATCTGCCAAGCCGCACCTGTTAAGGCCACAAACATCCATGCTTTGGACTCAGACTGGGAAGCATCCAATGACTTCTCAGAGATATCTGCTACATGTATAAATTATAAGTCTTTTGTTTGCTGTGGAAGTGCAAATCAAAGTTTTGTCCAAAGGCAGACAGACAGAATACAATGGCCCTGTTTTAAGAAAGTGATATTTGTTGTTATTTAAAACATTCAGCCTTTCTATAGAAAATACTGGTTGCTATTCAGATTACATTAAGGAATGTAGCAGTAATGTACAATGGAAACTAATGTGATCTGCATCACTGTGAATATACGTAGTACTTTGGGGAGCCCATTAATTCAGTTTATATACTCAGACTATACTTGGGGAAGGGAACTGAGAAGAAGGGTAATGTGCCTTGCTTCACCATTCTCTCCACTTACCCAGGACACCTACCCAATACACCATCCCTATCTCTGAGGTAATATACTGTAGCGTCATCTGATGTGATGTACGTAAATGCCATACATGAGATTAAATACTAGAGTTACCTTGCCACCCTAAAGCAGAGTTGTACCCTTCTAAATCCATCCAAGTCACTAGGCTCAGAAGGGTGCAGCTCTCCTCACGATAGCACTGTTAGCCTTGTATCTAAACCAAACATATGGGCGCCAACACACACTAAACTGGATGGCTCAGCAACATGTGGAGATTGGCAGACATCCAAAGTGGGGTTTGTGCTGGGTGGATAGTGCCAATGGATTGTCCAAACTGGGCCACTAAGTTTTTTGGCACAAAAAAAGACACACTGAACTAACCTGCAAGATTGCTGTAAGTGAATATTTGGGCCCCAAATATCAATGGTGTATGGAACATTTCCCCATTGCAACTTGCTTCAAGCACAGCACTACACTGTCTTCCATGAAAGATCATGGCATCCATACACTGTACTAAGTAAAAAGGTATCCTTGAGGACAGCTGGCACTAAGTCAGCTTCTGACCCCATGCCTGCCACCATTATCCCCATCTCTCCTTTGCCCAGCATGTGCTGGAACCTTGGGAATGTGGAGTGGAAAACCGAGAACTTAATTTTACACAGTTAGTCAAACTGATGCGGCAACTCTGGCCAAGACTGTGCAAATGATCCACTCTGCCTACTCACTCGTTCTCACATTGCATATTCAAAATGACGGGAAGAAACAACTCAATCGGCAAGGCTAGCGGACTAGAAGTATGTCTGCCGAGGCTTTAAAGACCGAGAGAGAATTGCAAAGGGCTTGTGGAAATCATATACAGCCGTTTGATCACAACCGAAAGATCCGGAGCGCTTCTACAGGCACTGCGGTAAAACTCAAAGGAAATACCAAACCTGTCAGCGCAGCCTTGTTAGAGGGACTTGTGTTCATTCACTGTCTCAACTTAAGTGGCCTTTGTGGGAGAAGTGTGATTCACTGTGTGAATTTCAATGGGATCTTTAAATCTCAGAGAGATTTTTCTCTTCTCCAGGCGCGTTTCTCTGAGCTGGCCGCTTACAACTGACAGCTCTGCAGGTATCGTAGCAATCTAGCAATTCTTGTGCCGGTAGCTGCAACCACAGACTTATTTCCTACATACTGTTCCCTTTCTTTGCTTTTGAAAATATGGGACATCTTTCTTTCTTTTTTTTTTTTTTTTGACTCTCTGAAGCAAGCATGAGAATCAGACCCAAGCCTTGTATGGAAACATTGTTTTTATTGGCCTCCAGAAGCCGGGTGCATTAAGGAAGACATGGTTGGCTTGCAGGGCTTGGGTTACCATAGCAACATGATCAGGACCAGTTTGCAGAATGAGAAGTAAAGGAAAGAACGGAACGGGGACTTTGCCGCTGTTTAAAGGTGGCATTGGGAGAACCTTGGGGTTCTGGGATCATTGGAGCAACAAGACAAAGGATTTGTGTGGAGGGAAGAAGTGTTGTACAGTGGGAACAGAACAGAAACCATCACACTTTCCCTCTAACAAGAATAAAGAGCTGTTGGATGATGCACAGTACAAGGGATGCCTACCCATTGACTGGTACAGATTGTGGGGAGAAAGCACAGAATGGAAAGGCAAAAAGAGATAACAGGATTCCATGGCTTGAACAGAACAGAACAAAATGAAGTCTTGAGGAGTGGTGATGATTGGCCCCTAACAGTACCACCCTGAGCACATATACTCTGAATCCTATTCAGGTCTATTTAACGGGACATACTCCTGGAAAAGAAATTCTTAGGAAAGAACTGCAGGACATTCTTTAGCATCAATCCCCTCTCCCCTCACATGATTGTCACCAGTAGGAATGGAATCATTGATAAAAGACAGACAAGAAGAAGTCCAAGTTTTGAGGTGATTCCATATATGGTTGTCTCAAGATTCTTTTGGGGCAATGATTCCCTGACATGCATATTTTTGTGCCTTGGTGAAATACCCCCACAAAAAGAATCTTGAAATAACCATACACAGGGTCATATTGGGACTGTTTTCCCCAATCAGTTTCTCAGTTACTGTTTCTGCACAGCGAATTAGCCCAACATTACCGCTCATCTGGTGGCGGGGCAAATTCCTGCTTCCACTCGACATCAGCAGTGAGTCGTGGCCATCCCAGGCATGGCCAGACTCAGGCCCCTTGTTACCCCATGGCAATGGAATGCGGTTATATCCGCTTCCCCCTTTCTGCCCCAGGCTTATGTCGGGACAGGCCTGTGCAGCAGAGGAAGAGTTGGGCCATCCTGGTCCAGCTCGTCCTCTTGACTACAGCATATGGAAAGGGACAAAAAAAAAAAGCCCCCGGCAGCTCTGTGGCAGCTCTGTGGCAGCTCTGTGGCAGCTCTGTGGCACTGTTCAGCATTGTGGAAGCACCTAGGACATTTTAAAAAATGTTTAGGAATGTGGTATTGCAGTTGACTGCTATGGCATGGCTTTTTTTTCTAATTACAGCCCCACATTGTCCCATTGCATAATGGAACCTTGCCACCCTGGCATAAATGCAGGAACACAAATCTGGGGTGGATGAGGTGCACTAGCCTAAATGCTCCCCTTGACCGTTTACGCAATGGAGGTTTCATGCCAGGCTGAAGGCTGCAGTGTTAGTCGTGGCAGGTTGCCCCACCTCTTCCCACACCCAAACGAGGGAGAATTTGGCTCGGTGTGCCTCATCTGCCCCCAATTTTTGCTCCTGCACGAGAGCTGGGGCAGTGAAGTCCCCAGTGCGTAAACGGTCCATGAGGAAACAGGAAGAGAAAGCCAGCCTGCAGAAACAGTGAAGAATTCCTAATTTATCTTTTGGAAACTTTGAAATGGGGACAAGAAGAAATCCAGACACATTACTGCTTTGGGGGGTCGCCCCCAAAGTGTCCATAAGCCCAGCAGGGTGTCAGGGTGCAAAGAAAGTAAAAAAGCTAATTGGCAGCCAGTAGGGGCAGCATTTAATGGGAGGATAAAAAAGATCTAGGCAATTTCTGAACATCAGCAAAAATAGTGTTACGGCAGCTGAACGGCAAGGTGCTAAATTTTATCACGCTTCCAAGCCCCTCCTCACCTTTGCTGTCTCGCCTTTGTCTGCCGCCTTTTCGCACATTTCACCCTCCACCTCTGCTGCTGGAAATGGCGGAAGACAGCAACACACCAGTGTGGGCCGAGTCAGGGTTAAAGGCTGCCCAACAAGATGTGACAAACGTTATACAATTTTTTGTTGTCAAATGCCAACAGAGAAATCTTTTCCTTCTGTAAATGAGGAGAAGTTAGGGGTTAACACAAGGAAAGCCACACACAAGCACACATACACACACACAAACAAGGAAACCAGTTCGAAAAACACTGTTTGCAGAATAGTAATTAACCAGCAGGCAATGGCAGCTGGCACTTAAGCACAGAAAGAGCAAGCAAGTGGACAAGGAGAAGGGGTTTGTGCAGCCATCAAACCATGGGTGCAGGAATATACAAGAGAGGCTCAAAGAACTGTATGTGGGAACTCTCTCACACAGACATGCACACACATAGATATTGTACATAATTTGCTGCATGAACAGTCAGAGTTTGCACTGTAGAAACGTAATCTGAAGGGACTCTGTGTGGTGACAACAATATCCTTTTCTAGGTCACTCCACCAAAAGGAGAGCCGGCTCAAAACAAAGCAGCCCAAGCTGCTCAGAAAAGGGGAATATTGCCCAAGAGCCCATAAATAAAATGAACAGCGTAAGAAACCAAGACTCACCCAAACATGGACTAAACCTCGAAAGTCTTATGAGGAGGAGGAGGAAGAGGAGGAGAAGACAGTTGTTTTTTATACATGCTGTCTAAAGCTTTGCCCATGAGGCTGGGAGTTCAATCCCAGCAGCCGGCTCAAGGTTGACTCAGCCTTCCATCCTTCCGAGGTCGGTAAAATGAGTACCCAGCTTGCTGGGGGGTAAATGGTAATGACTGGGGAAGGCACTGGCAAACCACCTCGTATTGAGTCTGTCATGAAAACACTAGAGGGTGACACTCCAAGGGTCAGACATGACCCGGTGCTGGCACAGGGGATACCTTTACCTTTTAAAAGCAGCTTACAATAGTCTTCCCTTCCTCTCCCCACAGCAGACATCCAGTGAGGTAGGTGGGTCTAAGAGAGCTTTGAGATAACTGTGACCAGCCCAAGGTTAGGGCAAATGTATATAGAGTCGCTGCCAATTCTTATACCCAGATAGCCTCAATGTGAATGTAAGAGCTTGAAAAAGTGTATTTGAATGAGTAAAATATTCTTTACATGATCTAGGTGACCTTATGTGAGGAAGAGGGAAAAGAAGATGGAGAGGGAGTTAAAAAACAGAGGTTCAAGAACAGGGAGCTGAAAATGAGTTTAGCCAATGAGAAGATAACTGAGGCAGGACAAGAGCTCCCAGCCTGATGTTTCCTGTCCCTGGCAATCTGGTGGGAAATGGCAACAACATTTCCCCTTCTCCATAAGGAAAAAAGTTCTCAGAGAAAAGAAAACAGGAAAGACCCAAAAATGACATGCCATATTTCTAAGGGGTTAAGCCTCCTAATGACCCCAGAAGCTTACGGGTCAACTTGAGCCAATGTCACACTGTTTCTATGAGGAGACCTCTGGCCAGAAGAGTGAGATGTGCGAGCAAGCCACTGGGAGTATCATTTAAATCAAACAAATGTAGAGCTCGGCGGAGGGAATAGTTCCCTGTGTGCGATTACAATGGCACCTCTGCTTGCATAAGTGCTATAAAGACTGTTTCCTGTTAACATCTTGCACTCTCTGCTCTGTCAGAAATGGACGACAATAATAGACTAACCATCATTTAACTTTTATTTGCATTACAGTAGCAGGCAATTGCTCCCGACAGAACCGTTGCTCCCATTATCCTAAGTCCCGTATTAACATTTCATCAAAAGGTCTATTCCTTCTAGAGCTCAAACTGGGTGGTGTGTGTGAAAGAGAGAGAGGGTGGAGAAAGCATTTGACAATGAGATCAGGTAGCACAGTGACCACATCCTAGTATCAAGTAGTGGAATCCATGAAGCTACTCATCATTCCATGGCTATTATCAGCTGGCAGTGTTCTTGAAAAGGATTCAATCGTCCTAACGGTCCAGTTCATCTTTACAGACAGAGGGACTATTCCTGGTCCTGGTGGAGACATTGCAGTGTCTCCCCAGACTCTCAATAACACACAGTGTGCATGTTGAATGCTTGGTACCTCCCAAGATCTGAGCCGCTAGTTCCTGATACAGTAATATCTCTTCTGGGGAAGATCTGTATTTTAATAATTTCCTCAGCACCCCTGCAACGTGTAAGAAGAGATATATTTTTTCCACAGCAGACAGATCCACCTCTGAACTGCAATTTATTATTTTAGTATCTCAGAAGCTGTTTCTTTGAGAAATATATGAGCAGAATTGTATTAAGACTGCATAGCTTTTACGACTGTGACTGATGGTTTGTTTGACTAGATCTCTTATGTATCAGCCTAACTATTTGGTATTTTCTACGTGATTTATTCTCAAACTGCCTTAATAAAGTTCAGATATTACTTTCACCGAATAATAGATGTTCTTTTCTCTAAAGAGCTCTTAAACTGTTTCTTTAATGAGCAAGAATTTGGTTACAGAATTTATACCTCGATGCTGCTGATTGGAAAGTTACTGGTACAATTCCAGTTGGACAAAAGAAAACAAACTGAAAATAATTGAAATTTGCAATATAGGCACATAAAATTGGTCTATGCAGTAAGATGTATTAAACAGGCACAGCTGCTAATGTAGCAGTCTAATTTTAAACTCATCTATGTGGCAGTACTTTTTCATCATTATTTGAAGGACCGCTTATCTGCCTATGGCCCCCGCGGGGCCTTGTGGTGTGTGGGTACTAATCTATTAGTGGTCCCTGGACCTAGAGAGGTACGCTTGACCTTGACCTGAGTCAGGGCCTTTTCAATCCTGGCCCCAACCTGGTAGAATGAGCTCCTAGGAGAGCTGAGGGCACTGATGGAGCTGTTAAAGTTCCACAAGGCCTGAAAAATGGAGCTCTTCTGCCAGGCCTTCATTTCAGTCCAGGTTGTTTAAGAATGTTGCCCCCTCCCAAGCTTGTGCTACATCATTGCATTACAGAGAGCCAGCTTGGTGTAGTGGTTAGGAGTGTGGACTTCTGATCTGGCATGCCGGGTTCGATTCTGCACTCCCACTCATGCAGCCAGCTGGGTGACCTTGGGCTCGCCAGGGCACTGATAAAGCTGTTCTGACCGAGCAGTGATATCAGGGCTCTCTCAGCCTCACCCACCTCACAGGGTGTCTGTTATGGGGAGAGGAAAGGGAAGGCGACTGTAAGCCGCTTTCGGCCTCCTTCGGGTAGAGAAAAGCAGCATATAAAAACCAACTCTTCTTTTTCTTCATCAATCAAATCTTTTGTGGATGTTGTGGAGGGGGTAGAAGGCTGCCTTTCCTTTTCTGCCATCCGAAGGTTGATGATTTTGAGATCAGGGATTTTATGGGATTTTATGTAATCTGCCTTTAGTCACACTATAAATGTAACTAATAGATAAATAAATAAATAATTTTTCTTCTGTATTTGATAGGCTGGGTATTCTTGTGAGCAGTTAATTGTGTACTTTTCCAATAAATGGCAATCACGTATGTACTTTCTCTGCCTCATACCTATGCAGCTTCAAACAGGGTCATTTTGTATATTTCACTCTTAAGTGCCACCACTGAAAATGCCCCATATAGGCCCATTATGCACGGGTAGAATAGCTCATATTCGGGGTGGAATGGCGGCAACTAAAATCACCAATAACGCACGGAGCCGGCTGCAACCGGCCGCAGATTCGGTGCATGCCGCTGAAAAAGCCGTGTTAGCAAAACGCGGAAGAAAGCACAGCTTCCGGGCGATCGGGGCACAACCAGAATCGGCACCGGGGTTGCAGCATGCATAATCAGTTAGTCTGAGTTTTGCCGCCGTTGCGTCCCGTCCCGTGCATAAGCGGTTTGCTTCGCTTCTTCCCCCTCCCCATTTTCCGTGTGACCCGAAATCGCCGTTTCAGCGGCCGTGCATAATAGGCCATAGTGACCACTTATATTTACTTTTAGGCAAGATCACAGAGAACACAATATTAAAAAAAACCTTTAAGAATTAAAAACATATATACAACCCATAGGCTATTGCAAAACAGTGTGCTATATGAACCAATAGACCAATGTATTTTGGCCTTTGTAGGACCTTCTGCAAAGGTCTGGTTATAACACACATCAATTCATTACACATGTGAAATATGTTTAGTAGCGAATAAAAGCTCCAAAGTAGGAGCTGTAAATCACCAAAGTCAATCAATGAATGAATGAAGATGTCTATTTATCAGCCATTAGCTCTCTTCCAAAGGCTGCCCAAAATTTCAGTGGCACATACCATTAGTGCATTTATTGTCCTTTCTGTCCTTGAAGAAAGTGGCTGATTTGGAAGGTGGAGTCTATGGCATTATAACCCCAAATATCCAGGTGTTTCCCAGCCCAGAACACACTGAAACGTGAGGCAGAGTTTGGTATATAATTCACTATTATAGGACTCACAGAATATCTGACTCTTAGAGCTTTGGGCTAGATCTAGAGACCTGTCCTGAGTTCTCTTGGGCTGGGGCAATCTCTGATTATTGTTTTCATGCTTTATGGGCTTCATGACCTGCTACACTGTAGGTTTTAGTTTTCCGTATCACTGATGGGAGATATTTCACATACTGGTTATGCTAACATTCCTAGCATAACCAGACACAATTTGCATGCCTCTCCCTAACAATGAATCCTGAGAGCAAACTATTTTCCTTCCTGGTTACAAGAGCACAAAGTAATCTCCTAGACTTCAGCCCCAGCACCAAATCAGGATACAATCTCAAATGAGTTGACCAAGCAACTATTAGCCAATGAAATAAGAATCCTCTTTCCTGAAACTAGTAAATAAAATAATTTAATTTGACTCCACTATTATAGGACACCCTCCCCTTCCAAAAGAAGACAGTAAATTAATTATACAAGGTCTGAGTCAGATGCAAATCAGGTCAGTTTTTTTTTTTTTTTTAACAAACTGTATTTTCACTATTAAGGGGACAATACACACTCTTCCAGCATATGCACTCCCCCCTCCCTTAATCATTCCCTCTTTCTCTCACTATGGCCCACGGTCTCCATGCTCTTCCTTCCCTCTGTGTTGATAATGTTCCTGTTTCGTGCCACAGAGCATCCCTTTGTCACTCCCAAGACCCCTCTCTAGATCCCTTGGTTTTCCGTCTCCCCCCCGACCCAATTTGTCCGTGTCCTAGCAGAATTTATTTTAACTTGCCAAATGTTTTGATTGCCAGCTGCCTTTTAAATGTCCTTTCTGTCTTGCCTTTAATCTATCCCTTTGTAGTTGATAAAAATCAATCTTTTTAAAACAATGGTCTCATTATTTTATGGACAGTACCACATCAGTCCTTAACCTGTGTATATAATGGCTCAGTTCCCAAGAGGTCCTGATTTGGGGGCATGCAAACAAATAAACATGCACTTCCAGGATAACACATTAGATTTGTTTAAAACCCAAAATATGTTAAATACATGAAGTGTGAATGTGGCATGTTAGAGAACAGCATTGCAACCTAACTGAAACAGTTGTAGTGGCATCCCACCATGTCATCAAGTATATGTTCTGCAATATTTCTGTTTTGTTATGAATAATATTGACGTTTTAATCAGCACTGACTGCTCCTTAGAATAAAGTGACCAGAAATCTGGGGCCACAAGGTGGGATGTGACGCTGTATGAAGGACTCCGTATAGCCATTTATCTAGACACTAAAATAACTAAGTTGAGGCTACTATATTTTGATCACATTATGAGAAGGCAATAATCACTGGAACAAGACAATAATGCTAGGAAAAGTTGAAGGCAGCAGAGAAAGAAGCCCCCAAATGAGATGAATTGACTCAATCAGGGGAACTACAGTCCGGAGTATGCAAGACCTGAACAAGGCCATTAGAATTCGTAGGGTAACCATAAGTCAGAAGTGACCTAAAGATACTTAATACATATGTGCATGCACACAAAGCACTATCTTACCTCATTCTGAAAGTGCTATCTTACTTCATTATGAATGTTTTATTTGTGAGCTGAAAGCCTTCTGAATTCAAACACAGCCATGCAAAGTTGCTCGCTGGTTTTGAAGTGGGTGGTGTGATACAAATCTGTGTGTCAGGTTGGCATAGTTTTACGGTATGCATGATTTGTATTTCTGTGTTCTCTACAGGAGGGGGATGGTGTGCACATTGGGTGATCTTTGGGATTGCTTTGATGTAAGGGGTTGTTTAGTTTCACTTTGATGTCTGTATTGGCTAGAGGAGATGAGAGGAAAGTCCTTGAAGGCTTGGAATCCAATGGTTAGGTTTCCCACCTGGGTCTTACAAATGTGCCTGAGAAAGTGGGGAAGTTACCTTCAAAGGGGTGATGGCATGACATGATCGGAAAGTGGAGTTGATGAGGAATATATCAGTCTGTACGTATACTGACAACCAGTATTAACAAAGAAATCATGAGCTTAGTTTGATTTTTAAAAAAAATTGATTTGTCCTGAACATGACTAGCCTGTTTATTGAGAAGTCAGCTGGGAACCTGATACTACAAAGAGTAAGGTAGCCAAGTTACCGATACCCATAGAAGTTCATGTTTCTTATAAAAATACTAAGGAGCTGACTGAAGGGCACAGATTCTATTTTTTAAAAAACTTCTAAGACTGACTCTAAGAAGAAGGTATATTCCACTCAAAGTGGATAGATATTGGATTTATTGCTACAGAGAGAAGTAAGCAGATGATTACAGGAGATTTCTCCACTGTGTTCTTATTGCAGTTTATAAATTAGGAACATATATGGGCGTAATCACAAATTAGGGCAGAATAGACAACTGGGAGATGCCTAGAGAAAGATAGTATCATGGTTTGACCCATAGCAGCAGTTCCTCTTAGGGTTGTGCGTAGAATTTGTCAAATTGAATTTGAATTGATAAGAGATTGTGGTGTCCAAAATGACCCTCCATCTTAAAGCCATACAGCTGCAGATCACATTAGAGCTCATTACATTAGTTCCTTTACCTTTTAAAAGTTGCAAAACTGAAGTATAGAGAGATAATTACCTTCTTGATGTGACCAAATGTGTGCTCGGCTTTAACAGAGTAAACTGAACAGAACAATGGCAACATTATAAAGAACATAGTGGGTGGCTTCCAGAAAGGGGGGAAATGCAGTGTTTCACTCTGTGCCATCTGACAATAATAAGACACACACTCAAAAAACCCAAAACAGCAGGTATTTGTAGCCTTTGTAGATCTAACTGGAGCTTTTGATTTGGTGGACACAAATCATTTGCGGAATAAATTATTACATACTAACATTGATAAAAGACTCCCGCAATTGGTTCTCCAGCAAACGTGTTTTTGCAGATAAAGGGATTTTCAGCAGGGAGCGGCTGGAAAAAAAAAAACTTTCCTGGAAGGATTCCTAAATCTTGTATTTTTTTGTATCAGTGCAGCCACTGTCAGCCTCGGTCTCTCTCTCTTTCTCTCCATGAGACAGCTGTAGATCTCCCACTGTTATGGCTTATCTCCAGGCTATCAAGATCAATTCCTTTGGAGAAAATGACTGCTTTGGAGGGCAGCTTCTATGGAGTTCTACCTTGCTGAGGTCCCCCCCCCCTAAACCCTACCCTGCTCAAACTCCAAAATGTATCCCAATCCAGAGCTGGCAACCATTCTCTCTCTCCCTCTCTCTCTCTCTCTCTCTTTCTCTCTCTCTCTCTCTCTCTCTCTCTCTCTCTCTCTCTGTCCTTCTTGAACCTCATTTTCTGTGGCTGAAGTTAAATGCAGCTAATGCAGAGAAAGTGCAAAGCTTACATATCCCCCTCATTCTGCATTATTTTTGTTTACCTTCTCTGATATCATCATATAGCCTTATCTAATTGTTGTTCAGTGTTTTCCATCCATCCATCCATCTAGAGCTTACCACTCCTGCAAGTGGCTCAAGGTGGGTAACAACATTGTCCGCCAATTAAAAATTAAAATCAACATGCCCAGGTGGTGATCAAAATCCCCCCTCCACCCAATCCAGACAGCGCCCCACCTCAGGGTTATGAGGAGTAGCCCACTGTTCAGTGCATGAAAAAAAAAGCAGAAAGCACATTATGAAATGTGCCCAAGTTTAACACATCTCTAGGAGCTAGCAATAGTGCAATAGGAACCACCTATGGGAGAAGAACAGGCTGACCTACTGCCATTCTTACTGCTCTTCATCTTTGCTGTTAACTGAACCTAAGGTATCAGTATTATGGTACTTTGACAATATGCTCCTCTTCCCATGCTTTTAAAAAATGCCTGATAACTTTTGTCACAAAGCACATCTAGGTTGCTAAGACAAGGGTCATTGTTAAAGATGGGCACAAACTGGCTCATGAACTAGAATTCATGATGAGTTATGGCCAGTTCATGGTTCATGAAATGAAGTTTGTGGCAGGTCAGCTAGCATGAACATTCCACCAATTTCCCAGCTGTTTGTGGCAGTTCATGTCAGTTCATGAACAGTCACATTTCCAGGCAGTCTCTGCTCAATCAAAATGTTTACCAGCTTCAAAGCAACTAGGGTAGGTGAGTGCAGAACTCAAACGGCATGTACAGGAGCATCCAGGTGTCAGGATCAGTCCCTGTTCTCTGCCATGATTTCTGTTTGGTGAACCTGCTTGACTCCATCTTGCCTGTTGCATATTTTGCTTTGTCCTTGTGACCCATCTATTCTCACTGTTCCCATGTAACCAAGCCTTGTAGTTGTCTCCTTTGATTTGCCTGCTTTGATCCCTGCCTGTTCACACTGCATATTTTCCCCCTCACTGCGAAACATTGTTGCAAGGATCCTGCGGTTCCTGCGAAATGCTTATCAGCTAGCCTGTGGCGCCGGCTTGACCAAGGCCGCATTAATTTCAACACCTCTGGCAGGAAGCCTGGGATGGCACTGGGGAGAGGGGGTGCCCCCTCCCATGGGAACACTCAAGTTTTTGGCAGGAGAAATGTATTGATAAATGCCTGTTGTTCTTGTGTTGGGCAGATTTGACTTCTAATGTTATAGTGACTAGATCCAACTTCCATTAAAGCTTTCTTTCCATAGAAGTTTTGTTGTGAATTTTGTCAGTGCGTGACACCAGGGGGGCTCACCTGTGGCTTTGATGACTCTAGCTTGTACCTTTTTGGAATGAAACTATGCAGCTGATGATTAATAAAGCTAGAATGGTACCCAGAGAAAATCTCTTGCAAGCAGGCCCATAAGAGAGAATAACAGAATACCACCAGTGGTCACATGCAGCTCTCAAGTCAAAACAGTTCAATGTATTATCAATGACTTACAACATCTACTGGAATATAACAGTTCTCTTGCACAAATATGGGGGAGGGACCTTTTCTTGTTCACAGGCAGCCCTCCCAATCTTAACTCCTCATCCACAATAATACATCTGATTTGAACAGGGACACTGATACTAGAGTTTGCAATAAACCCAGATGCCAACTTTGCTGCCATATATACCGAACAACATTAGCTACGCCATCACAGACACATTTATTTGTTCATTTTCTAACATTGTAAAAAAGTAAAGATATCCCCTGTGCAAGCACTGGGTCATGTCTGACCCTTGGGGTGACGCCCTCCAGCGTTTTCATGGCAGACTCAATACGGGGTGGTTTGCCAGTGCCTTCCCCAGTCATTACCGTTTACCCTCCAGCAAGCTGGGTACTCATTTTACCGACCTCGGAAGGATGGAAGGCTGAGTCAACCTCGAGCTGGCTGCTGGGACTGAACTCCCAGCCTCATGGGCAGAGCTTTCAGACTGCATTTCTGCTGCCTTACCACTCTGCGCCACAAGAGGCTTGTTCTAACATTGTATATGCCATTAAATGTCATCAATGCTCTTCAGTTCTCTATATGGGACAAAGATGTCATATATATGCCAAAGGATAAATGGACACATATTTGACATCAAGAATCACAGAACTAAGAAACATGCAGGAGAACATTTCAGCATCTCAAAACTCAATGAGGGACCTCAAAGTAGCTGTTTATTTGCAGAATAATTCAGAAACATATTAGAATGGTATATTGCTGAGTTACAAGTTATTATAACACTCAGGATAATGGATTCCCCTAGGGCTTAACAGAGATACTGGTTTCTTATCTCATTACATAGCTTAATATTATTAAGTTTCACATGTTTCTAAACCCTTTTATTATATTGTGTGCTAATCTGTTGCTATCCACAGGTCTTTCTGACACCTGCTAGGCAAAATAATGCCTAGCAGACATGGTTTAAATGTTGAGACTGTGTCTTGGAATTTGGTTTAACTCTTTTGGAGTTCTAGGCATGGATCAGCTCAGGATAACAACTTCTCAAACTATAGAAGCAATTCTAAAATTTCCTTCTTGAAAGGAAGGTAATTTCTGGACCCACCACTCAAAATGTTTACAGGGATATTCATTTCCCCAATATTATATGCCCAGGCAAACTGGACAAATTGGATTACACTGAAATCATGCATAAGTAGTGTTTGAACTCTCTCCTGTGCCACCTTGGCTACTATGCCTCACGCTGACATTGAACTCCATACATAAGGTCCTAATATGCTGGTTAAAAATGAGTAAAATGCTAAAAATGGTCTCCCCCTTCTCCTGTGCAATACAATACATATGTTAAACTGAAGCTTTGATATATTATGTTGTATATGTACAGAATCATGTACAGCATCCCAAGCACAGAATCATGTACATGTACAGCATTCCAAGCACTTGTGAAATCACATAAACACATGCCATATAATGGCTTTGGGGGAGTGACATGACCATCAAATTACAGAGAAATATTACTTTACGGATAAATGCCAAAGGTTTAAATGTCAACAATTATCCACACTGGTTTGAATGGTGGGATGGCAAGTCATGAGCTAAACACATGTTGGAGTAGCTGGCCATCTGCTTCATCACAGAGTCAGTGGGCTAGTAAAACCATGTTCCATGACTCTAAAACAATTTTGGTAATTAACCAGTCCTAGCAGGAGCATGGTTTTCTTGGGATGAAGCTAGAAGGGGGAAAAGAGGTTACCCAGTGCCAGCCAGCCAGCCAGCCAGCCAGCCAGCCAGCCAGCCAGCCAGCCAGCCAGCCAGCCAGCCATTCATTCATTCATTCATTCATTCATTCATTCATTCATTCATTCATTCATTCATTCATTCATTCATTCATTCATCCATCCATCCATCCATCCATCCATCCATCCATCCATCCATCCATCCATCCATCCATCAGCTTCCTTCTCCACAGGTACATCAACTGAGAAGCTGACTAGGGTGTCTGTGGGTGTGGATGAAAGCAAAGCCTTATTGCCCCCCATGCCACCCCCGTAAGGGCCTTCCTGTTAAGGAGGGCTATGTTTTTTGCTAACTGTTGGGATTTATGTATTGCACTATTGGGGTTTTTAATAGGTTTTATTGCATTTTTATTGTTTGGATTATGTACGTGACCGGCTGCAAGCCAGTTTCTGAGAGCGGCAGGCTATAAATCCAGTTATAAATAAAAATAAATAAAAATATGAATGTAAGAGAGAAGAACAATTGAAAAAATAGAATGATCATACACAGTAAACATACACCTATTATGCATGGTATGTGGAATGGATTCCACATCTTTGTTAGCACTATGCTGATGGACCTGGGTTTATAAGTTTTGTTTTGTTTTGTTTTTTTGTCATTCTTGGTATGAAATAGCATGCATATGAAATTGTTCAACCTTATCAGAGCGTGTGTGGTAGTAGCCCGTTTATTTCCATCTGTAGTAAAAAATACTCAGCATGAAATAATACCTGGTTTTACAGTGTTCCACACAGTTCACATGCATTACTGAAAAATGTTTCCATGCTCAGGCCTACGACAGAAGCAAAGAGTTAATTACCTATACAGAAGACAAGAGAAAATGAAATGAATGAGAGAAGTATAAAACAAAGACTTTTTTTTTTGGGGGGGGGGGTCAGGGAAGGAGAGAGAATTGATAAGGGAATTATGAGAACTGGCAATAAAAGCCAGCCACAATATTAAATGTTTGCACTCCAGATGTGCATATAGACATTAGGAAATGATCATGATTGTTCACTCACAGGCAGCTACTATCAAAATTAGGCACCAATGAGAAATCATAGCTTCATTTGGTGGGGAGGCGGCAGCCCCGGGTGCATCGTTCAGCCAGTAGTGAGTCTAAAAGGCTCACTGACAGATGTGTGCCTCATCTGTATCTTGAACATCGTCAACTTCCCTCTTTCCTCAGCTGGTCGTGGCAGCTTGTCCTATTACCAAACTGCTCCGAGAGCCTGATCATCCAGCTCGCTTATTCTTTAAAGGCTAGCACCGTAACGTGTCCTCAGGCATGTCACAAAGAGAAGCAAATATTGCTGCTACTAAGCCAGGAACTAAATGCACAAGTATAGGTTGTTTGACAATATATGGATTTATCCTGGCAAACATATATGTAATTTCATTCATAACATGTCCTAGAATTTGAGGTCCCTCAAGTATGGCTCAATGGAGACACTGAGATTCATGCATAACAAATATCACCTGTTGTTTTCAAAAGTGCATTAGCTGCTCATGTAAGTGATCTGAGTTAGGTATATAGTACAAGTTACAGCAGCTGTGCATATATCCTCTACATGTACACTGTGCAATCTGTCTGTGAGGAAAAGCCAACATGCATACACTTTATCACTGAAACCAGGACCAGCTTCTGGATAAATATCTTGTTTCCATCCTGCATGCAGCTGTGCTGAATGTGTTGAATGCAAAGTGAGAAGTACTCAGTACATGGATAAAGAAAATTCAAAGCCTTGTTCAGTTTACAGTGAATGCACAAGCTGTATATAGTGTACACTTAATTATTTATTTATATGAGTGTTGAGTAATTCTCATATTACATTTAATCCATGTAGAGCTGAATGCGTGATTTAAACCCCATATTTATTGACGTAATGGGGAAACTGGGTCTAGGTGTCATTTGTAAAGTGAATCTGCTTTGGCTTTTTCTTATGTAGGTGGCACAAGCATTCACTGTAATATATGAACAAGGCTCCAGGGTATACTGTACATAGATTATACATGCATACACTGTAACTAGTGACCAATTTAACCTGGCTCATACGTTGCAGTAAACACACATGCATTGCTTGTACAGTGTAGACTTGATTTTTTACAGTAAATAAATGTATTAAAATAATACATTGCATATTACAGAATTATTATTTCTTAAAGACATTAAGCTACTGTTTTATAATACAAAACAAAGGTGAAAGAAACCCACATATTTTTTTTTCTAGAAGACAGGTTTTAAGAAGAGAAGAGAGGGAAGAGAAGACCCATAATGTTAGAATTTACATTTTATAACTCCGTTATTTCTTTCCATCACATTTTACTGATCTATATACTCAACATAGTGACCAAACCTGCGTGGAGGCATAAAACTCGTGCTGCTTCCTGCTTTCAAATGCACAGTTGGAAGCCAGTGTTTGCAAGCTTCCTGACAGGTGACCCCTCCCGCGTTTTCCCAACACCTTGCTGTGGCTTTTTGCCTCCCAACAAGATGTCAAGGGAGAACAACTGAACTTCTCTCTCCCCCCCCCCCACTCCTCAGCTTGTCAATCACCAAATGCTACCAATCCCATCACAGCAGCTGTTTCGGGGACTCAAATTTCCTTTCCCCCCAGCCCCAAAATTTATATACTCGGGGACCTGGAATAACCAACAAACACAAACACTAACACTAACACTAACACTAACACTAACACTAACACTAACACTAACACTAACACTAACACTAACACTAACACTAACACTAACATTAATATCAATATTAATATATAGTGCACTTCCACATTGCTATAGGGAAACACCACAACACTCAAATATTTTTAAACCGTCCCGCGGCGCGGGGCGCCGCGGACTAAATAATTCAGTAAGGGCTCCTGGGGAGGAGTTAGGGCGGGATCAGTCCGGGATAAAAACTCAGAGGGGACCAATTAGGAGCCGCAAAGCGGCTCCTGATTGTGCCCCTCCGAGTGCCACTCGGGGTCCAAGTGGCCAATTGGGAGGTGCGCGTATCACGCCTCCCTATTGGCCACTTGGCCCGCGCTGGACTGCTCCCCCAGATGCTTCACCACTGGCAAAGGAGAAGGGCCGCCGCGTCGAAGACACGGCGGCCCTGCTCCTTTGCTGGCGGCGAAGCATCGGCCTTTCCTTCGGAGACCCCGGCCGCTCGCCGCAGGCAGCCCTGCACCGCAATTAGGCTCACGGTGAGCTTCCCCACCCTCAAGCCCCACCACCCTCCGACCGCCCCCACATCACTTACCGGACACCTCAACGGCTCATGGACCCACACTCCCCTCCTCCCGGCTCGACGCTCCCTCACCCAGCCAAGGCCGCTGCCATCGCCGTCGCCCGCCTTGCCCACCCCTGTCATAGGACTGATGCCACCCCACACTGCCGCCAGTCCCTCCGGCCGCGAGCAGCCACCCCACCCGCCTGAACACTGTGACTACCCTCCTTACCATTGCTGCTCTCAACCCCTTCGCCCCGAGCCCTGGAGTGGTTGGCACGACCTGCTTGCCGACCTCCACACACCCACACTAAACCACGCATGCGCGGAGGTCCGCGCTTTCCTGGTTTACCTCCCCCATGGCCGGCCCCCTACCCTGCCCCGCGCCTCCTACATGCCTGCGCCCATGCCAGCGCATGGCTGCCCCATCCCCGTCGCCCTCTCAACCCCCACCCTGTGCTGCCTACCATCGCTGCCTGCCGCCGACAGCACCCACCCATCCACAACCCCTCCCGGGGAGTGCCGCCCAACCTCGCCCCCACGGCTGCATGCCCGCCGGGAACACGGAGCCACTGGCACCGCCAAACAGATGCCCCAACTTCGTGCCCTTCGCGTGCCGCCTCATGCTCATCCTCCACTCCACTGGAGGGGCCCGCCCAGCAGGTAAGCCCCCCAGAAAAACAAGAGTCCCCCAGCTAGCGCCCGCTGTATTTGGCCGACAGCGGGCTTTACTTCTAGTATATATATAAAACTAATACTGCTGCTTTCCCACGGGATCACACCACAACAATGAAACATTCCCTGTTAGATCTCTTTTCAGGATTCTTGTAATGCCATCTTATTATTTCTGGGTTCATTTTTGATTGGCTGCCCATGGTAACTGGACCCCAATGATAAGTTCACAGTAATGATTTAAAACACAGGGCATGGCCAGCAAGCTAATAGGGAGAAAGCTGCCACATCACATGCCCCCCCCCCTTTCCCCGTTCATACCCCAACACCAGGAAATACACACAGGAATGTGTTTTGTGCCTGATCACAAAATTGCCAAGCACAATACTCGATCCAGAAATGGAGAGGGGAGGTTGGGTGCAAGGGTGGTCAAAATGCTACAGCGACTGTCTCATGTTTCTCCCTCCACACTGGCTTGCCCCTGGTAGCTGCTGTGCAGTTTGTCACAGTCATACACAGTTATACAGCTGGCCACCCCTCAATTGCCCTGGCTGGCAATCCCATGAGCTGCTTTTAAAGTTCATGGAAATTGGTGACAGCAGTCCCATCATGAATGTTGCTTTATGGTTAGGTTTGTGCCCATCCCTAAAGCTGTGTATGCAGCCACTACAAAGCTAATAACGCACTATGACCATAAGCTATGTACGCATGAGGAAAGGCAACTGGAATTTGGCTGTTTGTTTTTATTTATTTATATTATTTTTTATTAACCACCGCTCCCGGGGCTACCGGATCATGGAAGTCTACATTCAGTTATAAAAAGCCCGACAGAATATAATAAAAATACAATATAATGCTAGCAGCGAGATCTCCCGTGCCCCCTATCCATACCTAGCAACAACCCCTACCATTGCCCTAGCCACTAGCTCAAGGGGGTCCTGCCCAGATATCCGGCACAAAAATTCTGTGCAGGGAAGGACCCGATCATCCTAGCCTGGACTCAACTGAATGCCTAGTGGAAGAGATCTGTATTGCAGGGCCTGGGGAACTGTGATAGCCCCGTCAGGGCCCTCAGCTCTTCTGGGAGTTTATTCCACCTGGTTGGGGCCAGGACTGAAAAGGCCCTGGCCCTGGTCGAGGCCAGGCATACCTCTCGGGGGCCTGGAATAACCAACAGATCCAAATCTGCAGAGCACAAAGCTCTAAGGGGATAATAAGGAGACAAGCAGTCCCTCAGATGAGCCATGCCCAAGTTGCCGATGGCCTTAAAGGTAAGAACCGAAACCTTAAACCTGGTCCGGAAGCTAACTGGTAAAAAGGGCAGCTGCCTCAGCACAGGCTGGCTATGAGCCTTCTAGGATGACCTTGTGAGGACCCTAGCAGCAGCGTTTTGGACCCATTTCAGTTTCTGGGTCATAGATAAGGGCAGTCTTGAAAAAGGGGATAGATAATAATCCTGGTATTCTGAAAGCACATCCAATTTAAACTTGAACCATGCTTTAGAACAAAGCATCTATTTGCCCCCCTCCAGCATGATATCGTCCTCATGATTCCCTCTGTTCTCACTTTCACACAGTTCAGAAGACTGTGTACCAGAGTAGCATGGGGAAGGTAATATTACTTCCTCCTGGCTTGATCTTCTGGTGGTAAGCCCCAGCCAAGTTCTGAGAGAGGATGGTTGGGTTTGCCTTCCCCCAGCACACAGCTGCCATATCCCGATGGGCACAAGGATCCCAAAGCTACCTCACGCGCTTAAGAGATGCAAATCTTCCCCCTTTTTTATTTCAACCTTTAGAAGAAAAATATATCTATCTAAAAATCAGTTAAGAAAGTGAAAAGTGTTATTTCACCTCAGCACAAAAGGAATATGATATGGTAAAATGTCATGATGCTCTTTTTTTATGCCGGCAAAATAAATTTCTGGCTTCAGTTAGGCAGTGATAAGTATTTATAAATGTTTTAGATCTATAGATATATATTTTCATTATTGCTACTGTAATAAAGTAAGGGATGTTTGCCTTACTTAAAAAAAAAAAAAAACCTCTGCCTGCATATCTAACATTTTGTTCTTCCTTCTCGCATTGGGGAAGATATTTTGTGATGCCACCGCTGTGGCTGAAAACATTATAGCAAGAGGCCAGATGCGCTCACACTGTGACCCTTATAGCAGATCCATAGCCTGAACACAATAAGCCATGTTTATTTACTCAGCCAGCCAGCACTCTGAATCCTGCCTATTGTGCCTATACAAAACTAAGTGAAGCACTGCTCCTTTTAAATTGCTAACAAATCATCAATGCAGTCATATGGAGTTTTTGACTCAAGTGGAAATGCACCCTAGCAGCAAGATAAGTTCATCCTGATAAATCCCCAGTTCCCTGGATTGGAGACACAGAAATGCATTAAATAAATACACAAATACACAAATAATTTGTGAAAATGGAATTGTCCGCACTAGAGAGTAAGGTGTTCATTTTTGGCTGCAATTCCAACCTCTTCCAGGAGGTGGGACTGAGGAGACCAATAGCACTAACATACCTACAGCTATTTGAGCAGGTTAAGAAGTATTGCCTCAATTGCTCTCTGTGTGAAAACGAAACTTAACTATCTTGCTATGATAAGGTGACCAGATTTTAACATTGGTAAAGCATGACACCATTGACCGGGGGGGGGGGGTTCTTGATTAAAAATTTGGTCTATATGGAGCAAAAAAAATTTTCATAGAACACATAGAACGCAAAAATAGTATTGTAATATATATACTAGGAGCAAAGCCCGTTGTATCCAAGAATACAACGGGCGCTAGAGCTTGGCAGTGGGAAGAGGAAGGGGAGAAGTTGTCCAGTCTGTAAGGGCTTGGGGATGAATGTTGAGGCCTACTGTACAGGGTTGTTGTGCAGATGAAACAGGAAACAAAAAATGTTTCATCTGCAGAATAACGCTGTGCAGTGGCCTCAAACCTGCAGAGAGTTGCAAAGAAGAAAGACACATGGCTTGGCTGTGTCTAACCCCTGGCCAGAGCAGTATTTTAAGTGAAAGGGGGCTTTTCTCCCTGTCAGCCAACTGTTTGGCAGAAGGGGATAGTCCCCCCCCCCTCAAAAGGAAGGCCCTCAGACTCCCCTTCGTTGCTCTTGGAAAGGCCTCCTTCCCTCAGTCAGGGCCTGTCAGAGGCTCCTTCGCAGAAGGCCTGAAGTGGGGGGAGGGGGAGCACTCTCCAGCCTCCTGCCAGCTCTGTCAGGGTTCTGAGGCAATTTACAGTTGGACATGGCAGTTAGGACAGCCTTGGGGCGAAAAGGGCTGGCGCAGCCTGTCCAAGTCTCTGTTCTCATCCCCCTTGGCAGCCCTACTGACCTCCTCTCCCTGTGGTGGTCAGGAGCAGACCGGCAGCCATTTCTCCAGATTGCCCCTGGCTGGATGGAATTTTGGTCAGTCCTGGTGAGGGGCCAATCAGAAGGCGCTTTGCGCCTTCTGATTGGCCCCTCCGCTTGTCAGTCCAGGGCCATGGAACCAATTGTTGCCCTTCCTCATCACGGACTGAGCCCACCCCAACACCCCTTACTGTTTTACTAAGAGGGAAAAGATTTTAATTTCAACATAAGTACAATTTGCCAGGTGCCCTCAGATGTCCCTCCAAAAGTGGGACAATCTGGTCACCTTTATGCTATGAGACACTGCAGATTTCCATTTCTTGCCACCTGGCAATGCTTAACACACACCCATTTATTGATTGATTATGCTTATAAGCCTTCCTTTCTCACAACAAACTTGCAATCCAAAGCAGGTGAGGAAACTAAAATTGATACATACCAGTCAACACAAACCAGCTAAAAGTAATCCACATAATGCAAACGGCAACCCTTCCGGCAACCAGCGGAGTACAAGGAGACTTACCAAAGTGGGAAGATGGCCCAGTTGACACTGCAGTGACATTTATACATCACTTCCGATGAAGAAGAAGAATTGGTTCTTATATGCCGCTTTTCTCTACCTGAAAGTGTCTCAAAGCGGCTTACAGTCACCTTCCCTTTCCTCTCCCCACAACAGACACCCTGTGAGGTAGGTGAGGCTGAGAGAGCCCTGATATTATTGCTCAGTCAGAACAGCTTTATCAGTGCTGTGGTGAGCCCAAGGTCACCCAGCTGGCCGCATGGGGGAATTCAGAATCGAACCTGTCTCACCAGATTAGAAGTCCGCACTCCTAACCGCTACACCAAGCAGTGTCAGGTAATGTTCTGGTATTTGGGCAAAAGCTCCATGGTAAATTTGGCTCATTCCATAGATTTTTTGCTCAAATACCAGGGTGTTGTCCCAATGTCACTGGGATGATGTCACTTCTGGGTTATGTTGGAAGTGATGTTAGCACTCTGCTGAAGTATTGGCTGGGCTTCATGGCTTGGTGGTAGGGCAGTGGTCTGGCAGCAAGGGTCCCCAATACCACTGAGAGGTCTGTTAACCTGAACCCCACAACACAGTGATAAACCATATACAAATTACTTAATGGGTCCATATAAATCCACAAATGTTTCCAATGAGTGACAGACAAAGGCCCAATTAACCTATAAGCACCCAAATGCCCTCCAAAGAAGCTGTTGGAAGTGCCCTTCAAGAAGGTCAGATGAACAAGCCTTCTTAACTTCTTTTAGAGGACTGTCCCAGAGGCAGAAAGCAGCAACTGAGACCAATCCAGTTTGGGCTTTGGCAGAATTCACCATAAACAGGGAAAGAACAGAATGGTTGTGTGGGGTGGAATTGTCACACAAATGAGACAAGGGTTACAAAGGTAACCATCAGCACCATGTACTGAACCCAGAAACAGGCAGCCATTGAGAAGATATTACAATGGAAAGTATTGTTCCACCAAATTTCGTTCTGTTGTCTTCCTGCTTGCAATCCAAGTGGGCTTCCAAGGTGGTGGGCAAATTAAAATACAGATAATAAAAACACATTTTAAAACCAGCGTGGAAAACTCCTCAAATCATTAAAATAATCAAAACCAGAGCTAAGATACATATAAAGACATGAATGCAACATTTAAGATTTTGGTCATGTAGGAGGGGATCACTGAGGGGATGTCAAACAAAGGGGAAAAAGACTTAACTCATGGGTAAAAGATGACAACAAAAGGGCACAGATGAATATAGTATTTTTTCTGCTATCTCTTGCAAGCCCACATCTTTGGCCATATTGGCCCTCCTTCCCAGGGCATCTAAACTTCCTCTTTTCCCTCTTATTCCAAACCTCCGGGGATCTCTCCCTCTTAGTCGCCTGGCACGCCGCTGTCAATGGTATCTGCATTTCCATTTGTCATTCTCATTTGATTCCTAGTCTTTTGCTCATTATTGCTTGTGATAGCGAGAGGGCACGATGCAGCCACATTCCGCTTCCAGTGGGCTTTCTAAACCATAGCAAGGCTGCAGGTATTAACCTACCAGCACAAACCTAATTGGTAATTACAGAGATGGCAGTGTTAGGCTTCATAAAAAGAAACAGTGGTGGATCAAACAAGGAGCGGTGTTTGCAATAATTACCTTGCAGAAGGTCAGTCCCACATCACTTGAGCATTGAAATCAGCCATACAGCGCGGTCCAATTCCCTCCCTCCCTTTTCTGGATCAGATGAGAGCCACCAAAAGGAAAATCCATTTCCATTTCCCACTGCCTTCATTCTGCAGCCTTTGATAAATAGGCAACTTCTGTGTATCTCTGAGGCTCTAGGGGTCCATTTTTCACTCCAGTCAGTCACCAACTTGCCAAAATTAGCTCTGAAATCTCCCAGCAGTGTACCAGTCCAGATGCGTTCTGTCACACCAGATATTCTGTACCCTGTAAAGCCCTGTGTCTGACAGAAGGGCAGCAGATTTCCAGAGGGGGAAAAAGCCAGGGAAACCTTATATCATCTCTACTGCAAAGCCCCAGTTGTTTTGCAGTTCCCTTTTTTTTTTTTAATGTTCATTAAATTTTTCATAACTGATTAGTTTCATATTCCACAGAAAGTTTCATATTCAGCCTGAATTTCAGACCAGTTACCTTCGTGGGGCTTAAGGGATTCAAGAGCCACATTCTTTTTGATTAGTGGTTGAGAATGTTTAGAAAAGAGAATGTCTGTGAAAGATACTGCATTAGTAGCTGTTCTGGCTATAGGTGGAAACAGAACGGGTGCTGAGTGACGTCAACAACAGTGATCCAAGTGTGTACCTTCTGGTCCCAAAGTCTAATTTATTCTATTAGATTTCTATTCCATCATTATCCTTCAAGGAGTTCAAGGTGGTCAACGTGGTGGTATCCCATTTTTCAGCTTCACAACAACCTTCCTTGAAGGACACTCTGAGAGCTTCACTGAGCGATTTCCAGGCCTTGCACTAACCACTGTACAACACTACCAAGAGTTTTGTGTCTCACTGTTATGAAGAGTAAGATGCTAATCATGGGTTGTGAGGGTGGTGGGGGGAGCAAAGATATCTGGGAAGAGAAATAGAAATGGGGACGGTTGACTGAAGGGAGCACTGGAACAGGAAAAGGAAAGAGACAAATATATAAAATGCATAAGTGGAAAGAGAAATGAAAACATGTGGAGATGAAGTAATGGAAGCTGGTGCGGATGTGTATTTTAACACTTATCTTTGGCTGAGTGAGCAGCTAACCCTCGAATAGGACTCTGTTTCTTAGTACCCTGGAGGAAAATGGGGGCCATTCCGCACAACTTTAATATAGCACTAGCCTTACATTTTGTTTTCACCACTAAAACTGTGTTCTGCATGACGTTGTGAGCAATCTGCAACACTCCTGCAGCACTAGCACCAAAATTGCTTTGTTGTAGTGATTTCTGGGGAATCGGGAAAAGTGGATTCAACCTCAGAAAATCGCTACTCTCTTGCCAACAACCTGCAACACTTGCGAAAAAGACCTGTGCGTTCTCAATGTAGCAGTTGCAACAAAGTTGGGTTGGCTTTGGTCTGTATCTTTGCTGCTCTTCCCAAACTCCAGGCAAGAAAGTTTGCTTGGTATGGATACAACCATGTCTTCAGCCTGCACTGATTTTCCTCTAAATGTTACAAGATGAGTCACCAGCTTGGAATGGATAAAGGTAAAGGTAAAGGTATCCCCTGTGCAAGCACCGAGTCATGTCTGACCCTTGGGGTGACACCCTCTAGCGTTTTCATGGCAGACTCAATACGGGGTGGTTTGCCAGTGCCTTCCCCAGTCATGACCGTTTACCCCCCAGCAGCAAGCTGGGTACTCATTTTACCGACCTCGGAAGGATGGAAGGCTGAGTCAACCTTGAGCTGGCTGCTGGGATCGAACTCCCAACCTCATGGGCAAAGCTTTCAGGCGGCTGCCTTACCACTCTGCCCCACAAGAGGCTCATGCTTGGAATGGAAGAGAGGGCTAATTTGGCTGATCCTACTTCTTGGAGTGATTATCGGGACCTCAAATGTTAAGCAGATTCTATATAGAACCTGTGACTCAGCTAACCTAACCTTGCCAGATCTCAGAACCTAAGCAGGGCCAGCCCTGGTCTGCACTTGGATGGGAGGACCACCCAGGAACCCCAGGGCTGCTATGGAGATGCAGGTAATGGTAAGCCACCTCAGAACGTTGCTTGCCTTGAAAACCCTATAGGGTCACCATAAGTCAGCTGTGACTTGACAACCCTTTTCACCATGTAGAAAGCAGGTGGGAAAAGCTAACTGTAATGCCTTAGGGTCGGCCACCAAGAACAAATGTAGCTACCAGTCCTTCTGCTTCTCGGCATTCGCCACTTTCTCTGTTGTATATGTTTCACTCTTTTCAAATTCTGCTGCTGCGTTGTGTTGTTCAAGAGATCATCTAAACTGGTGATTGGATGATTTGCCGTCCGGTTTGAGAAAGATATAAATGACTGACCTTTCCATGGTACTCTTGAGAGGGTGGGGGCAAGGAGCACATGCCGTCCCAATGCATTCAGTCTATGAGTCACTCCGGTTATAATCGATAAATCAATTTCCTTTTAATATGGAGATGTTGGCTCAGCCGTGATTTTTTGATGGGAAAAAATCCTTACTCAGCTGCCTGGCTGCTTCCTTTTTAAGTTCAAAAACTTCCATTAGCACCACTATCTGAAGCTCCATTAATCCGTTTTTGTTGCAATAATGCTCATATACTCCCCCGGCGTCTTTATTGCATCCCTCTCATCCTTGCTGTCTCCCAGGCGCTTTTAATTAATGCATGAAAACCTGGCATTAATGAGGATGCCAGGGTAATTAGTACACACACATTTCCCATCATTTGGTGGGAAGTGAGGTCCAGTTTGCACAACTATTTTAGACTTATTTTTTTGAGCTTAAAAATCCAACGAACACCGACTTTTCTACATTAGAGGATAAACCACATCACTGTTTTAGCACTTCTCCAGGGCCAGGCTAATTCAGTGACTGATCACACCCACGACTGACTGATTGATTGATCAGTCTATCAATTGGCCTTTTATACTTTGCTTTTCATCACATCTGAGGACTCAAAAATGGCTTATAAAACCAAGCCAAAAGCTTCAGTATATTTTATCTTTCTATCGACCTACTTACCTACTAATTACATTTATAGTCCACCTGCCTCCTTGGGGGACTTGAGGCGGATTACATAAAAATCCCCAAACTTTAAAAACCACCCACCTATAGATAGCAAAAATAATAAGGGGAGTCATCCACCCACTCCATAATATCCACAAAAGGTTCAGTAGATGATGGAGTGAATAATCTAGAGGTGCCCAACACTCTTAAATGACTTAGCCTCAACCAAAGACCTTTGACAGCTCCATCAGGGCCCTCAGCTCTTCTGGGAACTCATTCCACCAGGCCAGGTCTAAAAAGGCCCTGGCCCAGGTCAAGGCCAGGTTTACCTTTCTAGGACCAGGAATCACTAACAGCGAAGAAGAAGAAGAAGAAGAAGAAGAAGAAGAAGAAGAAGAAGAAGAAGAAGAAGAAGAAGAAGAAGAAGAAGAAGAAGAAGAAGAAGAAGAAGAAGAAGAGTTGGTTCTTATATGCCGCTTTCCCCTACCCGAAGGAGGCTCAAAGCGGCTTACAGTTGCCTTCCTATTCCTCTCCCCCACAACAGACACCCTATGGGGTGGGTGAGGCTGAGAGAGCGCTGATATCACTGCCCGGTCAGAACAGTTTTATCAGTGCCATGGCGAGCCCAAGGTCACCCAGCTGGTTGCATGTGGGGGAGCGCAGAATCGAACCCAGCATGCCAGATTAGAAGGCTGCACTCCTAACCACTATACCAAACCACTACACCAAACCACTACACCAAACTTAGTACCCACAGAGTGCAAGGCCCTGCAGGGGTCATAAGCAGTTAAGCGGGCCCTAGTCACATAGGTCCTTAAAGGTCAAAACCCAAACCTTGAATTTTATCTGGGCCATAACTGATAACCAGTGCAGCTGCTCAGCATAGGCTGGATATGGGTCCTCCAAGATGACCCAGGGAGCTGCTGCATTCTATACCACTTTGAGTTTCCAGTTCAAGGACAAGGGTAGGCCGGCATAGAGCGAGTTACAGAAGTCTAATCTAGAGGTGACCATCTCATGGATCACTGGCCAAACAGTTCAGGGTCAGGTAGGGCGCTAATAGCTGTAACGCTGTGCGTGCTACTCCAGTGACCTGTGCCTCCACAGATAGGGAGACATCCAGAACCACTTCCAAATTCCTTGCTGTGGGCAAGATGTTAAGCTGAGACCCCGCAAAGATGGGTAGACATGCTTCCTGACCTATCCCTTTCCTGCTCAGCTACAGGACCTCCATCTTGGAGGGGCTGAGTTACAGATGGCTCTGTTCTAACCATCCAGAAATGGCTTCCAAACATCTGGCAAGTGTATAAACACACACACACAATATTATATTCCAATATCCTTCACTGGTACTAGTTTCAGCAGTTTGACCCATTCAGGCTCATGGGGCCATTCTCAGGCTAAATGGAGCACAAGCTTCAAGCATTTTGCCTTTATCTGCCAAAGAGATGTTCCCACCTGTCTTCCCTTCTAGCACTTCACATTTCAGTTCCCGACTGCCAGCACGGGATACTGAAAGTCACTGGATGAAGCTTCAGCAGTAGACTTGACTTTGAATTACAGGGAACTGGACCCTGAAAGTCTTGTGCCTCAGAAGGAGGGAAGTGACCCAGTCGCTGCCACTGTTGCTATTCACCACAGTGAGTTTGCTGCAGTGATGACCCCCCCTCCCAATCTGTACTGTCACTTCAGTCCACCCAAGCAACAACCAGCTCCTACAAGCATCCATACCTTATTGCTAGCAATTGGTTGCTCCATCTGGCTCTTCCTGTGGTTGCCAGAAGATACTTAACGCTTATTTGGCAAATTCAGCAAGCTGCAGCTGAGTTCCATCTGGGCTCAGCTTGTCCTCCTCATTTTGCAAGTACTTACCCTGGGTGGGATCAGAGGTGTGGGCTCTTGAGTGTACTTTGAAAGGGCTCTTAAGTCTGTGGCTCACAGTCTGAAGTCTGTGGCAGGCAGCAGGTGTTTGGGGTTAAACCTGGCCCTCTCTTGGGAGCCTGAGGCCTTCCAGTGCCCAGGATGGAGCGTGTGAGGATATGAAAAATACTCCGGCCTCTAGTGGAAAGGAGGTTTGTAAGCACCACCACTGCTCTGCCCTCTCTACCTTCAACACACACCTGATGCCAATTCTGGGCATGGATAAGTATTTGTAAAAACATTCCTCTCACACAATAGTAAAGCTGTTGAACATGCAAATATTGAGAGTAGGTCCAGCCAGCACAATCTGACTACAGCCAGAGGTGGCCAAACTGTAGCTCACCAGATGTCCATGGACTACAATTCCCATGAGCCCCTTCTAGCATGGCAATAGCAGGGGCTCATGGGAATTATAGTCCATGGACATCTGGAGACCCACAGTTTGACCACCCCTGCATATTCAGTAGGACTTTGAAACAATCTTTGAAGCAATCTTCACATTTGTTGCTTAGATGCCAAGTGAAAACCCGCCTTTTCTTGACTGCCTTTACTGTTGTCTTGTTGTTATGGGCCGTCACATTTGTAATGTTAATGTTTCAATAGCTCTTTTTTTGTTGATTATTCATTATCTTTTCTTTTTTGACAGTTTTAAATATTGCAAGCCATGTTGACTACTGCCAACAAGAAAAGTAGGGTAAATAAAGTAACATTCCATAAGAAAACAAAGAAATGTTGGGGTTTCTTTTTTATTTTTCCTTAATGAATTTGGAATATAGAATATTCTGTAAGCTGCCAGCATGTCGTAGTTGTTGAGAGCAGTGGCTTCTAATCTAGAGACCTGAGTTTGATTCCCTGCTCCTCCACATGCAGCCAGCTGGGTGATTTTGGGCTTGTCACAGACCTGATAGTGGTGTTCTGACTGAGCACTAATATTAAGGCTCTCTTAGCCTCACCAGGGTGTCTTCTTATGGGGAGAGAAGTGAAGGTGATTGTAAGCTGCTTTGGGACCCCCTCAGGAAGTGAAAAGCATGGTATAAAAACCAACTCTTATTCTTCTCTTTAGAGAGAGACAAGCGACATCCAAATATCCCAATGGACAAATTGAGGTAAAATGTCCTATTCAGCCAGGCAAGGGGAAAAGCCAAGTTTTGAGTGTTTGTAGAGGGGAAGGCCCATCAACTGGATTCCCAGTGCCCACATGTCACAGCAAGAGACAACGTACATCCTTGTTCTCTTCTGAGCCTGGAATGGTTTTGAGGCTCAAATGCCTTATCTTGCACTCCCACAGCTCTCATAGCAAAGTCCCAGAAGCAAGCCAGAGCAATTACCACAATGGCTTCTGCTGTGATGGAGGGGCCAATGAGAACTACTTTGGGATGTACACCCAATGTTCCACTTAAAAATCAATTTGTTTTTTCACACAATACTGATCACAATACCCCCCCCCCAATATCTTGCCCTTCAGAAGGAAGCTTTTCAGAGCAAAATAAAAATCAGTGAAAATTTGGCTCAACTCTCTCATCAGTACATCCTTATTGAAACCAGCCATCTGCTGCCCCAGGGCAAACCATTCTTTCCCAGGCTCAATCCCCTGTATATAAAACAGCAATAATAGTTGTGACTTAAAGAGCTGGGATATTGCAAGCAGTTTAGCCAAGCCGTTGATTCACCAAAGGCCCACAGGCATCACTCCTCCTATGAGGAATGTGGATCCCTAGGAATTGGAAATGCAGGGCACCCAAGTAGCCAAAGAGTGAGGGCCTCCAGTAGGAAGGGCCCCTGAGGAAAATAGGAAAACCATTCAATTCAGTGAGAGAATCTCAACATCGGGCTTGAGCAAGGATTGGCATAGGGAGGTTTGCCACTACCTCTGAGGAATCTTGCCAGCACTAGAGGGCAGCATGCAGATTTTGGCCATGGACAGAGAGGTTAGTGATTTGTCCAGAATGTGCCAGATCTGGGGAATGAATGGATTGCATCTCTCACCGGGGCTCATTTTGTGTAAAGAGGATCTGTCCTTGCTATCCCCTTCAGCCTCAGAAAACTGCTGCAGAAATACCTAAAGGAGCCATGAAACAAAGGAGTGCAGTGTGATCCGGAGTCCTCTGTGAAGGCAGGGAGGTTGATGATATTTTGACATCGGTTATCATTAAAACAATTCACCAGAATCTTTGCCTGCTACTTCAAAGAAAGGCATGGGAAAGAAACAAATAAGAAAAGAAAAATCTGTCACGAAGCTTCTTGTGGCATCCCGAATGCCTCAGTGAGCAGAGCAAGGGAAAACAGGCTAATTGCTGTCTTTCTTTGACTCTCCCAGTCTTGCGCGGAACACAAACAACAACAGAAACATGCACAACAGTTTTACAATTATTAATAAAGAAGGACTTTTATCTCCTCCTTATTAAGAGTTCTGGGTCAAAAGCACGATTACTTGACAGATATGATGCGCAGCCAGGCACGGAAGCATCGATAGCTGAAGGAAAGAAGCAGGGAACTAGAAAAACAAGACAACAGAATATATGGGATAAAGGTTCAAATTACTGAAGCTTAGCATGTGAAACCTCTGGGGTTTGCTTTGTTCTCTGTTACTTTCATCTGCGTTTCGAAAGGAGCGTAATATTCACACTGACAAAGAATATCAGGAACCCGCCTCCGCCCCCCCCCCCCACAATAGCAGAAGTTGCTCAGCAGCAGAGAGGTTTTGCTTTATTGTCATGGCAACTGGACGGTGCCCCTCCCTAGAAAGGCCAAGGATCTCAGGGCAATAAGCTATTCAGGGATGAGCGGCGTTTGGAAAGATAAGTGTGTCTAGAATCACATCATCTGGAGATGTCTCTGGATCCAAGAATGTTAGCAGGGTCAGGGAAAAGAAGTCTCAGGATGGGGGGTGGAGGATAGAGGGTGAAGTGGATTGGCAGCACACTGAAGTGTGGAGGTAACAATTCACAAATGCCTGCAGGAGCTGCCACTGACACCTACCAGAGCTGTCAGGCCCTCGTCATCTGTAAGTACTGAAAAAACAATCAGGAGAAGCAAAGCAGAAGGGTTTTCTTGTTTTGTTGCCCATTTAGCTGGCAGGGTTTCAAATATTTTTAGAGGTCCAAAGTTAAGTTGGATTTGTTTCTTTTTTTAAAAAAGGGTAAGTTTAGGATAAAGTCGGAACCATTAACTAAAGAACGCTCTGTGAGATGCAACGATGCCACCGTCCGTGGAAATGCCATGTTCAAACCATTTGAATCTACCCCCCTCTAAATTTGCTCCCCATTAGCAGCAAAGACTGACACTTAATGTTTGATATGTTGCAACCCACCACCAGATGGCAAAAGACTCATATTCTCACATTGCAAATCCAGATAGCAATCATTCTAAAACTTTGCTGAATAGAACTTGGCTTTCGCAAAATAGACAGCAAAGGGATTTCAAGATATTTAACTAATCTTGAAAGTATAAATGATGGAAAGCAGTGAATCATTTCTAGCAGGCTGCTAATCCATAAGGAAGCCCTTAGCCACAATTCACATCTGGGAACTTTCTCTTCTTTGTCTAAGAAAATTGCAGATCTGCAGATACTTATTCATGATTAAAGATGCTGGTTAAAACACCACTCTTAAATAAAATACATACATACACAAACAGATACAACTTAAAGCAACACAGGGACAAACAGATAAAGTGAGAGGGGTAGATCAGAAGAGACAAAGGGAAAAAGCCAGACAGTAACACAATCCACCCAGAAATTCACCTAACATGATTAGGGCTAAGTAGTTTTACCACCCATTATTGTTTTATATGTTTCTTCTACCAACTTCAAAGAATTTCTAAAAAAAAAAAAAAACCCAAAACTTATCTGAGAATTAGCACATCTGCCATTTACCACAATTTTCAATTTCAGCCTTTTTGTACTGGTGTGGATCAGCACCAATGAAGATCTGTATAATTGACACAGGGATGGAGCAGGAAAAGGTAGTTTGGTTTGTAGTCCATGGGTGAACCATGAACCAAGCCATGAACTGAACCAAACCAGGTGACCTGATCATGAAACAAATTGGTATGTGATTTGTGGCCCGAGAAATCCTGTTGAAAGGGATCACAGGCCCTTTAAACAGCATTTGTAGGAAGCACGAAGAATGTTTTAGTAAGGAGGAGTAGGCTGCTCCCTGCAGCTCAGCTGTTTGGTGCTGTCTTGTGCAATAACTTTAAACCTTAAAAGGACTGCAGAAGACAGGTGAGCCCATGGGGAGCAGTCTTTCCACTGGTCAGCTGTTTTGGGTTCTCCTGTACAGTCACTTTAGATGAGCATGTTTAAAGGGGTTGCACAACAGAGCTCAATACACCTGAACCCACTGGGAGAAGTCTCCCCACTAGACCAGTTTTGGGATCTCTTGTACAACCTCTTTAAATGGAGCTGCACAAGGAAGTCCAATAGAGCTGAGCCTGCAAGGAGAAGTCTCACTACCAGCCCAGATTTGGCTCTCTTGTGTGGCTCCTTTAAATGTGGCTGCACAAGAGAGCCCAAGACAGTCAAGGAGGAGACTGCTCCCTACTGACTCAGCTGTTTTTCAGGCTATCTTCTACAATACCTTTAAAGTTTAAGGGGACTGCACAGAACAGCTTGAAACAGCTGAGTGGCAGGGAACATTTCCCTAACATTCAACTGTTTTGTGGCTTTTGCAGGGAACAGAAACCCCCAATTTCCATCCCTAAACTACCTGGAACCACGAGGAATTGCTTTAAAACTTTGTGGATGTTTGTGATGATAAACCCAGTATACACTTCTGTTCATGGAATCCCCCCAAAAAAGGGGAGGGGGAACATAATACATTTTATTTCATGGTTCAGTTTGTAACAATCCCTAAACCTTATGGCATAGACGGGTCTGTGGGTTTCCAACATGTGTAACAGACAGACATGTATTCTGTCTTCTCTTCAGTTTACACATATGTGGCATCCTATTCAATTAGATCTGTGCTGCATATGGAGCACATGGACCTTCCTCTGATGTCATTTTTCTGGCATGAAATATCCCCGGGAGAGCATTGTTAGACCCACTGGGGAAAGCCATTAGTATCCCAGGGTACATGTGGGTCTTCCCAATGGGTCAGAGCACCCCTCCAGTCAGGAAAATGGCACAATTCCCCTTATTTCTGGGCACTGTGCTCCCAGTCTAGAGTAGGCAGCACTAAAGTGGAAACTGGGGAGAACTCACATCTCATTGACTGTTGCACAAACTGGGAACCTCAGATTTAGCCTGTGCACTCTGCAATATGTAATTTCCCCCATCTCCATTGGAGGGGATATGTAATTCTCAATGGAGGAATCTTCCCTCATAGAGTTCAGGCTGTTGGGAGAAGCATCTAAATCAACAAATTTTAAGACAAAAGCAGATTGTCTGGGAGATGATTCTCTGTTGGACCCCCAGAAATCTAGCCTTTTAAAGCTTCCCAAGTTAATGTCAAAGCTTTGTACTGGGCTCCAGAACAAATGAACAAACAGTACCTCCCTGTGAGAATAGGACATCAGTGTCCCCAGAGTCTAACTACAGCAGAGAAATACTGCACGTTCCTAGTATTTGCTACTCTGTCATTCTAAGAGCCTTGTGAAATGTATTGATTAATTATTGGCATCAGTTACTCTGACAAAAACATAAATGCCAGGAGCAGCCAAAGAAATGCTTAACAAAACCAACTTAGTCCTGTCATGTCCCTGTTCTGTCAGAAAGAAACCTCAGAGTTGTCATTTTGTTTTTGTGGCATGATTGCTTCCCTTTGACACCTACAGGCCCACTCTGTTTCCTTTTGCCTCTCAGACCTGGACAGAACAAGCACTCCAACAGGACATGTTCCCTTTACCATAATGAAAGTAACAACTACAAGGGAAAGACATGATTCTCATAACCTGCCCCCCACACACACACACAACACACAAACACACAGAGAGACACACACTGTTATACATGCACAGCCTCCAGAGAGGTGTTACTCGCTTGCTTGATTAGGATGTCCTCCTGCTCCATAATTGCATTTGTTATTATCTTCTGGGATTGTTTGTTTTTCCATTTTGGGTGGAGGGGGATGTTTGGCCGGATCTTAAAACCATAAGTTGGTATATCCTGGAGAAAAGAGGCAACCCCAACAACAGTTCAGCCAGTAAGGTTTTGTTAATATGCCCAAGCTCTTCAGCTGTGCTCGGAAGAGTGAGTGGTGTGTGTGTGTGTGTGTGTGTGTACAAGTTAAATAAGAGATGCCAGAGGTAGGCACTGCTCACTACAGAAGAATGGGCGCAGCCGACATTCACAAACAATTCTGCATCTCTGACAACCCCACTGATGCTCAGGGACAAGGGGAAGCAGATGAATGTCACAACCGTCATACCTAAAGGGAGCAATGGAAAGGTGAGGGAGCCAGGAAAGGAACAGAGGCCAAGGGACAGAGGAGTAGGGGTGGGAGGACAGGCACAATGCATTGATTGGCGATGCCGGGATGGAGAGGAGTCGGGAGGCTGATGGATCACCCTTGCTTAAAACAAACAAAACGCAGGCAGCTTGCCAGGAGCGGCTTAGGCCAGTTTCATTAAAACTCTTCATTCATCATGCTGAAATGAGGCAGCATTTGTTATTGCAGCCATGGTGTGTTGGTGCAGAAGCTATTAGGCGAGTGGGTAGAATACAAGAGGGGGTGTGTGACAGAAGGTGGGGACTAGAATGGGAAGGAAAAGAGACATGCTTGGAAGCAAGAAGGCCCACACCTTGTCTAGCCCTGGCCTGGATAGCAGGTCAGATCTCAGAAGCTAATTTGGGTCTGCCCTGGTCAGTATTTGGATAGGAGACCACTAAAGAAGACTGGGATTGTGATCCAGAGGTAGGCAATGGCAAATCACCTCTGAAATCTCTTACCTTGAAAACCCTGCTGGGTCACCACCAGTCAGTTTTGAGTCACTTGGTCAAACAACAACAGCTACTACCAAAACCACATCTAAAAAGGTATGAAGCCCTTGCTTGTTCCTACAAAGCACAGCCTTTCCTCAACATGAGGCCTCAGTTCAAAATAGCAGAGGACTTTTCGTCTTAGTGGGATGTCTGGAACAATGGGGTCACATTTTAGTAGAGGCATGAAGGCAATCTAAATGACTGTCAGGAGCATAGCTCAGCTTTACTGATGTATTGATAATTTGATTTCTATACCGCTTCTCCCAGCGAACTGGCTTGCAGTGGTTCACAGTATATATATAAAACATAGTTACATAAAAATAATTTTATAACAAAAAAATCCCCAAATCTTAACCCAACAGAATAAAATACAATAGAACAATAAAATACAATAGAACCAGATGCAGTACACTAAAGCAGCGGTCCCCAACCCCCAGTCCAGAGACCGGTACCGGTCCGTGGATCAGTCGGTACCAGGCCTCATCCTCCTCCCTGGCTCAGGGGCTTCCCTGCCACTCTGCTGCCGGTTCACCTTTGTTGCTCTCCGGCGGCCACCATGGCTGGGGCTCCCCCTTGGCATTGCACTGCACAGCTGCTGCTGGCAGTACCCCCCCAAAGTGCCACTGTGCAAAGGCAGAGCACACCTTGTACATGTTAAGGTCTTTGACACAAAGGAAATAAGATTCAATAACTTAATACCCTAATTCTGAGAACTGAAGACTGTACAACTACTGATTTTAATCTCTATGATTCAACTCCTTATTCCACCTGACCTTTTTCTGTGTGTTGAATAAAATGTTGATGGTTTGACTTTTACAACACCTTGTGCCATTCTGAAGGGATTTTGGTAAAAAGGGCTCCAGCAACTTCCTTTGATCTTCCAGGGCTAAGTTAGACACCAGATTATCTTTCTGACACAGGGTGGGTCAGCCAGATTTATTCATTTCAGTAAAGAAACCACATTACATGCATGGCTCAGCCAGTGAGGGAACAGATTTTTTTAAAGGGAAAATCTGCCTCTGAAAGAGGAAGATAGACAGGGTCATCATGAGCTTTCAAGTTGAATAAATCTTTGTTGGTCTTAAAGGTGCTACTGGATTCTGATTTTATTGTGCTACTCATGGCTACTCATTTGAATCTAGGGTCATCATAGCCTGCATAGTAGTACATAACATGGAAAATCTCATTAATGTTCACTTTGAGTTCTATATGGATATATAAAGTCTTCCTGTGATTCAGGACTTCTTCTGTGATGTGCAAGGCCTAGATTTAGTCCCTCAGCTGCCTGTTGTGGCAGAAGGCTCAATCAGCACTGAAGAAGAAGAGTTGGTTCTTATATGCTGCTTTTCTCTACCCGAAGGAGGCTCAAAGCGGCTTACAGTCACCTTCCCTTTCCTCTCCCCACAATAGACACCCTGTGAGGTAGGTGAGGCTGAGAGAGCCTTGATTTCACTGCTCAGTCAGAACAGTTTTATCAGTGTCATGGCGAGCCCAAGGTCACCCAGCTGGCTGCATGTGGGGGAGTGCAGATTCAAACCCGGCTCGCCAGATTAGATGTCCGCACTCCTAACCACTACACCAAGCTGGACAAATTGTGTAGAGGTGCCACTGTACTGCTGTCCATCATTCTTCTTTATCAGATATTTCAGGGTGATTCATTATGACACATTTTCAGGGACAGCCACCATGTGACAGTGGTACCAAACAGAACACCAAAGCACACTCTCAGAACCAAGTCCCACGGATATGTATTGATGAGCCTCCAGTAAATCCTGTGCTTTAGGTTCTCATTGTTCTTTGACTTCTTTTGTTACCTATACTTTCTGGAACTTCTTCAGATACAGTTATGGTTGATAACCTACTCTACCTGCAGAAGGCCCCCGGTTCAGTCTCCAGCATCCCCAGGTATAGTAAAAGGCTCTGGTAAGCAGATGGTTTAAAAATCCTCCATCTGAGATCCTGGAAAGCTACTGCCAGAGAGCCTGTTTATAGACCAAGGGTCTGAGTCAAAAGAAGACAGCTTCAATAGTATATTCACTAGTTCTTCATACATGTAGCACATGGACACAGAAAGATTGCTATATCAATGCAATTCAGCACTATGCAGAAATTTATGACTTTGGAATGTTAAGGTGCTTATATGAGTGAACCACTGCATGACAGTCAGAGCTGGTCTTCCACAATTCTTAGCCATTATGCTGAGAGAGCCATCTTAGTGTAGTGGTTAGGAGTGTGGACTTCTAATCTGATTCTTTGCTGCCCCACATGCAACCAGCTGGGTTACCTTGAGCTCGCCATGACACTGATAAAGCTGTTCTGAGCAGCAATATCAGGGTTCACTCAGCCTCACCTCCCTCACAGGGTGTCTGTTGCGGGGAAGGGAAGGTGACTGTAAGCCGCTTTGAGATTCCTTCGGGTAGAGAAAAGTGGCATATAAGAACCACTTCTTCTTCTTCTCGATGGGAAGGTTGTGTTTCCCATCATTTTATCAAAATAACAGAAAACAAAAGAATTAGCTACAGCAAGGGGTACCTAATTTCAAAAAAATATGCTTGGAACTTGGAAATTTGTGCCTCTGCAAGGACCTTTTGCAAACATGGCCACTTCATGGCAATCGTGCTTGGAGCCACTAGTCATATTCTATTATTATTCTCCTTTTATGGGGTGCAAATGTGTCACATCAATAACACCCCAGGATGGTGAGGGGGATCAATAGTACTGTGATGAGTACTAGAAGCTGGTACCTATAGCTGCTTCTCAGGTAATAATGCCATCAGGTAAGGACTATTTGCTCAAGAGAACAAATTAAAGCAAACCTCCCACTGACTCAAGTTTCTGTCTCTCAGTGCCAGCCTATTCCTATTGAAGTCCAAAGGAAAACTCTCATTGATTTCATTGGAACAATACCGAAAATGCTGTCTTTTGTGATACCTTGAGATTCCCTTCTCTCTGTGATCTTATGAAACCACAGAGAGTTTAAAAGCAAAGACAGGACTGTTGGAATTTGCAAAGGCTTGCTCTGAAAATGTCTGCAGTGATCACAATGTTAATCATTATCAAACAGCAGTAGCCAAAGAGGGAAGCTCCTATTCTGGAAGAGAAGCCATGACAGTCTGCACTGCAGCAGAAAGATATCAAAAAGTACTGGGGTCTCTCAAAGATTAGGAGGATGTTCAAAGTTCAAAAATAATTCCAGGACACATAAAGACACAGTTGAAAATTCCATGGGGTCTGTGTCTAGCAAGTCCATTCACAACATGTATTAACAACTCCATTCTATACCAATATGCCCATTCTTGGTCTCAACACCCCATGCGATCATGCAAAATGTTTCAGCCATATGGAATGTGCAGTACAAGTTATACTGTACCAGTGCAAACACACTCCCAAGCACAAGACTACTTGTATTTTGGAAGCAGCCAGTTTTAAAGTATGCAGGACCACCTTGTGGAACTTGCCTATTTCCTATGTTTTAACTCCCCTTCAAACTCTTCAGGCATTTTACCAAAGAAAGAACATTGCTTTAGGTGACATTTGGCAGCAGTGAATGTGACCAAAATCTCAGTAACAATTGTTGCAAGTCCTATTAGTATTTCTAGGTTTCCCTTGAAGATTTTCAGATGTTTCCTTAGAGCAGGAAGAATATCCCAGCTGCAGGATGCAAGAGGGGCTCGGGACCCATACTTGTTTTGTTTAACTGCTATTTTAGAAGGCTTGATTATTTGGCCCCTACCTCCATTCAAAGGTCTCCCAGGTCCACTGGAATCTCCTCACCATTTTCCATCTCCTCTGGAAATCAGCTCCCTAACTCTGTATGGTTTTCTTTATTCTGTTCAGATCTACCCATGTCTTTAGCCAGCTGGATGGCTTTCTGGGCCTCTTCTCAACATAATCAGTTTGACAAGACACTCCTTGTCATCTCACCAGAAATATTCCCTCTGCCTACTACATCAGCTGGCTGAAGAAACTTAAGTTGAAAGTGGCTCACTGACTCACTGAAAACCTCTCTTCTGCCTGGAGGCAGTATTGGGATCCCAAGGAAGCCAATTTCCTGCAAATTTGGGGAGGTTGTTAGACAGAACCAAAAATAATACTTATGAAAACTCAGACTTCAGTGCAGTTAAACAGAAGTGGGAGGCTTTTATTGATTGATTGATTTCACTGGGGGCCAAGCCTGTTGCATTCAGGAATACAACGGGCACTAGAATAGGGGTGGGTGGTTGGAAGAACTTTGCAGATGGCCTCTCCCTCCCCCCAGGACCTGGAAGGGCTGTAGGCAGCTGTTAGGGAACTCATCGGCAGGGGCAGCTCTCACGGGACAGGGATCTGCAGCCTCCAACTAGGAAGCTGATTGTGTTTGTACAGTCTGCAGTCCGAACTGAAGAGAGCATAAGATTCTCAGGCACTATCTGGACGATTATACATAGGTAAAGGTAAAGGTATCCCCTGTGCAAGCACCGAGTCATGTCTGACCCTTGGAGTGATGCCCTCCAGCGTTTTCATGGCAGACTGAATACGGGGTGGTTTGCCAGTGCCTTCCCCAGTCATTCCTGTTTACCCCCCAGCAGCAAGCTGGGTACTCATTTTATCGACCTCAGAAGGATGGAAGGCTGAGTCAACCTTGAGCCGGCTGCTGGGATCGAACTCCCAGCCTCATGGGCAGAGCTTTCAGACAACATTTCTGCTGCCTTAGCACTCTGCCCCACAAGAGGCTCGATTATACATATTATCTTATAAACCAGGCCCACAGCAAACTAGAATCATATGAATAATTTGTATAACATTCTGCAGGAACAAAGCTTCGAGAGATGACTTGTGAGGGCCAATGATGAGGTAGGCAGGAGGTGGACTTAGGGATTGTCTTGGTGATCTCTCATCCAAATATTGACCAGGGATGACCCTGCGTAGCCTCCAAAATCTTATAAGATCAGGCTAGTCTAGGCTATCCAGGAAAGGGCAGGCAACCTGCCCTTTATCCTAAATGAAAGGGTTACAAAAATGGTATTAGTCCACGCTGTCTACTCAAGCCTCTCTATAGGTGTTATGAGGACAAAATTGCTTCAGGGATTATCCCCTTCAAGCATGAAAGGCTTCCGAATGAGACCTTGCTCACATGTAAGCATCTGGGGTTCTCTTGGTCAGTACAAATGCCTGAGCATGAGCATCGACAGGGTGATGTCTATTCAGAAATGCAGGGATCAATGGCTATTGGATGCAGAAGTCAGTTGCTTGGAAAATCTCAACTTCCCCTTTTTGAAGAAGCAAGCATCCAGCCTTTTGAAGATGCAAAGGTAGTCCTGAAAGTCTGCGAGCAGTGCCTCATGAAATCCCAGGGACCAGAGGGAGCGCTCAGAGGCAGTCTGGGAGGCAGGGTTCGGTGCCCTGCACAGCTTTTTGAACTGAGGCCGAATAAATTAAGCAAAGTAATATGCAAATGTATTTCAAGTTCTTCGCATTCCCCTCCTGATCATTTTGCATTTTCTTTTTTTAGCCTGATTCACATCATGCATCTTTGAGGGTTATCACTTGTCTCTGTCAGTAAGAGAGAGTCTCTCAGACATGGAGACTTCAAAATGCTTTTCATTTGAACATCTCTTTAGATTTTGGAGTTCTGTACTGGTCCAGAGCTGATGCATTAGAAATTCTCCATCATTTCCTTTTCCTTTTCTCAGTTTGCCCAGAGCTCTGTGAATATTCAGTTTGCCACAACTTTTTTGTTTTTTGTTTACACAGCAGTAAGGCAAGTTCTGCAGTGGAACCAGAAGCCCCATGAGGGGTGGGGAGAGGATCTGCTTATCTGGAAGCTTGCAACCAGAGGCTGAACTGCCATCTGTTGTCTAGTTTTGATTCCCTGTACTCAGGAGTGTGTTATAATAAATAGTCTGTAAGGCCCTTTCCAGTTCCACCAGTCTATACTTCCATTTTTTACCCCTATGCTCCCTGCTGGATGAGAGCAGTTGTCCACCTAATCCAGTATCCTACTTTGATCATGGATAGCTAGTTGCTCTAGAGCTGTGGTCCCCAACCTTTTTATCACCGGGGACCACTCAACGCCTTTTACTGAGCCCCAGTGGGGGGGGGGGGTAGTTTACTCCTCTACTCTCAACCACTGCCCTAACGCTCTCTGATCGCTATGGTAATGTTTAAACATCCCTTCAAAATAAGATACAGACATGCCACAACAATGAACATAAGGAACATTTTATTTTCATGGACATTTTAACTCAATGACACCTGAAGTGTGTTGTAAAGGGCTGGGGGAATGAAGTAAAGGGCCGGGGGGGGGGAGAGAACTCATCCTTCGGGGCCCACCTCCAAATAGTTGAAGGACCACATGTGGTCCGTGGCCCACAGGTTGGGGATCGCTACTCTAGAGGACCACCAAGCAGGGCATAGAGGCAAAGGCCTTCCCCTGAATCACTAGTCCCTGGATGTGGAGATTTTCTTTAGTCATCTTGGCTCTTAGAGGACAATGAATGCGCCTAATCCACTTTTAACACCACTTTTACAGCCACTGTTAGTAAATTTCACAATTTACTCATTGAGTGAAGAAGAATACTTTTGCTGACCCTGACTCTCTTCCCCAGCAGCTTCATTTACTTCTGCATTACCAATTTCTGTGTACATTAGTAAAACAACACACAATTCTGACACTTTTCTATATAGGGCTGCGTGAAGATTCTTTTGATGTAGTGCTAGTTAGATGCACAGATGCCATTCTATATTCTGATTTTAAAAGGCCCCTGATTCACCTGGCCCATGAGTTGACATGGTGGAGAAGCAGGTAGGAGATGTGCAAGGCTTTGGTGGCCTGGTGCAAGGGGGTATCGTGCCAGACAGGCGGGGGAGGTACAGAGACTATAAAAGGCACCACATGCACCTGCTCTGGCCTCTTTCACCTGGTGCTGTGGCGGATAGCTTCCTACCTACCCACCCTTTCATTTTGCAGTTTTGTTATGGGTTACAAACTTGTTGTTGTTGGTTGTACTGAGTAAAGTTAAAATTGTCAGAGCTTGTGGGCTGACATAAGGTGGAGCCTGCTTTGGAGGGAGAGCTGGTTTCAGTACCAGACTCCCCAGGTTCAGGGGCCTCCATAAGAGGTGGAAGGGTGTAAGCAGGGCCGACCCAGCAGGGAAAGCAGAGCTCTAACTGCCAGGTGGCCTGAGGTAGACCAAGGGAGATGTGCTCCCCCTGGTATCTCAGGTGGTTCACTCCCTGAGTAGGAAATCCCAGTGTAAAGAGAGCCCATGTTCTTGGCTGGGAAATGGGCAGGTATCCCTTGGGGGTCCGCTGGGATCAGGGGTATGGTCGGCTGACCACTTATGCAGGCTTCCATACCTTATGCTATGTCAACACTTCCAAAAAGTTGAATAAAAGCTGCGGCCATGTTCTAAGCCATTAAAGTTATTGAATGTCAAAACCACCCCAAATCACACACTTGTCAATATTTAGTCCAGAGCCTGTTTCACCAGTATACGAAACAGCCCCAAATTTATCTATCTATATACCTATGTATATAGGTACCTATGTGATGCACATTATAAATGATGCACATTATAGGATTGTTTTTTTTGCAGTGTGTGTGTGTTGCTTTTTTCAATGTACACATGCCCCTTGATAATAAAAGGCAGGCTGGAATTTGGAGGAAATGAAGACTGTGCATGCTCTTCTGTAGGAGTACCCGTAGAAACTCACCTAGTTCACCCAGAACTGAGGAAGAACAGAATGTGGTGTGGAGTGAAGTTGCAGGGGGAACTGTCTGAAGCATCAGAAGTGTACACTGTCTGTAATCAGGGCCAGGAAGAGAACACAGTACAGCTGGGGGGGGGGGGGTGGTAGTGAGGCATGCTTTGAATCTTGAAGACATATCCCCTGAAAACCTTGTCATCTCTCTGGGACTACTGGGCCCTGAGTTAATTTTTGACTGCCCTCATTATGCAGATGGGTCCTTTATTGCAGGGGTAGTCAACCTGTGGTCCTCCAGATATCCATGGACTACCATTCCCATGAGCCCCTGCCAGCATTTGCTGGCAGGGGATCATGGGAATGGTAGTCCATGGACATTTGGAGGACCACAGGTTGACTACCCCTGCTTTATTGGACCTACATTTCCTTCTGCTTTCCTACTGTTTTGTGAGAATAACAGTAATCGGTGCCCTTTAAATCACCTCTCAGTGAAATGGAAACCACAGCTCCCCTTCCCCTTTATCTTTTCCAGCCTTCCAGGGGATTAGGAGAGGGATGGTTTTGGCCAGGCCTTGGCATGTTCTCTTTACCTTTCCTGCATGAAGGATTTGCCTGGTTTCCCTCATGTTAATGGTGCACGGGGGTGCCATTCTTGATTCTCCGATGTGTGTTCAATGTTACAATAGCTCTTGAAAACCGATTTCAGGGAGGGGATTATTTTTAACCCGTTTATATCTATTGTGAGACAGAGAAAGAAAAAAAAACTCTTCTAACAAACGATTCCAAAATCAATTTGCCTGACTTCAAGTGTCCCTCCTGCATTCCATTAACAAGCATCAAATATCACATTTCACCAAAATCCCATTATATTGTCATGAACACCTCATCAAACTGTCAAGATCCAGGCGCCAGTTCTCAATGGTACCTCCTTTATTGATGGGCAACTTTCAGGTGTAGAGATTTGGTTTAAACAAGCAGTTAAGAACCTGAGTTCTTCTCTGCTCTGCAGAAAACGAGGGACAGATCTATACATTATCATTGCTGTAGGGCGCTTCAACCACACAACTGGATTTTGTTTTCATTTGTTGCAAGCACAGAACATATAAATAACATGCTTGAGAAACCATCTGAACCTATATATGTAGGGAACTGAAACCAGTCATTCATTCATCATCTGGGCATAGAATTGGGGTCACTGTGGGTGGGCAGGTAGTTGTGAATTTCCTGCCTTCTACAGGGGGCTGGAGTAGATTACCCTGGAGGTCCCTTCCAGCTCTATGATTCCAAGATGTGTGTTTAATTGATGGGATTATTCACACATTGGGGGCTGCTATACAAAGGCACCAGTGTAATATGGATTTGAATTCAGAGCGCACTATTTACTTCACGTATACCTCACTGTTCTCTCCAATGGATCCCTTGAGTGCCTTATGATATTCTCCTCTTCTCCATTTTGATCCTCACAACAACTCTGTTACCCAGTTTTGGATGACAGTGTATGACTGGCTCAGTTACCCAAGCAAGCTTACATGGCAAAGTGGGGATTTGAACCCGGGCCACCCAGATCCAAGACAGACATTCTAAGCTCTATGCCAGAGGTGGTCAAACAGCGGCTCTCCAGATGTCCATGGACTACAATTCAAACACTTGCAGGGGCTCATGGGAATTGTAGTCCATGGACATCTGGAGGACTACCCCTGCTCTATGCCATGCTGGTTGTGATTTAATTGATAAGTGCTCAAAATTCCAGCTAGGCATGTTGTTGTTAGGTGCAAAGTCATGTCCGATCCATTGCGACTCCATGGACAATGATCCTCCAGGTCTTCCTGTCCTCTACCATTCCCCAGAATCCATTTAAGTTTGCGCCTACTGCTTCAGTTACTCCATCCAGCCATCTCATTCTCTGTCATCCCCTTCTTCTTTTGCCCTCAATTGCTCCCAGCATTAGGCTCTTCTCCAGGGAGTCCTTCCTTCTCATGAGGTGGCCAAAGTATTTGAGTTTCATCTTCAGGATCTGGCCTTCTAAGGAGCAGTCAGGGCTCATCCCCTCTAGGACTGACGGGTTTGTTCGCCAAGGGACTCACAAGAGTCTTCTCCAGCACCGAAGTTCAAAAGCCTCAATTCTTTGATGCTCAGCTTTCCTTATGGTCCAACTTTCACAGCCATACATTGCAAAAGGGCAGACCATAGTCTTGACTAGACACACTTTTCTTGGCAGGGTGATGTCTCTGCTTTTTAGGATGCTGTCTAGATTTGCCATAGCTTTCCTCCCTGGGAGCAAGCGTCTTTTGAGCATAAATGTTGTGAACAAAATGAAGCAAACCTGGAAACAAAATTGTTCTGCTCTGCATCACTACTATATCAGCCAGTTAGATCTTTATTATGGTCACAGACCAGCATAATCCCTACTATATAAAAGCAGTTTTAATGTGTGGAACTGTCTCTAATGACCTTCTCCTATGGGGAAGACTGAAGCCAACACATGATAAAGTAGTTCTCAGGCTGGGGCAAAAAATTCAGGGAAATATAATTTCCCCACTACATTTCATTGTTATTCTCTATACTTGGAAGAGCCAGCCTTCCCTCTGTGTTAGCAAGGACAGTAGACTGACCAGAGATTCCTGGATTACAGTTCCTGGAATTTAGCCATGGCATAGTCTCAAAGAAAACTGTATCACTTACTTCTCTGGCTTTCAGCTTCTGCACTGAACAGAGGTGATAATCCTCCCCAGTCCTCCGCAGAAAACATTTGGAGGGTTTCAGTGTTTGCAAAGAAGACACAGAGGGTGGACCAATTATGATTCTGGCAGTTGCCTCCCACAGGTTGACATGGCTGATATTTCTACTTGATTCTTGAACAAAATATTGTCCTCAGCTGAAAGCATCTGGCTCCGCTGCTGTCAACACCCGTGCCTGGTCAGAATCGTGGGATATAATCTGTTGCACAAGTCCATTTCTTCCACTTATCACCTCATCCAGAATGCGCAAGCTCAGATCTACTTTGGTACGGTCTGATTTCACAATGCACAAGCACCCATACAAAGCCTAGATCACACACATGCAGGGGAACGGGAGGGCAAGCGACTGGGGGAGGATAATGAATTTGAGCATGGCGGACTACAGGTTTAGGCTTTTGGAAGGTCCCATTTTGGAATGATCCCCTGCCTTAAAAAGTCCTTGCAAATAAACATCACCACAGCAGATACAGAGCAGGTCTCTAGGATATGCTATTTTTGTATTTACAGTGAAGACCTTCCTTCCTTCCTTCCTTCCTTCCTTCCTTCCTTCCTTCCTTCCTTCCTTCCTTCCTTCCTTCCTTCCTTCCTTCCTTCCTTCCTTCCTCCCTCCCTCCCTTCCCTTCCCTTCCCTTCCCTTCACATACCAAAGGGCATCCACAGCTGGATTCCATCCCCTACAGCTTCGCTTGTTGTTGTAGTCCATTCTTCCATGTTTGGTCTTTGTGACCTGGCTTGTGAGAATCAACTACAGTACAAGAGTCTACATTTGCTTTGTGCTATTTAAATCTATAACTTTCATCTGACTATCTCTATTTATTCTGGCATTGTCTTTTCCATTATGTAAAAGAAATGCTAATCTATCCACTGCTTGTTCTTCTCTTCTCCATACTAAACAGATCCATTTCCTTGAGCCTTTCCTCACAGGAATTTTCTTCCCATCCTCAAAAAGGCATATAGAAATTTTGTGAGAAATTCTCTCATATGCAAATTCTTGGCCTTGGTCATGTGTGGAGGTTTACTATGAAACCACACTTGGAGGGAGGCAGAAATTCAACAGGACAAACCACCCAGTTGGCCCTTTCCACATGGTCACATTATGCAGCTTTGCATCCATGCAGCAGGGAATTTCAACACACTGAAGTGACTTCCACCCTTCTGGGCGTGAAAGTGTTGGGCATTGAATTAAAGTCTCAAACAGAGGACATGGGATTACAGAAAGGTTACCACAGTATACTGCCAAAAGGATATATGTAATAAACTCAAGCCCAAGTTTATTTTCTGAAGTGGTGTTAGATTTGTAAAGAAGCAAACTGAAACACAAGACTTATCTTCAAGAGAGAGTGAACAGGAAGTAGCCATGTCAAAGTAAATTGACATGGGGATTGTCAGGCTGAACGAACAAAAGTGAGGAATTCAAAAACATCTCAAAATTCAAAATTCATTATAGCTTTCCCCATCAGGGGAAGGAGGAAGATGAAAGCTTTTCTATAAGAATAGCAAACAGTTTGGGATCGAAAAAGAGGAACATCTGCACAGTCCTAGGTTGACAGCAGGTTTTGTCTGAACTAAATCTGGACTGATGTCCTTCCACCTCTGAAAAAATACCTTCATTAATTTGAGGGCACTGAAAAGGATCTATGTTAGCAAGAGATGTGATTTTTCACAATGTTTTTATCTTTTTAAGGAGGAGCAGGAAAACCCTGAGAGGAAAGGCTCAAGAAAATGGATCTGTTTAGTCTGGAGAAAAGAAGATCAAGTAGCAGGTATGTTAGCATTTCTTTTTACATATTGGAAAAGACAATGTCAGAACAAATAGTGATAGTCAGATAAAAAGCTGCAGAATTAAATAGCATGTAGCAAGTGGAGACTCCTCTAATGTAGTTGGAGCAATAGAAACAGGAAAAATAGTCCTAAGGAAGGGGCAGATTTTCCTCTTTCAGAGTTATTCAAGAAAGAGCTGATCAAGGTTCTGTCAGCAACATTTTGTGTGCAGGTCATGCTGCCTTCAGGCAGGGACGGATTAGGTGATTCATGGGAACGATCTCAGTTCTTTGCTTAGTCCATATCATGATGTAAAGGAAGAAAAAAAAAATGGCCTTGCTATCTACAGAGGGAAGGCTGGCTGTTCCAAGTATAGGGAATGACATGGAAGGATATTAGGGGTGCTGCAATCTCTACCCCCACCCCCACCCCAAAATGTTCAGCCATCAAACTGACCACATTGAATGGCGTTGCTCAGATGAGTTAATGACCCAGTCGGTTAGATTCATGCCAAACAGCTGCAAACACCAGCCAAACTGGCTTGCACTGGTTCTTTGAGAAAATGCCCATGCAAAGATACTGCCAATTCAAACGGACGGGCACCTGACAACATTATGAAGGCTTACTTAAACCAACATTGAAGCACACAACTGAATAGATTAATGATTTGTGAGTGACCAGGTTGTCTACACCAGATTGCTGCAGTGGTTAAAAAGCAGTGACCTCTAACTGGGTTAGATGCCCAACTTCTCCACATGCAGCCAGCTGGGTGACATTGGGCCAGTCCCAGTTCTCCAAGAGATCTCTCAGCCTCACCTACCTCACAGGGTGTCTGTGGTGGGGAGAGGAAAGCAAAGGTGATTATAAACTGCTTTGAGATTCCTTTATGTAGCAAAAAGTGGGGTACAAAAAAACAGCTCTCTCTCTCTCAAAATAGTTCTATACTGATCAGATTGGTTGAGAGCCAGCTTGGTGTAGTGGTTAGGAGCATGGACTTCTAATCTGGTGAGAAGCTGCAACACTTGCCAATAAGAGAAGGTAGAACAGAATCTCATTAAACTGTTTTGTTCATCTGACTGTATATGCTATGTTTTCCCTCTTGCCTTCCTGAAGTCCTTCCAGATCAGGTTTCCCTTTGATCCCTGTCCCAGAAACTCCTCTTACATTCTGAGTGCTCTCATGGACAGCTATGATCATTCACACACTTTATGTCATGGTTCCTTGTTTGTGCAATCTCCTCCTTGCATCTGTTTGTCCGGCTGCTGTGTTCTTGACCTTTAGTTACCAAGTAATTACCCTCCCTCCACAGGATCGTGTTTAAAACTTTGGGCTTTCTTGTGACCTTCTGATGATGATCTTATCATTTTATTCTGTTGTATTTTTTTCTTCTTTTGCAGATTGAGGGATGTTAATATGCTGCATTAGTTTATTTTATTGCTTATATTGTACTTATAAACTGTTGTGAGCTGCCTCAAGAATTTAGTGGATCAGGAGATAGAATGTCTATATTTTACATAAAGTAATAGATTATAAATCACAGTTTATCGTTGGAACAAACCATATGTAATTAAAATAATTGAGTACCATCATGGTATATAAATCTATACAGAAACAGGACTCACAGTGTTATGTATGTATGGATAGATGTATCTGTCTCAGTGCATGCAGTACGGTTCTGAAATTATTCAGCAAAAGCTAGAGATTTCATTTCTCAGTCATGGAAAAAAAACACACTCACAAAATGAATTTCCAAAATACTCCTGTCGAAATTTTCCTCTCAAGACACAATATTTTTATTCACAGAATTCTCTCTGGCTTAACAGGAGGGAAAGCTATAAGAGGCAGGCCTGCATTATTCAGCTTTCTTCATCTCTAGATGTATTATTTAGTTTATCAACAGAGTATTTGGGGCCATAATCCAGCAGGAAAAAAAAACTGGGAGGGAAAAAACAAAGAGCCAAAGTTTCAGAATAGATTGTTTTCAGGCCTTATGTGAGCTAATACAAGTTGAAACATGCATTGGAGGACACTTTAGCAGTCTCAGACTAAATGCATAATAGCAACAAGCACATCCGAACTCCAGTTTGCCCTCACTTTGCATTTAGCATTGCTGGGAATCATTTGTGGTTGTCCGATTCTTCCTTCTTAAGCAAGGAACATCCCTGGCTCCTTAACGTTTTGCCAAACAATTGGTTTATGCACATGAGGCAGGGAGAAACTAGCTTTGTCAGCAAGCATAAACTCAAGAGGAGGTGAGAATCTGTCCTATACTCCCAGTCACTTTTAAAATATGAGCAAAGTCTTGCTGATGTGGAGGGAGGAAAATGGCACTGAATATGGTAGCCATTGTGTGTGGAGATGTGCACAACCCACACCGCCCCATCTACATTTCCTCCAAAGGAAAGATTGTGCCAGAGCACTTTTGGGCAAACATGCAGTCTAGCCATGGAAAACACAGAAGTTACACACCTGAATACCAATGACACGTAGAAGCCCCTGAAAGATTCCCCAAGACTGAGCAAGAGCTCCAGACAGAAGCATTGGTCTGTCTGGCTCCACGTTATTTACTCTACTAATCATGGTTCTTCCATCACAGAGATGTCTTCCCAGCAGATAAGACCATTTCTCTAGGAATGTCACCTGAATACATCTGTTCCACCATTAAGTTAGAGACCCTATCTGTCTTGCATATGTATACTGTGCAGGTATTTCCAATTCAAACACCTATTTGTCACCTTAACATCTTATTTCACGCATGTCACTCACTTCCATGTGTGTGTGTTTAAAAAACAACAACATTGTAGCTGTACATCTAAAAACTATCGTATGCAAGTCGGGACCCTCAAGAAATTTTCAGGGATGGTGAATGTCCTTTGCCTCCCTTCTCTCCCCCCACTCTTTCCCTCCACCCATTTCCCAACTGTTGCTCAGTCTCCATCACTGCAGCAGATGCTCCCCCAAGTGCAAACGGTGCCAGTTTGTGCCTTATGGGTTGGGAGAAGGCAGCACTGAGCCCAACTGCAAAGCAGCAGGCGCTGTTGCTTTAAGCTTGGGGGGGGGGAGCTGTTATTTCCAGGGTAAACAGCACGTTTCATGGTTTGCACTGGGCAGAAGCGATGGCAAGTACCAAGTGACAGCTCCTGTGGCTTCATACTTGGCGGGTACTACCAGGCCCTGCAAGATTCCCAGCCTCTGTCGCTTCTGGCCCATTGCTGAATGGGAGGTAAGTTTTTATACAGTTAGCACATGTGCAGTTAATTTTGTTTCCAAGAAGATATTTACCACCACCCCCCAATTTAAAAAAAAAACAAACTTTTCAGATCTTTCTGCAAATTTAGGGAGCTCTGTAAACCAAGTTTGCAGGAAAGAAACCTATTTGGGGTAAGCATATTTAAGTATCCACAGCTAGGGGGTCCACTTGGGAAATAGCATATAAACAACTGAAGTACTCATGGGATACACCCTTGCCCCTATTAACTGTATTCCCCACCCCCTTCCAAGCCCTGCCTTCTACGAGTATTGTGGCTCTCCCCCCAACCTTGATTCTGAAAAGCCCAGAATGGCTTCAAGCCTCTGACACAGGGCTCATGGGGCTCCCAAAGTCCCTCCATCATTAAGCCTTCTTCTGATGGGCTACTGTGCTTCAAGAACCAGATTGGCGTAGTGGCTTCTAATTTAGCAATTTGGGTTTGATCCCCTGTTTCTTCACTTGCAGCCAGCAGGGTGACCTTGGGCTCATAACAGCCCCAATAATGCTGCTCTCTCAGGCCCACCTACCTCATAGGGTGCTTGTTGTGGGGGGAGGAAGGGAAGGCAATTGTAAGCTGCTTCGGGACTCCTGGCAGAGAAAAGTGGCATATAAAAACCAACTCTTCTCCTTCTACTCACTCCTCCCCACCGCTGGTCCTAAAGATTCCAGCATGACTGAAGATGGGACTTGCATGGTGGGGGACTTGGATGATATGTTAAGAATTCTATCCACTCACTTTCTTACCAATGCTACTCCTCTACCTACTCCCATGCCCACAGCTGCCCACAAGCTGCATGGATTCTATGCAGGGTTGCCAGCCAGCTCTGGATTCAGAAAAATCTGAAGACGTTAGGGATGAAGCCTGCGGAGGGAAGGATTTGGGAAGGAGAGGGTCTCTAGTGGCCATTTTTTCCAGAGGAACTGATCTCTGTAGCCTGGAGATAAGCTGTAATTCTAGGGGATTCCCAGGTCATCCCTACTGCCACCTTCAGCTCGGCACAGCCCTTAGGCTCCTGGTCTACTTTGTTGCCTCTGCTGCCCACCCCGTGGCCCTGGGATACTTTGCCACAACCACTGCAGATGGTGAGCAGAAAAGGGCATTCTCTACATTCGTGCAGCTAACAGTACTTTTCAGTAAATTTAACCCCCTTCATATTTTTTTTTAATTCAGATTTTACTGCAAACCTAGGGGGTACCCTGAATGTGTAGAAATATTTGCTTAGCCTCCCAATCTGCAGATTTAGCTATCTAAATTATACAGATTTCTTAAAACAAAAACAAGATGCCGATGCCTCTTCTTCCGTTTTGCTCTTATGCCCTTCTTCTTGGGGCACCCTTCTATGTTTTGCAGCTGGATGGAATGAAGGGCAGAGATTGAGGGAAGAGAGCAGTCCGGACTGAAATGTGCTAATTTAAGAGTGAGCAATTGCAGGGGTAGTCAACCTGTGGTCCTCCAGATGTTTATGGACTACAATTCCCATGAGCCCCTGCCAGCAAACTCATGCAGGGGCTCATGGGAATTGTAGTCCATGAACATCTGGAAGACCACAGGTTGACTATCCCTGATCTAGGGGATGGAGAGGGAATGGCTGCACCAAAAATGGCATTCCAGTCACTAATCAAAGTTTGCCAAACTCAATTGCGACTTTTTGCCACAATATATTACACTGATCATGTCCAGTTAACCCACCCAGAATCAATGCTTATATATGGGCCAACTATCTCCAGTCCATTTCCTACTTTTCTGAGGTCTGCATCTACTCTTCAGTTCCTACTATCCTTTTCACCTTCCACAAATATACCAGTTTCACCTTTTTGGAGCTCATAAAGAACATGCACCTCTTAGGGCATCCATCTCTTAGACATGCACCCAGCCACTGCCTCCATTGGGTTCCAAACCACCCTTTTTATCTTACAAATGGGGACTGAATGCTCTCCCAAAGGGAGTGTAAGCTTTTCCTAACACAATGCATCCTTTGTGAGGTGCTTGGGGTCCCATCAGACAGGACCTGTCCTGCCCTGGACCAATGTTGGGTGGAATGACTACTCCTCAGAGGAGAGAGATTCACCCCTCTGTGCTGGCTTAAGGCAGGTCCAGATCTGCCACAAGGGATGTGTTCCTACCTTCCCCCTGTTGGATGTGTTTGCTGCTCCCCACCTAGACTGCTGCATCAATGCTTGACTCTTTTTGGAGTCCAGCATTGATAGCGATAGGTCTCTTTCTCTCGTCTCACAATTCATTTTTCTCTCTCTCTATCTCCTTTCCCCGGCTATCAATCCTTCCTGTTCCCTTGCCTGACAGTTTGCTCAGACACATGGTACTGGAATCAATCATGCATCCAACAAGTCAATTCCCCTATTCTGAAGCACTGTATGAGACTTTCTTTAAGAAATGTTAGTTTTGATTTCATTGTGTGCTTTTTAAAATCTTGTTTGGGCTTCCTGCTGATTCCTTGACTATTTCCAAACTTGTGGCAGCATTTCAGCACCCAGAAAAGGACCCTACTGCTGGTGTCTGAGTCACAGCACCAAACTGGTATTTGAGGGTTATTTGGTCTGAGGAGGTGCAGAAGAATTCCACTCCCCAGGACATTTTGATTTGGTCAGTGCTATCTAACCAGCTATTCTGCAAATGAAAATCAGTGGCTGAAAGGTAGTTTCTCCACCCTGTATTCTTGGAGTCAGGTGTGTGAATCGGGGTTTTGTCCTTAGATGATACTTGCGTGTCCACATGGCTATTGTGCAGACATGCCTGACCAAACACTGTAACAATCTCTTGACCTATGGGGCGGGGGAGGGGAGACTGCTCACATGTTCATACTGTCCTCTCCTTCAAAACTATAAATCTACTATGACTATATTCTCAAGACTGATAATAGCCCATAGATTCAGCGCAATGATTGCAGAGAGCAGACTTACAGTCCTGATGATGGCAGTTTTATTTCATATGCTATTAAGGCACATTTGCTGATGAGGATAAGCAGATTAAGAAGGTGGGGGCAAGGGAAGGAAGATCTACAGACTGCAATCACTTCTGCAAAGGACATTTTGAGTTTTCCTTATGTTCATTCCGCTCATCCAAGATCCACAGGTCCAATGAGACCTGTCTGAAGCCTCTTTATTTTGGAAGGGATGAGGCTCAGTGGCATGGGGCATGATTTCCATGCAAAACTGCTCAGGATAAATGCTTGACATCTGAAATGAAATAATCTCAGGTTACAAGTATTGAGAAACCCCATTCTTGGCTGTAGAACCCTTCCAGCTAGAGTAGATGGGACTTACCAGGTGGCACCAGGTGGTTGGTTGCCAACAGATCTGAAAGAAACGCCCTATCCCTTTAATACATAATGTTTAATGTATGGAAACAAGTGGTGGAAATTTTTCAAATCATGGATTTAGATAATGTCACCTGGGATTTGTTGCAGATCAGACTGATACTGAAGGGTCAGCTAGAGAAATATGTTTTCATGAAATCTATTTTAGAAAGACAGGAGAAGAGAATCTCAAGCTAGATGCTATGAAGTATAAATATAGATGCAAGAATCACCATGGTGTAACTTCCTTTACTGGAATTACTGACTGCATGTTTGGTACTACTCTAAAGCACAAAATATGAGAAGCTTCCTTAGCAATAACATTTCCAGCCCTTTGGTAACAGCTGGACATGCAGTTCCTTGAAAACCTTGCTGTAGCTGTGACCTCAAAGGACTGTCTAAATCAGCAAGGAGACAGCCATCCATGGGCCAGGTGGTCTTCGGCAAGGGAGGAAGCCATCACTTTAAGAGTCCTTGCTTTCCCTATGCAAATGTCACTGGAATCCATGCTTAGCACCTCCATTTGTCACTGGCCCGGCATTAATAGAATGTTTAAACGTCATGATGTCATCTCTATTAATCAGGCCCTGCTGGGCCATGCTCAGACGCTGCATATTAATCACCAGCGGCCCCAGGACTCACTTCTCTGAAGAGGCTAAGTTTAGATCCATAAAACATGATTTATTTTTAAAAGTAGTGTTATTAAAGATGAGCTACAGCCTCCAACACACTTGCTCCGGAGTCTCCTTAGGAAATGCTTGGTATTTTGAAGTTGATAGTAAAGATCACATTTATTCTAAGCTGGGAGCGCAACCTACCAGACACCATATTGGGCTTTGAAATGTATTTTCCTACTTTAATCGTTCATCTTCATCATCTTCTCTTTCTTTCTTTTTTGGTAAATACTGTTACCTTCATTCCCCAGGCTACAATTAAATTTCTGAAAACCCAAGAGTCAAGTTGTTCTCTGTGTTGTAGAACAGATGGATGCAGAATAAACTGTGTTCTTGATTTCAGCACTTGTTTGGATCTGCACATGTTTGGGGTGTGGAGAAAGATTGGAGCAAGATAATAATTGTGTTGTAAGAGAAACCTGGAAATAGGTGTTCTAGGAGAGCCAGCTTGGTGTACTGGTTACGAGTAGCAGCCTGGATAACTGGGTTTGATTCACCACTGAGTTTGATTCCCCATTCCTCCACATGCTGCGAACTGGGTGACCTTGGGCCAGTGACAGCTCTCTCAGAACTCTCCTAGACTCACTTGCCTCTCACTGACTGATTATGCATGGGGTGGAAAGGCCACACTGGCAATGGCAGGGCAGCGGGGCTAATCCCCAATTGTGCATGATGATGCTGCCATCCTGGCCACTTCCCACCCTGATCCAATTCAGTGTCCCGGATGGCCCACGGTAAGCGAACGTGGATACTTCCACATTTACTTACTGTGGGCCACACTTCTGCGTTCCCTGTGATGCTGCAGTTGCCATTCGCAGCCCTGCCGGCCTAGCCCCTGACCTACGGTGTCCCTGTAGGGATACCAAAAGCCCCTGTCAGTTTTGCAGGTCCACAGAGCTGCAAAGAACATTCTCCAACCCCCATGATGGCATGTTGCTCTCCTCCCATTGTGCAGTGAGGCCCCCATGCCCCACCGTCTCCCCACCACTGCCACCACCACACAGCTTGCTGGGCTCTCCCAGCTTTGGTGTTGTGCATATGCACACGCTATGTAGGGGTAGTCCAAGTGTGCCATGGGATTCTGTCCTCTGTGCTTACTTGTGAAGCAGCAGGTCATGCCACCCCACTACAAGAACCTGGTAGCACGGCCACTGTCATGCATAATTGGTGCATCTGTCGTGGTGAGAGGAAGGGAAAGCAATTGTAAGCTGCTTTGAGACTCCTTTGATAAGTGAAAAGTGGGGTATAAAAACAGTTTTTTTCTTCTTCTCTGAAACAGAATACCAGTTATTCCTTCAATATTTATTTTTAATATAAATTGTGCAGATATTCTCCTGAACCACAGTTTCTCCTGAACCACTGGCTCCTTGTGTTACTATAAAGCCTTTCTTTAATGACAGATGTTTGGAATACCCCTTCCTCCCTGCCCTTTTGGAAAAGGTATCTCTTTGTTTCAAGGAAATTAATTCCTCTTAATATGGCCTGGCTTCCCAAAAAGGTGACAAACAATCCCACCTTTGTAATTTACATTCAAAGCTGTCTGATCAGCATTTGGTTTAAATTTTTTCTCAGACTTTTCAAATAGTGTGTTTGATAGTGTCTTCTAGCTGATTTATAACTTCTTTTAGGGACAGTTTACGTTTTGATTCAATCTGAGACACTATATTTTCATATGATGCTAGCAGCCTTATTAATAGTAGCACAATCAGATTTTGCTCAATAATTTACTTTCCTGAACTTCTCAATTGTTCAGCCAATCCAAGCATTTCATTGAGATGATGACATAAATTACCCCTCTCTTTCATCTTAGTACTGAAAAGTTTCTTCAAAATAGATAAAGATTCATTTAGGAACTAACATACTTGATAGAAAAAAGGAAAGACAGAGAGAGGTTCCTAACTACATCTCTAGCTGAGAGAGAGGGTAAGCCTGAGTGTGGCACTTCACAGAAGAAGGGGGGAATTGCCCTAAGAGTGGCAATCTGGAGACAGACGATGAATTACAGGACCAAAGGTGCTAACCTCACTTTCCTATCTAATTGTTTTCTTGCTGTCCCCTGCAGGGTCTTCTTCTCTTCTTTGTGCACCAGTAATACAATTGTACTCTGTGGGATTCACTTTTGAGTAAACAATCATCAGATTCAAACAAAACAATCTCTCTCTTTCTACCATTCTCCTCCTGCTATTCAATCCCACCTTAATAATTACTATTTCAGTAACATTTTAAAGTTAGAATGTTGACGCAGAATAAGATAAAGACACCAGACTAGTGACACTGTCATATTCTGGAAAAAACAACAATTGGCTTCATCATAAAATAAATTCAGTAAGATTTCACCAGCTTTTTAATTCTCTGTCATTGTATCTGAGCACAATGCAGGCAGCCTTCCAGGGGTATAGTTGGCCACACAGATGCAGAACCAACACATTTCCTGTTAGCATTGATTAGCTAGCACTTAATGGGAAAAGCATGTGCTTGCAGCACTTCTCCGATAGGAAGCTTTGACTTGGACATCTCAATGGCAGGCTGTGCTTGAGCACACATCGACTAGAGTAGACTGCTTTCAAAATTCCTTTCTCTCCATCCCTTCTCTCAGTGAATTACAACTCCCCGGATAGAGCCATCTAATTGTACAGACAGTTCATCGAGTAGGTACTGACTTGCCACACTGCAGTTCCCAGCAACCCTTGCCCAAAGACTCTCTCACGGGTCCTCTAATGGGTTAATTGACCTGTATTTAATTAATATAGGGGAGTTAATCAATGCCAACATGCTTAATCTATATTAGGTATCCTAGTGGACAAGGTATTTGTGAGAAGGAAGGTGGATATCTTGCCATTAGGAAGAGGACTGTGGTCTGTTGTATTTTATGGCTTTTATCAACAAGCTCAGTTAAGGTTATTTAATGGTGGGGATCGGTGCATGGTCCACCCCATCTAGGGTTGACAACTCTGAGTTGGGAAATACCTGAAGATTTGGGGAGTGGAGTCTGAGGAAGGTGGGATTTGGAGAGGGATAGGACTTCATGAACTGCTATGGAGTATAATGCCATATACATTACCTTCCAAATCAGCCATTTTCTATAGGGAAACTGATCTCTCTTGTTTGGATATGTTCAGCCACTACCTGAAGGATGGCAACCCTAATCCCATCTAAGGCTTTGGTTCATCCTACCTAAGAATATTTGGGGATCAATGGATCAAGATGAGTGGCTGTCTGCAGCTGGTAGAAAAAAGCAAGAGATCAGTAGCACCTTAAAGACTAACAAAATTTGTGGCAGGATATTGGCTATTGTCCATCTCTCCATTCTTCAAGTTATAAGGACCTATGGGCTCAGAGCAGTGACTCATGAAAGCTCACACCCTTCCACAAATGTTGTTAGTCTTTAAGGTGCTACTGACTCAGAGGGGAAATAGATTTTATTTTTACATCCGTATGTGAAAACTTTCATTAAAGCATTAATCCTCTGTACAGTCATGACTGGTAAACATTCAAGTTTGCTAACATGAAAATCATCCTACTATAATTGAGCATGACAGGGCACTTAAAGGAGAAAAGGGGCAATTTAAGGAGGTTATTTATGTAAGAATGGTACTCGATATAAGTACCTAAAATCTTCTGTATGTTTTTTTTAAATTCACTGTTTTTATCAGCTCTTGCATTTCTGATGCTAATTATTCATAAACATTAAAATAGACACATAGACATGGAATTGGTGTGAGACTACTTGCAGTTTCTGTTTGCGATGGGAAAATCATTAATTTCCCATTAACATTTTTCAAACTGTACCAGGAAATACAGGAAAGCAAAGAGCTGGATTAAGACATGCTGAGGCCATAATCTTTATCAATTTTAAATCCCCAAATCATTAATCCCCTGTCCAAAAAATCCAGTGTATTTTAAATCAAATATATATAACTTGAATTTTAGTTGTGGGAAGGTTTTGGGAAGGGAAGATGTATTTAAAGGACCCTCATAATCACAGGCAGCACCAGTTTACTTAGTTTATGAATATATCTAGCTCAGCTCAGGAGTAATCAGACAAACCAATAGTTTGATCAACTCATTCTTCCCCTGGTGAAAGTGACCCCCCTTTAACAAAAAATGATACGGGGGATCATGGGATCTGCATGAAAAAAAAAACATTTACTGTAATATGTATTAGAATAGATCATGGTTAGCCAAAAATGTTGGCAGGATCCTTTCCTGTGTTTCTTAGTACAACATAAGAAGAGCCCTGCTGGATCAGACCAGTCATACATCCAATCCAACATCAAGCAGTTTCTCAGTGGAATAAGATTCCTCAGGAGGCAGCGGGTTCTCCATCTTTGGACATTTTTAAGCCATCTCATGGAGAGGCTGGTTCTGTGAAGGCTCAAAGGGGTGGCAGGTTATAGTGGATGAGCGATAGGGTTGTGAGTGTCCTACATAGTGCAGGAGGTTGGATTAGATGACCCAGGAGCTGGCCATGTAGTCAGCCCCCTGGAAGGCCACAGTGCATCCTAGCACCTATTGTATTCCTGGGTACAATGGGATTTGCCTCTAATCTTGAATAATTTTATGTCATCTGCAAACTTGGCCACTACACTACTTACCCAGGTTCCAGATCATTTATGAATAAATGAAGCAGTGGCAGCCTCAATACCAATCCTTGTGATACCCCTTGCTTACTTCCCTCCATTATGAGAACTCTCCATTGATTCCTGTTCTTTGCTTCCTGTCATTTGATCAAACGCTTCCTGTCATTGGACTTGATGGCCTGTATGGCCTCTTCCAACTCTATGATTCTATGATTCTATGATCAATTTTTAATACATAGGAGAACCCATCTGCATGTCCTATACCTTCAAAGTTACTCAGGAATCTTTTGTGAGGTACCTTTTTCTGTTGATTCCATGCTGGCCACAAGCCAGCATTCCACAAGAACCTCTTAGGATTCTTTTTACATGTTATATACCCTTCATCCTTATGTACAATGCATCACATTTCATTTGACTGGTCATTGTTTAGTCAGTGTTTCTATTTTCTTTCTGTTCACTTGCAATATAGAGTTTAATTCATTTATCTTGTGGATTTTCTACTTTTACATTCTATATGTCTTTTAAACAATAAGATACCAAAGCTCTGGAATTCTCTCCTTAGAGGGATTTATCTATCCTTTCTATTGCCATCTGGTACAAAAAGACATATTTTGCATCAATGAAAAATTCTAAGCACTACTACCTTAATGTTGGGGGGAGGTGTTAAATAGCTATGTATTTATTACATTCAGGATGTTCATATTGGGAAATTGATATATATTTCCATCTTACCATTATACATGCTCCAATTGATACAGCAATGAGACACTACAATTAATACACTCTCCACAACTAATTTACTACTATGCATTTGCCATTCCTGTGTAGCTACTTTCCATTCTGTTCTTCTCACCACCAAAGTGGACATTATGATGTGATTCCTTCCCGTGACAATGCCACTAAATGCCCAGAGAAGAAGTGACATTGGCATGAGATACAATCACATAGGAGCTCACCCCATGTGGTCTCCCTATTTTCTGTGTTGCAACTAAATCACAGAAAGTAGCAACCACATAACTCAGAGAGTATAAACAACCAGCCTTATGAAGCTTAGTATAGACTTCAGCCTATTTACTAAGAGCTCTGTATGAATGATTTGGGATGTTGGCCCTTTCATGTCTCTATTCCCCTTTGCCGTTCGTTATCTCTCCCTTCTCTGTCTTGCTCCCTCCCCCATGTTCTTTTTTCCCTTTTCTTCACTATTATAGCCAATGGGAACTTGGCCATTGACTGCAGTTAGCATCCATTGTTCATCGTCTCAATGCCATTGTCTAAATTGATACATGGAAGCCAATATTTTCTTGTCACATTTCTTTGCTTCCCAGGTTTATGGCACCCATCCCAGTTAACAGTTCTTCTTCAGGATCTGGATCAGTATGTTGGCAGGTAAGATGCAATACCATTTGCCTGTTGAAACAAGCTGAAGATTCACATCTAGCATGCATCATTTCAGTAGTTTCGGCCGTGCCTTGTGTATCATTCAGATGTTCTTTCAAACAGATTGAAATGGGCGGGGGAGGATACAAGCCATAGCTTCTTATATTCAATGCGGCTTCATGCAGACCAACTTCTCTTTACTTTACTTATCAATTGAAAAACAGCCGTGAAATATTTTATGAGGAATCATATAATATTCTGCTTTCTTTCCTGAGTACATGAAGCAATCCTCCATCATTATTGACTGGCAACTTGCATTAAAGAATCAGGGATGAATCACCAGTATCAAAGGGAAAAAGAAGATGAATCTCTCAGTTTTATGTCTATGTTTCAATGGTCAGTTGTCCCCTGTTGAATCTTGACTGGCATTTTTCATATGGTTTTTGGTTCACCTACAATAATCGGTCCCAGACTTTCAACCACATAAGTTAATTGTGACTGGACAGCATACACATAGATATATCTGTCATTTTATTTGGACAAGGAAAGCACTCTAAATACAGAGAAGTCTTCAGTATGGACTCTGAAATATTTTAAATGTTTTAAGGTACAATGGATTTTTTATGCTTTTGATGCTCTATAGGTTGCTTGGGAGAAGAGCTTTATACATGAAAAAAAGACATTGTATTTTATAAACGTTGCATGGAGTATACAAGTGAACAAAGAAAACTGTTCTGACCAAGCAGTAATATCAGGGCTCTCTCAGCCCCACCTACCTCACAGGGTGTCTGCTGTGGGGAGAGGAAAAGGAAGGGGATTGTAAGCTGCTTTGAGACTTCTTCGGGTAGAGAAAAGCAGCATATAAGAACCAACTCTTCTTCTAAAAATTAAGAACATTCCACATTGAGAATTGTTATGTTAAACTTGGAGATCCAAGAGTATCGAAATTCAACGCCCCCCCCCCCATGAAATGCAAAAGTAATTTATCTCCTCCGAAGCAGATCCATCTCAGCTTTGGTGCCAACATGGGCAAAGAGACAAAAGGGAAGCAGCTGGCACCTCTTATTTATGGGCAGCAGGGACTCATTTGGCCTTGTCCCAGATGAGAGCCCTGCTTCAGTGGCACACAAGCACCATCACAAAGATGCAGAATCACTGAAATATGGATCCATTTTGAGCTCAGCGCCCCCCCCCCCCTTCATTCCTATGCTCCTATTTCTTCATGCTGCACTATGCAGGAGCACTGGGAGCCAAGGCAATCCAGAGACGTCCTTGCTGCAGTCACAGGGGAATCCTGCAATCAGTCAGAGACCCTCTGGGGATCTGTGAGCCCAATGGAACAGATAAACAAGACCTTGAGTATTACTACTTTGTTTTGCACCTAGGGAGATTTAGGATTTCAGGAGCTGGCAGAAGGAGGAATTGATTACTGGTGCTTGAATAACCTGGGCTTGAGAGAAAACATGAACACAGCACTCATCACCAACACAACGTTCTTTTAGATTATTAAGACCCAAAATGATTTCAACACTAGTGTAGCCCGCTCCCTGACAAATGGGGAAACGTCCATTAAAAAAAGGGAGGGGGAACCACCAAGATTCTTGTGGCATCATAAATATTAACAAATGTAACTTTCCATGAAGAAGAAAATTGATGGAAACCTCTCTCTGATCGTTTATGCACTGGGAACTTCACTGCCCCAGCTCCCATGCAAGAACACAAATTGGGGGCGGATGAGGTGCACTGGGCCAAATGCTCCCCCATGTGGGTGCAGGAAGAGGTGGGGCAACCTGCCACAACTAAAACTCCATCCTGCAGCCCGGCATGAAACCTCCAGTGCATAAACTGTCTATGTGTTTTTTTAGGAGTTTTTGACATAAAATGTCACTGCATTCTGATTCTGTGTCTTCAAGGGGGGTCATGACGATTCAGCTATATGCTACCTTCTTTTCTGTTCCAGCCATTCAGATTTAGGTGCGCACTAATATATAGTCCCATACAGCAAAATGATTTAAAAAAATCAAGAAAATTAATTTCTTCCTCCAGAATGCATTTCTCATCCATTATGCATATTTCTTGGGGACATTAAAAGGGGGTTCTCAAAGAACATCATGAATTCAGAACCAATGGGAATATCAACAGACAGCCTTAGATATTCAAAAGACTGTTTGTAGTTCTGCATCTATCAAAAATAATGAGAACCTTCTATGAAGAATTGTTTTGGCTAGGAAAATGGTGGGTGGGGAACTTTCTTAAATCTATGGCAAAATATATGGAGGCAATAGGTCTGAGCAATAGATATAGAGAAGATAGGTCTGGCATGATATTGGATCTGGAAACACAATTTGGGCAGAAAATATTTCTGATTCCACTCTCTGTTATGGCCCATTTATGAATTAAGGAAATCCTCCTTTCTGTTTTCTCTGGTGGTTCCCAATCACATCTCTTTAGATAGCAGATCTAAAGAAGACACCGGAGAATTTGTTCTTTGTGACCATAAGGTTAATAAGAGTGCAGTGCAGCAGTCACAGAAAGGACTGCAGGGAGGAAAGTTCCCTCTTAAGCTAAAGATAGAAGGTAAGTGTGACATTTTTCAGCTCTGCCATTTTTTGTCACCTTAATTACCTCCAATTCAAAAGGCAGGAAGTTATAGATTAAGGCAAGGAAACTGGAAGCATTGACTTCTTGAGAAAATTTAACAGCATTAACGTTCTGGCTCCAAAAGAGTCAGGGCTTGCACAGGGACTTTCCAAATATCAATAGGAATACATGTGTTGTGGCTCCCTAGAACTCCTCCAGCATGTTGAATCAGATGAAGGCATCTTATTTTTCTTTCTTTCTTCCTGATGACTTCCAAAGAAAGGAATAAGAAGGCTACATTGTATTACTTAACTGCTATCATGTAATATGTACCCAAAGACATGGCTTTGGCTGTATTTTAATTGCAGGTGAAGAAATTAAAGCTTGTATTTGGATGAGATGACTATAATAATCAGATGTTGTGAGAGTTTAAAGTTGCTGTTATCAAGATGACATTTAAGCACCTGAATAAGAATCTCATTCACATGTGTTAATTAATGAAAAATTACATCCCTGACTTCAGATGACTGGAGTTTTGTGTGATGTCATGATCACTGGAAAATGTAACATTTAATTGCTCCCCTTTGGTGCAGGGGTTATATAGCCCAAGAATGGGATACAAAGTGGTATTTGGATGATGCCTTGTAACCAAGAACACGAGGGAAAGAGGGGATGAACTTCCAGAAACTCCTTTAACTGTGATGGTCTTCTCATGTAAGGTTTGTACCCTCTGGATGGATATACACAAGTCATGGCAGTTCACAGATCTTAGTTAGAGAAATTCCTTGGGTTTCTAACATAGGTTTCTGAGCCTCGCCTTTATTTATGAGAGCAGTGGTTTTGAGGCTCACATGCTGCAGGAAATGGATGACATATCTAGTCCATCCTATATTGTGTGGGGAAAAGTAGCCTCAAGCCCCTGCCTCAGTAGTGTATGTGTTGTGCCTTGGTTTTAGCTAAGCAAGTGAAGAATATGGAGTCAAGCTTGAAGGTTACAGGTTCTGGCTTTTCCCAGTAACCTTATGGAAGAGCCCAAGAATCTTGTCCCTGTGGCGTTTTTGTTAAAAGCATCTCAGTTTAAATATTCTGCAGAGAGAGAGAGAGAGAAGAGCTGGAGGAGAAGGAAGAAGAGGAGGGTGAAATTAATGTAATTTGTGCATCCAGTTCCAACAGTACTCCTGAAATTTTGACAGGTTTTACTTCAATTACATGGTAATTTTTACTCAGCTCTAGATTTAAATGCAGTGCAGTACAACAAGAGCTGAATATATTCTCATAGTGCTGGAGGGGGGGGGATTTAATGCAACAACAAGGCTCAGACAAGGGAGCCTTGTTTTGTCCTGTTACGTTTCAGGAAGCATTGCATCACAATGGAAAAAAATTAATATTGAAATATGTCATGCCTTAAAAAAATAATACCTGGAATTGAGGAGAGTGGTTTTATTTCTCACGCTGGAGAAAAGGACCTGAGTGGGGCTGTTTCCCATTAACTGCAGTTGAGTTAAACCTGTTGAAGGAACTGACATTCCAGTACCAACATGATTCCCTGGGGACCATTTAGCTTCTTCTCATTGTACCAAAGGCTTCTGCAGCAGCGGTAGTTTAACGACCAATTAAGAGCATTCCTCTCCCACACTTGAACAATCTAGGATCTGCAAATGTTCTTAATACAACCCAGAGAGCAAGATGGTTGGGCGGGGGGGGGGAATGGATCTATTTGAGCTAACAGAGGAACACAGCAACCTACCGTTTCATTATTTATTTATTTATTAATATTTATCCAACTTGTGGTGGATTACACTATATAAGCCCACATCAATAAAAACCCATTAAAATATGTTCCACTTAATATTTCTGGTTAGGCATTGTAGGAGGAGCATGTCTCATGGCTTAAGTGCCACTCAGAGCTTAACACCCACTCTGAGTGGCTGTCCTGCCCCTAAGTGCCTCTTCCTCCAACCAGCTTGCCTGTCTTCCAGCGGCCAGCCAATCACCTTCTGTCCCCAACCCGTGACCAACTCCTCCTCCTTCCACTTCCCTCCAAGGCTCAGAGTCTGCAGATCCCTGCTGTGTGAAAGCTGCCCCTGCTGGTGAGATCCCTAACAGCTGCCTGCAGCCTTACCAGGTCCTGGGGGGAGGGGGAGGCTGTCAGCAGAGTTCTCTCCCCCCCCCCCAATCTTGCAACAGTTGTATTCCTGAATGCAACAGGCTTGGCCCCTAATACATTACATAATACAATGTGACAGGAAAAAACCCAGCCCTTCCTCTTAATGGTACACCTGACCTGTGCTGTACTGTTGCTTTTCTGTACTGCTGGTTTGGAGGCCTAGCATATGATAGCATGTTATGGGACCAACACCTTCAACAGAAATGCACAAGCGTTTATAAGCTCACTGTGCTCCCATCCTTGCATGAACTATGGTGTCTGTATGCAGCCCACTTCCTAGGCTACAGGCCAGTTCTGTGAAATCATGAAACAATAATTTTGCTTAGTTCAGATCTGCATTAGTACCATTTCTAGTTGCTGACCTCATTGTACAGCAAGAGAAATAAAAGCCAAGCATAAAGATTTAAACAAAAACTAGAAGTTAATAAAGTTTCTAGTATAATTTGTAATACTTTCCCCGCCAGCCCAGTTACCTATTTTCAAGTTTACATTTCAGTTGTTTAAGGTCACTCCTTTTTAATCTACCAGATTTGATATCACATAATCTGGACTACTGGACTAGTGAATCAAAATTTATATATTGACTCACTTCATTCATTCACTCACTCTATACACATGTTTTGGTAAGGAACTGTTCAAAGATGGCTAACCCAGAAAACATGAACCAACAAATGAGATCCTTGTGAATATCACCGATGATGGGTTGTTCAGTTCTAGCAAACTATTATGAAATGGAAGAGGTGAAAAAAACTCCAGAAGGAATTCTATTAGCCCTCCATCTGGTTGAGGGGCAGGGACCTAGACCTATTGTATGATTAGGAAAAGAGACTGGAAGATTCTGATTTTTTTCCTTTCCTTTAAAGATTTGCTCATAACCTCTGTCAAAGAGCTCCAGTGGAAGATTTGATTTACTTTTTGAGAAGTCTGGAGGATTTATGAGGGTACCAGCCAGGAAATTTTTAAATGCTAAAGCCTCACAGTCAATTGCAGATTGGAATCTCTGCCATCTGAGCATCCGCTGTCTGCCACATTGTGCCATTCATTGGTCACAGTTGATTAAAGTGCCACATGGCAGAAGTGTAAGGGTGAATCCCTCCAAGTGATTCAATTACCAATTATTATGGGCTTTTCATGGCTAGTCTGGAGCCAATTTCAACTGTATAGGTTTTTCCCCCAATGAATCCTCTCACATTTTGCTTTTGATACGTCACCAGATCTTCTTGAACATGAACCATCTAAAAATAATCAACCAACTCTGGGGACTTGGAACTGAGAGCCATGCTTTAAGTTGACTTATGAGCATCATTATATTCCTCTCCAGTATGTGATTTGCTAGTGGAGAATGTCATACCGTCTTACTGATCATAGTTTTAACTAATTCCCCTTTCTTACCTTGTTTCCAAACTGAAATATCCAGTAACCATCACTTCATTCTTATGTTAACAACCATGGTTTCCTTCTCTTGTTCACAGGTTTACACTAACTGCAGGAAACTATGTAAGTAATGCATTTGGACCTGAACAGATGTATTTTTATTGTTTTGGATTAGAGAAATTGAGTTTTCATTCTATCCCACTCATTCCAGCTACTAGTTAAAAAAACTAACAAACAAACAAAAACAAATGTAAATCATTGCCAGGCTACAATCCTGTAATACCATTTGTTTGATCACTGAGGAAAGCCAGTGGGCTAAAATGCACCTGGTCAGGAAAGCATGTTTCATGTAAGTAAAGAGCAGTGGACTGTATTCTGGAGATATGGGTTTGAGTCCCTCTTCTTTCTCAGTATGAAGTCAGCTGAGTGACCTTGGGCCAATCACTGTTGCCTCATAACTCTCTCAGCCTCACCTACCTCATGGGGAGGGCATCATCTGGGCATGGAATTGGGATCACTGTGAGTGGGCATAGAATCATAGAATCATAGAGTTGGAAGGGGCCATACAGGCCATCTAGTCCAACCCCCTGCTCAACGCAGGATCAGCCCAAAGCATCCTAAAGCAGTAGATGTGAATTTCCTGCATTCTGCAAGGGGTTGGACTTGATGACCCTTTAGGCCCCTTCCAGCCCCATAATTCTATGATTCTAGGGTGTTCGTTATGGGGAGAGGAGGGGTAAGTTATTGTAAACCCACTTTGAGGGAGTAAAAAGTAGGCTACCAGAAAGCCCAGCTATTAGGGTCAATGATGATAAATTCTGGTTGTCATTGTATATTATGAATCTTAATTGAAGCTATCAAAAGAGCCAATATCTGTTTTTAATCGACTTTGAAATAAATATATGTTTACATATCTGTTTATATTTATTAATTGTAAATTTGACTAGCATAATCATTGAGCCCCTATATTCATCTCTTCTTAACCTTTAGGTACATAACTCAATTTCTTGTGTTTTAAGTTCCAATCCCCCCTCTCTTTTTTTTCACTTACAGTTTAAATCATAGTTATCCCGCATACCCATAGTGAACAGCCTTCTTTCCAGTACGGTTTCATCTGCCAAGTAATAACATGCAAGACCAGCCTGACGAAGGGAATACTTTGACCCTTTCTTCACTCCAGAGCTGATGGGTTGTACCTGAACAATGGCGCATTGCCAAGCCTCCTGTCAAAAATGTGAACAAAGCTCTGGACATGCTATTTTATAAAAATCTCCCTGCAATGTTCAGCAACGGTTCACTAAGAGGAGCACTTCTTTGTGCTTCCATCTTCAACAATGTATTTGGCTGGAGATAAATGATTGCAATCTCATTCAAACAGGTGCAATGGACATTTTCCAAGTTGTTGCTGAAGAGAATTTAATAATTCAGGAGAGCATACTCATGCCGCAAGAACACTGAAATCTGATCCCTCGTGTGCCGTTGTTTTCATATATGAAAGAGTGGGTATCAGAATGGCCCAGAACCTATTTGTACTGCAGCCGGCCTTTAAGGGCTTTGGGCCCTGAATCCTGGCACAGGACAAGAGATCCCCTAACACAACAGCTAGATGTTGGCAAGAAAAATTCTGAATAATCTCATGCTTTTGTAATGAAAAGATTGGAAAATAAGCCTTTTAGGCTGATACCAAGGGAAAGATTTATTTTTTAAATAAAGGCATGCATTGATCATTGGGAGTTATTAAATGTGCATCATTTATAACATCATCTTCACCTCCAGTATTGTTGGAGTTTACAGAAATGTGTTCTATCCATAAAGCCCATGGAGAAAGGCAATTTTTAAAAAGCCCTTCCCCATCATGTACTGTTGCTTTAAAACAGTAAGACACTGTGTCATTCCTACATTTGTCCCAAATCAATCCACACTGTAATATGCTAAACTGCTCTGGGTCTATTTAAGTACAATGGGAGGGTGAGTGGAACTTCTCTTACGACAAGTGAACAAAGACGGTTACAATTTTCAGTGCTGATTTTGACACTGTGCTGCTCTTTTCAGAGTGTTGATTTTGTTTTCCTAATTAAAAAAGATGCTTCATACTGCTCATTCTTTTGATGGCAGTGAGATAATATTGCTGCATTGGAGGTCAGCAAATTTCTCCTACACCACTCCTTTATTGTTACAGAGGGACTTTCTACATTGCATCAACCCCTCTTTAGTTCTGCTTTGACTAGGAAAATGTCTAAAATTAATTCTAGAAAGTGAAGTACATGCAGTTTTGCCACAGCTTTCAGTGCATTTGCATTTCCCCTTCCACTTTACAAATGTACATAAGCATGCCAGTAAAATAATGCAAAAAAGTGACCTTTATACTCATAATGCTGGCAGTGAGATTTTTGTGTGTGTGTAATGTTTTATAGATGTGCTCATACAGTCCTCACATTAGTAAACGCCATATTAAATCCATGGATTCAGTACGACACAAGCACTCGGCTCCAGCAACAAACTACCTTATTAGAACCAGAAATCCTGAACAACAACCACAACTGGGAGAACTTATGTATATATTCACAACTCCTGCCAAGACACATGATTGGCCCTTAATGGAAGCCTGTGATTGGTCCTTGAGTCCATTTACTGATTGGCTGTGAACCAGGACCTGGGGGAATCCTTAATAGGGGTTTTGGATCTCAGTCATTGTCTCTGAACTCCTGGTCTCCAAATGTCCACAGACACAACAGCCCGCTTCCCCAAATCTTGAAATAAGAGCTGTTCCTTGGCATTGGAGGCTGGATCCTCCAGATCCATTTCTACAATAGTGACTGTGCACAAGGCACTTGCTTCTTGTACCAGAGGAAAAGGTTACCACTATTAAGAATAGATGCACAGCATAGACCAGCCTGACCAACTCTGCACGCACATAAAAGCTTATACCATGAATAAAACTTTGCAGGCCTTAAAGGTGCCACTGGACTCAGAGTTGGTTCAGATGTAGAAAAGGTATATCTTTACATTATTTATAGTCTGTTCTTCCCAATGAGGCTCAAGGAAGATTATACAATGCAAGTCAATGCAATCAATAGGATGGGACAATCAATAAACAATATAATAGTAGGCTTGCAGAAACCCTGAACCAAACATAAATCTAAAATCAGTTTTGGGCACCCCAGTTGAAGAGGGATGTAGACAAACTGGAGCGTGTCCAGAGGAGGGCAACAAAGCTGGTGAGGGGTTTGGAGACCAAGACATATGAAGAAAGGTTGGGGGAGCTTGGTTTGTTTAGCCTGGAGAGGAGACGACTGAGAAGGGATTTGATAACCATCTTCAACTATTTAAAAGGCTGCCATATAGAGGATGGAGCAGAGTTGTTCTCTCTTGTCCCAGAGGGACAGACCAGAACGAATGGGATGAAATTAATTCAAAAGAAACTCTGTCTCAAGATCTGGAAGAAGTTCCTGACAGCAGTTTCTCAGTGGAACAGGCTTCCTCGGGAGGTGGTGGGTTCTTCATCTTTGGAAATTTTTCAACAGAGGCTGGATACCATCTGACAGAGAAGCTGATTCTGTGAAGGCTAAAGGTGGTGGCAGGTTACAGTGGATGAGCGATAGGGTTGTGAGTGTTCTGCATAGTCCAGGGGGTAGGACTAGATGACCCACAAGTTCCCTTCCAACTCTATGATTCTATGAAAATAAAGCTGAAACAAAGCATAAGTATAGAAGTGACAGGTTACCTGCAGAAATTTCATAGCAGGATCATACTTACAGCAACAGATAATGCATAGACCCTTTCCATTCATTAAGGAATCTTATGGAATCATCCTTATCCATGGTTCCTCTATATATTTGTGAAACAGCCTGGGGGGGGGGAACATGTCCAGCTATCCAAGTTGGAATAGGGCCAATCAGGGTGCAGCCAGCAAAGCTGGCCTTGCCCCTGCCCCTGCCCCTGAAGCTTCTGCCCTCTGTCCCTGTACTCTAGCCTCTTTGCTCTCAAATGCACCTCAGTGCCTGGAGCCAGCAGCAGGTCAGGAGAGAGGGCCCTGGGCACAGGGTCGTGATGGAGGGCCTGCTAACGAGGGCCTCAGATATAATTCTGGGAGATCTCCACTCCCCCCTAGAGATTGGCAACTCAAGGACCCATCATGAAATAGTCAATGACTCTGTATATTAGCCTAATCACACGCTCAATTAAATGACTGGCTTTCGGTAGAGTTTGTGTAAAGCACATAAGAATGGGCAGCCCAGCTGAGAGCCCTAAGGCTTCTTCCTTATGATCTTTCTCAACCTACCTGCTCCAGTGAATGTATAGTTAAGTCTATTAATGTGTTTAGCCTTCCACACATATTCCCCTGCTGTGATTTCCATGGTGGCCATTGCTCTAAAAGCAAGCATCACATTCAAGGATATTATGGTGTTAATATATCCACTGAGTGCCAATTCATATAATACCCTCCTGCTCCGTACAATCCCTACCCCTAGTGAGAGTAGGGAGGGATTAAGTGGAATGGACTTGTCCGTGTGAAGCAGCCCTAAATCTCATTGACTTCAGCAGGACAAAAGCAATACAAACCCACCGTCAGCTTTCCCTGCCTATTACTGGGGATGTAAGAAGCCAGATCTCAACCCATGCTCTTTCCTAGCCTGTAGTTTGCACTTTTAATTCTCAGGGGACTGATATGGATATTTTAAAAAAGAAATGGTAGGTCTCCAGCTACCATGTGACATGCTATTTTAAGTGTGTCACTGATGATATGCCCTTTTGACATTTCTATTTTTAATCTGGGTGACTTTAAATTAGAGTTTAATCAGCTAATCTTTAGAACTGCCATGTAGTAAGATTTGCCTAGATGAGTTAAATAAACTGGAATTTCTCTCCTCCTCTTTCTGCTAAAAACAGAATCCTGTGATCACCGAATTGCTTTGTTCCAAGAATGCTGCAATTTAAAGACACTTTGCTTATGGCAAATTAGGAGGCATGTGCACAGAAATGTTATTCAGTCTTGGATTTGTTTCATTTGGTTCAATAAAATCTTTGTTTTGGTTTCTGAACGTGGTTAATGTGCCTGTTAAGGTAAGTTAGTTGATTCAGTAGTCATTTCAAAAGGAGACATATTCCTCCCTATAACTTCTTTTCCCTGCCTGGCAATGTGGATGAAATCCCTAGGGACTATACTCCTCCTCTAAGAGACGGCCTCCCCTTTACAATTCAGAGACAAGAAGGCACTCCTGCAGGTATACAGGGTGTGCCATCCTAAGTACATTTGTCCTCTTCTAAGCCAAATGGTTTGTGGATTTAGGAAAGTAAAATTCTGCTTAAGGGTAACACTGTGGTTTTCTTTCTTTAAGAGCAGGCTAGGAGACAATAATACATCAAACAAGCAAGCAGTCAGTGCTCTCTCTCTCTCTCTCTCATTCTGTGTGTGTGTGTGTGTGTGTGTGTGTGTGAGAGAGAGAGAGAGAGAGAGAGAGAGAGTTGGGAATAGGACTTGCCTCTTTGTATCCGTGTGTACTAGCAATATAGCCACTGCCTTACTCACAGAGGGGCTTTTTCTTGTGTTGTCAAAGGTCTGCATATTTTCTTCATCTTATTGATAACGAGGTATAGTCTTGGCCTCTGCTCCATAAAGCACTTAGTCTTCCTGTTGCGAGGGAGGATGGACCACAGCAAGCCCCTCCAAGTGTTCACCCAGTGGCAAGGCAGTCCTTCTCCCTTTCAGTGGATACATGCACGAAAAAAGATGCCAGGCAATGGGTTTAAGCAGGGAGGACACCCCACAACCATCTTTGTGTCTGCCACTGAGTTTTCCTTCCTGAAGATACAGGGGCCATTTCTGAATTCAAGATCCATGTATATCTGGGGAACATCGTGTGAACAGTAACAAAGCACTTCTTCTTAACTATCCCCTCCTCAGGAGAAAAAGGGAAGCAAGTTTTTACTAAAAATGAAGGGATCAAAACATTCTGTAGTCTAGGTGAGGATCCTGCATAGGAGTCCAGAATTAGGACCAGAGTCTGCATACTCTAAGCAAAGCCCAGGCAGTGGCCTCTAAAGTACTACAAGACATTTTTGCTAGCCAAATGCAGGGACCCATTCCATATATGTGTGCCTTCTCAACCCACCTCTTTTGCTGTCCTGCTCATGAGTTTACACTCATAATGCCATCCACATTAATTATATGCAACCCCCCAACCTTACTTTTATCCCAGCTCAGTTTAAACCTCCATCACTCTTCAAAAGATTTAAGCAATGCTTAGTTCTTCTACTTGCAAAGCAATCCTAAATGGATTTTCACTCGCCTAAATCTGCTAGAGTCAAAGGGCTTGAAAGGATATAACTCTGTTTAGGATTACAATGTCAGCCATCCCTCCTGCCCCATACCAAACAGTAACTTCCAAGCAAAGGAGCTGAATGGTACTTGTTGGCAGAGTTTAAATATGCATAGATTTGCAGGGGATCAGGTTTTTAAAAATAAAAATAAAATGTTTTATTTAGAGGACTGGAGAAAGAATGTCCTGACTGTTGTCTCCATTCAGTCGGTTCTGTTCATTCTAGAGGCAAGCTGGGAAGAAGAGTGCTCCAAAGCTCAGGAAGTCTCCAATGGAGCCAATCAGGATTCTGGAGGAGATTGGAAAAAATATCAGGAAGTCCTATTCTGACCAAACTAAATATGAATCTCCTCCAATAACCCCTGTAGAATATTCTATATATGCCCCTGAATCCTGCACATTATAGATCTTGCATGTTCTGAATTCTCCTTGGAGCAAATCGAAAACTGGCTTGCTAGATGACAGTAAAGGTAAAGGTAAAGGCATCCCCTGTGCATGCACTGGGTCATGCCTGACCCTTGGGGTGACGTCCTCTAGCGTTTTCATGGCAGACTCAATACTGGATGGTTTGCCAGTGCCTTCCCCCAGGCATTACTGTTTACCCCCCAGCAAGCTGGGTACTCATTTTACCGACCTCAGAAGGATGGAAGGCTGAGTCAACCTTGAGCCGGCTGCTGGGATTGAACTCCCAGCCTCATGGGCAGAGCTTTCAGACTGCATGTCTACTGCCTTACCACTCTGCGCCCCAAGAGGCTCATTAGATGACGGCAGGGGAATCCAAATAAATATTTCAGATATTGTAATACCAGGCCATAGTGTGTGCTTAATTATTTTGAAAGCTGATAACTTCACAAAGTATGAGGCCATTCTTATGACTCATCCACACCTGAGCATCCATGGACAGCCATCCATGGGCAGTATAATTATAAAGCTGGAAAAGGAAAGGTTGATTCTCTCTTCTCCTAAATAGTTTCTGCTCTCAAAAGCCCTCCTGGACTCTTGTGAACCATACTTCTGTCAGGAAATAAGCAGTTAGCGATATTGACCTTTCGCTAAAATTCCCAACTAGCCTCTCACCCCCTCTGGGGGCAGTGTTTTCCACCCACAAAATGGTTTGGGGAGAAAAGCTATTCCCTTGTTCTGTATGGCTCAGAGCCATATTGGGCACCCTAGAACTGCTCCTTAAGGTCCAATTACAGAAAGGGAATCACAGAATGCCAACAGTGATAGTAGTTTGTCTCTTAAAAACAGCTGTGGTAGACATCGCCATCAAAGTGGTAACTTTAAAGGTGGAACAGTCCGGCCAGAAGCCTGAAGAATGTCAGTGTCAAAGATGAGCTTGAATGCTTTCCAGTGATAATCTCACCAAATGCCAAATTCATGGATGTGATTGCTGAGCTGCGGCTGTTCTCTTGACATCTGTGAGTCTTCTATTTTTCTCATGTCAATCCTTCAGACTTATTATGCACATGCACACTCCCATTCTTCCAACATCTGTCCTCTGTGTAGTCTCTTGCTCCTCAACTAATCCTATCAGTCAAAGAGCAAGAAGAGGGGGTAGGAAATGACGGGCTTCTCCAGTCTCAGTTCCTTTCCTCAGTTTACCTTTTCCTACTGTTCTTGCAGGCAAGATGAAAGATCCTTGAAAATTGGGTCATACAGTAATCAACATCTATGTGCTTTCTTTAAAATGTCATTAACAAAGGGTTTGTTTTAATGTTCCTTCCATCTTCATGCTGCTTCCCTTCTCTTTCTACCTTGATATTCACAGATGAGTGAATTATTGGTTTATCGGAATAACTTACTTTTATGAGTTATGTGAAAACTTCTTTTATAAACCAGATTATTATATGTTGCAGACCAGCAAGTTCAGCTGGTCATATTTCTAATAATGGTCTATATATAAACTATACAATTCTGTAAAAAAAATGTCATTTGTGAATCTGTCTGGGCAACTAAATCATATACTACTAGAGGGAATGCCCGCTGTCCCCAGAAATACAATGGGTGCTAATGCACATCTGAACTGTGTCCTTCCTGGGTGCTTCCCCCCCTCCCCCTGCTCCCTGCTCAATCTCGAGATCCAACGTGATGAAGTGGTTAAAGAGTAGCAGACTCTAATCTCAAGAACTGGGTTTGATTCCCCACTCCACTGCCAAGTGCAGCCAGCTGGGTTGCCAACTTCCAGTTGTGGGCCTGGAGGTCCAGGCACCAGTTCCTCTAGAGAAAACAGCCGGAAAGAAGAAGGAAAGAAACAAGAAGGAAAAAGAAAGAGGAGGGAGGAAGGGAGGGAGGAAAGGAGGGAGGGAGGGCTGCTGCCTGGCCTCCTTGACCCCTCTGAGGTGAGGCAGGACAGGAGAAAGGGAGGAGAGCCACACTGACATGTGTGCAAGCCAGCATGCCCCCAAAGCAGGCAAGTGCTTGCCCCCTACCTCAAAGAGAGAGAGGAGAGTCATGCTCGCTTGCATGCAGTTCAACCCAGCCCCAAAGAGGATGACCACTTTCCTTCCAAATCCAGGGTGGAGGAGGGTGGGGAAGAGCACTTGGCCAGCCGGTGAGGACAGGTCACATACCAACAGTGGTGCTGCCCATCAAGGCCTCAGCTATCTGCTGAAAGCAGCAGGAAACAGCAGGAGGAAGAGTAGGAAGAGAAGCAGGTTCCATGATTTGCTCTCATTTGGAGAGTGCTCTCCCAGGGCCAATTGGGTAGGGTGTGAATCATTCCCTCATACTATCCCGACTTTATCATAGCAACTGATGACTTCAGATCTTTAATATTTACATGCAAATGCAACATAGTGCAAAGGCACAGCGCAGTCTTTAGCTGAGTTTTAAGTCCATCAAGGTCAATGGGCTTACAAGAGTGTACTTTTTTTTACTACTGCTTTCTTTCCTCTATCCTGTGTTCTCCAATTGGAGAATGTTCTAAATATTTCTGCAGCCCTAGGATATACCAGGAGAATACTATATCAAGGTTAAAGGTAAAGGTAAAGGTATCCCCTGTGCAAGAACAGCGTCATATCTGACCCTTGGGGTAACACCCTCTAGCGTTTTCTTGGCAGACTCAATACAGGGTGGTTTGCCATTCTCTTCCCCAGTCATTACCATTTACCCCCCAGCAAGCTGGGTACTCATTTTACCGACTGCAGAAGGATGGAAGGCTGAGTCAACCTTGAGCCGGCTGCTGGGATCAAACTCCCAGTCTCATGGTCAGAGCTTCAGACAGCATGTTGGCTACCTTACCACCCTGTGCCACAAGAGGCTCTCCATGTTAACTGCAGAACCAGACCCAGAGGGTTGCAGTGGGGGATGAGTTCTCGCACTCCCTTGTGAGGTCCCTCAGTGTGCGGTCCTCTCCCCCACATTGTTCAACATCTTCATGAGCCCTCTGGCCCAGCTGGTATGGAGCTTTGGGTTGGGTTGCCATCAGTATGCTGATGACACCCAGCTCTATCTCCTTATGGACGACCACCTGGATTCTCCCCCAGAACCATTTGCTAGTTATTTGGAAGTGGTAACAGAATGGTTCGAGCAGAGTCTCCTGAAACTCAAACCCTCCAAGATGGAGGTCCTGTGGCTGGGAGAGAGGGGGCAGGATCAGGAAGCACACCTACCCACCCTGGTAGGCGCACAATTTACCATCATGTCCCAGGCCAGGAACTTGGGTGTGACCACTGATGCCTCCCTGAATATGGAGGCACAGGTCAAGAGAGTAGCTGGCCAGGCATTTTTCCATCTCAGCCAGGCTCGGCTACTAGTGCCCTACCTATCCCCTGATCACTTAGCCATAGTGATCCATGCAACAGTCACCTCCAGAATAGATTTCTGTAACTTGCTCTACATGGGCCTACCCTTGACCTTGATCCGGAAACCTCAGCTAGTGCAAAATGGTCTTATTTTTTCCCAAAAAAGCACAACAGAAAACCTTCATTAAACATTCAGTCTTCACGGATGACTCCAATGAGGAGTTTGTAGTCCGAGGAAGAGTCTTTGCACTCAAAAGCTCACACCTAGAATAAATATTTGTTGGTCTTAAAGGTGCCACTGGACTCTGATTTTATTGTGCTCCATGTAACATGTTAACAGCTCTATAAACTCTCAACAGCTAGGGAATTACAAATTAGTGATAGGCATTAACCACCATGGCAATGCTGCAATGATCAATAGTCTTGTATGCATGGGTGTTTCCCCTCACTTTCACTGTATATGTCCATTGGGGTTTCTTTGTAATTCTGCATTGATTTTCCTCCTTTCAGTGTTCAGTTTGCATTCCTGTCATTGTTTCCCCAGGTATTCTGAGAGTGGTTTTGTGCCAATTTTCCCCTTGTTTTTTTCAAACTGAAGGCAATTCAAAATCCTCAGATATCCCCACCATCTTTTTCCTGTTCCTCAAAGGGCACTCTCCTGCCTACATCAAGGTCTTCCACCCACTCTGCACTTTCTTCCAATATGTTCCCTTCATCAGTGTACGTTTCAATACTCCATCATTTTTAAATTCTGTTTTTTTTACGAGTGGCATGAGTCTAGCATTTTAAGACTATTGCTAGTCTCATATTGCTGAATAAAGACATTAAAATCTATTGACTTGAAAGGGAGATTGGAAAGGAGATAAATGGCAGGATGCCCAGTGCAAAGGAAAAAAAGAAAAGATTTCAGTGCTGCATGTAAACAAAAGAAAGGCGGATGGGATCATAAGTACAGAATGAAATTGATGTTAGAGAGACTGCGATAGGAAGCTTAAACCTTTAACATATCACCCTTTAATGCTTTAATGAACAAAGTTTTTTTCGGGGGGGGGACCATTTTGGCAATCTCCAGAGACCTAGCATTAAAATGACGGCTGAAACACACGTGAACCTTCTGGAAATTGCTGAACTTAAGAACTGCTTGGGATTCATCTATTTGGATGTGAGACTGCAATCCACACAGGATAGGCTATAAAAACCTGCCAAGATCATGACCAGCATGCAGGATCAAATGAGAGAATCACAAAGGCCTATAATGCACGGCCGTTGAAACGGCGGCACGGAAAACGCAGAGGAGGAAGAAGCGAAGCAAACCACTCAAGCATGGGACAGAACGCAATGGCGGCAAAACCCAGAGTATCCGATTATGCCTGCAGCTACTCCGGAGCCGCTTCTGGTTGCGCCCTGGTCCTGGGAAGCTCCACTTCCTTCCGCATCTCACTAAAGCGGCTTTTTCGGCGGCATACATTGATTCTGCGTCAGGTTGCCGCCTGCAGTGTGCATAATTGGTGATTTTAGCCACCACCATTCTACCCCGAATGCGGACCTTTCACTCCGTGCATAATGGGCCAAAGAGAAAACCACCAAAATTTGCATGGAAAGTCAGGAAATTAGTGTTGCACTACAGCTGGGGTAGGGCATTAGCTAAAATGCCCCCATTTTTTCAATGTAGTTGCAGAAGACTAAAAAGACCTCACCAGAACTTCTGCCTGAAGACTCCTTTCCCATACAAATTGCAGCCCTGTTCAAAGTATGATAGGGTTGCAACAGAGCTTGCACAGACAGGAGAGCACATGCACACACATACATCTAGTCAATGATCACAGTTTGCAATGTCAGTGTCAGTGGGTTCTACCATGCATTCTGTTCATTCCACCTGTTTCCCCATATGATGAGTTCATGTGACTCCCATTCTTCATGGTGGCTGATAACACAGCAAAGAATCCCCTAGTGCAGGGGTAGTCAACCTGTGGTCCTCCAGATGTCCATGCACTACAATTCCCTTGAGCCCCTGCCAGTGTTTGCTGGCAGGTGCTCATGGGAATTGTAGTCCATGGACATCTGGAGGACCACAGGTTGACTACTCCTGCCCTAGTGCTCCAAAATATGGAAAATGTGGCTTTGCAGCTGCTTTTCAATTAGAAGAAAAGTCTTTTCAAGTACACCATCAGTTTTCCTCCTTTGCCTGTGTTCCCCTCTAGTCTCTTTCATTCAGCTAATTCTAAATTCAAGCACAAAACCTGAACCATGAGGATTTAAAAAGAAGGGATACTGTACAACTGCAATAGGACAGCTGAGTAAAAAAATCTTTGGACACCACCCCCCACCCCCCAAGTTACAAGTGATGTTCCATAATGATTTAGAAAAGTAATTTAAAAAAAATTCTAGCTGCAGAATAAATATACCAGAGGGAAAAGAATGGTGCTAAAGGTGGGCACAGAATCCAAAGTCAAGATTAAAGGCTTATTGCTCTGAAAATCTTCAGTAAGATGTGCATGAGTAATGGGCCGATGTCTCCCTGTCAAATAATCTCCTCTCTCCTCAACACACAAAAGCAGATTCCCTTTTAAAAATCACAGCACAACCACAGTCTGTTGTGGGTAGAAGGCCTGCATGAGGAACCCAAGGAAATTGCAGAAAAAAAGGATCCGGGTTCTATTTGGAGAATGATTCTCCCATCACAATAATTTCTACAGCTCTGCATCTGGCATATTTGTATTACTGTCTCTTTGAGGGGATCAATTCTTTTTGCAAGAGAGGAAAAGGAGGCACATGAAGAAGAATAGAAGTGTCAAAAGCAGGGTCAAATGAGAATATTTACAAGTAGTTCAGTGTGAAAGGACAATGCAATATGATAAAGGAGTTCAATTAACATTATATAATTCAGACACAGATCTAATTGACAATGTGGTGGACAAATGAAGATACAGTTGGACCATTGGCCTCCACTCTAATCATAGGCAAGCAGTCAGAAGAGAGGAGTCTGATGGGGCCTTTCTGGCCATAGATGACTCAGGTTCCATCCCCAGCTATAGCCTACTGGGGGAAAGGCTGAGAAAGAGTATACATGTGTTCATAAGAATGCAGCTTGCTATCCATTCAGAATGATCAGCAGATATACCAAACAGATTCAGGCAGTCATCTGACCTGTTTATGCTTCATACTTTGTTTTGACTGCCTTATTCCAGAACCATCCACACATGTAGGATGGTTTGCAGCCTTCTTCGTAGCCTTTGTCCCACCCTCTGTTTTTGTGGTTTAACTTCTTACTTATCTGCATCCCACTAGAAATACCTAGGGCACAGGAGGGAGTGTGGAAAACTCCTTGGTGCTACTGCCCCCTTGCCCATGGTGTATAGCCAAAAAGAGCTACACATGGAGTGGAACTTGCAGAGAAGAACTTTCCAGGTTTCCCTTCCTGATGAAACTCACTGAGCCTTCCCCATTATTGTTACCGTGGGTCAGTGGTCTTATAGGGGCATAAAGTGGGGGTCTGCAGCAAGAGAGTAAGGCTTTTAAGTCTTCAAAATTATTGTATTTGATACAAGCCAAAACTCCAGAGACAAGGCCATGGTAAGTTGTTTGGACAGAGAACTTACTGCCCCCACCTTTCCATTAAAATTTTGGAGGCTGAGTAGCAAAAGGATGTGATATTCTAACAGTTATAGCTTTTCTTAAATGGCAACAGTTATGGAGTGCCGTCTTGCAGCATCAAAGAGGCATGTGGGTGCCATTGTAGGGAGTGCATGGCCACTTTTGATAACTGCATGACAAAGAAAAGAACAACAGGAGCAACTGTCCTCATTTCTGAAATCTCCATGGTAGAAAACATTGCACTTGTTAAATGTAAGGCTGAAATCAGCTCTAACCCTCCATGACCCTAACCTCCTTACTTCACGGAGAGAGTTGCCAACCCCAACCTACTTACTTGAGACAGCTATTTCACTTCCACAGTTATGGGGCACCATGACTTCCCTGTTTGTAATCCGCAAATGCCATAGTGAGGACAGGAAGTACCCTCTCCATCCTGTTTGTACTTCAGAGGCTCTCAGGGAGCCAAATGCCAATGATGTGGCCCTGTACAAGCCAAAATAGTGAGGGCATCAAGTTTCATCCTAGGAAGAAGTATCTGTGACATGCCCCCTTGCCCAAAATAAAGGCTGCTTAAGCATCAGTGCTGCTTCCATGCGAACAACTGTTAGGAAATAGTTTCTTACCTCTTTATGATGCTCAGCTACCATAGCTCTTCTTGATGACAGACTGCCGGGGAGCAGAGTTATGACATTTAGAAACTGACAACAAGACCAATAAAAACTGACATATTTCATGAAAGCCAAGCTATGGTACTACATGCAATTAACAGAGAGTGTAATTATTCACCTCAAGAAGGACTTTGATGGATGCCTTCTAGTTAATTCTTCTCCCTGCTTTTCATTCTTCCTGCATTTTTTGACAGTGGGATCAGCAGGCTTGCAATTTCAACCTGTTACTCCAGACCTTATCTTGAGCTGTATCTTATCATCATGACTAGAACTAGATTTGGAAAAAAAAAAAGAAAACACTACCACGCTTGATCTGAAGAGTCCTTCTCTCTGGGAGTCATTTTGATCAGATGTCAACTGTTGATGAAGCTCCTTCAGACACAAGCTATCATTGGGACGGAAGGTAATGCTGATAGTTGCAGGCAACACAGCACATAAACAGAGTGCACCGCTTTATTTAATCAACATGATAACAAGTGTGGAAATGAAGAGATGAAAGGGTAACTTTCAGAAGCTGGATAAAGGTGCATCTTCAAAGAGCTCAAGAAAAAATGCACCTTTTCCCTTTAATACTTTTCAACCAAGACTAATTGTGATTTAGACTGGGAGACAAGGGCCACTTCTGTCAGGATTTCATCCAATAACGATGGTTGAGGCAACTTGTGGTCGCCTTTTGTCTAATGAACAAGCGTGAAAGATCCTCAGCATTTCATAAACAAATAAAGGGGGAGGGGAATGTTGTGGTTTGAAGGGGCTGTTGGGATGGAAGGAAGACAATACTGAGGGTCAGTTGGGTATAGGGGAACAAAGAGAAACTGATGCAGACGGTGGGGAAAACAAAGTAAAAATATCTCAGAAAAACAGGAGAAGAGTTGGATGAGAATGCATATTAAAAAGAACAGTAGAGTGGGACTCTCAGCATAAGGGATATCAGAATGGAGCAGATAAGAGTGAAAAGAGAAAGTGGTCTGAAAATAATGAAGAAAAAGAATGAATCAATTTTAAGTCCTAAAAAGATTTTTTTTAAAGTCACAGGGGTCCTCAGCCAAAGCCAGTAGTAAATGTTATGGGGCAAAGGATAAAGATTCTAGGGAATTTGACGTTGTGTTGAATTCTAACCAGCTCCAAGAGCTTATTGTAAGAATTAAGGACATGGATAATGAAATTGCCAAGCAAATGATATACATGCAATTCTTTGGTTTGGGCCATTACTGTGTTTTTCTGGAATGCTAACACAAATTTGAGTTGGTGGCAACTTCTTCAGAGGTTCATAGAATTTGACCCATGCCTAATTTGACTGAAATTTGGAGAGTTCTTCATGGCATAGACAATACTGACTCTGCTGCAATGCTGGTGTCATGTAGTTGAAAAACAGCCACTCCAGCCCTCCTGAAGAATCCTCCATAGGGATTAATGAAAATGCAGTTACAATGATAGGGGGCCATAGAATCTGTCCAATATGTTCAAAAGTGGGAAGGTTCTTAGAGGACCGACAACACTCACACTGCTGCAGTTTTGGTGTCATTTTGTTGACAAGCAGACAGTCCACTCCCCCCTCCGCACACACACACAAACACACCCAGTCCACCATAGGAAATAATGGCAGACCAATTGAAAGAGATAGAGGTTATGCAAAGGAAGCCACTTCTATTTGGTGAAAAGAAACAAGCAGAACACAGTGGGAACATAGGCATTTTTAAATTGTTGGTCAGTCACTATGACAGTAGGAAAATGCAGAAAGGGCTCTTTTTTGATGTCATGGCTTTCTGGAGCTCCTCCATGCTGCCACAGGACTGCCATTTCAGGAATCAGTAGAGAGCAGTGTGGCTGAGCAGAGAGTCTCCTATTTTGGCAGAGGGCACTTGTTCAATCTGTTTTTAAATTAGGAGTCTTTATATTACAGAGAGGACTGTGTTATGCAGATATGGTGCTGCTACCTTTATAAACAGCTAGTCACATCTTAAGGACCCTTGTTTAAAAGAAGATGCATCTAATAGATGATAGATAGATAGATGATAGATGATAGATGATAGATGATAGATAGATAGATAGATAGATAGATAGATAGATAGATAGATAGATAGATAGATAGATAGATAGATAGATAGATAGATAGATAGATAGATAGATAGATAGATAGATAGATAGATAATGTCAGTCATTCCAAAATTACGTTAAAATGGATGCAGAAAAGAATTTTTTAATGCAGTGGCCAGCACCATTTCCTTCCAATAAGAATCAGTGGAGAGGCAGAACTATATTTTGCAGAAATGTGGTGCCAGTGTTCTTAAAAACACCTGTCCCAGATCCTCCAATTGGTTTCAAATTGAATATAATGAGCCCCCAAATCTGGAACCCGCTCCTCCAAAATATATGAATTTGAAAAACAAACTAGTGATGTCCTAACCCATACCCATCAATCACAGTAAAGGTATTTTGTTTGAATTCCAATTCTGAAATTATAATTTAAAAAATATCTTAATTCCCCTCGCCTACTGGAAAATAGCATTGGATATGTGTTGCCCTTCTGTTAATGTTTTGTTGCTTGGCTTTGGTTGTGGGATAGAAATCTATTGTTTTGGAACGCTGCCTTTGAGAGTATCTCATGCTGTTCAATACATAGGGCTGAATACTTTTCCTACCAAGATTTGTTGCTTTGCACTATTATAAAGTTGTTGTCATTGTTTCTCTCCTGAAGATTGGCATGTACCCTGTAAGTCTGTTCTTATATGAGAAGAGGCTCTCAACAAACCAACAGCTAAGTGGTTAGTCCTGTTGACTTAGTGTGATCCCTGAGACAGAGAAGAGTTTGAAGTTACTGAAGACAAAGAAAAAGTATGCCTGCTTTGTAAAACCCATAAACCAACTTTGAAAACATATGGCCAAGTGTCTTTCAGTGTAACTAGTATACAGCTGTTTTACAAAAGGGGTGAATGAATATATGGTGTGCAATCTCCATTTTCAGTCACAGTGTATTTCAGATTAGCATATAGCAGATGCTGGGGACTAACAGCAGGGCATGGATATGACCATCATGCCCAGCTGGTGAGCCTCCATGATTCATCTGTTTCAGCATTATGAGTAGACAGGATACTGAAGTAGATGAACTGCTGACAATTCCCCAGGTGGCATTTTTTCTTCTTTATTTTAATATGTTGAAATCAGGAAGAATTGAAGATTTATTTCAGCACTTAGCAAAAACTATTATTCATTTTTCAGGAATATGTGTTTGCAATTCTGGAAACAGAATTTCTGTTCTGGGGAGGTTTAGTTTGCCCTTTATTGGGAAAAAAATGTGCCCTCAATTGCCTTTATTGACCATTTATTTCCAATAGCCATCATCACATAGCCCAATCCAGACAGACTATAATATTGTTATGTAATTCATTAACTAACACCTGCTTACTAAAGCAGCAGCTACTTAAAACTGACAAGGAAAAGGAGCTTTATTTTAAAAGGTAAATAATTACAAAGTAATTTTCAGAAACAATATTCCCTTCACTAAAACTTAATTTTGTCCAAAAACAGAGAGAAATTTGCTGATATTTGATAAAGACCTGATTTGTTTTAGCCACAACAAAAGCATGAGAAGCAAAAGGGCCAAAGGCACTGTCAGCTGCAGGGTTCAGTGGATATCTGACCCAACTTTTTCCATGTTCATGTAATGCATAGCATTATTACTATTGATGATAAGAGTGATCTCACCCACAGTTGACACTGGATCTTGAACTCATCAGGGTGTGAGAATCAGTCTCATTGGTCAAGTTCAGGCTGCTAATTTACTAGACATCCATGATACTCTATGCTCTTTTTTCCTACATTAGCTATATATGTGTTATTTCTACTTGGAAATATAAGAGTGCAAATCCCACAGGTATCCAGTTCTGGAAACATCTTCCATACTTTGACCAGTAGGTCATCAAACTGAACTTCATTCTTTCTTCTATGCAATGGACTACATTAGACGATTTTAGTCAAAGCTGATGTGTAACAGTGGCTTCTTCCATTACAGTAAGAGTTCAGTTGTATTATTATTATTACTACTATTATTATTAATAATAATAATTAGATGTATATCCCACCATTCATGGCAAGCTGTCCCGTGGCAAGTTACAACATGAAACCCCACATAAAAACATACAATATCCCTATTAAAATTCCCATTAAATCCCGGTGGCAAAACTATCATCCCCTCCCCAGTCTGTAGTGGCTACCACTCAGTTCTCCAAGGGGGCTATGCCTACAGACAGCAATAAACTGGCATGGTGGGAGTGTCTTCCAGGGGCCCCATTTGATCTTTCATGACCTGGCCTCAACCATCGATCTGGTAGAAGAGCTCCATCTTACAAGCCCTGCAGAATGTAGAAAGTTATTATTCTTATTAGCTGCTATGCATCTCTGTCTGGCTCAGGGCAGCTCACAACAGTTTGAAACAATCCATCTATACAGTCACAATAAATTATTAAATAAATCAATAATTACAAGCAATTCAAAAACCATCTCTTCTTATTCAGCACATACTCTTATAGTGTGTGTGTGTGTCTGTGTGGGTGTGTGTGTGTGGGGGTTTACTTGATGTTGAGAGGTTTAGTGGGTTAGATGGAGGGGATGGGTTCTCAGGTAGGGAGGTCAGTATTTTAGATGCTGTTTTAGTGGCCTTAACCCCCCACACTTTTAAAGGATGATCAAAACAGGTCCATAGAGTGATAGAGAAAAGCTCAGGGAATGAAGTCATGTTTTGAGTTTTCCTTAATCTTAGAAACCATTCCTTTCCTCTTTGCTGGAAGATTGAAATCCACCACCTCTCCAACATCCTCCTTCCTCACGTTTAATGAAGCAAAATTAGAAGCCTGATCATTTCTAAAATATATACTTAAAGGGCATTGTTATATTGACTGCTGAAAGCCCCTAATGCTGATCTCCTTTCATAGGAGTAGGCTGGGGGAGGAACGTGATCCGAATTGCCCTCACTTACCATTGTTTAGCACTTGCCATCATCATCATCATCATCATCACATAGACCAATCTGAATTGAACTGATAATTATGGATATCACCCAAAAGAACAGGTTTCATTTAGCTTCTGCATTGCTAGACAGGACCTGTCTGCAGAGGATTTTGTCTTTTGGCTTCTAGGAATCTGATGCCATCATAGCCAAAACTGTTTTTGCTGTTTTGAAAAGTATATTCTGCCAGTGTACTCTTTTTTTTTCTTGTCAAATGCTCTTGGCTGTGTCTCTAAACATCTTTGTGGACTGCAGCTCTTGTAAAGGAAGAGGAATCATATGCATCATATAGTAATACAATAGCACATGATGGCCACATCTAAGTTTCTTAATTATGTATCTAAAAATAAAGGAGGTCCTGAGGCAAAAGGAGAGAAATATGCACAAAACTTGCAGTGGTTTGCATCTTTCCTTATGCCGTAGTCACTCTTTTTGTGTTTGCTCAATGACCATTACACATCACTTCTTTTTGCTTCTGCAAAGGTTAGCTACCACCCTGAACAATTCTAATCAGAGTCCACTCTGAGAGTAAGAGACTAGAAGAGACTACTTCTTTCTTTGGACCAGAAATCCTCCATAGCACATTGATGTTAGGTATGACCTTCACCAGTCTGAATATCCTAAGATGTTACAGGAACAGCTTTATGAAATAGTGTGAACGAGACCTTGGGGTACTTGTGGACTGTAAACTAAACATGAGCAGGCAGTGTGATGCAGCGGTAAAAAAGGCAAATGCCATTTTGGGCTGTATCAACAGGGGCATCACATCAAAATCACAAGATGTCATAGTCCCATTGTATACGGCACTGGTCAGACCACACCTGGAGTACTGTGTGCAGTTCTGGAGGCCTCACTTCAAGAAGGACGTAGATAAAATTGAAAGGGTACAGAGGAGAGCGACGAAGATGATCTGGGGCCAAGGGACCAAGCCCTATGAAGATAGGTTGAGGGACTTGGGAATGTTCAGCCTGGAGAAAAGGAGGTTGAGAGGGGACATGATAGCCCTCTTTAAGTATTTGAAAGGTTGTCACTTGGAGGAGGGCAGGATGCTGTTTCTGCTGGCTGCAGAGGAGAGGACACGCAGTAATGGGTTTAAACTTCAAGTACAACGATATAGGCTAGATATCAGGAAAAAGTTTTTCACAGTCAGAGTAGTTCAGCAGTGGAATAGGCTGCCTAAGGAGGTGGTGAGCTCCCCCTCACTGGAAGTCTTCAAGCAAAGGTTGAATACACACTTTTCTTGGATGCTTTAGGATGCTTAGGGCTAGTCCTGCGTTGAGCAGGGGGTTGGACTAGATGGCCTGTATGGCCCATTCCAACTCTATGATTCTATGATTCTATGATTCTATGATTCTATGAAATAATTGCCAAGATTAGCAAATGTGGCCCAACAGATGAGGAAACACATAATAGTTTTCCATAGGAGACAATGATAGCCTATTCATTGCAGGCATGCATACACAACTGATTTAGATGCTTCTTAAGTACAACTTCACTGTGTGATGCTGTTGGACTCAAAAGCTACACTTGATGAAAATGAGCCTTTCTAGACATTAGAAAAAAGTCATTCTTGCATCTTCGCAGTATAAAGATCTTTCTATAATCAACCATGTGATAAGACAGGATCAATAACATGAATTTTTGACCAAGGCATAACCAAATCTCTTGTTAGAAGGATCTTAATATTATAGCTAATATATTAAGGGAAAATATTAGAGATAATCAAAGTGTGCCTATTAGAAAAGATATATTCAATACAGAAAAACACCAGCAATGTTTATACTGAATGAGCTGCTTTCCTGCAAACTATAACACATTTCTTTGGATTTATGAAGCAAACTTTTATGGATGAATTTTGAGTGGTTTTTATTGGATCTTGGCACGGGCTCACTGTGGATTTGAGGTATATGGTGCAGTGCTATCAAGGCCTTCCATAGGTTTGGCCCATTTCCCAGGCTTGCCCATTCCCAGGAGACTGAAAAGGTCTACATCCCTGTGCATCCAATAAAACAAAATACACATGACCTTGGTTATGAACTAGATTTTAATAAAGTTGATTGTCTGGTAAGGAACTCAAATTCCCCTGTGAAGAGGACCTAACACTGTAAAAGAAACTCTAATGAGCAGACAGACAGCAAGCTCCTAATGCCAAAAAGCTCATACAAGGACATTGGTCATCTCCTATTTTGGCTCCAATGACTTTCCCTCAGCTTTATTCATCTGCCTCTAGAAACATGGAAATTCTATTAGCTTTCTATGACTACTAGCCCTGTATAAACTTATCCTCTCTGGATTTATCCTTCCAAGGTATGGAGGTGTCAATCTTTATTTTCATTTAGAAAAGTCTTTCAAAAGAGAAAAAAAGCTGTTCAGTGAATTAGATAGTAAACGGGCCAAGTGTGAGATGCTTAATTCTTAGGAGGGAGGTTTTGCTACAAGAGTGACAACATTTCTAATAAAGAAGTGTGATTTTGGAGAGAACTGTGGCATCTGAATGATGTTTGCAGCTTTTATTTTTCATAATCAAGGTCAGTATGAACCAGCTGCTACATTAGCGACTGACTAAAAGCTTAAACTCAATCATGTTAATTTGAGGATCTCTGTGACTTTAATGAGGGAGAAGTTAATATGTGGAGAACACAGTGACCTCAGCCCTGATGTGGACAGCTGCCGGAGGGAGTCTAATTTTAATCCGGAGCCACCATCATTGGAAAAGTCACCCCAAATAAGTACATGCTTAGATTCTAAACAGCCCACTAGATAATGTTTACCCACTATCATTACTGCTATTTATCTGGTAGAATTTAGTTGCTCATTGTAGGAGGGACTGAGCAAACTGATACACGTGAGGGTTCACTGCATATGTCACTGCAAGACACATCAAGCAGACATGCAAGACAGCTGTGGGATGTCTGTACAGAGTCAGTTTGCAGAGTTAGCAAAGTCGAAATATGACATACATACAAAAGGGCAACAGTTTGATATTTATACCCCTTTATACACGTGATGGATAGGGGCGTGTGTGTGTGCTTCTCTGTTCCGTGGTCCTGATCTCGATAGGCCAGGCATGGCTAATCTTGTAAGCTAAACAGGTTCAGCCTTAGCTCCTCAAGGCTCTGTTTGTTGATCACGAGAAGCTAAGGGGGGAAACAGGGAGAAGGAGAGGGATGTGGATGAGGTCCTTAGGGACCTTCAGAAAGAAAGAAGCAATTCATATGCTGAATACAGCATTATGCTTGGATCAGAGATAAGAGAATGCAAAACCTTGGTTAACTCCCAGACTAATGTGTTAATATCAGGCAGGTTACCTCTCTCTCTCTCTCTCTCTCTCTCTCCCTCTCTCCCTCTCTGTCTCTCTGACAGTTCTCTTAGATGATTTTTGAAAATGAAAATTAAGTGGTGGAAGAATCTCTGAACTAGTAGAGTTGGGTTGATGTGGGAAAAAGTTTGCAAGTTCTATCCAGGGAAATGGCTTTCATATAAGAAACTCATATCCAGCTAAGTGGTCCTCTGATTAGTAGCACCTATGAGTCATTTGCCTTTTGCCAAGTTAAGTTTTATTGCAATGTATTGTGGTGGTGGTGGTGGCGGTGGTGGGAGAATACTGAAGTGTAACTTCTCCACTGTGAGGACTTTGTAGAAAGGAAGGAAGGACACAATCACAGAATCACAGAACCATAGAGTTGGAAGGGGCCATACAGGCCATCTAGTCCAACCCCCTGCTCAACACAGGATCAGCCCAAAGCATCCTAAAGCATCCAAGAAAAGTGTGTATCCAACCGTTGCTTGAAGACTGCCAGTGAGGGGGAGCTCACCACCTCCTTAGGCAGCCTATTCCACTGATGAACTACTCTGAAGGTGAAATTTCCCCCCCCTGATATCTAGCCTATATCGTTGTACTTGTAGTTTAAACCCATTTATGTGTGCCCTCTCCTCTGCAGCCAACGGAAACAGCATCCTGCCCTCCTCCAAGTGACAACCTTTCAAATATTTGAAGGAAGGAAGGGAGGGAGGGAGGGCAGGAAGGACAAATAATGTAATGTTTTGAGCAACAGGATGTGATTTATACCTTGAGAATCCTCAGAGAGATTGATTCTGCATGGGTGGAATAGGCTGGACTCATATGGCAGCAGGGTTAATCCCTGCAACAACATGATGTCCCCATCCCGAGCCTGGCATGCTTTAGGCCCTCCACTGCTCCATGGCAAGAAACACAGATGTTTCTGTATTCCCCAGTCTGCCGCAGGGGTCAATGGGACCTATTTAGATGCAGGTCCGCATGGATAGGGAAGAGCATTCCAAAGGGGACAGAAAATTCCCAAGTCAGCTCTGTGGCATTTTAAGGCACCATGGGGTCAAACGCGGCATTTTAAAACTGTGCACAAAGGTGGGATCATGCAAATAACACCCCCGCCTCCCCCAAGGCAGCAGAACCTTTCCGCCCTGGCTGTGGGGATGGAGTAATCTGGAGTGGACAGTGTGTGCCACTGTGTGCAGAGACAGAGGAAGTAACAGCCCATGCTGCCCTGCCACAACACACCAGTGACAACCTGAAGAAGTGGCGCTTACAGAATCGGTAAGGGAAAGACTAGCATTTCTGGAAAGCAAATGTCATCTTAAATTGGACAAATCAGTCATTTCAGCATGCCATCCACCTAGGACAGAATTCCATTTACCTTACATAGTCTGTAGAAGTAACACTATCCAGGACTGGCAAGGGCTGCAAGTGTACCAATGAGAAAATGTGCCATTGAAATCAATGAGAACTCATTGTGATTAGATATGTTCTGGACCTGGATATAGTTTGGATTTGACATCGTTCCAAGAGTTAACACGTTTGAAAGATTTACCCCCAAATATAGACATGGAGAATAAAATGGAGCAATGATGGATGAACCTCCATTGTATGGAAAAGCTGGCAGTTATTGATAAGACAAAACCACCCAGAGCTCACATTAATTTCCTTTTTTCGAAGTTGAAAAAACAAGTGGAGATATTGCGGCTGCACGTTGATTCATGCAACTCAGCTGAAGAAGTAAAATGCACACTTGCTCTCACTGAAAACTGGCGAACGGGAAGAGGGCTGATTGTCTTTAAACTCTGACAACCACAAGAAAGGCTTTATCACAAAACAAAGGGTAGCAGCTCAATGTTAATGCATGATAAGTGAGTGTATTTTTATCCTGATTTGTATAAAATGCTACTATAGGTCTAAATAAAAAGTTACATTATGAAAAATAGACTGCTGATTACCTGCATGAATCCCCAATTTGCAATGCATGGAGTATAACAGTTTGATTACTAGACTCGATTTTCAGAGTACATTTTCTCCCAATATGACCTGAATCCTGATAAATATAATAATATTACCTGAATATTGACCTGAGTGGGCCATTCTAGCCGGATCTCATCAGATCTTGGAAGCTAAACAGGGTTTACCCTTGTTAGTACTTGGATGGGAGACCACCAAGGAAATTCTGGGTTGTAACTCAGAGGCCAGCAATGCAAAGCACCTCCAAACATTTCTTGCCTTGAAAGCACTACAGGGTCACTATAACTCTTCACTGATCAATAGTGACCACCTGTGAGTTGGGCAACATTCCTGTGTGTAGGAAAATAAGTACTACACTTTAAAAACATGCTCTAAATCTACAGGAAACATAAATTTGTTCTACATGTATTCTAACTGATTGGGTCCTTTTGTTATGTCATTCGTTGCTGGTGTCATGTCGCCTCTGGCTTATGGCATGTCTTCCTTGACCAAAGACCCAGATCCTCTATCAGGGCTCTGACTGAAAGTTGCCTTCTCATCCTGTCCCCTCCCTATTTCTCAGGCTGCCAAGCATTCGGGAACAGTCTTGCTGCTCGGATGTTAGGGCTGTGTCTTCCTACCTTGAGGTGTCAAGTTATAAACTGTGCTACCTTTGATGATAAGGGATTGTGTTCTATGTGACCTTGAAATGTGTGCCCATTTGCAGTCTCCTAAATAAACTTCCAAGTCTTTTACTCTGGAGTTTGAGTTTGTCTTTTCGCGGAACCTGACACCTATCACAATAACAGAATTCCTGGAGAAAACTGTTTTGTTTCATTGTTGGTTCTCTCGTAGACAAAGATTTGGCACAGGTATGCAGGCCAAAGATATATCTATCCTTCCCCCTCCAAAAATTGTTTTTGGACATTAATCTATCATATTTTAGTCTTGCCCTTCCTCAAAAGAGCTAAGGAATTTTCTCCCCCTTTTTTATCCCCACAACCACCCTGTTAGCTTGAGAGGGAATCACCAGCCCATGATAATCCTATCAACTTCACAGATGAGTCAGGATTTGAATTTAGACCTCTCTTTTCGAAGTCTATTATTCTAGCCAGTCTACTACCCTGGTCCTCAGAGATTACAAAAGGCACTCTAAGCTGATTTTTTTTAAGCCCTGGGGAACTCTACTGCATTTTAGTAATTATCAGAAGGCAATAACACACACACACACACACACACCCTTCACTTTTCTCCGTTCATATAGTGAAAGTAGAGGGATGGGAAAGAAAATCCTTCAGAACAAAAAGATCTGTTTTGCCATAATCATAAAAATAAGCATTGTAATGACCTTCTTTAAGCAAAGATTAAAAGATAATAAAAGATCTAATTAAAACCTTTGTAGCTTAACTAGATTTTCATATGCAAAATGATGCTTTCTACATGCAGTTTTCAGATGCAATGACTTCAAAGGAAGCACATATGCTACTTCCCAGCAGAATTTCCTTTCTTCCATGCACCTTCTCTCCATAGCTTCCCTCACACCCTTTTTTACTGCTGCTCAGATGCTGCATGTCTTCATTCTGAACAAGAGCACAAAGGACTGACTTGGGTCAAAATCATAGAATCATAGAATCATAGAGTTGGAAGGGGCCATACAAGCCATCTAAGCATCCTACAATGGAATGATTTAGAACTGACTCATCATCTATCAATCTAGTGCATTTTTATCCTACCCTTCTCACAAAGAGTTTGGGGTGGCACATGTTGTCTTTACAATAGCTAGGGTTGCCAGGCTCCAGGGAGGAGGTAGAGATCTGATCCCCAGATGACAAAGGGTGAACTCTATGGAATTATATAGGAGGAAGAACATCGCCCCCCCCCCCACGGGGGTCTGAAGTATTCATCATTACCCTCCATCCCCCAATGCCCTTGTTTGGGTAGGGGAGAGTGGTATTTACCGCCGTTGTTGGTATTTTTATAGTCTTTTAGTGGGGGTTTTAATGGGGGATTTTAAGACTACTGTTACCCGCCACGAGCCTGTAGGGAGTGGTGGGAAATAAATTGAATAATAATAATAATAATAATAACAATAACAACCACAACAACAACAACAATATAGTGCTGAGGTCACTTCTCTCTAGAAATTCTGCTCTCCTCAGATATTTCCCAATGCAGAACTGAAAACCCTTGATGGGCTGGTCCACTCACCAATCCCCTCTCCTGAAGGAGAGTTGACAAAGCTAACAACAGCCTTATCAGGCAATTAGAGCTGCCAGGTCTTTCTGGGCAGCTGGTGAGGGGTGTAGAGTCTCACTCAGTGTTTCAGTCACATCCCTGACCTGACTTTCAACATGGCTGAGAAGTGATGTGGACATCTTGGAGACACTGGGGTCATTCTCAGGTATTGAGGCAAAAACTCTATGGTTTTTCCCTCCAAATCAGACTGTTGCCTCAAGGAGCCTACAACACTTCTGAGCCATACTGAAGTCCCCCCCCCATTACCAACTAGCTGATTGCTATGGGGGGGGGGGGGTGGCATCCCTACAGATAAGCAAGTCTGAGAGACAACAAATGACCAAGGTCACCCAAGAGAGCTTCAAGGCAGAAAGGAGTTCTGAGCCTGGCCCCCAAAGATTCTGGTCTAGCATTCTAACTATTACAACATATTGCTCTTTTCAATACACAGGAATCCCATCTGGGATATGAACAGGACTCTTGAACTAACACTGATGCCCTCTCCCAAGCTGACTGTGAAAAGAGCATGACTAGTCAAAGCTAATTAGGTTGGAGACATTTCAGGCCAATTTATGTATTTCTTTAAAAATTATATATCCTACCTTTCCTCGTGATTCAAGGTGGCTTACAGCAACAGTTAAAAATATTTTCAGAGAAAACCAAAATAAAACAGCAAACCCCAAATCTCTCCCCCTTACCACCCTTAAGAGATGCCTGCCATTCAAACTCACTCAAAAGCCCTGCTTATAGGATTGACAGGTCTAGTTTGGGAAACACCTACAGACATTTGGTGGTGGAGCTGGGAGTGGGTGGGATTTGGGGAAGGGAGGAATATAATGCTATGGAGTCCACCGAGGGATGCCAATGGTTTCCGTAGTATTAAATTCCACTGAAGTCATTTCCTGCCCCAAATCCCACCCTCTCCTGACTCTACCCTCAAGGTTTCCCCATATTTCCTAACCCAGAGCTGGCAAACCCTAAGTCCATCTTCCAAAGCAGCTATATTTCAGCAGAACTGATCTCTGTTACCTGGAGATGAACTATAATTCCAGGCGATCACCAGGTCCCATCTGGTGACTGGCATCTCTACCTGCTTACCTCTTTGGGGATCCCATTCTACAGAGCCAAAAACACAATGGAAAGAGCCTGGGCATTGGTCAATGCTAGACTAGACAATCCACTCGGAGGTCCCAAAGATAGAATGGACTATAAATCCAGTGAGTGAGTGAGTGAGTGAGTGAGTGAGTGAGTGAGTGAGTGAGTGAGTGAAAACTAGTCACCGTAAGTGGTGGCATAGCCATAAATGGAGGGAAGTATGGCTGCCTAGCAACCATAGCTAGAGAACTAAAACATCTGCGCAGAGATGGTCCCTCAAATATACAACTTATACAAAGGAATGGAGCATGGGAAAATGCATTTTGGCCAATATAATGGCCTCTAAATACAGAAAGTACTGTAGAACAATGACAAATAACCCCTGGATTATTAGGATAACAACTAGGCTTTCCTGTATAATGCCCACCCTAGGTTTGCTCATCTAAAGTTTAAACCAGGATCCTTGACCTTTTTGAGCATGTGGGCACCATTGTATTTCTGAAACAGAATGTTTGGATGCAGGCACAAACCATCTGCCACCAAATGCCAGTCACAAGAGGAGGAACCAGTGACCAAATGGCTACCATAACTTACCTTTAGTCACTCACTGAAGATCTGATATGATGGTACATACATTTTTAAAAATCTGCACAACCACTCAAATGTATGTTGGCCAATTAGGAGCACTGCTAGGCAAAAGCTACCTTTATCTCTACTCGTTTCTAGCCTTGCAGTTCTTCTTATAGGCATCCCCTTCCTCTTCGGTAGAATCATAAAGTTCCTGTACTTACTGCCCCCCCCACACACAATTTTTCACCTCTAAAATGTAATATTCCCAGTTCTTGACTCCAGCTTGGCATGTACAATTATATTTCATCAACTCTGTTTTAAATTAGGAGATTATCACAGTAAATTTAGCAAGAGGAATGAGGTTCAAGAGAGTTTCCCCCACTTTTATATTACTACTAGAAAAAAAGCTCGTTGTGCAAAAAATAAAATGGATCCTAGAAAACTATTGCTATTAAGAGCCCACTGGCCAGGTAGGACACACCCGTGCCACACTGCCCCTACCTCAGCCTGCAGGCTGCCCTCCATCTCCACCATTGCTGCTCATCTCCAGACTACAAAGCTCAGCTTCCCAGGTGAAAATGGCTGCTTTGGAGGGTGGACTCTGAGGTTCATTTTACCCTTTTGAGCCTCATTTCCAAATTGCAAGAGGTAGGTGACTGCTAGGCTGAAGAGGAAAGCATGTCCCTTCAAAAGGAATGCATGTGCATGCCCACAGACACCCCTGCATTGATCTTGGAAGAGTGGCAACAATGCCTTCCTTGACAGCAGGCCTGAAGGAAGAGAGGGGCATGCAGAATCCCGAGCAAGAGTCGCAATTGGCCCTGAGTGGGGGATATTCCATCAATAGGAAAAAGGCAGTCTGGTTTCAGCAGCGGTTGCTGGGCAGGTCTCTCAGACTGCAAAGCATGTTGGTTAACTGGTGAGCCATCCTTGATCATGTTCCCTTTTATGTGGCAGGATTTTAGTTGCCCACAAATTTCAGCCACACTTCACCCTTCTTTTCTCTGAACCAATATAAACAGAGAGTTCCGTTCATCTTTCCTCAAATGTCAGACTCTCCAAATCCTTTACCATCTTTGCTATGACCTTCACATTTCCCCCCAGTGTGTAGTTCCTCAGTCTTTAAACTGCCGTTGGGATTCAACAGAATGAAACAATTACCTTCTGCATTTTGTACCCTTAATTATATATATATATATATTTCCCCCCCTAAAAAAACACAATTCTTTGTGATTTTTCTCAAAATGCATCTGACATTTTGTTTCAGGAACAGTCTCTAAATTTCTTCCTTTCTTTTTTCTTTTTGCTTCAGGCAGGATTTCATGAGTTTCTGCTTTGCTCTCTGATCTGTGTTGGAATGATGTCACAGGGATGCAGAGAAATAAAGTGGTGATTTAACAAAGGTGCTTATATCTGGGCTGGGGTGGGGTGGGGAAGAAGAAACGTTTTTGGGGTGGAAAACAAGCATGAAGTATTTGCACAAACAATATGCTTAAGTCCAGGGATGCTTATTGTCCAAAAGAAAGTAAAAATTTACCCATATTTCTCTACAAATTTCAGAATTCTAGGTGATATATATATCCAGACACAATGAACCAAAGAGTGAGGAACTGTTTCAAATCCTTATCCATTGTTGTTCCTATATATATTTCTGAAACAGCCTAGGGGGTGGGAAGTGTCTGGCAGTCCAAGTTGGAATAGGGCCAATCAGGGTGCAGCCAGCTTTGTCCTGATTTGCCCTGCCCCTGAAGCTCTCACCCTCTGGCCCTGGACTCTAGCCTCTTTGCTCTCAGACGCCTCATTGGCTGGAGCCAGCAGCAGGTGAGAGGGCTCTGGGCAGAGGGCCATGGTGGAGGGCTTGCTAATGAGGGCCTCCTGGCCTGCTAGGCTGGGCCTGCTGATGAGGGCCTCCCAGCTTGCTGATTGCCTGCTAAGGAGCTCTGTTCCAGCCCTGCTAATGAGCTGCCCAGCCCCCGCCCACCCTACTTGATTTGGCTGCGGCCCAAAGCCACCTTAAGCTGCCTGGCCAGGGGCCAGGGGAGGGAACCCTTTCAGGGCCTGTTCTTAAGAATGGGCTTTGAAGGTAGTCCTACATATTTTCATTCTGGAATTTATGTTAAAAATCCTTCTCGTTAGCACACAATTTTGCAAAAGGAACAGAATGCAATGCAGATTGAACTTCTGGGACAATAAAGGAGCAGAGTGGTTGAAATCCACTCATCCATTCTTAAAAGAGAGCCAGCAAGCTATACCGGCAACGTCAACGGCATATGTATATACAGATTGAAATGTCAGCCTGGTAGTAACAATCAGATACATTTCTACAGCTGGGAGCTCAGCAAGAGGTGGGAATCGGGGCTTTCATCCTCGTTAAATCTGTAATCGGAGCCTCATTCTATTCCGTTTAAGGCCTGCTGTGAATGTGGGCAAAAGCTTCTCCGTGCCAGGGAAGGAGGTCACCCAGGGGTGACAGCAAATGATATGCCTATCCAAGCAAAAGTGCTAAGGTGACAGCTGACACAGAAAGGCTGAGGTGTTTATTGGGTCTACAAAGACATCACTATTGAGGCTCAATTTCTAATATATATATATTTGAGTGAGAAAGGGAGTGAGAAAAATGCAGCTTTTCTTATTCAACAAGTAACTCCCAGTTCTAGTAAAAGAAGGTAGGCCCTAATTACCACCACAGAAAGCCCTATATTTCAGAGCTAGGTCAGTCACCTTGTAGGAAGAATGACCCAGTTCCAGATATCTGAATCCCAGGAGCAAATACCAAGTTTATCTTCCTTCAGTTCCTAGTGTTCTCCTAAATAAATAGGTCCTGCAGTAACCTTGAAAGGTTGCTTGAGATGTGCTTTGGTGGGCCTTGTCCATGAAAGGTAGTTTTTCTAGTGGGGGATGATATGCTTCCTGACTCCCTGTTTTGTTTACACAGTTTACACCAGTTCTCAAAAATATCTTTTTCCATTGTGCTCCTTGGACCTTATTTATCCTCCTGCTGCCACTCTGTGTCATGATGGTAGAGTAACTCCAAAAAGCATTGCCTCCACTCCGAAGAACCATTAAAATGTGATTGCTTTTCTTCAGGGAGGTCCTTTTCTCATACTGCAGAAGTTGGATTAAACCCATTCTACTCACACCTTCAGAGCCTCTTGTGGCGCAGAGTGATAAGGTAGCAGAAATGCTGTCTGAAGCTGTCTGCCCATGAGGTTGGGAGTTCGATCCCAGCAGCTGGCTCAAGGTTGACTCAGCCTTCCATCCTTCCGAGGTCGGTAAAATGAGTACCCAGCTTGCTGCTGGGGGGTAAACGATAATGATTGGGGAAGGCACTGGCAAGGCCACCCTGTATTGAGTCTGCTATGAAAACGCTAGAGGGAGTTGCCCCAAGGGTCAGACATGACTCAGTGCTTGCACAGGGGATACGTTTACCTTTACCTTACTCACACCTTCAGACAATGGTTGAGAGAACCAGATGGTACATGAAAAGCTGTATCCATTGCAGTACTGGAAGCCTGTCTTTTATTTTACATATTGTCACTCTACTTTACATTATGTCCATTGTGGAGGCTTGCAAGGAGCAACAATCTCCCCAGTGTTATTCAAGAAATACATGCACCCCCTCACCCAGTTGATCTGGAGGTTCGGGCTAGTTAGTACAGCTCCCGGCTCTTGATGATGTCCAGTTAACACTGGTGACTATTGTTAGGAGTCTGCATGTTATTTTGGATAACTCCCTTTCAATGGAGGCCCAGCTCACAAGCATCACTCACTTAGCATTTTCCCCCCTGTGCCAGGCACATTGCCTCCACCAGGCACAACAACTTGCACCCTGTTTCTCAACAACAGACCCAGCCAGAATGAGCCATACAATAGTCACATCTAGATTAGATTTCTGCAACTTGCTGTATGAAGGGCTTCCTTTGAGACAGCTCCAGAAATTCCAAGTGGTTCAAAATGTGGTGCTTTCCCAGTACTCTCCCAGATGAAATGCTTCCAGATTGGAGACCAGATCAGGTCCACAGTTTTGGTATTAACCTGAAGCCCTAAACAGTTTGGGACCGGTGTACCTAAGGAATAATTTTTCCACTACATCTTTCAGTGGTCATTAAGATCATCTGACCAAAACCTGGTCAGGATCCCTGGCCAAAGGGAGGTAAGACTGGCCTTGACGAGGGCCAAGGCGTTATCAGTCTTGTTCCCTGGCCTGGGGAAATACTCTTCTGAAAAAGGCCAGGGCTCTAAAGCAGTGGTCCTCAGCCTTTTTAGCACCGGGGACCACTCAACGCTTGACAATTTTACTGAGGCCCGGTGGGGGGGGGGTCGTTTACTCCTCTACTCTCAACCACTGCCCTAACGCTCTCTGAACGCTATGGTAATGTTTAAACATCCCTTCAAAATAAGATACAAACACGCCACGACAATGAACATAAGGAACATTTTATTTTCATGGAAATTTTAACTCATGACAATGACAAATCAATGGGAACCCTGAGCTTGTTTCTCTGCAATGACACCCAAAGTGTGTTGTAAAGGGCCGGGGGGGGGGTGAAATAAAGGGCCGGGGGGGGAGAAGGCGTCCTTCACGGCCCAAATCCAATTAGTCGATGGACCACATGTGGTCCATGGCCCACAGATTGGGGATCGCTACTCTAAAGGACCTTAAGCAGTTCCACCAGGCTTATCATTGAAGCCCTGACGGACCAAGAAAAAGAGTTGGTTTCACTAGAATCATAGAACTACTTCAAACTGAGGGAAGATCTGCCCTCTAAAGATCTGATCCCTCATGCCCTAACCTAAACTACAAAGGTAAAGGTAAAGGTAAAGGTAAAGGTATTCCCTGTGCAAGCACCGGATCATGTCTGACCCTTGGGATGATGCCCTCCAGCGTTTTCATGGCAGACTCAATATGAAGTGGTTGGCCAGTGTTTTCCCCAGTCATTACCGTTTACCCCCCAGCAAGCTGGGTACTCATTTTACTGACCTCGGAAGGATGGAAGGCTGAGTCAACCTTGAGCCGGCTGCTGGGATTGAACTCCCAGCCTCATGGGCAGAGCTTTCAGACTGCATGTCTGCTGCCTTACCACTCTGCGCCACAAGAGGCTCTTAACCTAAACTTGTCGGGGGCTATTGAAATATATATTTTTTGTTGATTTATGTATGATTTTAATAATTATGAATACATGTTGCTACCCACCCTGAACGCACACAAATTGTTGGCTATAAAAATAAAAATAGATTCATTCATTCAGTTTCTATGCCACCCTCTCAATATGGCTCAAAAGCCAATCCACACATTATTCAGGAGATCTGTGATTGAATACCCAGTTTCCCCCATTCTCCTTTAGTAGAAACTGGAGGCTCTGAAGCAGCAGAGTTAGGGCAATCAGTCCTTAAACCATTTTCCTGATCAAAATCCCTCTCCCCAACATAAGTTGCTGGTCTAACTAGGGAGGAAACAAAATACATATATAATATTAACTGTCCCAAGATTTAAGATTTTTGTAATGTTTTGTGATTTGTCATAAATTATATGGTTGCTAATTGCATTGCAATCTCCTTGCAGAAGCAAGGAATGTCGAAAACTCCTTACAAATACAAATATACCAAGAGATCATGGTCAAAAGACATACAATTCTCTTAGAAATCTCAACCTCTAGATGGTGCCAGCAGATCTCTCAAAGCTGTTAATGGATCTCCACACTTCAGAGACCAGTTCCCCTGGTGAAAATAGCCAGAGGGTGGACTCTGTGGCATTAGACCCTGCTGAGATCCCACCAATCCCACTTTCCCATGATCCACTCTGCAAATGTCCAGGAATTTCCCAATCTGTATTTTGTAAATATAACTGCATCTAAAGGGGGAGGGGTTTACAAAAAAGGCACCACTTCTGTGGCAGCGAGCAGCATGGGACCAGAGAAGAATTTCATCCATACACCCCTTCCAACACAGTTTGGTGCTGGTGTCCCACACACCACCCCTGATCTTTCGCCTCCAAGAAGTCTGAGAAAAATCACAGCCATAAACTCCTTTCCCCTCTCTTTCACTTTTCCTGCTGAGCTCTGCTGGGAAAGTGAAACAAGCCTTCAAAGGGCCAAGGGGGAAGGGGGTGCTCCTTCCGAAAGTGGAGCTCAGCTCTTCCCCCATCCTCATAGGGGCTGTAATTGAAGCTAGCAGACAGATGCTGCACCCACAGCAACCCTGCAGTTCCACATAGGACCTAGGTCAAAGGAGGAGGTGGTGATTGTATTTAGAGATGGTTTAAAGGAGGAACATCTGAGAAGCCCATGACTCATACTCAGAATATAATTCCCATTTAATCCCTCCCCCCCCCCAATATTTATTGTGGGGAAATATCCCTGTGTGGAAGCATCCTATGCCTATTGCAGTGTCACTGGATCAGGTGTTTCCAACCCTATTCTCAAGTGGTTATGACAGGTCACTTTGTGTTGCTGGTCCTAGAGGCCTCATGTTGAAGTAGCCTTTTCTCTTAACCACAAAGAATGCTAGACTGACATATTCAAATGGAAAGTCATCATCTTTAGAAGAAGAGTTGGTTTCTGTACCCTCGTTCTTCCAGGAGTCTCAAAGCGGTTTACTATTGCCTTCCCTTTCCTCTCCCCACAACAAACACCTTGTGAGGTAGGTGGGACTTAGAAAGCCCTGATATTACCGCTCTGTGTGAGCAGCACTATCAGGGCTGTGATGATCGCCAGATTAGAAGCACTATCAGGGCTGTGATGATCACCAGATTAGATGATCGCCACGACACTGAGCCAGTATAGATCTGGGGTTTCAACTCTGGTGTATGTCTTTATACTTCAGGGACTCATGCAAAAGTACCCTTGCCCAGGGAGATCATCTACATTTTGAAAACACACGTTTACTACAAGCTGTTGGCAAGCGAAGCAACAATGTCTCCCTGTTACTGCCTTATGGTTTTCCACTGATGTTTGTTTTTAAAACGAATCGGAGGGACATATAAACAACAATACCTCGGACCTTTATGGCTGCCCACCTAATGGAGCTAAAAGCATATCATGACTATTATAGCAACCTCAGAAACTTTTAAAATTATTCACCAGAGATGGAAATGTAATACATGGGTTACACCTGCTGACTTTCCATTTCCCTTGATGGCGAAACATTATTATTATGAGAGCTTGACCAGCGCTGCAAAAGACTATTTGCGAACGTTCATTCATTTATTCAACCGCAAACAGCAAGCTTGCTTTGACAGCATTCATTTTGCCTTTTATTCACCAGTTGCAAACATTCTTCAAAATGGCTTTTGTTTGTGAGAAATGTTCCTCGGGAGGGAAAGGGTAAGGGATCACCCCAGCGTGATGAATGCAGGCTGGCAGAAAGCTTTGTGCTAGGAGAGCTCGCACGACCGTCCTGGATGTTCTTGGCAACTTTGAGAGCATCCCATGAAGGAGAAGGAATGAAGAGGCCAGTTGGGGAGCACAAAGGATGGCACACATGCACAGTCAGCATAGGAAACTGGAGTGTTTGCCAACCCAGAGAAGCTGAGTTGAGGCCCAGTGAATTGTCAGATAAACCATGTCCAAAAGTGATGCATAAATCATTCTCTGATTATTCAAAGCCCCCTGAAATCTGTAGGCGTCACCCTATTTACTTGAGCAGGCCCTGGATCAAGATTTGTCATAAGGCATTAGGCAGGTAGAATAATTTGATTGCTATGATTAATTCCTCCAGCTCTGATGATTGATTCTTACTGTTATGGGTCCCCCCCCCCCTAAACTGCACTTCAGTTGTGGAGGGAAGGCAGCATGGTAAAGAGCCAGGTCATTGGGCCTGAAAGCTAAGCAGGGAGGGAGGCCACCAAGGAAGACTCTGCAAAACACCTCTGCCTCTCACTTGCCTTGAAAGAGCCTTGCCGGGCTGGTTGTAAGTTGGTTGGGATTTGACGGCACTTTGACGACACACACATTTAGACTGCATATTTTAACTATTTTATCTTACTTAAAAGTTGTCCACGCTTAGCTTTGACAGAGAGCAGTCACTAAGTGGAGATCAGCTCCTAAATGCTTTTGAATGTCATTCATTGTGAGGGCCAGTTCTCAAAAGCTTTGATGCATGCATCAATGTGAGCTGATGGATGTGTGTCTATTTTGATGAGAAATAAATCAGCTGTGTTCATTTCACTCTGAAACATTCAATCTGGATCAGCCACTAGTCCCAATCATGTTACAGGGAACACATATGCATCCTGTATGTACATGTGCGCACTGGTCTGTAAGAAAGATATAACACATGTTGACTTTACAAATTAATTGGCTGCCTAAAGAGGCAATGAGCTCCCCCTCACTGGAAATCTTTAAGCAGCAGCTGGGCAGATGATTATCATGGATGGTTTAGGCCAGGGGTAGTCAAACTGCGGCCCCACAGATGTCCATGGACCACAATTCCCAGAAGCCCCTGCCAGCGAATGCTGGCAGGGGCTTCTGGGAATTGTAGTCCATGGACATCTGGAGGGCCGCAGTTTGACTACCCCTGGTTTAGGCTGATCCTGCATTGAGCAGCGGATTGGACTAGATGGCCTGTATGGCCCCTTCCAACTCAAGGATTATATGATTCTATGAAAATGGGGCAAAGGGCCTGAATAAATGTTGGGTATAAATTGCTCATTCAGCTGCACATGTGTTGAGTTGAGAATTATCCAATGAATGTATAAAGAAAAACCAAGTGTACCATCTGTGAACATCTATGGTAACCTGTAAACAAAGCTACTGGAGTTGTAGCTAGAGATATAGACACCTGTTGCATCAGTATGTCAGTACTACGCAAAAGGAAGTTTAATTCTTCTCCCAGCCTTCTTAAATACTATTTGACTGTGGTAGGGACACATAACCTCTCTTTCTCCCTATTTGTATGAAGAATCAGTCAAGGAGGCACATTTATATGCAGGAAATGTTGGGGATAAAGCATTGACCCTCCAGTGTGGTATATTGGTTAAAAAGCAGTGGACTCTGGAGGATCAGGTTTGATTCCCTACCCCTCCACATCCTGCTGGGTGACCTTGGGCTAGTCACAGGCCTCTAAGAGTTGTTCTCCCAGAACAGTTTTCTTAGAGTTTTTGCAGACACACCTACATCATATGATGTCTGCTGTGCAGAGAGAAAGGGAAAAGTTTTTGTAAACTGCTTTGGGATTCCCTTTGGTTAGTGAAAAGCAGGGTATGAAAAAAAATCTCTTCTTCCCTAACCCTGTGTTGTAGCCCTCAATGAGATCCTTTTTCATAGCTGCTTTAGAGAGAGAGATTTAAGCTCAGATCTGCTTCAAGTCTCCTTTTTGATATACGTAGATATACCACACCAATGCAAATATCTGGCCAACACTAGGTCAAGAGATAATTCCAGAGGGGTAGCCATGTTAATCATAGAATCACAGAATCATAGAGTTGGAAGGGACCTCCTGGGTCATCTAGTCCAACCCCCTGCACTATGCAGGACACTCACAGGACACTCACATCCCAATCGCTCATCTACTGTAACCTGCCACCCCTTTGCCTTCACAGAATCAGCCTCTCCGTCAGATGGCTATCTAGCCTATGTTTAAAAATTTCCAAAGATGGAGAACCCACCACCCCACGAGGAAGCCTGTTCCACTGAGACACCACTCTGTCAGGAACTTCTTCCAGATGTTTAGATGGAATTTCTTTTGAATTATGTTGGAATACATTGTCTTAGCCTTTAAGATTATTATTATTATTATTATTATTATTTAATTTCTAGACCGCCCTTCTCCCAATAGGTCTCAGGGCGGTTTACAACATAAATAGTTAAAACACAATAAAATCCCCATAAAAACCCCAATTAAAAGTTACATATAACATAACATATTACACATTATATATAACATAACATATTATAAGATGCACTGGTTTTAGTGTAGTCAAGAAATGCATAGCAGAATGTCTACAGGCACTACAAACAGTTGGGTGATTAGCTAAGGAGTCATGGGATCACTGCATCCAAATCCTTTCCATGCAGCTTCCATCCTCATTTTGGTATTCTTCCAAAGCTCTGCCAGAATGGAGCACAAAACTCAGCAGCAATCACTAATGCGGCCTTTCTGGCACAACAGAACTGTGGCATTATTACCAGACTCCCTCCCTCCCATACCCATCTGCCCATGGGGAAAAAGAAACCCTAACACATTCCCTTCCATTCTCTCCTCCTGCCCCAGAGTCTCAAACTATTATACAGCATCTGAAGTGCCAGAAATTTTGGCAAATGTAGGTGTAAGGGTGCATGACATTAGAACCTTATTTCCCAGAAATCTCTGTGCCTCACATACAGAAGGTAGAGAATGGTTCTGGGTAGCAACCTTCAGGGGGTTGAAGAGGCAGAGGTAATTGAGAAGTGGTGGACCAGACGGGGCTGGCAAATCATGAGAGAGTTGGAGAATAATATTCTTTTTTCTTCAACTCCTAGGATCACTTAGAATTTTTCAAACTGTTTCTAATTCAAGCCTAGGTTCATCCATAGGTGTTCACATCAGACACCACGCATGCTGGCATTTTAAAATTTGAATTAAAGCTACAATCCTAGATGCTAGACATTGCACTAGGGATGCCAACTTCCAGGTGGGTTCTGAGGATCCTCTGGAATTATGGCTCATCTCCAGACTACAGAGATCAGTTCCCCTCAAGAAAAGGGATAGTTTGGAGGGTGGCCTCTCTGGCATTATAACTCACTGAACTTCCTGTCCTCCTCAGGCTTCATCCCTAAATCTACAGAAGTTTCCAGTCTAGATCTGGAAACCCAGCCTTTGGCATGATTTAAGGCTACTCTCTTAAAGGGATCAAGACATCCAGAGTTGTTTATGAAGTCCAAGAGGGTACATCTGGAGCACCGTGAAAGATATTATTGCTAAGAATGACTGGCTTGGCAAGTGTTATGGTACTTATAGGCAACCCCCCTTCTTCCACTGATAACATCTTATGGCAATTCCCATGGCAGAAGAGCTTTTATCTTCAAAGGACAGTTAGAACAAAGCAAATGACATGTTTACACCTGGTGGTCAAAACACGGCCAGAACAACTCAAAAGCCATACCATGCAGAATAGGAGATAGGATCATGAAGGATACCTTCTACTGCCTGAGAACAGACTACTGTGTGTGTGTGCACTCATGCACTAAGACCCAGGAGAGGGAAAGGGGGGGGGATGGAAACAGGAGTAGAGTCCAGTGGCTCCTTGGACCGGTTCGCTTTCCCTAAGAACCCTGTTATGTAGTGTGGGGCTACATGACAACAACCTCCCCCCCTCTGGCCAGTGGGATGTCAACCTTAAATTTCACCAAGCATTAAGTCTTACAGAAATACTCTCAAATAAATTGGGCCATCATTCTCCATTTTTTACTATAGTGGTTCCATGTTATAGAACAGGCTTTGGGAAGCTGTTAGGAAGGCATCCATTCTCGTGGCTTTTTAGAAAGTGGAACAAAACTATTGTATTCAGGAGAGTATTTAATGACAAGGAGGCTGGTGTTTCCCTGCTGCTGTACTTTGTTTTACTATTCTGGTATCTGTGTTGTTAACTTTTTCCCTATAATTGAAGCAAAACCGTTGAGGCAATTTACACACCAGGGGACATTACAACCAATTGAAAAAGCACTAAATGCTTCAAAGCAGCAGGAATAAAACAGAAGTAAAATAAGCACAAATCATTCATCTAAAATGTGTTTGAACAGCCAAACATAGATTCTTTAAAAAGGAAAAGAACTATGAAAGGAATGAAGTGGGACTCCTTAAGCATTAACTTCCCCAAGCCCAAAACTGAGAGACCCCTGTCCTATTATGTTATGCAATTGCATAGAATTTACAATACAATATATGCCATATCACAAAAAGCAAAAACTTTCCCATAAAGTCCATTTTAGACACAGACAAATATACATACAGGGACAACTCAAAACGTTTTCCCCAAAGTACTGGAATTGCAGGGAGAAGAATGGGGTGGGGGGAGCTATGGAGAAATTTAGATACCAACTTCACAGCAGGAATTCTGGAATTGCTCCAGAACTATCTATGAGCTATCTTTGAAGTTAATCTATGAACCGTCTTTGAAGTAAGTGGTTCAAGGGCTGCAGTTTCCGTCAGGAATATTCCTCCCACATATTTGCTGGAGAGGCCAATGACGCTAATCAGTAAGTGAATGTCAGTCAAGTGAAGCAATTCAAAGAGGCAGGAAAAGGAACTCTCTAGTCCACTTGCAGATCAAAGAGTTTGATCCACAGAAAATACTCAAGTCAAATCCTCACTTAGCCATTCTTCCTTGCCATCTCCTTCTCGTTTGTGGTATCCATGTTGCCTTTTCCTGGTTCATTCTCCAGTTTGCCTGCTCTTGCACATTAGACCCTTTTAGTCTGCTAAACATTTTAAGCCCACAGTTGGCTTCTGCAGGCTGAAATGAACTAATCATCATTAGTATTTCAAAAACCTGCCCTTCTTTGTGATGCCAGAATCACAGGTGTTTCTGTCAGCTGCACAATCTGGGGTGGTTTGTTCTTGGAGCCCCCAAGAGGGTAAAAGCATTCCAGGACATGTCTCCATGTCTCTGGTTCATAAGGCAATAGCTGGGCCATACCTGAACACAAGCAGTTCATGACAACAGCACATGAATAGACTGTACAGACTCACATTCATACATTCCCTCCCTCACAGCGTACATACAGATGCAGTAACATCAGCTTTCTATCCTGAAATCTAGACGATACCAGAACCCTTGTAATGCTTTCGGTGGGTAGTGCAACCAAAAGAAGGGGTGGGGGGACACAACCCCTACAGAAGCATTGTGGTTTGGGCGTAAGGTGATCCATAGGCATATGGAATATTGCACATCTTAATGATTCACCCATGTTGCCTCTTAAGATTATTTCTACTTACTCCATGGGTGACCAGCTGAGATTTACATTGCATTTGACGAGTTTTGGCTCCAATCTGTATATAATGAGTTTATATATTATTTGGAATCATGGAATCATAGAATCATAGAATCATAGAGTTGGAAGGGACCTCATGGGTCATCTAATCCTATCCCCTTCACTATGCAGGACACTCACAACCCTATTACTCATCCACTGTGCCTGCCACCCCCTTGAACCTTCACAGAATCAGCCTTTCAGTCAGATGGCTATCCAGCCTCTGTTTAATTAATTTAATTAATTATATTTATAGTAATTTAATTTTTGTAGTGCTCAAATAGAATTTTACCACTGAGGAAGGCTTTTAGCCGCAACACATTTGAATTTGAAGTTCTTGTTTATGGAAGTCATTTGCAATTTTTAACCTGTATTTATATGTTTTGACATTTGTCTCTATATTAGACACAGGCACTTATATGCACAACCTTTAGAATGTGGTTTTGAAATGACATTTGTACAAGACCACTGCACACTTTTCTATATTTTAATTTAGTTATTTGTCTTCTTTATTTCCCTTATTTCAGTGAGAAGCAAGAAAACAGGAAGCAGCCAGGGGGAGGAGAAACACTGTTCTGGCTGTTGGGACATGCAAGATGTATAGTGTGCATGATTCAAAAGCATATGAAGAATATCCAACCGGGATCATTGGAGGAGATTTGCCTTTAGGACAGTTAGATAAGAAATGTCTAGATTTTTTTTTTCAAACAGTCTCCTCCTGTATCCTGAGTAGCTCACTGGAAACTTTCTGCTCCCTTAGCACACTTCCACCGTGCTTGCCTCCAGAACAGACTGAATGAACACAACAGAACAGTTAGGCAGTCAGGTCTCTCCTTCCTCTTTCAATACAAAGTTTGTTTCTTTTCTTGATAAAACCAGGGTTTTTTTTCAAGCAGCTTGCTGCTTTGCACATCTTCATATTTAAACTCTGACAACACAGGCTACCTTCAGTGGCTGCAGGATGACAGGTGGGTGTGTATGCTTCTACATTATATTTTTTGAAAACATTTTATGCCACCTTTCCACCCAAGCAGGATTCTTAGGAAAACAAACAAATAAAAGATCATAAATCAGCTTTAAAAACAACACATAGACTGAAAGACAGACAGAGCTATGAGAGAGAGAGAGAGAGAGAGAGAGAGAGATTTAACCAGCAATTAAAGACAAACTAAAAGGAGGGTCACTAAGAGTACAACAGGTGAAAAAAAATATTTTCACCTGAGGAGGGAATTTCACAAGTGCCATTAGTTCAGCACTCTCATAACACTTTCAGTTTCACCTCTAGCCCCCTGTCTGATTCCTCCAGCTTTCTGTTCCTGAGTTAAGAGCTTTGTTCTGTTTGGCTACAGAATCCAAACACATTCCAGAACAAAACTTCAATCAGTACTTCTGTCCCTTTTTCATTGCCCTCCACTTTTTGGCCAGACTTACTCTCCCACCTCGAATATCTTTTGTTCAAAAACAAAAATGGTGCTGATTTACAGGAGTGTGGGTATGCCTGCTACACTAGCACACTAGAGGCTGAACATTGCAATGAAGACTACCCCTGAATACATGAAGTTGCCTTATGCCAAATTAGACCATAAGTCTGTTAAGGTTGGTATTGCCTACCAAGAGTTGCAAAGGGCATCTACTAGGGTCTCTGGAAGAGGCCTTTCACATAGTTCCCGCCTGACTATTTTATCTGCAGGTGTCAGGGACTGAACCTGGGACCTTCAGCATGCCAAGCAGATGCTCTATCCTTGAGCCATGGCCATTCCTCAAAGTGCTGGAGAAGGCCAAATGGAAAGGCACACCTTACAAGACCCTACAGAAAAATAATAATGGTGGTGGTGATATGTAGCACCTGATTCCAACACTGTAAATTAAGCGATTAAGAGATAGTCAATTCATGACAGAAGTGAAGACTGGTTCTCTGGTGCAGCATCACTTGAAATCCTAAGGCTTTGGTGCACCGGCTTTTGAACTCCTAAGCTATTATGTACTGAACCCTCCTCCTTCCTTCTGTTCCCCATTGTTGTAGCCCACATGGGGGTCACCATTTATGAAGAGGAAGAATAGGTTTTTATACCCCACTTTTCTCTACCTTTTAAGGACTCTCCAAGTGGCTTGCAATCTCATCCCTCCCTCTCTCCACACAGGCACCATGTGAGGTAGGCAGGGCTGAGTTCTGAGAGAACTGTGATTGGCCTAAGGTCTCCCAGCAGGCTTCATAGGGAAGAGAGGGGAATCAAACCCAGTTCTCCAAATTAAAGCCTGCCACCATGCTGCACAGTTGTGTTTCTTTCAAAGGGTACAGAACTATCTTTCTAAGCCACATGCTTCCTGACCACTGTGACTAGAATTGTCCCTCACTGTCTCCTCCTTCTCTTGACAGCTTCAGACCCGAATAAATGCCACGGAGGGTAGCATGAGCAGTCTGGCTTTCAAGCTGAATCCCCCAAGGGCATGAGTCATTGTTTGCAACCCACCCATTCATAACCGGGGTGATATTGGAGAGGCTGTGTCTGGCTGCCCAGAGAATTTGCTTAGCCAACTGTACCAAGGCAAATCAATGCAGCCTAAGCCTCAGGCATTCCAGAGCCCCTGCATGAGGCCAACAGAAGCAGGCAAAATCCATCTCCAGCCAGGGATTGTCCCATGCTGTCAGAGTCCCCCCCCCTTCTCCATCTCTTTACTTCCATGAATTTCAACCCTTTTGAGCTGTCTGCTGGATGATGAAGAGGAAGAGGCACGTTTGATGCAACTCTGTTTAAATGCAATCAAAGCCCATATGACCTGTCCAATGACAAAAACGGGCCATCTCTCATTTAGCTCTTATTTACCTTCCCTCGGGCACAAAGTTCCTGCTTTTGTAAGGTTCAGCATTTCTCTGCAGCATAGGGTTAAACAATGAATCCTGCCTTGCCTCTTCTTTCAGCTGAATCAGAAGAAACTCAAACACCTACCCTCCCACACACACACAGGGGGGTTGGGAGGGATCTTATGCTAGAGAATGGTGAACACAAGGAAGGGAGGCACAGTCACACAATACTCTGTTTATGGATATGAATTTTATAGCCCTGCTCCCGGCACTGCTGTTGCCTCTGCCAGGGTCACCTTCCACTACTGCTGTTTTCTAGTAGCTACCCTCCAAGGAGTCCTCCGCCCCCATCAGCATTGGAACTGTCTGTTTCCTTCTGCTGAGGTGGCCACTGATCCATGTTGAGGCATGGCAATGGATGCATCATAGTCTGGTGTCTCAACTGTGACCATTATGCCTTGAATGACTCGGCTAGGAGTTTAGCCTCTTCACAGAGTCTAGGGGTATTGCAATGGAGACATCTGACAGGGAGACAGCTGATTCATTTTGAAACATGGTGTTGGAGGGGAACTTTACGGATAACACAGACCTTCAAAAAGGCAAATCAGTAGCCTGAACTAAAATGACTAAAATGAGGTTATTGGTCTTTGGGCAAGTAATGAGCAGACGAGACTCACCAGAAAAGACAATAGTGCTTGGAAAAATTGAAAGGCGGAAGACCCACAACCAGTTGAATGAACACAATTAGGGTAGTCATGGCCCTCAGTTTGAAAGATATGAGCAAGACTGTTAATGACAGGATATTTTGGAGGACTTAGATCATATATTTCAAATAAATGAATCTGTTTCATTTTCAGGATCCCCTTGTGAACCAACCCTCTGTATTTCATATGTACATATGAGCATAGGAATGTCAGTTGATGTATTTTGTTAAACTTTCCATGTGCATTCTGACTCCTAGCATCAAGGATATCAGAATTTTTTTCCAGTTCCAAAGATCAGCAACTCTATTACACATTAGACAAGGAGAAAAGAAGAAGAAGAAGAAGAAGAAGAAGAAGAAGAAGAAGAAGAAGAAGAAGAAGAAGAAGAAGAAGAAGAAGAAGAAGAGTGAGGAAAGGCAGGCAGGAGATTCACACCGAAACCTCACTTCCATAGCCTCTCCCGATCCAGTTACGGAATGATAATCCACATCTTCCAATTTTTAAGCCAATCCTTTTTCATTTCATTTTATTTCCAGTTCACAGCAACTTATTACATTTTCTAAGTAGAACTGCTGTAGTTTCTTTTAACATCACTGAATATTTTCCAGTGATTTACATGATTTTGTATTAGATAAGCAGAAGACCCATTTCTGTATAATTGCATAGAGATGAATAACATCATTGTGCGCCGTCTCCTCCAGGCAGAGAGAAGTTCCTGGGCCAGCACTTGCCTAGGACGGTGGAAAGGATTGGAGATGTATGACATTTTTTGCATGAGTTTGATTTTTAAATGCCCAAGTAGAGCTCTGGTGGAGGCAAAGAGCTCTAGGGCAGCAAATACATCACCCCACTTCAGATAACCAGAGACACAGAGAAATCTTATTCCCTTAAGGTGCTTCAACCAACTCACAATAATCTTTGTCACCTCTGTCTCTTCCAGCATCTAAAAGTGCTCTTTCTATCTACACACATGCCTACCTCCTGTCTACCTCCTGTCTTCAGCTGGGAGAGGCCTCACCAAGCTCTGATGGGCACTTGAACAGAAACTTTTCCTGATACCTAAGGCCCATTGAGGAGATCTCTACATTCTTTAACCATGCATATAGCATCAACCCATTTATAGTAACTGATTCACAAGCACAGCCATGGTGACAAGGAGGGGGAGGTACATTGAAGGAATTGTCTGTACTGATTTGGGCCTTGCTTTGGTGGGGGAGAGACATGAAAGATGATGCTAATTTCCCCTGTTCTCTGGTGTGATTCTGATTCGGGTTCCCCTCTTTACTTCTTCATCTTCACATGCAATGAAATAAGGTGGAGGGATGAGCCATGCCACTTCAGGATGCAAGCTGGGAACCCCATTTTTCAGATCTCTCTTATATTCAAATATCATTCTGCTAGGAGAAATTAAGTGCAACAGGGAATTAGGTAAATTATAATATTTCTGTAGGACCTCTAGGATCAGCAAGACATGGTATAGTTTTGCCAGATCCAAGTTGGGAAATACCACAAGATTTTGGATGTGGAGCCAGAGAAGGGTGGGGTTTGGGCCAGGAAGTGGCTTCAACAGGGTCTATTGCCATAGAGTTCTGCTTCCAAAGCTGCTATTTTCTCTAGGACAGGGGTGGCCAAACTGTGGCTCTCTAGATGTCCATGGACTACAATTACCATGAGATCCTGCCAGCATCTAACATGAGAGGAGCTCATGGTAATCCATGGTAGTCCATGGACATCTGGGGAGCAACAGTTTGACCACCCCTGCTCTAGGGGCCCCTATCTCTGTCATATGGAGATCAGCGGTAGTAATCCCAGGAGATCTGTAGCCTCCACCTGGAGGTTGGCAACCCTAAGGAGAATTGACCCCTCCACCCGTAGTGCTACAATCTACACTGCCACTCAGGTTCGGACCCTCTCATTCTCTGGCTTATGAAAACCAAGTCAAATGTATGAGAGAAAAAGAATGCTTCGTAACGTCAGCAGTGTCCAACTATTGACAACTCTCTGGCCATTCAGTTAATGCATGTCAGACTCAAGGCTTAAAAATCAGCTCTCAAGTGCTTTTCTGGGTTCTGGGAAAATAGGGGATGGGCAGCCATAGCTTCTGAACCACAACAGCAACTTTGTCCCAGATGAGTAAGTCCATTCTGGGGCTTCTGTTTTCCCATTTGGCAGCTGTCATTCCATGTGTCATAGGAAGCAATTTGGTGCTACCCTGCTCTGGGTTAGCATCAACCACCCGTGTAACACGATGCCACCATTAAGCATTCACTCTCCTTCTGCTCGATTGAGTTTAATTTGACAGGAAATGGCACCTTCTGAAATTATCATCATTGTTCTAACTGCATCGAATCACAGTTATCATTACTTTCAGAAAGCATCAAGGGACCCTGCTATACATCACCTCTGTCGGATGGAAGCAGCCCTAAAGCAATCCTGGTCTGAAAGTCAAGAGTCTCTCTCCTCTTAAGGTCAGGTGACACATTAGAACCACAGTTTAGTCACACAAGTCCTGCAGTCTGCTAACAGTCTGCTTACTGTACCGATTTTTCCCACTGGAGAGTCATAGTTAAAACTGCCCAGTTTCCATGGTGGTAAACAAATGTTAACTGCCTGCATTTATGGGGTCCTGACTTGCTGGTCAGCCCAGGCTGATTTTGTCATATCTTAGAAGTTAAGCATCATCAGCCCTGGTGAGTAGATAGGAAACCACTAGGGTTGCTATGCCGAGGCAGGCCATGGCAAACCACCTCTGTTAGCCTCTTGACTTGAAAACCCTACAGGGTCACCATAAGTCTGCAGTGACTTGATGACCTCCCCCCAAAGGGGGGGCATAGCTTAAATTCAGAAACTATTTAGCAGACATTCCTCATTTGGTCCAAAAAGGCAATGTAATGTAGTGGTCAGAGTGTCAGACTATGATCTGGGAGACCCAGGGACAATTCCCTATCCTACCATGGAGAGGCATGACTGACATTGGGGCAATCACATACTCTAAGCCTAACCTACCTCACAAGGTTGTTTTGAAGATCAAGTGGGGGGCTGTGACAAAGTTGTCAGCCAATTTGGATCCCCATTATGGAGAAAAGTGGAGCATAAATGAAGTAAGCAAATAAATAAATACACAATTTTGGGCCAGACTTTCTCTTAGATTAACTGACCTCTCGGTCATTTTGTCTTTCAACATGCAGGTGCCACTTCTCAATATTCTGTCATACTTCAGCATGTGCAAGGAGCAGAATGCTAGAGGGTGCTATGCATACTGGAGTATGTCCATATAATAGGACCCTCTTTAAAGAAAGTATGCAGAATGCAATGCAATGGCCTGTCATCCATCAGATTCCTGGCAAGGTGTTCCACTAGTATATAGTAAATGGGAGTATTTCTCTTGATCAGTGGTTAAGGATCCTTCCCCCGCCCCCCAACTCCCACTGATTGTCTTATGCACATGCATTATTGTGTCAGCAACTGCCAACTCTATCTGAGGAAGGGTCAGTAGCAAATTGCCCCCTGAACGTATTGAGAACATTCCAAGTGGATGGCTGCCCTTGAAGCCTAAGGGCAGCTGGGAACATGGATGACCGTCTCCAGGTGAGTCCTGAGGATTCCTTGGAATTCCAGTTCCTCTCCAGACTACAGGGATCAGTTCTCCTGGAGAAAATAGATGCTTTGGATGGTGGATTCTATGGCAATGTACTCCACTGAGGTTCCTGTTCTCCCCCAGGCTCCATTCCTAGATTTTCAGGAGTTTCCTAGCCTGGATCTGGCAACTCCTCCCACACTCAAACTCAGCAATCCTAGCCCAGAAAAAATTTAGTTGTGGCTGGAAGTGTAGTAGGGCCTGCACTGCTGAAATTCTGCTGACAGTATAGGCTTACTTATTTCATCTGGTGATACTGCCAGGCAGAACCAGGGCTTGGACATGAGTGACAGTAATGCATAGGGCATGCCTGAGCTCATGGTCATTGTAATCACCGCTGGTGAGGTCCATGCCAAGTGGTCCACACGGGGCTGCTTAAGTCAACAGCATGGGAGGAGGCAGTGGTGATACATGGACTTATTATTGGGATCTTTCAAATACCACCCAGTCGTTAAAAAACAAACCAAAAAACAAACAAACACCCACTACATTTAGAGGCAATAAGCCTTTGAATTGCAGTGCCAGGAGGAAACATCAGGGGATGGTCTCAGGCTCTGTACCCTGTTGTCAGCTCTCCAGACTGTTAGCCACTGTGTGAAACAGGATGCTGGACTAGATGGACCACTGGTCTGATCCAACAGGCCCATTTTATGGTCTTAACAGAGGGCTTCCTATAACTCACTCATATCAACCTATGTCAAAAGAAGGTAGGGATCCATGTCCTAGCAGCACATACAGCTACTCATACTGCATAATGATGCTACACAGTTAACAGAAGTCAAATATATTCCACCCTAGACAGTGAAACACTCACACATCCACACACAACTTGGTTCGACAAAAAGAGTCAATCTAATATGATTTCACACAGACAGAAAAGTATGGAGTAGCTTTTTTGAACTGAGTAAAAGAACTAATGCTGTTTCCCACCAGACCCTCTGCGGGGTTTGCAACAGATGGTGGACCATGACCTCTGAAGTGAAAATGAGCACAATTAATACTGTGACAAATCCACAGCCATCCAGGAATGTTGCAGTTACACACTGCATCCTCTCCACTTCAAGCAGAGAACAAGAGTCAAGAAGCTCCCTCGTTTCCTGTTCAAAACTATGGTGCCCAAGAGGGTCAGATGAAAAGTAAAATGCCCAAGCACTACTGCGATAATCCTGTTAGCAAATGTTTTCCAAAACCACACTACAGAGAAGTAATGCTGGGAAGGCATCTGCAACAGTCTCACCAACACCAAAAATACTAGTTACTACCACTGTAAACCGAAAGGGGTGGGCAGGGGGATAGACATATTACACAAAAACCCAAGAAACAAAATGAATCAAATAAAATAAGAGCCATTAAATTATGATAATTTTTCCTATCGTGTTAACAATCTGGAACAAGAAAAGTGTTACCGGTGGTAACAACTGGCCCACAAAAACTAAATCCTGATTATTTAATATTGGTTGTACAAATGTTTTTGCTTTTACAAGGATGGGAACATATAGCAGACATGCCGTGCACCTAGCCTGATCACTTATTGCTGCCTTCATAGCATTAGGTTATGGTAGAACAGATTCAGATTCAGAGTACCTTTATTGGCATAAAGACACCATTGAGTAGGATCTCATGGTAGAACATCTGCTTTGCATACAGAAGGTCCCAGGTTTAGTTAAAGAATCAAGGATGTGATCTGAAAGGCCTCCTTGCCTGAGGCTCGGGAGAGCTGCTGTCAGTCAGAGTAGGGAATGCAGAGTTTGACAGAGTCCTGGCCTGACTCAGTTAAAGGCACCTTCATGTGTGCTTGAAGTACAGGCAACTAACACATATTATCAAAGGGCATTTCGCCTCTCAAAAAAAGAGATAAAAACTGAGGTACAAATAGCATTTATCACAGTTTTATCAATAAGATAGATAACATAAAATCCCCCCCACCTTGTGAGAGACTGAATTAGCATAATGAATAAGAAAAGGAGATGGATGGTGTCATGATGAATGCACATCTATGAGCTCACCAGGTAGCCTCACTGTTTTTCCAACAGAAAGCTTGGTCAAGTGGATGGAATATGTGGGAGACCCAGGTTCAAATCCCTACCCTGCCATGAAGGATTTTGGGTGACTTCAGACAAGTCACTTTCTCCCTCAGTCTGATTTACCTCAGGCAACTGCTGCAAAGGTAGAATGAGGAAGGGAGAGAAAGATGTACCACAATGAGATCTTGGAGGAAGGGTGCATTCAATATGAGATGGGATGAGAGAGAGATTAACCTACCTTGCATGGCTATTGTAAGGAGTCTTGGGTTTTATCTGGAAGAAACACTGAAAATTTATATAAAGTTATTCACCCAAGTCCACCATGCATGAAAATCTATATCTGCAAATCAAGGTCACACAAAGGATAAAAAGATCTTTCTGTATGCTTGGGGAACTCCCCAGGTATGCACAAAAGTCTGAAATGTTTACATTTCCCCCCAGTGAAATACAAAATCCAAATTTTGAATCTGGGAGCTACTTGGGGGTCAGACAAAAAGGAGAAGTCTCAGTAAGCCAACCAAGAGCAGCTCCTGGCTTGCCACTGAGAGTGGAGGGCACAGTGGCTGTAGGCAGAACCTGTGGGCTGCACCAGGCTCAGCAAGAAGTGGGGTGGGGGAGAAGGGAGTCCCTCCTCCCCCTGTCGCTCAGTGAGTATCATGGGCATGCACATAAATTTTATAAATGCTAAGTATCCATGCAAAATGAAGACTGTGCCACGGATCCCTCTGTTTTAGTTATCAACTGATAAAGCACATGTAAGCCTGATAACACTTTAAAATAACATATGAGGTATGGGCACAAAGCGGAAAAATTCAGTTCAGTTCATGGCATGCCCAGTTCATTTTGTGAGGTTGATGGTGCAATGGAATGCCTCCCTGGCATGCTAGAGGTACCAAATTCACTGGGGACCTCTGGATAACTCTCTTCTACCTGCCCTCCAAGTTTGGTAAGGATTGGATTTATGGTATCAGAGTTACAGCCCCCCCCCCAAAGCACCCCCAAGAAAGTGCTTTTTGGGGAAATAATTGCCATTTCACTGAAAAACACTTTCCTGGGGGTCACCTTCTTTAAGGGGCTGTAATTCAAGACCCCATAAATTCGACCCTCACCAAACATGAAGTTAGGTGGAGGACAACTAGAGAGTCCTTGTAAATTTGGTGTCTTTAGGTTGCACAGGATCCATTCTATATATGCCTGAACCTGCACCTGTCAAATTACACTGTCATTGACAGGAAGTCACTTTTACAGGCACATGTTCAAGAGGTTCAGGAGTTTATAGAATGAATCTATGAATCAGTGGCTGCGCAGTGCCACGCCAACAGGGAGCCCTAGCCATGGCAGCCGCCGGAGAGCACCGAAGGTGAGCCAGCGGCAGAGTAGCAGGGCAGCTCCCGAGGCAGCAGCTGGGGAGGAAGACAAGGAGGAGACGCAGCCCAATACCAACTGATCCACGAACCGGTCCCGGTGTGTGTTGTGTGGGTTGTGGTGGCATGGTGACAAATGAGGGCGTGAGTGTGGAGAGATGGGTGTCAAGAACCTGTGGTGTGGAATGTTCATTGAGTGTGGGAGAGGACTGACCTTTGGGAATTATGGCATAGTGGTTACAGATGAGCTTTCCAGAGCCATGTCCTCAGATATGTGAAGGGAAAATCAGACTGGAGACTCTTCTTATGGGGACATTACATGGCAACCAATTCCTCCCAGTTCTGCATTCAACCTCATTTCCGGTCTTTTGTCAATTAGGATACAGACACCAAAATGTCCCCCTGCCCTAACACACATGGGTAGTCACAGTACACAGATGTGCACCCTGCTCCTTCTGTCTCCATGCTTCTTTCACAAGTTGCCCCTTAGAAGAAGAAGAGCTGGATTTTTGTACCCTGCTGTTTACTATCCAAAGGAGTCTCAAAGTGGTTTACGAACACCTTTTCCCTTCATCTCCCCACAATAGACAACCTGTGAGGGATGTGGGGCTGTGAGAGGTCTGAAAGAACTGGGAAAGGTCCACAGTGACCCAGCAGGCCTCAGGTGTCTCAAAGCAGTTTCCAATTGCCTTCCCTTTCTCTGGCATAACAGATAGCCTGTGAGCTAGGTGGAGTGGGGAGAGTTCTATGAGAACTGCGAATGATCCACAGTCATCCCTTAGGCTTCAGGTGTCTCAAAGCAGTGTTTATATATTTATTTATCAAATGTCTATGCCCCCCTTCCTCAGGGTCTCAAGGTGGCTTACCCTGTCTCAATACATTCAAATCAAAACATTTAAATTATTAAAACCAATTTATATTAAAATCCAGGAGCTCCAACCTTCTCTCCGTTGGGAAGGTACAAAGGTTCCAAACTGTTTAGCATCCCCTGTTTGTACAGTCTTTTAAGATGTATATAATAAAAATACAGGATAAAGATAATGTTGCAACATTCAGGGCTAAGAATGCACAGTAGAATCAATGCAGGTTAGCCAACTGGACGTCAAAAGCATATCTAACTGTTCTGACAATACATCGAACACTCAGATCTTTGGCCATTGTCTTCCTGCTTCCCTGCTGGCATCGTCCCTTAGAAGCATGCCAGCAAAACAGCTTAGCTTGTTACATTTGCACACGGACTTGAAGGGAATGACACAGGCCACACACGTTGAGTAAGCATCAAAAGAACAGATTGATTTATTGATCAGGGGAAGGCTCTGCCTCCTTGACAGAGATGTGCGGTCAAATGACAAGCAGGACATGCTGGAAAAAGCCCTCCAGATGCATCACCCAAGGAGACACCTGACCTTTTACCAGTCGGGCCCCGGCAGAAGACAATCACAGAGAGATTTACCTGTGGCTGCATTTCATCAGATGGCATGAGGCACAGGAAAGCTGTGGCTTTCACTCATGCTCAAAAATCTTGGCTTTTCCTTCAGCTTTCAAGGATTTGAAATGGTAGGAGGCCCAGGGGCAACCAAAAGCCAGCCAGAAACATGTAGCTAGCAGCAGAAAGGGGTACCTTGTAAATCTTGAAAAGCTGTAAGATTCCTTCTCTATTTCAGCTTCTAAGATTAAATCACCCCTCTTACGGTTACTTACATTGTTGAGAATGTGCCTGAGAAGAACAAGAACAACCTAGCCTACATGATACATCTCCTCCTTCTTAGCACCCTGGCATATTCATAGGAAAAATGAATGTCTCTGAAATTTGTTACTTAATGATGTTTTTATACATAAGCTGTAACCTTAGCTCACCAAAGGATAAGCAAAGCCCAGCAAAACAGGTCAGACTGAAACATCTTACTAAGTCGTGATGCAGAAACCAGAATCAAATGAAAAGTCAAAGGAGCCCACCTTGAGGACAGCAGACAGGGATCCAGAGCAGAAGCAAGTATGGACAACTCTGCTAGAAAGTTCTTCCTACTTTGATATAAAAGGCTCCTTTGAGACGGGGGACAAAGTGGAGAGCACCCAGGTGCCCTGCAGTGTCAGATGTGAAACTTCAAAGCATTGCTATTCGATAGCTTCATACTATCCTATTAGTTTATCGTTCTTCAATTGGCTCAATGCTGCATTCCATTTTTTAAACAAAATCTGTTTATACTGATGAGAATGTCTAAAGGTAAATCTAGAACAGGAACAGTTAGCTGCAGTATTTCAGTTCTTGCCTTTCTTTTGCATCTTAGACACCTGGGGATTTCACCCTGCACAAAAAGGAGACAGCCCCTGAACTTAACAGGGACTCCCCGCCCCCCCTGAGGCCATGCTCATTCCAAGTGTGGCTTGTGCTGCTCCTGGTGCCTTCCTCTTTAATCCAGATGAACACAAACTATTTTTCTGCCATTTGAAGGGGAATCTTTGCAGTGACTGCAGGGGGATTATCTGTGTGGTCACTCCCTCCCTTGGCACTAAGCTCCATGCTCCAGATGGTGTGACCAGGTCATCCCCCTCCCTGTAAGTTCTTTAGGGGCTTCCCTCCTTTAAAAAGGGCTGTGACTGCCTACCTCTGCATTCGGATTCTTTTGGGGTGGCAGTTTGTTGTGCTCCAGTGTGTTGGCATAATGTCACCCCCAAAAGCACTGTGATACATCTGCTTGTGTAATCTCATTGAGAACTATTGTCGGCAGTGCTTTATGAATGAACTCTGGTTGTATGGGAGGGGGTTACACATAAATGAACCGAAGGAGAAGAAAGGCGCTGTACACAGCATGGACAAAGTGTTCTGCTCAAAATTTGGAAATGCCACAGCAGGGGATTACTAATGCATTTGCTCAATTTAGGAAATAAGACCAGTTTTTCTGATCAACTCAGTCTGGGAAGAAATAGAATTTTGTAGAATTTCAGAAGTATCACCTGCTAACATAACCTCTAACGGGTACCACAAATATGATTATTTGCCCGAATGGCTTACTCATTGTTTGGTGAATCCTTCTAGACTTTGGAAGCGTAAAATAGCCAGGGGCTAATTGCAATCTATTTCCCAATCCATATATCAGGCAAATGCATCAGTCCATGAGAGCATCATATATTATTTTGTATATGCCATGAGTTAGATGATTTTGAATCTTAGCAGGGCAATGTATGGGTGAATTTCCTTGTCCATGATTTAATTGCCAACTCCAGGTAGGGAAATACCTAAAGTGACCAGTGCTGGGAAGGGAAATTTTGGGGTTGGAGCCTGAAGACAGTGGGGCTTGGGGAGAGAAGGGACTTTGACAGAGTATCGTCTCATAGAGTTCCCCTTATAAAGTGGCCACGTCCTCAAGGTGAACTAATCTGTGACATCTGGAGATCAGCCAGAACCCCAGAAGATCTCAACCTACCACACAAAGGTCATCAACCCTATTTCCTCCTTTGCCTCTTTCCAAAGAGGGTTGCGGCTTAATGGTAGAGTAGTGTACAATACAATGTACAATACAATGGTATTGTACAAGAAAAAAGTCCTGGGTTCCATTCCTACCATCTCCAGTTTAAAGGAGCATGCAGCAGGTGATGAGACTGAACTCCGTGAGGGACCCTGAAGAGCCACTGCCAGCCAGTGGACAAGAAGTGACCTCAGGAGGCCCACTGGGTTGCCTCAGTTGAAGGAAGCTATATGTGTGTCAACTGGGAACTCTTATTTCCCTCCTGAAAGCCTGGCTTCTAATGATGTGATTAGAGCTGTGCATTACCTATCTGTTAAATGAGCAGCAGGAAATAAAGCAGTCATGTCGAATACAGTTGCCTTGTCTCCGGAGGCCGAAGGAAGGAAACATCACACAGGGGCAATTTTCATCACTGCTAAGTGACGATTTTGCCGAGACAGGCTCCCCAGTTTATGAGCATCAGGGGTAGAGGAGAAGGAGGGTCTGTTATCATATTTAATGGTGCTTCTCATACTACAGTTTCAATAATTAAAGGAGATTCACCCAAGTAGAACCAGAGAGAAGGGGGGGGGGCGATCTTAGACAGTTGTGTAATTATTTTTCCCTCTGGGCCTGGGAAATGTTTACAATGAGTAATCCAAGACGCTGCTTAAGATTCAAACTACCACTTGCTGAGGGGGGAAAGAACGGGGGAGAATACAGCAACAGTGTCTGAGTGCAGCTGCTACCCAGCGATTATTTCAGCACAGAGAGGTAGAAATAAATCTGACTGACATCACCGGGGCCGCACGTCTGGGAGCGGGAATTAGCTCAGAGGTCTTGAAGGAGGCTGTGACATCCTGGGCAAAGTGGGGAGAGAGCCCGGGGGGGCTTCCCCATGCCAAGAGATGGGGGGGGGGGACCAAGCACTGTGGGATGAGTCGAATAGCAGCCCAGAGGGCAGGCAACCCACGATTGCCAACCAGATTCCTGTAATTGGCGTGATTACTTCCATTGTAACTTAACCACAATAGCAAATCACTTTCCTTAATTGAATTTGCTTTCTGCCTGTGCATGCGCTTCCGAGGCAAGGATGAGGCTCATGCTCCGATTCGAAGGCTCCCGGAGGCCAAGGAGCTGCAGTCACAAAAGCCAGCAGCAGATGGAGCTGCAGAAGCTGAGACGGGCTGCCATGGAATGCATGCAGATTTCTCCAAGGCACTGCGATGCTGAGTGCTCTTCATCAGTCCTGGGCACACTCACTCCGCTCCGGTCCTAAAACGATCCAAGTGATGGGATTCTTTAAGAGCATGTTTAGAGAATGTTCAAAGACTAATCCCCTCTGGATAAGGGAATGGTGAGATCACAGCACATGTGGTGGAGGACAGAAGGCACAGCTCATTCTGCACAGTTTCCTCTTTCTGCTTCACAGTGGCCTTGAGTGTCTTGTGGATCATGCCAGAATGGATTCAAGTCACCACTGTGGAGTGGCTAAAGTCTTAGGCTTGGTTGTGATTAGTGGTGAGTAGGGGATAGAGCACTAGACTAGGATCTGGGATCAGGGATGCCAGCCTCCAGGTAGGACTTGGAGATCCCTCAGAATTACAGCTCATCTCCAGACCACAGAGATTAGTTCTCCAGCAGAATGTGGATGCTCTGGAGGGCAGACTCGATGCCATTGTGTGCTATTGAGGTCCCTGTCTCCCCCAGACTCTATCCTTAAATCTCTAGGAGCTTCCTCACTTGGATCTGGTAGGAGCCCCTCCATCCCCTTCCTGAGGCCAAGGGGACCTGGTAGCCCTCTCTGGGAAGTGTGAATCCCAGCTTCCAATGGAAACTTGTTGGGTGACCTTGGACCAGCCCTACATGCTCAAGCCAAACCTACCTCACAGGGTTGTAAATGGAGGGGAAGAGTATGATGCAAGCCACTGGGAATACCCAAGAGAGGAAAAGGCAAGATATAAATGAAGATTTAGATACAGAAAATGAAGTCCACTTCTCTATTCAGATCAAAGCCATTGTCTCTCTCCAGTGTTCAGAGCGCTCAGGAAAGCTGGCTGTGAGAAGTACAACTCCCTGGTGCCAAATCCCATTGAAGCCAGTTTGGCATACTGGTTAAGAGCACTGACCTCTTGTACGGAGAACCAGGTTTGAGTCCCACTGTTGGGTGATCTTGGCCCACTCACATTTCTCTTAGAGCTCTCTCAGCCTCAGCTCACAGGGTGTCCGTTGCAGGGAGAGGAAGGGTGGGTGATTCATTCAGGTAGTGAAAAGTAGGGGAAAAAGGACCCATCTCTTCTTGTGCTCAGAATCAAATGCCTCTGTTTTCTAGTAAGTCTTAAGACAGGGAATGGCAGCGAACAGGATGACAAGTGTGAGGTGAAGAGAAAACTGAGTAGCTGATGACATTGCCAAAAAGCAGCCTTGGGAAATGGTATCACCATTTTACCTCTAGGGTTGGTCTGCCTGGACACAGGTGGGGGTGGGGTGGGATATGGTTGCCAGCTCCAGGTTTGGAAACTCCTGGCGATTTGGGAATGGAGACCAGAGAAGACAGGGACCTCCATGGGATATGGTGCTATGAAATCCATTTTCCAAAGTAATCATTGATCTCAAAAGTCTGAAGATAAGCTGTAATTTTGAGGGATCCCCAAGTCCTGCCTGGAGACTGGCATCCCTCTTTGTCTTTCTTGAGTGTGCTCTGAAGTACACTTAAAAAAAAAAAGACCACTCCAAATCCAGCAAGCAGGTTTGGTGTCACCTCTATAGTAAATTTCAGTGGGATTTTTGTGGTAAATCTGACTCATAAACTTCATTTTAAACACAGAGAATGAACCCATTGCTCCAAAGGTGATGGATTCACATAAACCTATCTGATGGATCACTTGCCTCCTTGTGCTGTCCTGCTTGTTTAAGGGGTGTGGGCACAGAATGGTGGGTGGGTGGTCCCGATTTCTTTGGACAGGGTTCTGTCTTAAGAAGCCTTGTCATAGAATCATAGAATCATAGAGTTGGAAGGGACCTCATGGGACATCTAGCCCTACCCCCTGCACTATGCAGGACACTCCCATCCCAATCGCTCATCTGCTGTAACCCTTTTGATCCTTTGCATGCCTCTAACAGGCCTCACCTGCACTTGCATAAGGGACCTGAAGGGAAATCGATTTGAAGAAGGAAGGAGGGGAAAATCTGAATGAGGCTATGAGATGTTTTCTATCATATTTATGTTTATGTTCATACATAACACGTCCATGCATCATCTGTTATCTTCTCCCCGCGCCTTTCTGTCACTACATATTTCTCCCTACTGAAAAGAAGCATCCAAAACTGACTTGTGGGCTACACAGTGTTCCGACTTGTGGGTAGCAGAAATTATTTTTCACTTTGACTCTGCTTGTGCTGCTGCGCTCTCCATCACAGCCTTCCCTTTTTCTATTGCTACATCGCAGACTCTCTCATTCCTCAAGCCCACACATTCAATAAAACTGTATGGCTTGATGTATGGGGAGGGGGGTCTGTTTCTGCTGACGATGCCCACAAGGAGCTTGGGAAAATGAGCCGCATTCAGGTCAAGCTGTCTGAAGGCAAAAATGCTAATCTGTTTTGATCGGATGCTAAGGGTTTTATGATGGCATCAACACACACCGAGAAAGGTGATCAGTATGAAGAAGTGTCTTTCAGATCAAATTTGGGAAAGGAGTCTTCAGAAATACTTGCCATTCAGCTGGGAAATGTGCAAACATGGGCCATTTATCACCACACTTATTTTTCACTTTGTCTTGATAAATGTCTGTATTGAGTGAAACAAATTCTGAGGATCCAACCCAAATCCCCTGTCAGCTTCACTAATCACTTTAGAGAACTTTCAAGGCTTGGATGTTATTTAGTCACATCTTAAGGACCCTTGTTTAAAAGAAGATGCATCTAATTAGATAGATAGATAGATAGATAGATAGATAGATAGATAGATAGATAGATAGATAGATAGATAGATAGATAGATAGATAGATAGATAGATAGATAGATAGATAGATAGATAGATAGATAGATAGATAGATAGATAGATAGATAGATAGATAGATAGATAGATAGATAGATGTTCATCAGACAAAGCAACACTTCATCACTCTTTGGACATACAGTTTGCTCTCCAATATAATGGCTCTCTCACTTGCCCTAGTCTTTGTTTGTTCCAAATCCCATATGGGGTTGAAGATGTCATTTTGGAGCTACTGAGCACTACAATTGACATGCCAGCTACTTCAGCAAACAGGCCCATTTGGGGACTATGTGAACTATTAACTCCATCCACAGTTGTTCTTCAAATTATGAGCAGAGAGATGGAAGAGCTCCCCTCAGTTCCCCCCGGATTCCAGCTGAAAGATGCCAAGCGTTTTGAGGATAAATTGTCCTAAAACTTCATTCTGCAAGGGCTGAAATCCCTTTAAGGACTTGCAGCTTTCGGGCACACTCAACAAGAGTTTTCTATGCAACCCCCTATATTGTCCCTCTCTTGTTCTGTTGTCTTATACTTCACCTCAATATGTGAAATGTTTAGAAGAAGAAAAGATGGCTTTTCATACCGTTTTTCATTACCCAAAGGAGTCCCAAAACAGTTTACAAACACGTGTCCTTTACAGACACCCTGCAAGGTAGGTGGGGCTGTGAGAGCTCTAGGAGGACTGTTTTGTGAGAATAGTTCAGAGAGAACTGTGACTAGCCCTAAGTCACCCAGCTGGCTGCATGTGGAGGACTGGGGAATCAAACCCAGATCTTCAGAGTAGAGTGGTGTAAGCAGTTGGGCAGAGCAAGAATATCAAGGCCAAATAGCTGGGGAAGGGAAATGAAGGCAGTAAGTATATCAGGGTGGACACAGAGGGTGATACCTGGCATCCCATGAAAGAAGACCATCTTAGAGAGCAGGCACAGGGAGGCATGGCAAAGGCAAGCAATGATAAGCCTTTGGCTCCACAAGGAGACAGACATCAGTGGGAAAAGCTGGCACTTGAGCATCCCTAGCAGATACCGTCTCACACAGACTGCCTGGCCACAGTTGCAATGGCAAAAATAAAAGGAAGCGACAGAAGAACCTCGGAATGCAGTCTCTTGTTGAAAAAAAAGAGTCGTTATAGGCGGAAACACTGCTACCCTATACAATTGCTTCTATAGTTTCCATGGTTCACCTGTTACTTGACAGCACTTTACACATATTCATTAAGCACCTCTGGGTCACAGTGTTAAGCATCATCCATTCCTTCTTTGGTCAGACACAGGCCTCAACATGTTTGAAGGCCTGGCTCCAGGGACTGCTGAAAGGACCATCAGTATGGGAAGTAAGCCTGTGGCTGCAGGGGGAGGGACTGCAGGATACTAGCCAACAAGGCCCGAGGCAAAGATTGTGTAGGGAAGGGAGCCTCTGATACCTTCAGAGCAGCATTCTCAGACACCAACTAAATCCTCTGTGCTGGAAGGAATAGCAAGGGCAGGGATTCATATTGTTGAGGATTCTACTGAGAGGGTCTCAGCCTGCTCCCAGACCTTGTAGGCTGCACCGGTTGAGTGTATCATTCCTGCTCCTTCCAGTGTAGCCATCCTTAATTCTGCCTTTTGGTCATATGACAAAAAGTTTAGAGTGAGCTTTAGTAGATACAGACACTTCAACCTGAAGAAAAATTCTCTTGAAAAGTCCTTTTAATGAGATTGTGGGATGAGGGTATTTCTTGGGTGCTAACCTGCTACAGTGACTCAGTTCATGTTGGGAGGCTTTCATTGTTTTCTTTCAAGGTTGCTCTTCATTAGCCCCCCTGGAAGCCATTAGCTCAATTCGGACACCATGCCAGGGCCAGGGCCATGTGATGCAGTGGTAAAGAATGTCGGGTTATTATTCGGGAGACCCAGATCTGAATCCCCATTCATGCCATGGAAGTTGGCTGGATAACCTTGGCCAGTCACACAGATGTTCAACTTAACCTACCTCACAAGACAGTTGTGAGGATAAAATGAAGGACAGGAAAATGATGTGACTTACTTTCGGTCCCCACTGGGGAGAAAGATGGGGTCAAAAGAAATTAAATAAATGAATACATCTCCTGCTGCTGCTTATACAGAATCCAAACTCTCTTCCCAAGCCTCACAGAAAGAGCTACCATTGATGGAAGCTCTGTGCACAGAATCTTATCAACCAGTTGATCTTTGGTGGCACGATCTGTATGTGTCTGCTGGGTAAACAATATCTCTGCCACTTGGATGGTCCTCTCCAGTCTCACCCTCCTGCTGCCATTGGCAAATTGAGAAGCAGCAGCAGCATGGTGCAAGGCTACAGCCTTTTCTGGTTATCTCCAAAGATGGCTGGGATGCAAGCAGACTACATGCCCACACATCAGCAGATGGAAAGAGATGAGAGCCTTAATGGAGGACTGCTTCCTCATTGATAGCAGAAGAGCTTCTCTTCCTGGAGAAGGAGTAAGTGGACAGGACCCCAGTTTAAACAAGGGGAATCCCAGCCATGTGCTTGTTATTTTTACACTGTAATCCCAGGGCATTTCCGCACAAGGACCAATTTTGCTGAATGTTTTCAGTATGCAGAAACGCTATATTAAATAATGGAATTTCATCATTCCGCATACCTTTAATTTTAGTGGAATATTGAAGTCCCAGTAGTATTGTATTTAGCCAGAGAAGCCTCGCTCGTTCGTTGCTTTCGCCGGTCTAAGGGAAAAAAAATGGCTGAACATTCCCAAGTCTCTCAGCCTTTCCTGACAAGGCTTGGTCTCCAGTCCCTGGATCATCCTTGTTGCTCTCCTCTGAACATTCTCAATTTTGTCCACATCCTTTTTAAAGTGAGGCCTCCAGAACTGCACACAGTACACCAGGTGCAATATGATTAATGCTGTATACAGGGAAACTATGACTTGTGATTTTGAAGTGGTGCCTCTGTTGATACAGTCCAAGCCTGCTTTTGCCTTCTTTACCACTGCATCACACTGTCTGCTCATATTTAGTTTACAGTCTACAAGTACCACAAGATCTTGTTCACATACACTGCTTTTCAGAAGTGTATCTCCCATCCAGTAGGCATGCTTCTCATTTTTGTGACCCAGATGTAGAACTCTATACTTATCCTTATTGAATTGCATCTTCTTCTCATTTACCCATTTTTCCAGCATGTTCAGATCTCATTGAACTATCTTTGTCTTCTGGAGCTACTCCTCCCAATTTGGTGTCATCTGCAAATTTAATGAGGAATCCCTCTATCCCCTCAATGAAAATGTTGAAAAGTACCAAAGCCAGTGGCTTTGCTTGTTTGATTGTCTCAGCTACTTTTAAAGTTTTGATTCTTTTAAATATGATGTTATTGTGCATTCCTATTTCCTTTTTAAAAGTCATAAGATGACTTAGAACATTTCTAAATGAGTAAAGGCATCTGGTTTTCACCACGTGGTAGTTATAAGATAAGGACATGGAAAGATGGTTCCTGGTTTCCCATAAGGTAGCTGTGTTTCTGTACAACTGATGAGGGTGCAAAAAATAAAATGCATGTCATGAAATTAGACCTTGAAACCAAGTCCCTGAAAGTCAAGGAGATATTCTAGTATTTAAGGTTGTGCAGCAGACCCTATTTATAAAGTAATTATGGATGAACATGTATTTCACATAGCAAATCAGAGTGGAGGCAAACTGACATTCTGTGCCACCAGTTTAATGTTGCAAGACAAAAATTAACCTTTGAAATAATGTGAATTTGGATGCTTGTTTTCATAACTTTAATATTATTAGCTGCCTTTTTATGCATTGTGTTTCTTTCTTTAAAGGCGTAAAAAGTAATATCCATAGCTTTTATGGTTTGTGCAATGTATAAGCTTCAGTTAATAGGTGAAACTTTTTAGATTTCATTCACCTTAAGTACTATAAGTATCAAAAAGCCAGACCATAAAGGTCAGATCTGAATGACTCCTTAAAATTGCCTAAATTTTAGCATCAGACACTTGCAGTCTGTTCATACTAAATATCTGATCCACAGCAAAAATTATATAATGATTTCAGCTTGCACCCAATATTTCATTAAACTGTTTAAACAGCATTGGCATCTGGATTGCTCTCAGATTGCTTCACTTCCTTGACCAGTTCTTAATATAAGCAAAGTTAGAAAAGTGGAGAGAGGATATTTACAGAGCCCTACAAAATCTGAGCCTCTTGTGGGGCAGAGTAGTAAGGCAGCCGTCTGAAAGCTTTGCCCATGAAGCTGGGAGTTCAATCCCAGCAGCCGGCTCAAGGTTGACTCAGCCTTCCATCCTTCCGAGGTCGGTAAATTGAGTACCCAGCTTGCTGCTGAGGGGTAAAGGGTAATGACTGGGGAAGGCACTGGCAAACCACCCCGTATTGAGTCTGCCATGAAAACGCTAGAGGGCATCACCCCAAGGGTCAGACATGACTCGGTACTTGCACAGGGGATACCTTTACCTTTACCTTTTACAAAATCTGACTGGCTTTGAGTGCTTCCATTGAGAGAAGAAAGATTGCTGGAACTATGTTGAAAAGAAGAAGCGCTGTTTTTTGTACCCTATTTATTACTGCCAGAAGGAGTCCCAAAGCAGCTTACAATCACTTTATGGGGCTGAGAGAGCTCTGAAAGGAACTGTGACTAGATCAAGTTCACCCAGCTGGCTGCATGCGAAGAAGTGGAGAATCAATTCCAGCTCTCCAGAGTACAGGCTGCCACTCTCTGGGCCTGGGTAGGTCTGGGTTTAGTCAGTGCACTCCTGGGAGCCCTTTATAGGCTGGCTTGAGTTTCATGATGGAACAAAAGCAAAATACAAATTTTATAAATGAACCTTTGTTAAGGCCAATAAGTCCCCTCCATGTTCCTATTCTGAATAAGGATTACGTTTTAAACAGTAAGGGTTTGTTTTAACTGATATCTTTAACCTATACAGGAAATTGTCTTAAGACACTCTCAGGAAAGGATATGACTAGTATCTCCTACTTGTTTCTGATCTTGTGCATTTCAAAATATCTAGCTATTAAGGGGTACAAAAAACTAAACAATTGTGTTTGTGTGTGTGTGTTTAATTGTAACCAAATTTGTTTGTTGGTGGTTGTGAAATGGCACACCATCCGAAGGCGCTACAGAAAACAAAAGTTATGCTCAACTCACACAGAGTTGTTTCCATTTTGCAAGTACCGGTCACTGTCACTTTGGAACACAGTCAGCACTTAGTTACCTTGTGTATTTTTTTTTTTAAACCCACTCCTTCTGAAAGATGACTTGGCTAATCCTCTTTCTCATCACTGAGGCCCTTACAAGAAATTGTGGGAGCACGTAAGTGTGGAAATTGTCAGGGGTAAAGAAATTTGATAAATGTCATTGGAATGAAAGACAATATAAATTAGAGAGGATTCTTCTCTGGCTCATGCTCTCCTTTCAGTAAATGTACCTCAATAGTCACATTGCCTGCGGCAAAATCTGACAAGCTAAGCAGAGCAAAGGGATAGATGTACTCTGAAAGGAGACACCCCCTCTCCATCCCAAGGAAACTCCTAGCATTACAAATCATAATTGAGTAGGCAGAGTTCTTCCATCACAGTGTCCTCGTCCCATTCGCATACTTGTGGCTTTAAAAAAAATGTATCAGGTGTGCTGTATTGCTTCAGAAGTACTTTGCATGGTTGATCACTTACTGAAGCTACAAGCAGACAGGACCGTGAACAATGCTCAGGGTATGGGACTTCCTGCTTAGGAATCAGGTAAGAAGGAGAGAGGATTTCATTAAGGTAGACAAAATTACCAGTTCCTAAGGCTATTATTATATGGTTCTCCTTCCCCATACTATTTTCTGAGCAGAACATCTAAATGTCCTGAATTATATGCATTCTAATTTTGGAAAACCACAATACTCTCAACATTTTGTATTTGTGGCATCCACCTACACAATTTGGACCAATAACTGAAAATGTTGTGAGATGTTGATGCGGTGCTCAAGCAACTTCCAAAATCTCTATGGTAAAACCATGTAGAGTTTGGGGGTGTTGCTAGATCACATGTAACATCATTTCCTATTTACCTGAGATTAAATGCTTTTTATACTGCAAATTTCTCCTACTGACGCACCACTGAACAGAAGAGGCTGGGGGTGGATTTTTCCTGCTGCAGCAGGACATCCGGTCAGCCTACCATAGAAGTAATCAGACTTTACTCTGTGGGAAAAAAATACATGACATTTGCTGAATAGTATATTTTAAAAGAGGCATTGTAGTGGTTTTCAACATACTTTTAGGAACATAATTTCAACAAACCTGCAGTTAAAATACTTGTAATGATTTTATAGACCTTGACTGAAACAAAAGTGAAGGCCAACTTGGTATAGCAGTTAAGTGGTTTCTAATCTGGAGAGCTGGGTTTGGTTCCCTGCCTCTCCACAAGCAGCCAGCTGGGTGACCTTGGGCTAGTTACAGTCCTGTTAAAGTTGTTCTCACAGAGCTCTCTCAACCCTACCCACCTCACAGGATGCCTCTTGTGAGGAAAGAAAGGGAAGGTGATTGTAAGCCGCTTTGAGACTCTTTGGGGCAGTGAAAAGTGGGGTATAAAAATCAGCTCATCATCATCCAGAGCATTGCTAGTGGAGAAAAAGTGATGGCATGGAACTTTTCCATCTCCTTCTTCCTGATACTGCCCATCCATCTCTCTAATTTGTACCTCCCCAAAATTTGGGTTGTAACTTTCCATTTTTAAAACTTTTAAATCATTGGCATTAATGATACTTTTTATATATCTTTAAACAGCCCGTGGTGCCACGGGCGCCACGGACTAAATAATTCGTTAAGCCCCCTAGAGGTGGGCTTTGTCCGTGATGAGGAAGGGTCCGGGTTGGACCCTTCCTCACGACAGACAATCGGAGGGACCAATCGGCAGGCGCAAAGCGCCTGCCGATTGGTCCCTCCGATTCCCAGGCTGAGCAACTGCGAGCCGCGTCAGACCGCCACCCGAGGGAACCCCCAGCAGTCGCGCGAAGCGCGGCTGCTGGGGCTTCCCTCCCTGCCGGTCTGACGCTGCGAGAGGCGCAAAGCGCCTCTTGCAGCGTCAGACCGCCGCCCGAGGGAACCCCCAGCAGTCGCGCGAAGTGCGGCTGCTGGGGCTTCCCTCCCTGCCGGACTCACGCGCCTTTCAAAACCCCTTTATAAAGGGGCTTTGAAACTAGTAAAATATATAAATTAAAACAGAACTCTCTCTCTCTCTCAAAAAACAAAAACAAACCAGCATGCAAGGTACAAATGGGGACTGGCAAAAAATTGTCCTCCACTCCTTGGACAGTGGGCTAGATCCAACATGTTACTTTATCTTCATAAATTCAGAATGCAACACAATGCAAACTTAATTGGGAATGTCACTGAATTCAATGGGATTTAAGTCGAAGCATGTGTACAGTTGTTTTGATTGTTTTGCTCGTTTGGATTTTCAAACATCAGCAAAGATGTGCCAATGGTAGCATTTTCAATCATGAGTTTCCGGATCACTTCCCACTCTACGATGCACATTAACAGGAGTGCTTAATGTGTTCCAGGTCAAAAGAGTTTGGGCAATATTCTTAATTGGGGAGGGGAGTCCCCAAACACATGGAAATCACAATAGGAATTGCCAATGGTATGTTTTGGAGGTTTAAAGGTGTTCCTCCTTCCGCCAAAGACCTACTAAAGCTTCTTCCACATCCAGCAATTTCTGCAGTTCAGCATTTTGCTGCTGTCACAAAATCTTAACAAACCCTTTAGCAATCCTCAGCATAGCCAAACATGTAAATGTCTACGCTGAGTTTGTTCACATAGCTCAGACGGGGGTGGGGGGGATCCAAATTTAGTTCTCAGGCCATACAAAGGCTCAGCCAAACAAATGTTTTGCACTGTTGTCTAGCTGCAGTGTACATCTTGCAAGCAGCGCTGCTTTGTGATCCGAACTAGCTGTGCCTCTTACATGTTACACCTGTCCCATTCTTTATAATCAGACTTGTCAGGAGATTCTTTATTTTCTGTCTGGGGGAGGACAAAAAAAGGTTCATCAAATTGCACCTTGCACTGAAACAGTTGCTATAGTTTCTCTCTGCTGAGGAAGGCGGATGCCATTCCGCTCAATAAATACAGCCCCAAAATTGCTGAATTATTCTCCGGCTTTGCTTTAACACAGGCTTTTCTCTTGCAAAAAAAAAAAAAAATGTCAGATTTCATCTCTTTTTTTTCAAGTCCCAGTCAAAGCAAACAAAATAACTGATCATTTTGCTTTGCAAAAGGGAGGGGGGACTCGATTTCCCAACTGGCCATTCTTCTATCCAGCCAGCGTCTCTGACTCACATTTTGCTTCCACAGGAATGAGAACAGTTTGGGCCTGCTCTGATCCATTTCTGATGGGGAAACTGCCTGTGGAAGAGCAGCACTATGCTTCAGTGGCCATTTTCACAGGGTGTTGGTTTGATCTGCTCGTTTCTTCCACCCATTTAGATCGCACTTTCCAACTTAGTGCAGGTGCTTTATGCCCCAGAATATATTCTGAGCTATTTGTTCCTTACTATGAAAGATCAAAATGCTGGAAAAACGACTATGGGTGTCGAGGTTTTGGATGATGAGAATTCGCGCCTCTGCCACAGTCCTATTTAATGTCTGCCTGCCTGTATTTCCCCCACCAATTGTGACTTTCAGTCTGCTGCGAATAGCAAACTCCACAGGAATGATGACTCACTGAACACCTTTCCAGACAACGTATTACACAATCAATACACAGCAGTCAGTCAATTAAGCCCTACCGTTCATTGTATTTTATGTTATGGGGAGAATGTGCTTAGGGTTGCCAGCTCATGGCTGACCCCTGGCAAGACATGTGGGAGCACTTCTTGGAAAAACTGGAAACCATGTCAAGTCACTCTAGGAATGGCCAAAAACAGTGATCTCTAGACTCTAGAGCAATATGACATCACTTCCAGGTTCTCCCCAGAAGTGACATCACAACCCACAGGATGCTGTTGTTTCACTTTTATTTTGTCCTGCAGAACAAAGCAACAGTGGGAGGAGTGAGTTGTTGGCGGGAGGTCTCCAGCCATAGCGGGAGACCTAACAAACTACGGAGGGAAATCTCCTTGAAATCAGTTTTGTTTATGAGACGATATGACAGACACTCTTTGGGCTGCATTTGGCTGGCATACTGTGTTAGCGTTCTGTTATCCTTCTCTGGATTGTTTATTGCTGTATTATCTGTTGTGTACATTTTTATTGGCTTGTTTAAGCCTATGCTGACGGTTCATATTGGTGCATATACGATTGTATTGTTCATTAATATAGTCCTGTTACAAGATATACTGTATTGTCTACATTATTTAGTTTGGTAGCTGGATTTACATGGAACTTTCAGTTTAGCAGGAGACATAGCAAACCTGAATGCACAATACATTACCATCTCACTACATGCAATTCTTCATTTCATCAGAAAGGCATAAAGCATATGCAGCTTCAGTCCATGCAAAACCAAAACCCAACACATGTACCAAGCACAAATATATACAAGTTGCCACTTTCAGACAAAATGGTTATCACAACTATTAGGAGCATCATATGGAACCATAGTTCAGGAAAGATAAAATCAATTCTAGGAGCCTTCCCTGATTTCAGATTACTGATTAGCTCTTTCATTTCTCCTGATGCAATATGAGGCCAGCTTGAAAAATGAGAGATATTCAGATCTGATGCAACACAATTTACCTCTGAGTGAGCCGCAAATAGGGATCTATAATAGCAATCCCGATCATTTAAAGAAATAACCTTTTGGCCTGTTGGCCAGGAAAGCATTCTTTAATAAACTCACACATTTGGTAATGTAATAACTGAAAAGGCCTACAGATGGTTTATTGTGTTTTTATCCCTTGTTTAAAAAAGAAATCAGCTTACAGATACTGAGATATACAATACATATATAATGAAATGTGCTCAGGGAAATAATTATTAATGAATCCTGGGCCAACATAGACAGAAGATGCCTGAATTCTCTCCCCCTTTTTGGATATCAGGCAGGAGAAGGGACCTCTTCGCTGAACCTCTATCAGTGCATGATGGAATGTGGCTGGCTGCTTTCTCTTCTGCCCACAGAATTCAGTCTCACTTGTCACATCTATCCATGTTTGAGTAACAGATAAGGTTACTGTAATATTATCCAGTGGCATTTGTGTGAAAGTCTTCAGAAACTCAAGATCTTCCTTTAATAAGTTTGTTTCCTGCCACAGAACTCTGTTTTGAGGGCTTTCTGTGAACAAGACAACCTCCCCACAGTGACCCCTATGTTTGCTCACCACCCTATAGATCCTCTGACATGACATGCCTTGATAAAATATCCCATCTGAAATCAAAGCTGATATTCCTGAGCTACCAGGAATTGACTCTGTACACTATTACATGGCCAGGGGCAGTCGTAACCAATTGGTAACCTGAGCAGCTGTCCTGGGCTCCTCTGCAGGCCCCAGTCAGCCCATGGGCCCACTTTTTGAAAGGGGAAGAGAAGACTGCCATCTGGGGCATAGGCAACAGTCTTCTGGTGGAAGCAGTGGCTCCTATCCATGTCACTTCAATCAAAGCTATAACTTGCTTGATCTTAATGAGGAATGGCTGTGATTTTGAGGCCCCATCCTGGACTTTTTCACAGGGCTCACGAATCACTACAATTTCCCCTGCACACAGGAGTAGCCCACTTCTTAGAATACTCCCCAAAGCATACTGATGTATAGTATCTTGTTTATAGTCTCCCAACGATCCCTCACATCCACCATCAGGAATAACTGACTCAATTTGATCCAACATAACCTGAGGCCTCTTAAGAGCCTCTTGTGGCGCAGAGTGGTAAGGCAGCCGTCTGAAAGCTTTGCCCATAAGGCTGGGAGTTCAATCCCAGCAGCCGGCTCAAGGTTGACTCAGCCTTCCATCCTTCCGAGGTCGGTAAAATGAGTACCCAGCTTGCTGGGGGGTAAACGGTCATGACTGGGGAAGGCACTGGCAAACCACCCCGTATTGAGTCTGCCATGAAAACGCTAGAGGGCGTCACCCCAAGGGTCAGACATGACTCGGTGCTTGCACAGGGGATACCTTTACCTTTTACTTTAACCTGAGGCCACAGACCCCTCCTTACATTAGAGCCTATCCCAGTAATACAGTTTGACACCCCAACAATATTATGAAGTTGCTCAGCCTTTTTGGGACTAGCCTGAGCTCATCCACAGTTCTAGTAACTCTGTCACCCAACCTGAGTTGGTGTATTTTACTCTGTTTTCTGATCTAGCATGTCCATATTTGAACTTCTAGTTTCCCCATGACACTTCATGCCCCTGCCCCAAGCTTTGTAATTTGTTTTGGATCTGAATCTCTTTCCCCATTGTTGCAGTTGGCTAGTGTCCTGGAACTTTGTCCTGTATGTTTAATTGCTGAACCTCCATTTTTGGCTCCTCTGTCTTTACCCTTCCTTGAATCCCCAATATCCTTGCTGAATTCTGTTCCAGATTTCATCCTTCACCCAACAAATCTTCAGTTTGGGCCAGTCCTTTCTCCTGCCTCAGATCTCTGAGGAATCATCTTCAGAAAAAAGCAACATATTTTCCCCATTTCTCCCTCAACTTCCGCTTGGATTTCCAAGTCACCTTCAGGTTAGACATCAACTCAGGACAGCATTGCTTAAAACGTTATTGCAATGCAATGTGTTCATTTGTGGGTTTTTAAAAATGCTGTTGGGCTCTCTTGTATTTCACATTTTCCTGAAATTGTATATATTTTCAGGAAATAAAGAATTTCTCATTTGATATTCATAGAATCATAGAGTGGGAAGGTGCCTGCAGGGTCATCTAGTCCAACCTCCTGCACAAGGGAGGAACTCACAACTATTCACAGTGACCCCTATGTCATGCCCAAGTGATCCTTCCACCAAAAATCTCCAGAATCCAGCCTGGCCTAGAAAAATTCACTTACCAGCCCACAGTGGCGATCAGCTATTCTCTGGAAGGGCCACAACAGACAAACACTGGCTTCTCTCTTGCTGTCTCAATTTTTCCTTAACTGGAAAGTTTTATCAGATTGCAAGTCTGCTACACTAGACTGGACTGAAGAGTTCCAAACAATGGTGTCTATTACATGAACTTACTTGAACATGTATGCAGCTGCCTTATACTTCATCAGCTCATCATGATCAGTATTGTCCATTTGGACTGGCAGCAGAGCTCTAGGGTCTCAGAAAGTGGCCTTTCAGATAACATGTTGTGTTGCCCTTTTAACCGGAGATGCCAAGGATTGAACCTGGGACCTTTGGCATGCAAAGCAGAGGCTTTTCCATTGAGCCATAGTCCCTCCCATGATATTGTCTGACTGCACTTACATTCTGGGACACTTTGTACTTGATGAATTTAGCAAATAGATGAATATGGGCAAAAAGATGTTCAGTCTGCACCATCTTTGTAATCTTTCAAGGAGGAGGTAAATCTTTGTTTTGTTTTTTGCTGCAGATACTGTGGTATCATGACATGAATTTTTTAATTAAAGTAATCCTGCTGTTTTTATGGCTGATGTGATTTGTACTGTTCCTATGCATTTCACTATATCTATTGCAAGTCAATGTGAATTTCCATTTGGACAGACAGGCAATATATCCTTTAAAAAATAAACCAGTCTGTAGACTGTATCTTTCTTCAAGCGTATGTTTTTTGTTGTTTTTATTATTTGAGGCATATCACATATATAGGGATGACTGTCATTAAGTTACAACCAGAGTCTCTTAAACTGTTCCTCAGATTAAGTCCCATTCCAAGAAATTCCTATGAAGCAGTCCAACCAAGTTCAGGGTGTTTTGTTTTGTTTTGTTTCTACATTTCTCCCCAGTGTCCCTGTTCAGGGATCCTCAGGAAAGCATGGGCAAACATTGCCGAGGTCAATAAGTCCTGAGACGTGCTCCTACAATGCTTAGAATTTTTCTCCATGGAGTCTGTAGGTGCAAAGGGAATGGAAGGGAAAGGAGGAACCACCCAGACTACTCCGAGGTCTTTCCTCTGTCAAACATCTTTTGACTCAATCCTTTGGAGTAGATTGGCTTCTTAAATGGGATAGACCTTTTGGAATTCACTCATTCCTGTTCCCAGTATTAAGAAGCACACTGTAATGTACAATTGAATAGGATTCCGTCCCAAGCATACCAAAGCTATTACAATTTGGGGTAGTTTCCGTGATGTTATTATCTAAATGGCATAGTCAAGACAGTATATACTCTGTGGTTTTATTGGCTGCCAGAAAAAAAAAATAAAAAGTATGGTAAATGAAATTCTGAGGGAAGATACTGCATAAAATATGCAAATTAATCAAAATTGTATGATTTCTTGTATGAATAATTTATTTTACAATCTTTATACCTTTGCATCATTTAATCCACTTTCTAGTCATGCAATTGGGCAAGAAGCCATGGAGGGACTAATGTCCAACTCTGAAAATCTTATTTAGTCACCTTGCCTTTTTAAAGACATCGCTAGGTATTTTTCACACATGTACACAGTTTTGCTGCAAACATGCACAGCAGACAAAGTTACTACTTTCAAAGGTGGCAAATGGACCTGAGCCAATAATCTGGTCTCTTTGCTTAATGCCGAACAGCTACAAGCACCTGTTGAACAGGTTTGTGTTGGATTGTTTGCTGCTAATTCAAACCAATCACTAGCCATTATTGTACTTTGGGACTACTTAGATCAGGCATTCTTAACCAGGATTTCATGAAAACCTGATGTTTGCTGACAGCCCTGAATGGATGGAAAATGATTTATTTAAATATATATTTTTTTAATTTGTAAAGCATTCATGAGGTGATATGACCATATATGGCCATGACAACCTGCTTCCCCTCCCAAAATAGCCAATGATGGGCCTTGAGAAGGGGCAGGGCCCTGGGTGGGCATGTACACGGCTATGCTTCTCAACCATATTCTGCACTATCATGCCACTTCTGGGGCTTCTCAAAACCTGAAGAATGTTTCAGGGATTTCTCAATGGTGAAAAAGTTGAGAAAGGCTGACTTAGAGGAACGCTGTAAGGTGTTTATCACAATATCAATTTATGACGGATTTATATGCTTTAGTGACTGATTTGTCTATTTAAACAATTGCTTGCTGAACAGAGCAGTCATGCGGCAAGGAAGGGGTGGAGAAGTAGGATCTAATTCAGCCGCATGAAAAGATGCATGAACAAAAAGCCAATTGCACATAGTACATGGCTAGTAGGTTGAGGAACAGTTGAATTGAGAATGTAAAAACAGCTCCTTGTTCATATCCTGCAGGAGGCATCAGTGGAGCCAGCTTGGTGTAGTGGTTAGGAACACGGACTTCTAATCTGACCTTGGGCTTGCCACAGCACTGATAAAGCTATTCTGACTGAGCAGCAATATCAGGGCTCTCTCAGACCGTTTGTGCACTTGGAACTTCACTGCCCCAGTTCCCGTTCAGGAACACAAATCGGGGGTGGATGAGGTGCACCGGGTCAATTGCTCCCCATTTGGGTGCAGGAAGAGGTGGGGTAGCCTGCCACGATTAAAACTCCAGCCTGCAGCCCGGCATGAAACCTCCAGTGTGTAAACGGTCTCAGCCTCACCTACCTCACAGGGTATCTGTTGCGGAGAGAGGAAAGGGAAGGTGATTGTAACCCACTTTGACCAATTATGCATGGTATGGGTACACTGGGCCAGCGCTCGGACATCAGCAGGGCAAATCCCTACAAATGCACAATGTCACTGGCAGCCAGGCCCCCTCCCAGCCCTGGCTTATGGCCATCGATGCACATGTCAGGACGGGCTGGGCCTGGTCTTTCAAGGAATGGCCTGGCTCCTCCCCCATTTGTGGTGTCCCTGAATGGACACAAAACACCCTATTTGGCTTCATGGTGCTGCAACTGCTATGTATAATCGGTCTCTGAGACTCCTTCTGATAGAGAAAAGCAGCATTTAAGATCCAACTTTCCTCCTCCTCTGCCTCCTCCTGCTTTTTCTTCTATTTAGCATAGTTAGAATAGAAATGTCCTGATGTTTTTGTTTTTGTTTTTCAAATAATCTCCTCCAGAACCTGATTGGCTCTTTGGAGACTTTCTGCTCCTTTAATCATACTTCCTCCCTACTTGCCTACTGAACAGACAATTAGGAGTCTCTCTCTCCTTTCATTCTCTACGAAGTTGTTGCTCTTCATAATAATACTATTTTATTATTTTAAGCAACCTTGTGCTGCAGTTCTGTTTGCATATTTAAACTCTGACAACAGTTTCAACCATGTTGTGTTTGACATATTCCCATGTTGTGTTTGACTAAGCACCCATTGAACTAGAATGACTGGCTACAGGGACAGAATAGCCCCTGGTTTATTGTGATTCTGAAATCTCCAAAGGGCAAGACATTTTTGTATGCCCAGTACCACGTCTAAATTGTGTATGAATTTTAGCCAAGTCCTTCTCCTGGCACTCTTCTAACTATCAGGTTTTACTAGATTGAAGAAATATAATACTTCTCGTAATTAACCACTGAGAACTGTGGTTGTTCCTAGAAGAGATCAACTAAATATACTATGCTGATCCTGTGAATAGTGGATCAGTTTATTCCCCAGTGTGCACATAAGCAAGGTTTACCAGAGGCCTGTTGCTTGCCACTGCTCACCTGAGCAATGGGAGAAAATCCTGAGGGATGATGGGGGGGGGGGAGGCATTACTAATGTTCCCAGAGTAATGATGTCATTTCTTGCCTGTGAGCCATTTAGGTAACAATGTCATCACATCAGGTTATGCTCTGGCATTCACCCAAAGCTAGAACATAAGCCCCCATCCCCACCCCGTGCAATATTATCACAACCGGACCATGCCAAAAGCGACTTTATTGTACCAGAGAGACCGATTCCATTCCTCCCCCCACCCCCGAGTCCCTGGCTCCTCCATCTCCTACCAGTTGCCAGGCCACTAACCCTGACTGGTTACCATGCCTAGCAATCCAAACAGAAGCACTTACACAATCAGTACATTCCCCTAAATCTCACTCATGACTTATTTGATAGAAAATTATTTGATCATTCCAGAACTGGATCAGAACTGCTGAGGACCTCAGTATGTTACCTTGGTTTCTATATTAGCAGGGGGGGGGGGAGGTTTCATGCTGTCTTGTATTTTCTGCTTACCTGTTTTTTTGTTAATCCCAACAATCACTTTAAGGGGATTTTCATGTTCCTTGGCCCTGTTAGCTTTTATCTCATTTGCCCTTTCTGCTTGATAATCTTGCATCTGAGAGTTTTCTTTGGGGTGGCAATGGTAGTAGCCGCTTTGTAAAGAACATCGAGGTCAGAACAAGAATTTGTATCCATTATGCAGCTGTTAAAACAGCCATAAGTATGTGTTATTAGCCTATTGTAACTTCAATTACAGTTCAGCAGATAATAACAGTTTGAACGTCCTATTTACTATTCTTTAACCACTTTGTGAAGGTGAGCATGACAGAGAAGTTAAGATGTTAAAAGGTAACTATGACAAAAAGCTGCCTTTTCACGTAAAAAACGTACACTACAAGTAAACGTATATAGTGCAAATCAGCACAGTATCTGAACCTGTTGGTTTTACTGGCTGCTACACAATTATCCCCTTTCTCCACCACAGAATATTAATAGACTGCAGGAAGAATTATCAGACTTGGAAGTTCATTCTAACCTGCCTCTCTCTCTCTCTTTCTCTCTCTCTCTCTCTTTCTATTTGTGAGGTTCTTATCTTTATTTCTTGAGAAAGCATTAACACCCTCCCTGAAATGTATTAAAGCAAGAGGCTGTCTCATGTATGTCAACTAGCTGTATACATAAATGTGCATTCCATCAAGGACCAAAGCAAAATGACAAAGATCACAGATTTCCATCAATGCATACAAGGTAAGTTGTACCCATGTGCGATGAGTCAGATTGGAGTCGCACGGGAAAAAAGAAAATTTGTCCCTCCAGTCCCCATTTAATTTTGCAATTCATATCTGGGTTCTCTGCATTTTGTATCATCATTACCATGAGTAAAGGCAGGTATTTAAGGAAACTTCCACTTGTCCTTTTAAATAATAACAGTGCAAAGAGTCTAGTTCAGACTAGCAAAATTTAGGGGTGATGGAAGGGTTGAATCCCATCTCTTATCCCTGCATGCCCTCAGACATACGGGGAGTTTTAGATGTGCATAATTTACTCAACCCACCCATGCCAACCTAAGTGAATATCTATAAAGGTGTGTATGCAAACCTGAACAACTTAATCACTAATAAAGATAAGGTAAGCAAATTGTCCCTAGCAAAACCTGAACAGATTAATAAAATAGCATCAATCCTGAGTATGTGAAAGCAGTCGAATATCAGGATGGTTCTTCTTTTCATTGTTTCATAATTCTTATTGAATTTAGGATCCAGATGATTGTGTGCGGCAGCCAAAATAGATCTAGTCCCTGCCTTGAAATGTCACCATCAACCAATTTCATATTCACTCTGTTTGTAAATAGATCTTCTTCAGATATAATTGGCAAAGCTCCAGCTCTTAATCAGTTGGCTAATTATAAGCAGCAGGTGACACACTGGAAGTGCTCCTCAAGGATGGTTTGGAAAGATGACAGCAGTGGTGTTGTAGAAGTACTTCTGTAATGTAGCGGCAATGCCAACAACGTGATCTAAGGAAGAAGCAGGAACCAGAGGAAATTCACTGTGCGGAGCCTCGGTAATAAAATGCTGATGCCTTTTCTCTTTCTTTGCCTTAATGCTTCAGCTGATGTCAGCCATCAGCGGAGGGGGAAAAATGAAGCTGTTGCATTTTGAGTATAAAAATAATGCTGTTTCTGCTTAGGGAACGCAAGGTACATTTTTAAAAATTAATAAACCTCAAAATATTTATCAAGAACATCCTTCCTAATAAGATTTTTTTTTTTGCAGTTTAACAGGCAAAGCATAAATTCCACATGAGAAGGTTTCCCTTGCATGGAGATAAACTACCTTCAACTCTCAAGTGGCAATGGACAGAGACCCACCAGTTCAGGGGTTGCAATTACCTGATTTTTTTGATGATCAGTTTGTCAATCTGTTTGTAGGTATTTGTTGGCAGGTTGGCAAGTTATTTTACTTACTAAATATGCAATGCAGGACAACTGGCTTTCTGTGCATGTATATTCTCACATGGCCTGATTTTGCTCGACTGGTCCCCCGTTCTTGTTGTGCAATTCTCCGCTCAGCACACAACTGCTTAAAGAGACAGCTAGATCACTCATGAATCATATAAATCAGTCATCAATAAATGTCGTGCTTCAATTAAATCCATTTGGTGTTTGTCTCAGCAGTACTTAAGAGATGCTGATGGCAGCCAATCAGTGTGATTCAGCAGCATCTTTGTACATGGGCAGTTTGGGGGAAACCCAAAGCAAGCCAGTTTGGCAGCCTTTTGGGGCTGCTTGGAAGGAACGGAACTCATAGTGCGATCGGCTCACACCACCTTCAAACATGCCAGTTCACCAGATGAGCATCTTCACAGCAAAATTCACAGCAACCCTATTCTCAAGCCCGTTTCATTTGTTTGGTGTGAGCAGAATAAGGGGGGAGGGAGCAGGACGGTGCTAGCAAGCTCTGGCCACAAACTACCTGTGTCCATTGGAAGCTACATAAAAAGGCTACATAGACCTGGGCAGGGGACACCTTTCATAGACTGTGCATGTTCCCATATACACATGCAGGTCTGTAGAGGAACTTTGGACATATATTCATTCTAGTGACAAGGGATATCTGAAAAGTATATTGAAGGCCCGCAAACCCTGCTAGAAAAAAATCAGGAGGCAACCCAGATAAGGGACTTACAATAAACTAACTACTAGTGCAGGGATCATGGTTATTGAATGTTTTCAGATCATTGTCCGTTTTCACACCAGAGGGTTCATGCTGGGCTGCAGGCTGTGGTTTGAGCTGGGGCAGGTTGCCCTGCCTCTTCCTGCTACCATACATGGGAGCATTTAGCCTTGTTCACCCTGGATTTGTGCTCCTGCATAGGATCTGAGGCAGTCCGCAGTATAGAAATGGTCACTGTTTTCACAGCTCTTGTGCCTCATGGTAGCACAGTTTACCTAGCTGCTCTAACGGGATTGACTGAAGATGAAATAAATTTACCTGTGAACATTAACTCTTGTGTTTTGTACTTTGAATGTTAATATTGGTGATAATTATCCAGTCTTTGGAATCAATATCTGGCATTTCAGAATGTTTGATTTTGACAGTATTCACTAGTCAACATGCAACGGTAACCGTGTTTGACACTATATTTGATACCTGACTTTATAGCAGTTGATGGGACATATGATAGCTGACTGAACTGGACAGACAATGTAACATGACCTTTATAGCCTGCCATTCTGACCTCATATAAATCACCAATGCAGCTGGCAAATTAAATATAGATAGATCTAATGTTAAAAGTCATTTAAACCAACAAAAACACATCAGAGTCGCCTGAAGCTCAACCCCTCGAAGACGGAGGTCCTGTGGATGGGAGGCAGAGGGCAGGACCAGGCAGCACGCCTACCCACCCTGGCAGGAGCACAACTTGCCATCGCATCCCAGGAATCTGGGGGTGACCATAGATGCCTCCCTGACTATGGAGGCTCAGGTCAAGAGAGTAGCGGGTCAGGCGTTTTTCTATCTTTGCCAGGCCCGACTACTAGCGCCCTACATGTCCCCTGACCACTTGGCTACAGTGATCCATGTAACAGTCACCTCCAGAATAGATTTCTGTAACTTGCTCTATGCTGGCCTACCCTTGTCTCTGATCCAGAAACTCCAGCTAGTGCAAAACGCAGCTGCTCGGGTCTTCACTGGTACACCTTGGAGGGCCCATATCCAGCCTGTGCTGAGGCAGCTGCATTGGTTGCCAATTGCTGTCCGGATCAGGTTCAAGGTTCTGGTTTTGACCTTTAAGGCTATACGTGGGTTGGGACCCACATACCTGAGGGACTGCCTACCACCCTATATCCCCCGCAGGGTTCTACGCTCGGCGGGGGAGAATCTCCTGATCGTTCCTGGCCCTAGAGAAGCACGCCTGGCCTCGACAAGGACCAGGGCCTTTTTGGTCCTGGCCCCTACTTGGTGGAATGAGCTCCCGGGTGAGCTGCGGGCCGCCATGCTGGGTATTTTAATTGGGATAAGACTATTGTGACCCGCTACGAGCCTATGGGGAGTGGCAGGAAATAAATCTAATTCATCATCATCATCATCATCATCATCATCATTAAATCAATTAAAACCAGAACTAAAATAAACATAAAACAACGATTAAGTCATCTGGCAGGAAGGAGAGCTTACTGGGAAAGTGCCAAATGAAACAAGAAGACCGAAAAGTCTTCTCCCTCATGTAGACAACAGCAGCAGCAGGGGGACAGACCACTCTCCATGGGAAGAGAGTTCCAGCGTTTGGTGGCATGACTGAGAAGACCCTCTCCCAGATCACACAATGTCTAATCTCCAATGGTGGGGGCACTAGAAGCAGGCCTCAGTCGATGACTGCAGTGGTAGGGCAGGTGCAGAAAAGAGTAGATGGTCCCTGAATTATGCAAAAAATAGATTGGGAGCTAGTGTAGATGGGTGATATGGTCTCTAAGATGCATTCTGATCAACAATCTGGCTTCAGCATTCTGGACCAATTAAAGTTTCTGAACACTTGCATCCATGGTAATGTTTATGACTTACGATGTTTGGTCTGATATTTGGCAGTAAGTAGCAAGCGCAGTCAAATGTTCACTATGGTAATTTCATTTTCACATTTTTATAAATATTCAGGAAATAGCCCCTTCTAAGCCAAATGATCCAGAGACAAATTTAAATAATTAAAGGCCGGTTGATTTTCTAAATCAGCATTTGAATAGCATCTTGGGAACCTTTAGCAAATACATTTATCCTATACAGCTGGTCCTAGAATAGCCTCATAGAGATGTGATGCTAATAAAATTAAGCCAAAAAGCAAAGAACTGCAGAGAAATAATGTGATATATAAATGCAAAATTCTAGAAGTGCAATGTAAAAACCATGCTGAAACTTGCTCCAGACCTAATGGACTTATCAATTGAAAAGAAAATACCCCTGTATGTATAGGGTATGAAACAAAAGGCAATTGTGCATTTTTTGAGCCATCACTAGATGTCATATAGAGAGATCTAATAGTTTTTTTCTGCTATTGAGACAACTTGTTTCACAATATATAATCTTCCAGAATGAGGTTTTCACATTTAGTACTGACCACCCTAGGCTCTTTCTCTTATTCCTGCTTTTGAAATGTATGCAGTTTTTTTCTTCTTCTTGTGTGTTTGTGCGTGATGAAGCAGGATCACGTTTCAGGGCCTTTTAGACTTACCATCCTCCAAGTGGGGCCTGGACGAGACCATATGGGATAACTAGTGATCTCCAGACGACAGAGATCAGTTCCCCTGGAGAAAATGACTGCCTTAAAGGGTCAACTCTTTAGAATTTTCACCACTGGGGTCCCTCCCCTCTACAAATGTTCTACTCCCAACATCGCCAGGTACTTCCCAATCCACAATTGGCAACCCTATTTACATTACATTTCAAGAATTGTGCATTTATATGTGGTATTGCTTTCCTGCAATTATCTGCTTTTTGGCCTTGATCTCAGTTGCTGTTCTTCCCTTCCTGCTTGTTTAAATGCTGAAAGAGGTATATTTCTGAGTAAGTTAAACATAGGTAATGATTTCTTTTGCTTTTTCTTATCTTCCTTTCATTTAAGGTGCAATGGTAAATCATTTTGAAAACAGAAATATCTGGGGATACTCTGGAATTACAGCTCATCTCCAGGCAACGGAGATGATTCTCCCTGGAGAAAATGGTGGCTTTCGAGGGTGGACTCTGTAACATTGCCACTGGCCTGCCACTCAAATCATGCAGAGTTGGAGGAGTTATCCTACCTGGAACAGCACTGCTACCGCAGCTGGCCTCCTTCATGTGGCAGCAGCAGCTCCAGGGGGTGGCTGGGCTCCCCCCATTCTCCCAGAAGGGGATAGTGGCCTGGAATTCAGGGTTGCATCCCTAAGTGGCCTTGCTGCCCACGGCCTGCTCCCAGAGTCACTGTCTGTGGCCCACCTGGGATGGTGCTACCAACACCAGCAGCAGCCTCCCTTGGTGCTCCCTCCAGCGAAGACAGCGTTAGAGGACAAGATGCAGCCTTGCGCTGACAGCCCTACAAAGGCAAGTTGCCTGGGGAGAGTGGCACAGCTGCCTGGCCCTTTCTTGGAATGGGGTGCCTTCCAGTAACAGGAAAAAGGCAGCCTGGGTTTGCCAGCAGTTGCCAGGCAGAACCCTAGGACTGCCTTTTTCCTCTTGATGAAACATATCCCCACTGAAGGCCAATTGTCTCTGATTTGAAGGAGAGCATTATCATGGTCACAACTCGGGTTTTATTAGGGAGAAGATGCTGAATCAACTGCTAGCTTTTATTTTGTCTGCCAAGACCTCGTGCCTTTGTCTGCTTGGACAATACGTTGAGATTCCAGTTTCAGTCCAGTTCTACGTATCACATATTCTGTATCTTGGATTATGTGACATCTCTTGTTGGAGGACTCTGAGAGACTGGTCTCTCTGTTAGAATTAACAAATTCAGCAGCTGGAGCAAAGAATGCTGGGCCAGGTTCCAACACCTATTAGAAGCAATACAAACTCTTTCACAAGCCTCACTGTGCAATGCATCCCTAGTACTGTAAAAATATTCCGTTGGCTCTGCGGGTACATCCTAAAACATATAAGGTCTGTTCAATCACAGTTGCCTACCTAGTCCCCCAGGGAGTCCCCCAATACATGCCATTAATTTACCTATTTGTGCATGCATCCAGAGAGAAAGTGTTTATTCAGTCATAATTAACATCCAAGCCAGACTGATGTTGTACATTAAGACATGTGGATGAAACATCAACAGCTACGGTTTGTTAATCGATTGCCATAAGCATTTTAAATCCAGAGTTGAAAGATCATCAGTAGCTTCCAGTTTGATCCTGGAGTCAAATCAAAGTACTGATTGTAATCTGGGAATCTATATGCCCTCCTTCTCCTTCATGAACATGTTCATCAAGATTAATTATGAGGGGTCTATAGGGACCCAATGTGATATAGTAATTAAGAGTGTCAAACTAGTATCTGGGAGTCTCGGGTTGGAATTCATGTCATGGAAGCTCACTGGGTGGTCTTGGGTCAGTCACATGATTCCAACCTGGCCTACCTCAGAGGGTGGTTGTGAGGATAAAATGGAGGACAGGAGAATGATGCAAGGCATCTTGGGGTCCCATTATTGGAGAAAGGTGGTATATAAAGTTACTAACTAGCTAAATAATATGTCAGTGTACCTCCTCTTTAGGACATGAAACAGGTGAGGTAAGAAAAAGAGATAATTCTGATATGGCTGCCAATTTTTGGAATGTTTTCTCTATTTATTTAGAAAATGTAGCCACCTCTCCAGAGTTCTTCCCCAGACAGCTTTCAATTAAAACAATAAAATGTGTCCATTAAAACTCAGCCAATAAGAACCAAGCTTGTCATGTTTGTCTGGTGACAATACCTCCAAGTAACAGAAGCACAAAAAGAAGACAACAGTAATAAACAAACAAACAAATAAATAAATAAATAATAAATTGTATGTTCCTTTTTATTTTTATTTGCTATTTTTATTATGTTTAACTAAATATTTCACTGTTTTTACTATTATTTGTTTTATATATTCTGTTTTGTACACTGAATGGCAAAGGGCAGATGAATATATTTGCTAAAAATATTTTAATGATTTATTTGAAGTATGTCTAAGAATATAAAAATTAGGAGCAGATCAGGGTTTAAATTAAAGAATGGCCAATCCTATTTTTTAATGACATTATTATCAGAGAGACTTTTTAAAAAAGGTCTATACTATACTATACTATACTATACTATACTATACTATACTATACTATACTATACTATACTATACTATACTATACTATACTATACTATACTATACTATACTATACTATACTATACTATACTATACACTTGCTCTATATACTTGCATTTAGACCAGGTTATCATTAATGAGGCTAAGGATGACAATATATGGGCATTCTGTCCTCCATTTCATCCTCATTGCAGTTCTATGATGTAGGTGAAAGATGAGAGAAAGTGAATAACACAAGGACAGCTAAAAGGATATTTAAACCCAGATAAATTTGAATCAAAACACCCATTACTGCCCCACACTGGTTGGAAATTTTACAGCACAGTAGATCAGGAAATCATATTATAGGCAGTGTAGTGCTGGATTCCAAAAGAATTCCAGGCTCTGGGATTAGTAATCCAATCCATATTTGGTGTGGCACCCATGGTGGCACAGAGAGCAGGGAATCCGTAGCTACCAATTTAATCTGGTGAGTATGCTATGAGTAATTAAACTGTAGAATTCATGCCAGGGAAGGAAGTGATAGGCAGAAGCATAGATGGCTTTAAAAGGGGGCTATACAGATTCATGAGGTCCATTAATGGATACTAGTTAATGAGGTCCATTAATGGATACTGAGCCTACATTCACAGAGGCAGCAAATCTCTGAACACCAGTGTTGAGGCAGCAACATTGTAGGGACATGGCTTTGCTGTTCTGATACTTCGGCCCTTCAAAATAACTGCTCAGCCACTGTGTAAACAGTAACCTGGATTAGATGGACCACTGTCCTGATCCAGTAGGCTCTACTTATCTTCTATGTGGCACAGGGAACAAGTATCCAATATGATTTGAAACCTGAAAGCTCAAAAGATATTAAGGAGCATTGCACAGTAACAAAGTTTTAGTATTCTACTTTTCCAAGGGACTTGCTTGGGAGAAGTAACTGGTGGCCTGAAATAAGGGCGTAGTTAGGCCTTCTGTAAGGATGCCTTCTGTAGTAGGCCTTCAAAGATCAATATATACAAGGGTTGCCAATGAGTGCCTAGTGACCACACTGGCAACCTACAGCAGTGTTGTGGGTGAAGTTCTGTGGGAGGTTTTGCCATAGTGTTTCTGGCAATTCCTAGAGCTACTTTTGTCAGTTCCGTTTTTTCTTTTTTTTAAAACTGAAAGTGACATAGTTCCACATATGACTCTAAGGGTAAAAAAAGAAATATTCTACCATTACTTGAAGTGGGAAAAAAGGTAAAGGTAAAAGTATCCCCTATGCAAGCACTGGATCATGTCTGACCCTTGGGGTTACACCCTCTAGCAGTTTCATGGCAGACTCAATACGGGGTGGTTTTCCAGTGCCTTCCCCAGTCATTACTGGGTGTTCATTTTACCAGCCTCGGAAGGATGGAAGGCTGAGTCAACCTTGAGCTGGCTGCTGGGATTGAACTCCCAGCCTCATGGGCAGAGCTTCAGACTGCATGTCTGCTGCCTTACCACTCTGCACCATAAGAGGCTCATAAGGGACCCCTATATTTACTCATGTACTAACCATGGTGTTTTACCCATCTTTCTTTCTTCTCACAATGTATTATATATAAGACCCACCATAGGCTTATATATTTTTGCTTGGAACATATAACCTTAAAGATAAAAAGCAAAGTTGCTCTGAATTTTTTCTTTCTTTCTTTCTTTCTTTCTTTCTTTCTTTCTTTCTTTCTTTCTTTCTTTCTTTCTTTCTTTCTTTCTTTCTTTCTTTCTTTCTTTTTTACACTTCACTTTTAAACAAATAAACAGTCCTTGGCACAAGTTGCAGCAGAGCCTGGTGCATAATTCACAATGAATAATTGATTTGTTCAGTATAGCCACTTTTTCGGCTTGTATAATATCCATGAGCAGATGGAGATTGCATTGAATGTATTTGTTTTTTAAATTTGTTTGATGGATTTCCCCTAGCCCCTTCCAATTCTTTTACTCTGCTAGCTGATGGTGAAATTCAAAAGGTCTACTGAAATTGCACATTTCTTTAATATATGGTTTGTGTAGTTCTCTCTGTGTTTCATGATTGGATCATTGCTGAAAATACTGTGACTGAATGGTCACAAGTTTAAATTCAAATTCCAGTTTTGAGAATGCTCATGATGCATGCCACTGTCATTTTAGCTACTATAACAAGATACCTCAAATATCTGCAAGAAAAAAGTTCTCAAAGAAGGATAAGTGCATAGAAAGCAAACAAATTTAAATGTATACAAAAATGTTTTAGTATTATAATGAGAACTTTGGTGGTGTAGTGGTTAGAGTAGAATCAGGGAATGTCCATCTGGATATGAAATTCAAGGGGTTACCTTGAGCCAGTCCCTCACTCTCAGCCCAACCACGTCCCCAGTTTCTTGTTGGAATAAACCTTCTACCCTGAGTTAAAGAAATAGGATCCCTGATAGGTAGTTTCATTCTGTTAACTAGTTGAGGAAGCATTATGTTCCTGACATTTCTTTAATTAGCTACAGTGGTATTTCAGTCCAAATCATTCATGCTGGTATAAAGTTGTTGCAGCTGGCAACCGGCAAGAGCTTGGTCCATGGGGGACGCCATTAGCACAACAGTGTAATGGGGGGGGGGAATCTTTCAGAAATGATGTCACTCCACTCAAAGAATCACCAGAGTTCCTATTGTGGAATGATGGTCACTTCTGAGGTTTTCCCAGAAGTGAGGCGATGCTGTCATTCTTCCAGAAATTTTAATTTTTCTCTCTCTCCTGTTTCACACCATTAAAGCCCTCAGTGTGGCAAGAGACACCTATCATATTCTGAAAACAAATATGATATGTCGGTACAAAAAAAAAAACTATTCAGCATTTACAGGATTTTTTGTTTGTTTCTAAAGTTCAGCTAGGCTTCACATATCCCTACCTTCAGCTCAGTGACCCTGGCAAGGAGATGTTTATCTTCATGACATCTGTTTAGGCATCTGAAAACAGCTATCAGGTCTCCCTTGCCCTTTAGCCAACTTCTCTCAGAGCTGAACACATCCAATTACACTTCAACCTTTCCTCATCATGTCGATAGATAGTGGGCTCCATTTGTATATCTCTGAAACTCTTCTATGGCTGTCCTTCCTAAAATGCAGTAACCTGAACTGGGTGCAGTACTCCCGCTGTGGCCCAGTTAGAGCCAAGCAAACCTGTACAGCCACCTCCTGTTATCTTGTGTACAACAATCGCCGTGTTACTTCAAACCCCATATGTCATTTTCCCTTCAAGAAATGCTGAAAGGAGGAGGGATGGGGGAATTTAGCATAGACACTAAATGCAGCTATGAAACATGAACAGTAACCAAACAGTACGGCAATAAAAAGTTAATCAGATTTTTTAAATCCTTTAGGTTTTAATGAACAGCCTCAATTACCCCAATCAAAGTTAATGAGAATTTTCTTTTGACTTCACTGGATGCAAGGCCCTAATGTAGCCCACAAAACGAACCAATCTGTGACGTTTAGGAGCTATGAAAACTTTTTTTTTTTTTTTTTTTATAATGATTTTTTTTATTTTCATAAAGATAGAAATATAATCATCATTTAAGAATATACGACCCCACATTGACTCCACAGTGATATAAACTTTTGCCCAAAACTCTAAGAGCCATGAGTCTAAGAGCCATCCACATTTCCACTACATTAAAAAAAAAGGCCTGTTTAGATATACAAAAGAAAAGTTATTATTAATCAACTTACTTGTGAGATCGTAGACCTCACATTAACTGCTTGATACAATCTAAGAGCTATCCTAGCAGATATTTCTAGGTTTGAGTTAGATGCTTAACATTAAACATTTCTTATAGCACAGTATGAGTTTTGGCCCTGTATCAATACCCTGATGAAGGGAGAGGAAAGTAGGGCTTTGCCTTAAAGATGTACAAAGAAAAAAAAATTACAAAAGGATTTCATAATTTCTCCTTATCCTTAATACAGATACATCTACAAACCATTTATACTTGACCCATTCTAAGAGCCATCCTGACAGGTATAAGTTGAGAGCTTTGCATTTTCTACAGATCAATATGAGCTTTGGCCCTATAACAATACACCAATAAAAAAAAATAATAATAAGGGGGGAAAGCCCCATTTTATATTTCCAACGCTAACGATTATATTACCTATATGCCTACTAAGAAAAAGAAACAAGAGAAAAAAAAGGCACTGCTTCCCCTTTTTCATAAAAATAGCAATGTAGGATACAGTATATGTTGTTAATACAGAGAATAATAAGATTTCCAGGTTTAGATTAAATGCTTAACATTAAACATAGAACAATATAAGCTTTCAGTCTTCTATAGCTTCTCCTTATCCTTGGTTCTGATACATCTACAAAACAATTTATGCTTGACCCATTCTAAGAACCATCCTGACAGATATATTTTCAGATTTAAGTTGAAAGCTTAACATTAAACATTTTCTACAAGTCAGTGTAGGCTTTAGTCCTAGGACAATACCCTAATAGAAGAAAGAAAAAATAAGGGGGGGAACCCCATTTTACATTTTCAGCACTAATGATTATATTACCTATATGCCTACAAAAGAAAAGAGACAAAAAAAAAAACAAGAGAGAAAGAGACACTGCTTCCCCTTTTTCATAAAAATGGAAATATAGAATACAGTATAACATTAAACATAAAACAATATGAGCTTTCGGTCTTCTTAAGGGGGTCTCATCTCGAGGCTTGCTACATCTTGTCGTTCCCGTAAAATTATATTCTGTCCCATTGGCCTTTGGCGTAGAAAGTGCAGTTGTACTCTTTCCCGCAGAATATGCATCGATAAATCTTGAGGCCGTTGCACCTCCTGGACTCCAGTATCAATACAATTTTCCCCCCAGAGAGATCCTTTAAATCGGTTACTTTCACTGCAGATCCATATTTCTTTTGATTGATTTTTGTACACTGTTGCTTTGAGATGGCTGTATGTCTTTTTAAAAAGGGTGTCCTTATCTGGGCTGCAGAACTCCGGCATCCCATTTTCCGTCTCCAGAATTTCAGATTTCTCTTCTACTGTTGGTTTTCCACCTTGTTTAGAGCTGTCATCAGCCACTGTTATTGATCCATTATTCCTGTTAAAGACGTCTTCCTTGGCATCTTGGATCTCCTTGAAGATATGAATTTCAGATTTCTCTTCTGCTGTTGGTTTTCCACCTTGTTTAAAGCTGTCATCAGTCACTGTTATTGATCCATCATTCCTATTGAAGACTTCTTCCTTGCCATCTTGGATCTCCTTGGAGATATTTTTGATCAATCCATCTAAAAATACTTTGTAATCTTGGGTTTGTATCTCTATTAGATGAGCCAATCTTTTTAACATAGACATGATTTTGACTTTAAAAAAAACCGGCCCCAAACAATTTTACAAGTGGCCAGTAGAGGTCCTCTGTTTTATCCTCTAATGTTCCGGCACAGGCATGTGACGTATTGAAGGCAGAGATTCTCGTGCTGGCACAGAGTTCTCGTGAGATTTTCCCATTCACAGCTTATCTTATCTTCGAAAACCAAAACAATTACAATAAGAGCTTTTGCCAATTAATTCGAGTTGATTTGAGTCCTTCTTCTGCTTAGTTAGGAGAATTAGCCTGCCTCTTAACGAGGTGGCTTCAGGCAGAGCAGAGTAAGAGGAGGGGGGAAACAAAGGGCTTTGATGCAGGAAGAGAGACGGAGAAAAAAAAAAGCGAGAGATACTTGCAGTAAATGATGTTTTGGAACTCAGCCGATGTCCTCCCCTCAGTTCAGAGCGTTCATTTGTGGTAAATCATCATGTAGGGTTGAAGCAGATACTTTAAGATTAAAGAAAGAAAAGAAAGTCCGAGGTAGAAAATGGCAGTCGTCCTCTGGACCTGGAACGCTGACAGCCTATAATCCAGGGAGATATACTCCCTAAAGGATTGGAGACGGCCCCAAGAACTTCCTGGGTAGAAAGGTGAGGTGGGGTTTGCGTACCCCTCCTCTTTTCTGCCAATTGCTTGCACAATTGACCCCTGTCAGGCTTCAGAGATAGCAGAGCAGATGCCCTGCCACCCTCTCAGGACGACATCTTTAGCCACACCCCCCAGGAGCTATGAAAACTTGATAAACATTGAATGCTTTGAAATCTGTGAGAAAGGAGGGACAGTAATCTGCATTGATTGTGGATGCAGATTTGAAAATGAACGTCTCTGATGATCTGTTGCTGCCTCGGATATTTCTCTACCACTAGCCTACAATCATTAACCAGTGAAATAGTGTCCCTTTTGTGTTTGGGGGAGACCAATCTCATGAATATGTCCCTCATGAATAGTTTGCTCTGCCTATGCCATCAGCATATCTTCCCTCATCACAGTGGAGCTCTGTTGGAAAGGTGTCACATTCTCACCAACTTAATCATGTTGGTATCATGGAGGTTTGACTAAATACAAAAAATGACTTTTAAAAAAAGTTGTGGCAGGTCTATTTGAATATCTGTCTCAGTATCACTGGACATCACTTCTTTCCTCTGTCCTCCCATGTTGTATTAGACATTGAAGCACATTTGATTGCTGAAAAATGGTGAAAGACAAGAACCATAATTACATAATTAGGTGGATTTTCTGTTGGCTCAGTGGGAGAAAGCAGGTTCTCCTAGCTTGGTGTAGTGGTTAGGAGCCCTGACTTCTAATCTGGCGAGCTGGGTTTGATTCCCTGCTCCCTCATATGCAGCCAGCTGGGTGACCTTGGGCTTGCTACAGCACTGATAAAGCTGTTCTAGCTGAGCAGTAATATCAGGGCTCTCTCAGCCTCACCCACCTCACAGGGTGTCTGTTGTGGGGAGAGGAAAGGGAAGGCATTCATCAGCTGCTTTGAGACTCCTTCAGGCAGAGAAAAGTGGCATATAAGAACCAACACTCCTCCTCCTCTTCCTCCTCCTCCTGCTCCTCCATCACTTGCAGAAGATCCCAAATGTAATGTCTTGCATCTTCAGTTGAGGAAGCTCAAGTAGCAGGTCTTGGGAAAGATCTGATTCCTGAAGAGTCACTGGCAACTTTGTATATTTAATGCTCCCCTTGCCCGCACACCACATTTTTCTAAAATACATCAGATCCCCATCACCACTTGCACACCTGTTTGGGGAAAAGCATAAAAAACTTTCATATCAATTCATGTTTCACTCTGCCAAATAATAATAATAATAATAATTTCTTTGCCTTCCTCTCTCCACAACAGACACCCTGAGAAAAGCTCTGTGGCTAGCCCTAAATCACCCAGCCGGCTGCATGTGGAGTAGTGGGGAATCAAACCTGGCTCTCCAGATTAGAAGCCACCATTTTTAACTGCTACACTCAGAATAGGAAAATTTGTTTCCCTTTGAGCCCACTGAAATCACTTTGGTAATAATCTCTCAGTGTTTTCATTGGGACATACATTTCACCTTCTGGGTGTAACTCCCCAGTCGTTCAACCAGGAAACCAGAAAACGCCATTCATTCAGATATTTAATAACCTCAAGGTTTTAAAACAACATAGGAACCAAACCTGAATTCGGTAGTAGCCAGCACTTGGCAATATCAGCCGGAATACAGTAGCTGTAAGAAGCGGAGAGTGTTTGACATGTAGCAGACAGTCAGCCTTTGACAGGTTTTGACAGCTTGCATGTTCTAGCAATCAGCACTGAATATCTGACAAGTTTTGGTAGATGTTATGTAATAATAGTGAGACTGTGACAATCTCAGCCATGAAGCTACCAATACTGTACAGCACTGAAAGTACATTATTTCAAAGCTTACTTGGAACAGTGAATGTTATAGTAACTTAGTTCATCTAGCCAGTTTCATTAATTTAAACACTTAAGCACAAGGTGTTGAAAATTTAATCTCACCTTAAAAATAATGCCACTTTTTGCAATCAAATGTATAGCCTGAGCTTGCCTGGGTTCTACCAGAGAGCAGAGCTCTTGCCTCAGTATTTCAATAACAACTGAGGACCTCAGAACTGGAATTAGGGATGGCATAAACCAGGAAAATATGATTTGTTTCAATTTGAGGTTTGTGGTATGCTTGGATGAACCACGAACCATCATGAACATTTAGGGGCTAAACTAACCAGTTTGGCTCATGACTCGGTAGATTGGCCTCCTGGCATGCTAGAGACACCAAACTCTCTCCTCTACCTGCCTTCCAAATTTAGTGATTGGATTTACATGATCCAAGTTACAGCTCCCTTATAAAAGGTGCCCCTAGAAAAGTGCTTTCTGGGGAAATGACCACCTGTCATTGACAGGTGATCACATTGATAGGCACAGGCTCAGAATGTTCAAAAGTGGACAGAATAGGTCCTGAGCAAGCTAGAGACATCAGAGTCATAGGGGAACTCTCTCAGGTGCTCCTCTATATGGCCTTCAACTTATATTGCTTTCAAGTTCAGTAAGCATTTAGATTGAGTTAAGACAGTGTGTCTGGAAATTTATCCATTTACAAACCACCATGAACCACCATGAACAGCTGGAAAATTCATGAATAGTTTGTGGTGGTTTACCTGCCGTGAACTTCAGTTAGCAAACTATATACTCCTATAGGAATAATCTTGTCCTTTATTATATCCCATTTGCTGTGATTCTGTGTACATATACCAATGAAACTACTGGCACATGGAGATATATACAGAGATGAAAGACTGAAACCACTAAATGTTCTGGACATTTAGTGCTGATGCAATAAGTTCCAGTTGTGCAAGATTCAATCCTAAATTATCCAATGATCTTTTAAACACAATTCTGTTTGATAATTTATCATGCAATTAACTCAGAACATGCATTATATATTTGGACTATGCCAAAGCCACCATTAAGTTATTTTCCATCATTATAACGCAGTCGTCTTGTTCATAGTATCATAGAGTTGAAATGTACCCCCAGGGTCATCTAGTCCAACCCCTTGCACAAAAAGGAAATTCACAACTACCTGCCCACCTTGTGCCCCAATTCCATGCCCAGGTGATACCCCTCCCAGAAAAACAAAAAAACAAAAAACAGAATCTCTGGCCAGTCTGGCTTGGAAGAAATCTGTCTCCTGTCCCCAAAGTGGTGATCGGCATTTCCGTAGACCTACAAAAAACAGCCACAAAAAGCCAAACATCAACACAATCAATTCTGCACACCCACTCACAATCTGCCTAAGTTCACAGAATCAGCATTTCTGTCAGAAAGCTATCTCGCCTGCTTAAAACCTTCCAAAGATGGAGAACCCACCCACCTCCTGTGGAAGTCTGTTTCACTGAGGAACAGCTCTTTCAGGAACTTATGCAGGATGTTTAGATGGAATTTCTTTTGAATTAATTTCATCCCATTGGTTCTGGTCCAGCCCTCTGAAGCAACAGAAAACAACTCTGCTCCATCCTCTATATCGGGGGTCATCAATCACCGGTCTACGGACCGCTACCGGGACACAAAGGCCTCGGTACTGGGCCGGCGGCGGCCGTGCCTGTGTCTTCTTCCCCCCACAGTGAGAAGCTCGCCAGGCCGTGAGTGAAGCAGCTGCCAAAGTGGCCGCCAAAGCAACCACTTCGCTCATGGCCCGGCTAGCTTCTTGCTGCGAGAGGGGGGGAAGAGGCAGGCAGGGCTGCCAGCAAGCCGGCAGACGCAAACGCGCATGCACGGACCTACTGTGCATGTGTGTTTGCGCCCCCGGCGGGCACAAATGCACATATGCGCGGCACTCCGGCCACCGGCTCTCCCCCACACCCAGAGGTGGTCCTCAACCGCAAGAAGGTTGGGAACCGCTGCTCTATATGACATCCTTCTCTCCAGGCTAAACAGATCAAGCTCCCTCAACTTTTCCTCATACAACTTGGTCTCCATAACCTTCACCATCTTTGTCTCCGTGCTCTGGACATGCTCCAGTTTGTCTATATCCTTCTTTCATTGTGGTGCCCAAGACTGAACACAGTACTGCAAGTGAGGCTGAACCAGAACAGAGTAAAATGGTACCATCATCTCACATGATCTAAACAATGTATTTCTTTTGATACAACCCAAAATCCCATTTGTTTTTTTTGCCATCGAATCTTATGTGCGAGTATATACTGTAGCCCAAATGGCATTTTCCCCATCTTTGCCAAGCTAGGCTACTAGCACCCTCCCTGTCCTTGGAACACTTGGCCACAGTGATCCATGCTGCAGTCACATCCAGATTAGATGTCTGTAACTCGCTCTATACGGGCCTTCCCTTGTCTCTGACCCAGAAATGGCAATTGGTTCAAAATGCAGCTGTGAGGTTCCTCACTACATCATCTTGGAGGTTCCATGTCCAGCCTATGTTGAGACAGCTGCAGTGGCTACCAGTTGGCTTCTGGATCAGGGTCAAGATTCTGGTTTTAACCTTTAAGGCTATACGCAGCCTGGGTCCTACCTATTTGAGGGACTGATTATCTCCTTATGTCCCCCGCAGGGCTCTTGCACAGTAGTCATTTATTGTACAGAAGAAGGCTGTTGCACCTTGTGGTTACTTTTTTGTTTTCAAAAAACAAAAATGTCTCAATTGCCAATAGAGACAGGGATGCCCATTAGTCGTGACTAAGTCACTGACATTCCTGTTCATAGTGCTAAAGAAGAAGAAGGGCAGGGTTTTTAGATCCTGCTTTTCACTCCTCAAAAGAGTTCTCAAGCGGCTTACAAACACCTTTCTCTTCTTCTCCAGCCAACATCCTGTGAGGTAGGTGGGCCAGAGAGAGCTCTGAGCTGAGCCCAAGGTCCTCCACCTGGCTGCAAGTGGTAGAGCAGGGAATCAAACCCAGTTCCCCATATTAGAGTCCACCACTCTTAACCACTATGTCACTTGCAATTTGTCTTCTTTTTGTGTCAAAAACCTCTTTAAAACATCCTGTATTGGCTTGAGTGAATCAATTGTTTGTTTGTTTGTTTTGCAAATGCAAATAATTATAATAAATTATTGCAGAAATCAAAATCACACAAAGACCCGAGTGGTAAATTTTGGTTCCAAATCTCCAGTTATGCCCCTCCATCTTCGATAAAGTGCTTTTTACAAATTGGATGTGGAAGTAGATGGTGGTGTGGCTGGTGGGAAAAGCACTGCAATTGTACCAGGACCCTGCAAATTAACACATCTGAATAGCTTATCGACTTGGCTTAATCCTGGAGGTTAGCAAGGAGGAGAGCCAAACCCTCTGATATTCAAGCCCGCCTAACAAAATCCAGTGCGCTCCAGTGAGAGAGTGCCATGAGCAAACATGCATACATTTTCCTGACTTCTGTCTTTTTGCAAATAGAGATTCGGCATTTTCTTTGTACAGAATTTGAATGTTTAGCACAATGAAATCAAACCTAATTGTATATAGCCCAGCAAATAAAAGATCAATAATAATAAAAAATTCCAACCGTCTTCAGTGATTAATAGCAAACTCTCCCTGCTCCAACAGGCTTTTATTACTTGGTACAAAATGAATCACATCAAGCCCAACTACAGCTACTGTCAATAAATCTATCCTTTCTCATAACTTTAATGTTTGCCAAAACTGATTTCTTTAAAAAAGAATAATAATAATACCATCCACTATTGTAGGTTGAATTTGATTGCCTCAAGAGACAGTGTGGCAAAGTAAGCAAGGTAGTAGCCTTAATGGCCTAGATTGAATATTGAATGGGGTTCCCCAGTACCATTCCTCTATCATTATGGAATGTCTCTCTGTGATGTATCCATTACTCTCTCATCCCACTTTAATGGGAAACATTTCTTTCCTTTTTAAAATAATTTTTAACAGTGAGAAAATTTTACAAGTATCCCTAATTCATATGCCCCCCCTCCCTCAGCAATGAAATGTACTGGATGGGACTGAGAAACCAAAATTAGTTAATCCTCTATATGCTGTTTTGATAGTTTGGGTGATGGCTGGAGATAAACAGATTAAGTCAAAACCCTTTATATTTGCCACTTGCAATATTGAATGATATTTTTAAAGGCTTGCTTCATAGTTGGGGATGATTCTATACCCACCTTCCCTGAGCACATGTCAACAGAAAGAAAAATTGACTCATCACAATCTAAAGGTTGTGAGAGTCACTGTTTGACTGTGTTGAATTCTGCAAACTGTCTGCTAACTTGCGCAATCTGTATCCAGTTGACGTTTAGTGCCAAACTGAGCCATTTTCTGCATATTCGAGTGACTCCTGATTTTGGGGGGAATTCATCCACAAGCACTGGAATCATTTTGGGTTCTTGCACATGTCTGCCCTCCCTGTGTATTTTAGCAGATGTTGAGTCAGTTTGTTTTATTTGTGTCAAAATGATATTTTAAGCTAGTACCATGAATTTCCAGCTTTCTCTTAATTAAGTAAGACTGTATTCCTTTCTCTTGTAAAGATACATATTTTTCCCTTTATACCTACCCAAGGAAATGGGATAGAGACCTACTTTAAAAAAATTAAGAAAGCTGGGAATTCAGAGAACAGGCTTAAATTGTCCTATCACATGACAGCCATCTGTACCATAAATAAAGCCAAACAGGGATGGTAGGAGAAGCTGGGAATAATTGCATACCTGATGGGTCATCCATCCAGTGAACAGCCAATCAGGTAGGCTGTCTTCCCCTTGGCCTGCCTGGGGCAGGGGGGGAGGAGGTGAGTTCATGCCAGCGCTCCCCCCACACCCTGAGAAGGCCCACCATGGTCACTCCAGGCCTCAGCGGGCTTGCCTGAAGCAGGGGGATAGAAGGCTAGCATCCATTGTATTTTAAATTGCAATGGGCTATTTTGCAAGTATATATATATTTTAGGACCTTTATACAATAAAATCAGTCATCATCTGGGGGACAGAGAGTGGTTTAACAATGATGACAATCCAGTCACTGAAAAATAGGATGGAGGTGGACAAAGAAAACTAACAGAAACATTATGCCCTAAGGAAAAATCAGACTCAAAACTGGCTTTCAGAAAAAACATTGGGGTAAAAGTGGTCTCAAAAGAGCTGGGGAAAACATGGTGGGAGGCGGAAAGAGTAGAAAGGCAGCATGTAGGCCAGAAATCACAACATTCAGAACTGAATGAGTTTGTGAAGGATGGCAATGCAGAAATCTCTTAGGGTTGAGCATTCCTATATGCTGAAATAGAGAATACCCTGATAGTCCTTAGCTCACATCCTGCCATGGCAACCAAAGTACAAAAACAGTTGTATGCAGCAACATCTCAGTTGAAGTATGGTTTCAAACCATTCCTGCAGATGACTGCTCCATTCTTCCCTATGACTTAAACACATAGGTAAAAAACACTTGGGATTATGCTAACCCAATTTCTGTTTTCTTTCCCTTGGCTGGATTTCCTTTGTCCTTTTTTCTTCTTTGATGCAATTTGAAAAATCCAATATTTCAATGCGGCCGAGCTAACTTTTTCCAGATCCCACCTCCAATGCTGTTTCTGTTTGTCAAGAGCACTCCTCTCTGTTTCTCAGTGCTTGAAATGTCGACATGAACCGTGAGAGATCTGCATTCGGGCCTACCTCGGGGACAGGCGAGACATGGCAAACACCTGCTACAGGACCATCCTTCCAAAGGATCCCCAATGCACAGGAGCACTTGGCTCAATGAAGTGAGTTTGGTAGGCTGAGCTTGGGCACATCTCTGCGGCACACTTTTAGAATACAAGCCACTTGGCAGGGGCATCAGGCATTCCTGCCAGGCTTCAGGAGCACTGGCAGACCTGGATTTGGGGGTGCTCAGGACTGGAATGGCAAATACTGCAAATCAGAAGTACTGGCAAAACTCATGGCAAGGGGACTAGCAAAACAGATGGCGCAGTTATCAGCCCCCATTAGATCACAGAGATAATGGCTTTCAGCCCCCTTGTTTTTCTTGTTTCTCATCATGTTCATTTCTCTCCTCCAAGCTGGCACCAGTCACCCAGACTGGCACTTTCAGTCAGCCACATTCCCACGGCATCTTTACACACTGGCTGCTGTGCAAAAGTCTTGAGTACAGTCTGCAGCCCTTCCCCCTGCTTGTCATGTGCTTCTTCCCTATGTGCACTCTGGTTTGTGCATGCAGTCATGCATGCACACACACAACATATGCCAGGCTGCTCCACAAAAGTGCAGGCGCACAGCACAGAAGCCCTTTAAAACACACATACACACACACACACACACACAGGCAGGGTGATTGTCTGGGGAGCCACACTGCTTGCTCTCTCATTCCCCCCTCCCTCTACCTTTTATTTCCCCTCACCCCAAGTGGATTGCGTAGTAGTCCTGGAACAAACCCGACAAGGTCACACTGTTTGATTCTCATGTCAGCTTCAATTACGCTGCAGCTTTTATAACCAAATCAAAATACAAAAGGCTAAAAAAGAGAGACAGTGAAGAGACGACTCAGGATCCAGCTGCAGGCTGGGAAATGACATTTCAATTTGTCAATTGATCCATTTCCCCCTTTTGAATTTTTTTTCCTTTTTCTGTCCTCTAAGTTTTTAATTAGCTTGTTTACAACATAGATAACCAAGAAAGGAAATGGGCCATTCACCGGTAGGGGAATGCAAATCTGGCTTCTCCCTAGTTACTAATGGGCCTTAAAGAGTCCTGTTCTCTCTACCTGTGTGAACAGCAAAAATAACTATGATGAGGCACATTTGAAAATATGTAGATCCAGGCTCAACAGAACTCAGAAATGACTAATTTTCCTTGGCTCAAACCTATTGATGTGTGCTAAACAATGAGGATACCTGTTCATGCTCAAAGTATTCATAAGCCTTATGGCAATTGTGGGGAGGGTGGAAAAATATTTCCCCACATATTAACCTCAATGGCATTTGATCCCCACAATGGCAATTGTCATCCAGACCTTTCTCTGTCACAAATGCTGATATATCCACATAAAGATTTGCACACATCATCCTCTGATGCTACCTTCACCAGGCTGCATGTGTCTGTCGCACAGGCTCTCTGGTCCAATAAGAACGGAGCTGATCCTTGCTGTAGAACCTTCTTCTGGAATGACTTGCTGTTAATACAGGCCTCAGAGGGCCTGTAACCAGTGAATGGGATGCTACGCAACCACACTCGGATGCCATAAAACAGAACAGATGCTTACCTTTACAGGACATAGATGGATTTGGAGAAACACAACCATTTTTCAAGCAGAAATGAATTGATTCCAATGTCCTTTAAAAATAATGCTTAGAGCTAGTTTTAATCAGTAGAGAATATAATATCATGGGAGGGGGCTTGATAGAAGCTTATAATATGAATGGAGGGGCAAGCTTTTTCTCTGTCTCCCATATTACTGGATTGTGTGCAGCACCTGCAGAAGTTGAGGGACAATAGGATCAGGATGACAAAGCAAAATATTTAGAATCAGAATTGGAAGGGACTTGCTGGGTCATCTAGTCTAACCCCTGCAGTATGCAGGACACTCACATCCCTATTGCTCATCTCCTATAACCTGCCACCCCTTTGAGCCTTCACAGAATCAGCTTCTCCGTCAGATCCAGCCTCTGTTTAAAAATTTCCAAAGATTGAGATGGACTTACCCATTTACTTCATGGGTGTTTAAATTGTGGCATTCACTGCTAGTGGGTGTACTGATGGTAACAAGCAAAGAAGGTTTTTTTTTAAGTTGTTGTTTTTTAACCAAATGCCACTACTGTGACAACATCTAGGAAGGGCATTGGATTGTATGCCCTGTCTGCTTGGCCCTTCATGGAAACTTGTTGGCCGCTGTGTGATGCTGGACTAGATAGTCCCCAGGTTTGATCCAGCAGGGGTCTTGTACTGTAGAGTTTAAGCACTATTCCTGTTAAATGCAGCCCTGCATTATGAATCAATAATACCCGTTTTATAATCTCAGGCATACAACCACCATTGTAGGTTTCCCACAGTCTTGATGGGATGTTATATGAGACCGTCAATGCCACGTGGTGTGTTATGTACCACTCAGTGACCCATTCAGTCACACCATTTAGCTTAATGTACCTCACAGGGACTTTGGGATGACTTAAAATCCTGATTTGTAAACTCATGCACTTTTGTGGGAGGAGAGTTTTCTTCTTATTGAAATGTCACCATTTTAAGAAAACAACGCAATATAGCTCAATCCTGTCAGATCTCAGAAGCTAAGCAGGGTGAGTACTTGGGATGGTTTATGGGAGGGCTTCTGTCCCAGCTGGTGGACCTCCTAATGGCACAAATGTTTTATGACACAGATTGTTGGACTGGATGGGCAATTGGCCTGATCCAACAGGGCTTCACTTATGTTCTTATGTTCATCTGTTCTTTCTTGGATAGGAAACCACCAAGAAAGACTCTGCAAAGGAAGGCAATGGCAAGCCTCATCTGCTTCTCACTTGCCCTGAAAGATCTTTGCTAGAATTGCTGTTAGTTGCAACTTGTCAGCACTTACAGGTGTATGTAAGAAGTGAGTTGCCTATGTCCCTCAAAATAAAATAAACAAACAAACAGAGTGGCCAAGATTCCTCAGAACACAACCTGTCTGGATGTGTGACAGTGTACATTAAGTGTAAAAGGATAATCACTGCTAAAAAATGGAAATAAAATCAATTACCCTGGACTTTCTGGAATCTCTGTTTCAATGACAATTTAAACAGAATCTCATCAGCAACAAGCCTCCCACAGAAAATTATGGATCAGATTCAAGGTTTTGGTACCTGATGACCGGCAGTAAAGGCTGGGTCGGCACTTGCATGGCAGTGAGGCTATTCCCCGCTTATGCACGATGTTGGCACCGGCTGGGCCCTTCCCAACTCTGGCCCACTTTTAGGGCCTCTGATGGCCCATGGCAAGGGACTGCTGATTTTCCAGCATTGCCTTTTTTGCCACAGCCACCACTGGCAGCCAGGTCAGACCAGGCCCATACACAAAGGTGGCCGGTAGGGGACTGAAAATGCCCCACTCAGCTCCACAGCACTTTGCAGCCCTGCGGGGTCAGATTGCAATCCCACTTTTCTGCAATCTGTCCCCCCTCCATGTTGGAACCTTTCTGCCATGGCTGTGTTTCCTGGGGGGATGCATTTCGGCAGTGGAACTGCACCATCAGACCAGCTCTGCTGCTGAAATGTGTCCCCTCAATACATCAGCAGCGAATGCTACCATGCATCATGGATTGATGTTACCCACCCTGAGCCTCATGGGAAGGGTGTGTTAGAAAAATAAAGTTATTGTGTAGAAGCAGCCCTTGTACTAGCATGTCTGAGCATGCCAAATCTTGCCACTAGGCTTTGGTTTCTCAGATATCTTTGCCAGCTGATTTCTTCTGGAGAAAGTGAAAACCACCTTTCTGCAACATTCCATAATTTGATCCAACAAGTAACATCTGGGGACTTAAGAATAATCATATAATTCAGAAAAGAATGGAAACTTTTTGGTGCCAGTCTGAATTTCCATGGACTTTTTTTTTGTCATCCATCACAGATGTCTTTTGTCACAAAAGACCCTGCCAGTTTCTTCAGCCCCTTTTACCAATGCAACAATAGACACTGATGTTTTTTTAAAAAACATATGTTTATTTTATCTTATCACAGTCTGCTATTTCTCTCAGTCTGAAGCGGCCCTACTGCAAGCCATATACAAATAATAAAAGCATGAGTTTTTTGGTAGCTATGCAAGATCTCCAACCCACTGGAAATCTCCTGAATAGAAAATATGAAAGAACTGGGAAGGGAGGTCAGAAAAGACTGTTCTTTGAGATTTCAACAGATGTTTAAAGAAAAAGTAAGGCCGATTTCAGTTTCCTCTACAATAACGGCTTAAACTCAACTCGAAATCACTCCATTTTGTAAGACTCGACGATCTAAGCCTCTTAACCTGACCTGTGAAGGGAGTTAGTATTTGGCCAGAGAAGTATGAAAACTGCGGTATACAAAGAGGATATTGCTTGCCTTGAGCTGGAAAAGATTAATCACCACCCAGTATGCATTGCTACATAGGTCAGGTAGTCCTGGAAATTCTTAGGCTACTGTTTCTGTAAACAATAGTTACAGCTGTTTGTGCCATTATTTGAACTCCACAGGATCTGAGATTAGGGTGAAAAGTTCCACATGTCTCGGCTGACATACTGACCCTGTAAGTTTTTAAAGGCAAGAAATGCACAGAGGTAGCTTGCCATTGCCTGCCACTGGGTAGCAATCCGGGACTTCCTTGGTGGTCTCCCATCCAAGTATTAAGCAGAGCTCACCCTGCCTTGCTTCCCCAGTTGGACAAGATCTGGCAAGCCTGGGCATCCAGGTCAGGGTGAGTTCTGATAGCAACAGTTTTAGTAGTAGACTTTTGTCTCTAAGCAGTGTGGCTTCTTTTCTTTCCTACCTGTGGCTACATTTTGCTGTATAAAAAAATAATAATAATCTCCCCAGACTTTCCTTTCAGGAGCACAAATGTTTCTATGCATCCCAGAAAGGCAGCTTTGACAGTCCGTCAGCAATTCACTCCTGATGCAGGTGACACATGCTCGGCGTCCTGTAAAGTGAAAGTTTTAGCCAAAAAGAAACACATAGTTTGACACCTCCTCTAGCAACCAGCTGAACTGTGGGAGCCACAGGGGCATTCTATAAGGCTTTTCAGGCCCTGGTGTCTGGTGGGCGTGAAGAAAGGCTGCCGAGACTGCAGTGGCTATAGGAGTCCCAAGAGGTAGCTCCAATAATTGAAGCCATTTTGAAATGCCGCTGCCAAGAGTAGGAGATCAACTACCAAGTGACTATAAAGAGAGATTTATAGGGAATGACACTGTCTGCTAATGCTGAACAAGGAACTACAGTGCACTGGGGGACACATTTGTAAAGTAAGTCTATGTTAACTCTCTCCACTGCAAAGTGGCTTTCTGGGTCCCATTTCTTTTGGTTTCCTAACACAGATCAGAAGACTCCAGGTCAGACCAGAGCTGTAGATTAATATATGTGCAGCTGCAACCCAAGGAGGAAAAAATGAAAAGGTCCCTGACACTGGAAAGTGAGATGTGTTTGGAGTTTTCAGAATCCACAGAGATATGTCCCTAAAGTTATGGGATTTATATTGAAGAGACTAATGCCTGGTCTGTGGAAGAACCAGCAGGTGGTAGGGTCTTGAGATCGCAGAATGGCCTGTACTGCAAGGAAACTTACCTGTCTTTTGGGGGGAACCAGATAAGTCGTTTAGACAGAGGAGATTTGAAACCAGCATACAGCCAATGGTAACATCAGCTATGTTCTACCCCCTCTGAATTCTGCCACCTCATTTTGCTTCATCTGCAAACAATGCCTTAAATGGTTTGGGGAGGGGGAAGGAATTCTTAAGAAGGAAGAGTTATGCTTCAGGCACACTTAGAAAATGCAGAAGGTAATGAAGGTAGTAATAAAGTAATACAGACCATTTATCCTACTACCACATTCTGCTGGAAAGACTATAGACACTATAGCTGAAGTACACAGGCAGGCATATTTCAGGGCCAGTTTGTAGCCCAGTGAGCATGAGCAGTCACCTGCTCCAACATAATGATGATGAAACATAATGACTGATGACTGTAGCCCACATGCCCCCCCTGGATTCTCAGTCTCCCTTTCTGTCCTTTGCCAGTTGACTTGCTGGCCCTCCTCCTGTCCCCCAGACAAAAGTTGGAAAGGGACTCTACTGTCTTTGAAAAGCACTGTTCCATGCCTAGAGATCAGGATAGGGGAGTTTCTGCAAAATCTCCAAGCCTCAATCCAGTTACAGATGAGGAGGACAGCTGAAGCTGATAAGAGCAGCAGTTGGGAGATGACAAAACATTAGGGTTTCCAGGTCATGCCCAGCAACCATCAGAAGATGCCATTATGGGAACATTGGTGGTGATGGTGGGAATGCAGTTTCCTGAACTATTAATATTTGGTTATGCTACAGATGAACCAATAACCAACACCAGATTTGGAAAAGGATGGAGACTTTTGTTTTGCAGCTCCTTTGACTAGAAGCAGGAAGGAGTGAGGGAGTATGAGCTAGCAGCAGATGGTTGTAGTTGGTTGTCAGATCCTGGGCTAACAGTAGAGGTCTGGGGAAAACCCAGAACTGATGTAGGGTAGGTCTAAGTCTCATTGGAAACTCTATGGTAAACTGGGAGGGGGTAGCAAACACAGCAGATAACAGAATCAGGATACAGGATGATCTTGACAGAATGGAAAACTGGGCTAAAATAAATGTCAATAGTGATAAATGTAAAGCTCTGCATTTAGGTAGGAAAAATCAAAGGCATCATTAAAGGATGGGGCAGACTTGTCTTGGAAGTACTATGTGTGAAAAAGATCTAGGGGAGGAGCCACAGGATCCTCCCCCCATCCCTGCCACTGCTTAGGTCCTAAGCTCCCTCTCAGGGACTTGAATTTAGACTATTGTTTCTATGGGCACAAGGATTTCTGTCCTGGGACCATGGTGCCCCTGCCTTTTCTTCCCATAGCATTCCAAAATGCTCACTAGGATACAAAAGGATGTCAGTGCCAGATGAGTCCAGGAAAAGGGACAACAGTACTGCAACGATGGAAAGAGGCTACTTTCACACACTCAGTGCTGCCACTGCTGCTCCCACCCTGGACCTTGCTAGGTTGTCATTGGAGGCCACCTTCCTTTGAGTATCTGAATGACTTGAGACAGCCATGTCCTGATCACAAAGATGAAACCAAGTCCCATTGAGACAAGGCACCTTGAGACATCCTATTTGCAGCCACTGAAAATCCCATGACTCGGATGGAAAAATATCCTTTCATTTCTTTTTGGGAAAAAAAAAAATTAAAGAGTTAGCCAATCAAAATTTCTGTCATGTTGTGTATGAGCTTTGAGACCGGACACTGCATCCTGGGTAGAATCCAGGCTGAAATAAACCCCAAAGTATTGATAACAGTTTTTTTTCCCTCAAAATGTTAATGTACACCCCAGGAGTCTCCCGCTGATAGCATGCAAAGCCAAAGACAAGAAAGGCTGCCAGCTGATCTACTGACCCAGAAGCCAGCTGCCAGCCTGCAGCAGAAACCTGCCAAACAGCAGTCCCAAACCAAATATAAGCAACTACTCTCTGGTCACTGATTTGAGGGGAGGTGGGCTGAGAGGAAGGGAGCAAGATCTGTGGGGGGAGACACAGTAGTCACTGGAGCTCCTTCTTCAGTCCTTCATTTGGGATACATCCATCAAGCATTCCAATTGCCAAATATATACAAGTTATCATCCCATCTTTTTTTTTTAACATTTGAGAAAGGTAAAAGTTCACCATTGTGGCTAATCTGTGAAACCATCCATTGTAGAAAGGGCTGCCAACTCTGGGGGCCATTTCGCACGGCTTCAAAGTAGCAGAATGGTTGCTATTTGGAAACGCTACTAATTTGACATAACCCACGACGTCGTAGACAATCTGCAACAATCCTGAAACCAATCAGCAAAAAGCGCTTCGTTGTGGCGCTTTCAGGGGAATCCAGAAAAGTGGATTCACCCTCCGGATAGCGATACACTCCTGCAACCAATCTGCAACAGTAGCGCTAAAGATCTGTGCGTTACCATTGTTGCTGGTTCTTCAAAGTCCCTCCCCCTGGCTCTCTCCTCCAAACTTCCGGCGAAGCGATCGCCATTTTTTTTTCTCCGAGCGAGCGGGGATAAACGCACCGGCGAGCCTCTTTCTGTTTAGAGGCTTCCCTGGCTTCAGTCCTTCACCTTTAGTCACTAAGCACAAACAACTGAAAAGCCCGTTTGCTGAAATAAAATCCCTTTATTTTTTACAAATAAATTCAGCCGAAAATCGTGCCCGTGAGAGGGGGGGGGGATTTTTTTTTTTTATCACTCGAGGCAGCGTGCAAATGATCATACAATCAAACGACAGCTCACATTAGGCAGCTGGATGGGTCTCTCCGTAGCAACGAATCTACCTAGATTCATTGCTATGGGTCGTTTTTTTTTTTTAAAAAACCTTTCTTAAAGGGAAAGGGGCTGTTTGGGAGCATGCTAACGGCTGCCCATTGGCTGCTTGACGGCCAGGGGCGGGACGAGCTTGGCAATAGCGCTTCCTTTCTAGCGATTTCTGCCGAGACCGGAAGCCTGTGGGAAACGCTAAAAAACGCAACTGATTCCACTACAAAGGCAGGTATGCATAACGACGAATTCCACTATTTTAAATGGCGATTTTTCATTCCGCAAACAATTTGCAACAAAGATCCCTGTGCGAAAAGGCCCTGGATTGGGAAATGCTCCGAGTAGTGGCTCTCAACCTTCCTAATGCTGCGACCCTTTAATGCTGTTCCTCATGTTGTGGTGACCCCCAACCATAAAATTATGCAAGTGCTCTTTCATATAAATTAAACCGAAACTGACCAATGGCATGAAGATCCATTTTTCATGAGTGTATATAATTTTTTTCCCCTGGGGTTTCTCAGTCCAGTTCTGCCTCTTGTCCTGCCGAGCCACCTGGAGCGCCTGGTAGGGGACTGCGCTGCGCTGGAGACGCTGCTGGAGGGGCAGGCACCTGCAAGAGGAGCGGCAACAGTGGCAGCATCCCCCTCGGCCAAGCTGCTCACCCTGCCGCAACCCCTGTGAAAGGGTCTTTTGACCCCGAAAGGGGGCCCAACCCCCATGTTGAGAACCACTGGCTTAGATGGTTAAAAAGTTGGAAAAGGCTGAGTTAGATTGTCAGACTAGGTTCTGGGAGACTGAGATTCAAATCCCCATTCTGCCATGGAAGCTTTCTGGTGCATTTGGGCCACTCTCCCTAACCTCATTTGCAGGGTCATTGTGACAATAAAATGTAGGAGAACATAAAGATAAAAGCCACTTTGGGTCCCTGCTGGAGAGAAAAGCAGGAGTAACTAAATATTAACACACCGTACTGAAGACGCAAAGTTACAGGAACCGCTTGTTCACATTTTCAGACCCCCTAGGATGAGGGTGAGTCAGATCTCAGGAGCTTGACAGATTATTAGGTAGGCATTCAAATCAGTTAACATCATTTCAACCTTTTTTGAATGTAAGTTTATCCATCCAGTTTCCTATGGCTTGGGCTAATGACCACACCATACTATTAAGTCACTAATAAAGTAGACAGCACATTCAAAGCAATCTGTTCCCTTGCTGACCACTTGATTTTTTCCCCTCTCAAACCAAACTTGTATTTATTGTATCAACTGCCTTCCAATGAAATAGTGACGACTCAGCATATCCCAGTAGCAGAACTCTTAGGCTAAGTCAGAAAAGATTTGAGCCCACTTATCTAGCCCGACTGGACTTTATAAGCTGGAATTTTAATTAGAGGGTTGACTTATCTTTATAATGTCATGGGGCGTACATTTAAATTAACAAATAATCCCAATCTTCCTATTTCCAGAGAAATCAGCACAATGATACAGTCTCAAATAGGGTTTTTTCCCTTTGCATTCTGGCCAATGTCAGCTGCACCCCTCCCTCCTTCCTGGGCCCTCTTTTATATCTCATCCTTTTCTCTCCTCGAATGAGCAGAGCTAGCATTTAAGAAACACTTATTCCAATCCATTGCTGCACTTGTATGGTGATCGGGCGTCATTTGCTATGATTTAGCCAATTTAGTTCAACAAATTAATTGGTTAATAAGCCATCTGTGTGCGTCAGGTGACGTATACCGCCTCATCCACACAGGCATACTTGTCCTTGCTTAACACTGTAAAAGGATTTATTGGGAGAGGGAGAAGGAAGGGCAGATCGCACTGTCTGGAGGACAGTTAACAACACGGCCTCTCAAGGGCTGAAGTGATCTTGATCTTGCTGGGCTAAGATGAAATAAACCTTCCAACATGCAAAATCAGAAGCACATTCACATATGGTGGAGGAGAAGTACAACAGGAAAGCCATTTGAGCTCATTTTCAAGAGCATAGGAAATAAAGAATTAATAATTATCAAACCATTTCAGTAATTTCTATTTTTGTGTTTTTGAACATCACATGTCCCAAGGTGCTGGCACCGTAACAGTTTATACAAAACAGAAAACCTTATAATTTCTTTCACAAAGCCACTTCTAGCCAACTTGGAGAAAATCAAATCCCCTAAGCATATCCCAACCCACATAAACGGCAAGGAAAATCAAACATCTGTCACAGAAGAAATACCTTTTATTCTTTACTATTTGGGCCCCACATCTTTCAGCCAGCCATAAACAAATAGCTCGACTTCCTGCTGTGCCCTTACAAATGGAGCATTTAGGCTGCCTCAGAGCACAGGGAAAGAATAACCACCAAGATGAAGGCCTCTGATAAAAACAATAGGAGTATCTGTTGAATCAGATCTAGGTTTGGGCAGTACAATATTCTGTTCCCAGCACAGTCAGGCCACATAAGTTTGTGACGTTCATAGGCAGGTTAGAATGCTGATAGCCATACCCTGTTGTTTACCCCCATGCTTTGGCACTCACGAATATAACATATCGTTCCATTTAGCTATCACAGCTGAAAGACACGAATCTGCCAGAATTTTCAAATACGGATTTTAAAGGAAGGAAACTAGAATATTTGATCCAAAGTCCAGGTTATTAATCTCAGTCCCTTGTCTATTGTCTGGGATTTGAGTGCATACTTTGAATAGACATAGGGCTGCCAGGCCTCCCATTATTGTGAGATGCCTTTTGCCTCCCACTGCTGTTGTCTTCCACCAGTCTAAGTGGCACCAGAAGAGGGGGGGGAAACACATGGTCTGTCTCAGTGCCAGCACATCCAGAAGTGACAGTGCATCGCTTTAGGAATCGCTGATGATTCTATAGTCCTACCATACAGTTCCCAGAGCTTTCTAGAGCTAACCCCACACATGTCCCTTGGGTACATTTCTCCTTCCAGCCCTCTCACCAGTTCCCAGGATTGGCCTGACAGCCCCAGTGAGCCCATGCACACCATGTTTTATACAGACAGGCTCTCCTGATGGGTGGGGTTTCTCTAAAGGTAAACACCCAGTAAGTAGATGCAAATTAGGAAGCAGGTGCTTAAGGCCACATTTGGAAGGATGGATTTGAAAGGCTGTCACTTGCAAGAGGGCAGGGAGCAGTTCCTCTTAGCAGCAGAGGATAGGACCCACGTGGAACTGTATTGGCTAGATATGGGTGGGGGGAACTGCACAGAGTATTCATCTGTGCAATAGGCTGCCTAAGGAGGTAATGAGTTCCCCATCACTGGCAGTCTTCAAGCAGTGGCTGGACAGATAGTTATTGAGGATACTTTAGGCCAGGGGTAGTCAAACTGTGGCTCTCCAGATGTCCATTCGCTGTCAGGGGCTCCTGGGAATTGTAGTCCATGGACATCTGGAGGGCCGCAGTTTGACTACCCCTGCTTTTGGCAGATCCTGCATTGAGCAGGGGGGTGGACTAGATGGCCTGTCTAGACCCTTCCAGCTCTACAATTCTACATGAATTGATGGATTTGATGGTTTAAAACTGTGTGGATCAGAGGGTTTTTCTTTTTTTCATTTTTTCTGATGCCATGTTGTCTAGTTTAATTTCCCCTGGCAGTGGGAGGCAGGAAGGGCCACGAAAGATACCATGTAGATCAGGTTTACTTTGTGACTTCTATCTATCTGAAATCTGGAAAGGAGTATGCCTTTGGTAATGGATGTATTGCTGGTTACATTTAGAAAAGTTATCCCTCCCTCACTGAAACTAGTGGACACAACTATCAGACTGATTTCCCAACATAACCAGCTTAAATTTCAACATAAAGAAAACAGACTCCATTCTTTAAAAAATACAAGAAACCTGACTCTTAATGCCAAACTTTAAAAACATAAAGGAATTGTACCTTCTTACAGCAAGGAACTAAGAGGCACATGTGGCCAGGAAATGTAGTGTAAAAAGGAGGCTTGAGCTCTCATTTGATTTGCCTTGTCAATTACATCTTCATCCTTACCACTCAAATCCGGTTTGCTATCACATGTCATTCTCACAAAGTCCTAAAATAAAACATCAGCTCCAAGGAGAAAATCCTAGCGATTTATTGACATATGGAAAGAAAGACTGACAGTAAAAGTATAACAACAACAACACTACTTATCTACTTTTTGCTCCCCTTAGGATAAAAAAAAGGTTGTCGAGGAAATCCACAGTAGCAAATAGACACTGCATTTTGAAAAGTACACACATTCCTTTCTCTGAATAATGTGTATATGTATTCCTGCTATGTTCAGCATTTTGATCCAGACCAAACAAACCTCTTGGGGCCTTTCCCCATCCCATGCATTTCTCTATCCTCTCAGGTGAATAGTTCATGTTTCTTTTGTTCTCTCTCTTTTTCTTTCTCCCTCCTAAATGTTTGTTTTCTGACTGAATGTTAAATGATCTAAAAGCACCGCTGATAAGACACAAGTGGGTTAGTAAAAGTACATTTGAGCTCCACACGATTCTTGTTTCTCAAAATAAGGGGGGGGGGCAAATTAGATAACACCCCAAGACTACAGCACAAGGAGATTGTGCAAGCTTACCACAACTAATAGGGTATTCAATAATAGATTTCTCTCTCTCTCTCTCTCTCTTTCTCTTTCTGGTTCTTGGGAGGGAAGCGCTGAAATGGTTTCACTTGCAATGTATCTTCTACCCAGTGCTCAATGAATGGAGAATGAATTTTTTATGAAATTGGGGACTACCCTGACCTCTAAGCCTATTATTCTTACAAGGGAGATACCTGTAGGTGAAGGCTGGGGGTTGTGTTCTCATGAAATGGACTGAAGGGAATACTAACACAGAATAAACAAGGGCAGTTCTCTTACTTATATTATGTTCTCGGCATCAGTGACAGTCAGGAGACAAGAATTTGGCAGTGATGAGAAGAAACCTGAGGAAGCCCTGAAAGGAACCATCTCTTTGCAAGGGACCAAGCCCTAGGAGGATAGGTTGAGGCCCTTGGGAATGTTCAGCCTGGAGAAAAGGAGGCTGAGAGGGGACATGATAGCCCTCTTTAAGTATCTGAAAGGTTGTCACTTGAAGGAGGGCAGGATGCTGTTTCCCTTGGCTGCAGAGGAGAGGACATGCAGTAATGGGTTTAAACTACAAGTACAACGATATAGGCTAGATATCAGGAAAAAGATTTTCACAGTCAGAGTAGTTCATCAGTGGAATAGGCTGCCTAAGGAGGTGGTGAGCTCCCCCTCACTGGCAGTCTTCAAGCAAAGGTTGGATACACACTTTACTTGGATGCTTTAGGATGGTTAGGGCTGATCCTGCGTTGAGCAGGGAGTTGGACTAGATGGCCTGTATGGCCCCTTCCAACTCTATGATTCTATGATTCTTTGCACCTATAAGGATCACAAATGAAGGGTGGCAGGTCAAAGTTGGAGAAGAGCTCTATTCTGAGGGAAAGATTTCTCCACCGTTCTGGAAGAAAACACTCCCTTCATTGTCTGAGAACTGTGAAGCTACGTAGGAACCCTAAGAAGGAGTCTCCAAACAGACATCATTGGAAAAAAGAGGCCTAAGATTATCTCCTTTGTTTTACAGAGCTATTGCTTAATGCCTGCTTACTCAAAACACAAATAAAAGCTGTGGAGGGCATTCTCTCCCCCCCCCTTTGTCACCATAGAAACCATTATTACAGTCTTACCAAATGGTACTTAATGCAGCGCTCCCTCCCTTTAACTCTGTGCAACAGCCTGCTATTCAGTGTGAAGGCTATGCTACTTCCCTGGGAGCTGGAGAAGGAGGTGGAGCAGGGCCCTGTGCAAAAGGACCCCGACCGCTTCCCCTGTGCCCTGAGACTCAGGAGTCCTGTGCCAGCCCACATTCTCCTCAGTCTTCTTAAGCATATGTTTTCATTTCCCCTTTTTGTTTTCCTTTCAGCTTTCTGTTCTTTTGAGTGTCACATCATTTACATTTATGAAAGGAATTTCCTGGGGGTGCATGGGTAGCACAAATTGCGTATGATCAGATCAACCTTGTGAATAATACATTTGTCTGTGAATGAAATCCCGAGGGGCCTCCCTCCTGGCTGAAAGTCTCTGTAATGAACTATTTGACTGTAATTTAGTTAAAGACGCTTAGGGTAGAAAAAAAGAGCGGCGGGGAGGAGTGGGTGGGGAATGAGGGAGGAGAGAACGCCACAAAATAACCCCACTCCTAATTACAAGATTGAAGGCCTGCTGAAAAGGCCTTCAGAAATAACTAAGAGCTAGCAAGACAAATCCTACAGGCTGTCGCTCTTTGAAGGCATTCGCTTCTCACCCATTGCTGCAAGGATGCTCGGCCATTTTAATCTAGACAGCTCGGGATTAGGTGAGATCCAAAGTTATTTATCTCAAACTCAAAAGCAGAGGGTTTTTTTTGGAGGGGTCACTACTGAAGAGCATTGACACTTTGTGATCCTAATACTTGTAGATCCCCTGTACATTGGACACTATAGAACCATTTGGAGAGTAAACTACTAACATATCACCATAGGATTCAGTTTATATTCTTCTGATACATGTTCATCATTGATAAGAATTCATTTAAAGAGGATTTATTGATAAAAGATTATCAAATATCACTGACAAAGATACTGAAAACAAACAAACAAAAATACCTAGGAGTTAATTTTGATGATTTGGAAAGTTTGAAGAATTGTTTTACAATGGAATAAACTGTTATTTGCTATCGCCAGCTTGAAAATTATTTATTTTGCTTGTATCATGGCTGATGGGTCTTCACTTGTTGACTTCTGATTTCTGGCACAATTTAATCTGGCTGCAATTATCAGCTTCATAATAACCACATAACATTTATTAGGCACTGTTGGGACATAATTAAACAATAAAGTCTCTGGGATAGGTGGGATATAACAAACATTTCCTAAACTTAACAGTTGTATAATTGTAATAACTGCTGGACCCTCATACAAGTCCACACCATATGTAAAAAACATGACTTACAAAGCCAACATCTTCCATCGGAATCACTGGGTATCTTAGCAGTCTTAAATACTGCTGATAAGCCATCTTTATGGTATTTTCCTTTAAAAAGGTTCAGAGACAAGATTATCCACTGACCTGGGGAGAATATCACCAGCTGCTCTGAGAATGGGTTGTGCCAACATTTTAATTGCCTGCACTGATCAGTGTAAACTAAACATTAATTATCTTAAACTAAATGTTGGTTGTTTTAACTATTGTATTTTATATAAAATATTGTGAACTACCTTGAGCTAGCTTGCTGGGAGGGTAGTATAAAAATCCAATGAATGAATGAATGAATGAATGAATGAATGAATGAATGAATGAATGAATGAATGAATGAATGAATGAATACACACATCTGTGTGCTTACATATATCATCTAGGATCTTGCAATCAACACCCCTATCAAATAACTTTGATTCACCCCCTTATTTTATTAAATGTAACCAGGAGTGGACTATATACCTTGAGAAAAATAGATTCAGGTGTGTAGCCATGTTGCTTTGAAGCAGCAAAACAAAACTGGAGTCCAGTGGCAACTTTGAGACCAGCACAGTATCATTCAAGATATGAGCTTTTGCATGCATGCATACTATTTCATAGAGAGAGCCTCTTGTGGCGCAGAGTGGTAAGGCAGCGATATGCTGTCTGAAGCTGTCTGCCCATAAGGTTGGGAGTTCAATCCCAGCAGCCGGCTCAAGGTTGACTCAGCCTTCCATCCTTCCGAGGTCGGTAAAATGAGTACCCAGCTTGCTGGGGGGTAAACGGTAATGACTGGGGAAGGCACTGGCAAACCACCCCGTATTGAGTCTGCCATGAAAACGCTAGAGGGCGTCACCCCAAGGGTCAGACATGACTCGGTGCTTGCACAGGGGATACCTTTACCTTTACCTTTATACTATTTCATATGGAAGCTTATACCTTGAATAAAACTTTGTTGGCCTTAAAAATGCCACCGGACTCAAACTTGGCTTTTAAAAAAGAAAGTCCCCCCCCCCGAATCTCTATTCAATTCATGCTTTCTAATTGTCAAGTTACATTGTAGAAAAATCTGTTTCAGTATTGTATCATCCATGGCATATGAGGCTGTTGCCGCTAAGCACAAGTCATTAATACGGATTTGGGTTTCAGAATTTGGCAGAAGAAAATGCTAATGGGGAGCTGGTGGAAAAGAGACAACCTCTCCCTCTTCCTATTATCAGCCTCTGGTCATTGGTCCAGGTCTGCTTTCCCAGGACAAGATGGAACTGCTGGAGGCACAGGACAGCAGGAAAGGTCCTCAGGTGTTCTGAGAATAGATCACAGCACTCTGTACCCACTTCATTTGTATCTATCTAATCACACATAACAATGGACAGCATTTCAACATATAATCCATTACAGGTCTGTAGGTCCTAATTATAAGGAACAGATGCCCAGGAAACGCTGCACATATTTGTACTGCAAACACCCAAGTCTAAAGTGGCTCTCTAACGTGTATACGTATAACAGGTTATGCAAAAAACGTGTAAATCTTCCCAAGCATGAATTTTATAATATGTGAAATGGTCCTAAAAAGACAAAGAGACGAAGTAGACATACAGAATAGTGTAATGATTTGTTAACGCAGTCCATAGATTTCCTCACTGGAACGTTTAAGTTATCTAGTGAATAATAAAACATTTTTCACGGCAGCCTCTGAGAATTTCACATTTTTCTCTGTGATGTTCCTGAATTTGAATGGCCCATAGTATTTATAGATTAAATTATGATTCCCCCGCCTTTCTTTTGTGAAGTGGCTATCTTATCTGTATGCCCTTTATGTGATGAATGATGCTTCAAGGGGAGGGGTATGTATAAAATGATTTGGTCACTGTTTTGGGCCAAAAGACACCATACCATGCCATAAATACATAGTCACTGAGTCTGATGTTTATCCTTATATGGAAAGGCTAAAGTACCCATGACTTTTCAATTTAGGGGGGGAATATTTATTTATTTTATTTGTATTTATAGACCCCCCTCCCAGTCAGCATCCTAAAAAGCAGAGACATCACCCTGCCAACAAGAGTGTGTCTAGTCAAGGCTATGGTCTTCCCAGTTTCAATGTATGGCTGTGAAAGTTGGACCATAAGGAAGGCCGAGCATCAAAGAATTGAGGCTTTTGAACTCTGGTGCTGGAGAAGACTCTTGCGAGTTCCTTGGACTGCAAGGCGAACAAACCGGTCAGTCCTAGAGGAGATCAGCCCTGACTGCTCCTTAGAAGGCCAGATCCTGAAGATGAAACTCAAATACTTTGGCCACCTCATGAGAAGGAAGGACTCCCTGGAGAAGAGCCTAATGCTGGGAGCGATTTAGGGCAAAAGAAGAAGGGGATGACAGAGAATGAGGTGGCTGGATGGAGTCACTGAAGCAGTCGGTGCAAGCTTAAATGGACTCCGGGGAATGGTAGAGGACAGGAGCATCACTGTCCATAGGGTCATGATGGGTCAGACACAACTTCACAACTAACAACAACAACAACAACAACAACCCTCCTTTGCAAGTCAGGGTGGTTTACAGAAAATGTTAGATGAGTAACAGAGAATAAGATAACTTCGGTAACTCTGTTGACTATCTTATCATCAACAAACATAGTGTAGCATATCAAGTTCAGGTAACTGAATCAACAATCTTAATGTTCAACAATCATAACATAACATGTTCAGATAAACATTTCTTCCACAATTCCAGAGAATGTGCTCATCTGGATAGGAGGGTGTGGGAGGCCAGTAAGCATTGTCATTGACCTCAACCAAATACCTGGCAGAAGAGCTCTATTTTGCAGGCCCTGAGGAACTTTGATAGCTTGGACAGGGCCTGGATCTCTTCTGGGAACTTGTACCATCAGGTGTGGGCTAGGATACAGAATGACCTGGCCCTGGTTGAAACCCAGCATGCTTCCTTGAGGCCAGGGATCACTAACGGGTTGGTGCTGGCTGAGCATAGTGCTCTTTGGGGGCATAAGCAGCGAGACAGTCTTTCAGGTATGCTGGACCTAAACTGCTTATGACCTTAAATAATTACCAAGACCTTAAACTTGATGGGATTCAACTGGTAACCACTGCAGCTGTTGGAATATGGGTCAGATGTAGGCCCTCCAAGGTGTTCTCAGGAGAACTTTGGCCATTGCATTCTAGACCGGTTGTAGATTCTGAATCAGGAATAAGGGTAGGTCTGCATATAGTGAGTTGCAGAAATCCAGTCTAGAAGTGACTGTTGCAGGGATCACTTTGGCTAGGTGTTCCAGGGCTAAGTAGGGTGCTAGTAGACTGTCTTGGCACAGGAGGAAGCGTCTAGGATCACACCCATAAAGAGGGAAGCATCTAGGATCACACCCAGATTTCTGGTGGAGTGAGCCACTGACAGTTGCACCCCATCCAGGTTGAGCAAACAAGTGTCTTCACTTGGATCCTTCCAGACTAACCATAGGACCTCCATCTTTGAAGGGTTGAGCTTCAGATGACTCTGCTTGATCCATCCCAGTGATTCTGGAGCTGAATCCAGGTGGCCATCCATCAGGAGCAAGAGCTGGGTGTCCTCTGAATATTGATAGCACCCAAACCCTAACCTCCACACCAGTTGGGGAAGGGGATGCATAAAGATGTTGAATAGGATTGGAGAGATGACTGCTCCTTGCAGAACTCCATAAGTGAATTTATCCAGTTTTATTGCTTCCCTCTGTCCGCAACTCCAGAGAAAAGAGATCAGCCATTGGAGGTCGAGTAGTACAAGCTATGAGCAGCGCTGACCTGCCTTGGTTCAGCTGGTGGTGGAGGTCATCCGTAACCAATGCTGATTTCACTCCAAGGAAACATGACGGGGATGGATCTAAAACTGAAATATCATCCAGGAATGCTGATATTTGGTCCACAGCAGCCCTTTCCACCATTCCCCCAAGGAATGCTAGATGCAGGATGTGTTGGCAGTTCACAGGTAGCAACCAGAGAGGGATTATTTAGCAATGGATGATCCACTGCCTCTTTTAGCCCCTCTGGGAATTCTTCCATTGAGAGGGAGAGGTTGATAATCCTCCAGAAGGGGATTCCTATCCTTTCATCAGCTTTTTTGAGTAGCCACGAGGGGCAGGGGTCTAGTGAGGATGTGGTTGGCCTTACTGAAGCTAGCATCCTGTCCACTGTTACTAAAGAAAGGCATAATAGAGGTTTATAAAATTAGGCATTATCTCTCATATTGCTGGAACCCAGGAGACCTCTGCGAAGGAGATGGGCAATAAGGTCAGGGCAGGGAAAAAGGAAACATTTATCTACAGATGAGAAATTAAATAATTCACTGTCACTTGATGAAGTGATGGCAACAACCATAGATGGAGGACAGGTCTATCACTTTCTTACCCATTGTGATTAAAGGGAATCTTTACATTCAGAGGCAATAAATCTTTGTATATCAGTGTTAGGAAGCAATATCAGGGGAAGGTCTCTATAATCTGTTTGCTGGCCCAGATTATTTATGGGTCAAAGATTCTACAACAAACCTTACTCGGTTGTTTCTCCTTGCTCAGTGGTATTTCCAGTCTCTTGGCAAATTGGATGAAAAATGGGAGGGGGATACAAATGGGATAATAGCTGCAAGGAAAAATAAATGGGATTTAGCATAACCCTATTCTGCCCCGAAATCTCTCCTTAAGTACACACACCCTTCTTAATTAGCATTAAAAACCAAACAAGGGTGTACAAAGCCTCCAGAGCTATTGTATTATTTTAAAAAAATATTTTAATTCACCAAACATTTTTTCCAGGTGACTGAAGAAAATCTGCACCATGTGCAGCCGCAAATGCGCATGCACGGCAATTTCATACATGTGCAGCTGTAAACGTGCATGCATGTTTGCAGCTGTGCATGGCACAAACGCGCATGCGTGGACCTGCCGCACATGCGCGTTTGCGCCGGCAGCCGCGCTTCCCTCTCCCCCCCTCCCGCAAAAAGAAGCTTGCTTGAGCTGGTTGCTGGGATTGAACTCCCAGCCTCATGGGCAGAGCTTTCAGACTGCATGTCTGCTGCCTTACCACTCTGCACCACAAGAGGCTCTTGAGAGAAAGAGGGATGTGAGATAAAAAGTGGCAAATCCCTCATCCCGAGGCAAATCTGGGCAAAACTCGAGCCAGTCCCTGTACAGTCTCGGGATCCAGGCAACGTCATGTGGAGGGGACTCTAAAACCCGCCAGCAACCCGATATCCAGGGGCAGATATCTTGTGCATGAAATGCAGACTGGGAAACATAACAAGGGGCATTTTTCTCTTAGGCAGATCAAACTCAGAATGCTACGTTAGAAAATTGCTAACAGAAATTCCTAACAGCTACTGGTCATTTGTAAATCACAATATAAGTATGTAAAGTGTCTTTTTGCCTAGTTTGGTGAGATTAGCTTGAGCACCACAAAATTTGGCTGGTGGTTTGAAAGAGCCAGGTGGCAACCCTAAATCAAGGAGAGTTTTGATCTGCAGGAACATATCCAGTTTCCTCTGCCAATCTTTATTTTTACCTCTTTTTCTTCTCTATCAGCTAGCACTGAGGAGAACAGAGGCCCTATTATATTCTTCAAGAGCTTTGAACACACAGATGGCAACATGACACAAACAAAAAAAGGCTATTCAAGCAAAGGAAGAATACTTTGGCATCAGAAGGTCAAGACCTGAGTAATGATGACCAGCAAAGTGAACAGCGGAGCAATCCTATGGACACTTTCCTGGGTGTAAGCCTCATTTAATAAGATGGGACTTATTAGCAGACCTGGTGAGGATAGTTTCCTTATTCTCATGAAAGACCAAAATAAACTGAGGTAGATCTAAACAGACTTTCATTTTTCCCTGTGCTTACATGAACTCCCCAAAATATTTGATGGGAGGAATTCAATTAAATACACTTTCCATGGGCCTTCTGGTCCTGTGATGATGCTCAATACTGGGACAGATAAGAAAGAGAAAGAATATCAATTATCCTTAACCTGTGCATGAATTGCCAGCATAGAAGAGGATTGATGGATAATTAGGGGAATTACTACTGTGAGGCCTGCCTTGCTCTGCTCTGGCACACCCACATCACAATATCCTGGAAAGGGTCATGTGGCCTTTCCAACCAGGATCAGAATGGGAAGGAGAGGGTTACCCTGCCCTAACCATCTTCCTTCCCTTGACGAACTCCCCATTTCTCCTTGGAAACATGTGCTCAGTCTGTTTCCTCCCTGGCCTGGAAACCTCCTTTTTATTTAAACCTGGACCCACCCACCTTCCTGAGTCCAATCTGGCCCTGGCTCTACTCTCTTTGGAACTGATAAAGAGAGGTGGCCATTTACCTGTTCTAAAGGCTGTCAATCTTTCATTTCCCTCCCATTCTTCCTGTTGCTCAGGCTGTTAAGCCTCTCTTTCCTGTATCTTACCTGCACGTTGCCTGGCTGTGGACTCTTGGTCACCTGGGCTGGGCCCATGCTGGGGGTCTGGCTTCCTCACCTCCCTTCCTGTGGCTGCAGCTGTGTTGACTGCTCTTCCTGATGCCTAGGAGCTCCAAGTAAGGCCTCTTAGTGCTCTCCACTGACTGCTGTTCACAGGGCTTGGAGGAAGTCAAGCAGGGGTTGGGACCCAGACATGAGACTAAAGAACAGAGATGGCAGCCTTCAGGTGGGACCTGGGGTCCCCCAGAATTACAACTCATCTTCAGACTACAGAGACCAGATCTCCTGGTGAAAAAGGATGCTTTGGAGAATAGACTCTATGGCATTGTGCCCCACTGAGGTCTGTATCCTCCCCAGGCTCCATCCTCCAGTCTTCAGGAGGTGTCCAACCTAGATCTAGCAGTCCTACCTCCCCCCCCCCACACACACACACAAGGGGCCAGGAGGGACTTGGCTACCCCATTAAAGAAAGTTTGGGCACTTGATCAATTAATTAATTGACTCAACCTGCACAGATTTGCAGATGGAAAAAAGAAACTGTTCTTAAAGACATCCTTTTTTTACATACCCACGTGTGTCACAGCAGGCCCCCATCTTAGAAGAGATATTTCCTCTTCTTTTCACACAGGAGGTAAGATTTAGCTTGCCATCTGCAGTTTTTAATAAGTACTTGTATTAAAAATAATGAAAAAGAATAAAATGTTTCTGAGTGATTCATCGGGGGCACTTTTTAGTCAATCAAAATGTTTTAATTGATTAATCTAACTAATTATTTGACTAAAGATTGCCAGCTTAAGTTATAACATTTGAATTAGGGGTATGTGAACCAACCCCTCTGAGAAATTTCTTTAGTCTTCTTAAAATTCCCTTCTCTCATTTTTTTTCCTGTTGTTTTGCTTTTTGGAATGTCTCCCATAAGTCTTCGTTTCCACTTCAGGTGACAACTGGTGACAGCCCGGGGATATGTGGGAGCATTCAGGAATTTTACTACATTTATTTAAACCAGTCTATCTTCCCTCAAAACCCATTAGCATTCTCTGTTACTTTTACTAAGACTTATTCTTGCTCCCAGGATCTCAGAGCAAAAGGAATGCGGATTCGGCAGCAAGTTCAGAGTTTCAGTTGGCACTCACTGTGTTTTAGTGTTGATATACTGTTGCGGACCTTTAATTTTACACATCTGCACCTGACAGAAAGAATGAGGGATATGGATACCTTCTGTGCAAGAGCCAATTAAAATCCTGGCCCTGCTTTGAGGACATGGTCAACTAGCTAACAAGGTAAAGTTGAATTCAGACAAAGTAGATGTGATGCTGGTCAGAAAGTTTGAGGGGGAGGAGGGAGGCGGGGGGTGTACCCAATACTTTTGGATTGTTTATAGTTATTTTTGCAAAGTGGGTTCTAGGTTCATTATGGACCTTGAAATTTGAAACTTAGGATAGCAAAGTAGACAAAAGTGCTTTCTATCATGGATTGCCAATTTTGTTTTGTTTTTTTTGACATTCAGCTGATATGGCCACATTGATCCATGGTGGAAAAGTCTAAGAATATTATTCCCTAATTGGGGAGGGGGGTTGTACTTGTGTGCGGTGTGAGTTAGAAAGATAAATGAAGAGTGTCACTGTGTTACATCCTATATTAAAGTTTGCAAAAGGTACCATTCTTTGTGCCATTAGGGGGGAAAATAGGGGATCGTTCTTCATCAGCCTCTGGGAACACAATGGTGAATCTGTGACAAAATAATCTTAACTTTTTGTGAAATGCAAGGACTTAAATCAACCTCCACTCCTTAATAAAGCAGCCTCTCATGCATCTCCTTTCAAAATAAGAGGCATTCTCCCCACTGTCAACCTAAAGCCTAAACCTAGTGAAACATAACTGACATTTTCTTTTAAGAGTTGTTAATTAAAACAACATTAAACATGCTGTGTATGGTACTTTGTCAGGCATCGGGCTAGGCTACTAAAATTATCACTGAGGGGCCTATTAAATATCATAATGCTCTCCCAGAGAACCTAATTACAGCAATTTTTAAAGGTTCTCAATCCACCATCTTGCAAAAAATCATTTTTTATTTACTTACATAAAATAATCAAATGTTAACAACCTGCCATAGAAAAAACCTGCTCCCGTGAAACAAAAGACTCCATATAATGTTACACTCTCACAAAGCATCCCTGTGCCAGGAACAACCTTGGGGTATCTCCAAGTCAGCGAGCAGAACTAACAACGTCACCTGTTTTCAGAGCTGCATCGAACACGCTTGGCATACCGCTCTTGGTCACTGAACACACTGAACATATGTAGCTGCCTTATCCTGAGCCAGGCCATTGGTCTATGAAAACCATGGTTTCGTACTCTCTGACCATCAGTCACTCTCCTGGATCTCGGGCAGGATTCTTTTCATCCCCTACAACTTGATCCTCTTATCTGGAGATGGTATGGACTGAATCTGGGATCTTCCCAGATGCTGGAGCCCTGAACCACAATCCTATGCTGCATTTCATCATTTGGTGACAGATTGTGCTGGAAAGATTGTATCCAGAAATTTAGGGACAGATATATGTATATAAGGGCTCTTCCTAAGCAAAAACAAATGGCATGAACTTTGGGAAACTGTTATTATTCACAGACTGCTCCTTATGTAGTGCATTGTAATCACTGCTTCACTTTGTCAAACCATTATGGATGTCTTTTCAGGGCAGCTATGAGACAAGGTATTAGAAGGAATACCAAACAGATTAAAGATCACTAGCATTTTAGAGACCATCTAGATTGGGGGGGGGGGGGGGGATATCAGCTTTTAAGATTCAAAGCTCCCTTCCTCAAATACCAAGGAAGCTCTTGAATGCAAACATGAGGGTTTGGGTAAGTCCACTGTCAGTGAACCACAAACCACTGCAAATATAAACTTGATATATATCCCATAAGGAATCCAACTTGGCCAAGGCACCTCTGTTTTTAAGAACAAGGTGGCATGTTGCCATCTCTTTGGTGTTATATAATGCAGAGTATATGCTCATTGCCTAGGAGAAGGCCAGATTAGCTCTGTTGAATGGCTTACGTGACAACACACCTATATCAGACTACAGTCAAGTTTGATATATATATGGAGTTAGCAGCAGCTGCATTCTCTGAATGTCATGCTGCCTCTTTTGCCACAAGCGAACAGCACTTTTTTGATTTCTGGTTCAAAACTGCTGCCTTTTATCACAGGTCTGCAGAGGGAATTCTTACATGCCTATTGGATCAGCTAGGACTTGTATTTGAAGCTAGAACCAATTATTTAAATCCTTTTCTCAGTAATTCTATTTTCTGTCTTAATAAACTTAGTTTAATAAATATAACTTTAAACTCTAACAACAGTAAAACCCAAAACAATGTATATGTATTTTCTAATTGCGGGAGGGGGGGGGGATACCACCTAACGTCATTTCACTCCGTATTGTTGTTCAGTCCTCTTAGCCAAGTTACGAAGAAGAAGAAGAAGAAGAAGAAGAAGAAGAAGAAGAAGAAGAAGAAGAAGAAGAAGAAGAAGAATCTGCTAGTTTTTTGAGCTAGTAAAGTGTTTGTGGGGTAGAAGCTGGCAGAATTGTAACACTCTAGAGTTTTTATAACTCCTAAGTCAATAAGGTATGACAACTGTTAATATAATGAACATTTATGGTAAATCTAGTTCCAGTGGTAAAGCTGCAACAACTAAGTATCCATTTCATTTTTCCTAAGTGATCCTCTAGTCTAGAGTCTAAAGACAGGAGTAAAGATTCTCTAGTCTGGCATAAACTTTCGAGGAATCAACGGAAAGGATGGTGACATACTTCATGGACACCGTCCACTCAGTTCAGCATGAGTGCTCTGTCTCTTGGGGCAACTGAGTATCTCTGCAGAAACCTGCCACATTCCTCTTTGTTCTGGTCCTGCCCCCATGCCTTTAAAAGCGCAACACATTAACTAAGTATATCTACCCATGACTTGAAGCAGCTGAAATGCCTCTCCTGTTAAACTTCTGTGCATCAAGCTGCTACAAAAAGGACAGGATTGGTCCTTGGCAACCCAACTCCCCAAGCTACTCCCCTCTACAAGAGAGGCAGTAGATAATGGGCCATCAATAGAAAGGCACCTTCAGCATCCCCTGCCCCCCCTGCCCCCCTCCCCCGTGATCAGAATTAGGTCACTGGCTTTTGTTTCCCTCCTTCTGACTCTTGGGAAGCGCATTATAGCACCCATCATCAAGACAAACCATTATTATTATTGTTATTGTGTTCTTTAAAAACTGTGAAAGAAAATATTAATGTTACAAATCGCAGCCATTAGCATAAGCAGTGCCACATATTAATCTGCACACTGGTGTCTCCGCTGTCAGGAGGCAGAAAGGCCCCAGAGGCTCTGCTTTCGCTGGGGAACTGATGAAGGCATTAGCGCTAATGATAATGATAAGGAGGTCCCTGTAAATGATATGCCCATTTCTTTTGTAATCCCGTTTGGGCAAGGACTTCTCCCCCTCTCCTTCCAGCGCCCACAAATAGCAGCACTGTCAAAAGAAGACACAGCAGAATCGTCGGCAAGGGCAGGAGACTTCTGGGGACAGTAATAAACAGGCGACAGCTAAGTGGCAATGCAAGCGTAATACATATGGCCTTATGCTCACACACACAGTAAAGCAGGGATCAATTAAAGATGGGCTCCGGAAGGAGGAGAGCTAGCAAATTTCATGGCAAGTCTCATTTGATTCAGAAGCTTAGTGTTTCTTCTATCCTTTCTAAACTCTTAGGGACAAAACCGAGGGCAGCCTTTCACCCTATCTATATAAATGAAATTGCTTCTAAGATTGATTCCTGAGTTGTTGTTTTGTTGCACCTGTTGTATACAAATGACATTTAATGACTTAGAAATGTAGTGAAACATAAAAGGAAAAGAGCAGTTTGGTCCAAGAAAGGGGGTCAGATGAAAATGGTTCTTCCTGCCATTTACAACAAATATAAAATAAACTAGGGGCAAAGCCCGTTGTATCCAAGAATACAACGGGCACTAGAGCTTGGCAGTGGGAAGAGGAAGGGGAGGAGTTGTTCAGTCTGTAAGGGCATGGGGTTGAATGTGTGTGTTATGTGGGAGGTTGTGGTGGCATGGTGGCAAATGAGGGTATGGGTGTGGAGATATGGGTGTGAAGAACCTGTGGTTTGGAATGTTCATTGAGTGTGGGAGAAGACTGACCTTTGGGAATTTTGGCATAGTGGTTACAGGTGAACTTTCCAGAGCCATGTCCTCAGATAAGTGAAGGGAAAATCAGACTGGAGACTCTTCTTAGGGGAAGATTGCATGGCAACCAATTCCTCCCAGTTCTGCATCATTTCCCTTCTTGTGTGAATGAGGCCACATTCTCCGAAATGCCCCTCTGCCCTAATACACATGGGGTAGTCACAGTACACAGGTGTCCACCCTGTTCCTTCTGTCTCCCATGTTTTCACTGTTGGTAATGTTATGTGCCCACATGCTTCTTTCATGGTTGCTCCTTAGAAGAACAGATTTTTGTACCCTATTGCTTACTACCCAAAGGCGTCTCAAAGTGGTTTACAAACACCTTTTCCATTCATCTCTCCACAATAGTCAACCTGTGAGTTATGTGGGGTTGTGAGAGATCTGGGAATGGGTGACACAGCAGGCCTCAGGTGACTCAAAGCATTTTCCAATCGTCTTGCCTTTCTCTACCCATAGCAGACTCCACATGAGGGAGGTGGGGTAGCGAGCCTCACAGGGAAGTTGGCAACCCTAAGAGGAAGACTCTCTGTGCACAGCACAGTAGTAAGGTTTTTATACTGTTTTTTTTTTCTTTTTTGCCAGGCCAAGGTTATTTGCCAGGCCAATATGTGTCTCTAGACATTTACTTGTTTTCTATTTACAGTTTCAGGCTGTAAATATCTATTTAGATCTTCCTGCACTTTCCAGACTCACAGGACTGATGCTGGTCTGCCTGTCTACACCCCAGAATACAAACAGTTGCTGATAAGGGCTGGCCATAACCCATAGCCCAGGAGGGACACACCTGCACCACTCCCTACCAACTGCAGGCAAAAATGGCTCATTTGAAGGCTGGACTCTGAGGCATTGTATGATTTTGAAGTCCCACCTCCAAGCCTCCAGCAATATTTCCAACCCAGGGGTAGCCAACCTACAGGTGTGGCCTGGAAAGCTCCTGGAATTACAGCTCACCTGTAGAGTATAAAGATCAGCTCCCCAGGCAGAAAGGGCTACTTTGGACAGGGTTGTGGTAGAGAAGAAACATTTAAGGCTTCCCATACAGGTTGTTGTTGAATTGAAAGACTTGAGGCCTACTGCACAGGGTTGTTGTGCAGATGAAACAGGAGACAAAAGAGCCAGTTTCCTCTGCAGAATAACACTGTGCAGTGGCCTCAAATCTGCAGAGAGTTGCCTGTCCAAGACTCTGTTCTCATCCCCCTTGGCAGCCCTACTGACCTCCTCTCCCTGCGGTGGTCAGGAGCAGATTAGCAGCCAGACTGGGCTGGGTGAATGGAATTTTGGTCTGTCCTGGTGAGGGGCCAATAGGAAGGTGCTTTGCGCGCCTCCCCATTGGCTGCTTGGCCCTGGGTGGACACTCAGAGGGCCCAATCATGAGCCGCTTCGCGGCTCCTGATTGGACCCTCTGAGTTTTTATCCTGGACAGGGCCCGCCCTAACTCCTCCCCAGGTGGCCTTACTCTTTTATTTAATACCACAGGAGCGGTTAAAGATATTCATATATCCTTACACAAGCAATCCCCCCCTAAGTTGAATCTGTTCATGAAAATAATATTTACATGCTATGAACTCCATTTTCTTTCCTGCATGTTTCACATTAAGGCTGTTATAAAATGTTAGATTCTTATTGAAGAGAACAAATGCTGATTTTCTCCTGCTGAATCAAACATTGACCCTCACACTCAAGTTTCAGAAGCCATATTTAAACTTTGAAATTATTCTGGAAAAAGTGTCATTTTTTCAATTTGTTATTCAGTTAATGGACTGCCATTTCAACACATTTATAGTCCAAAACATTTTATTTTGCATGGCCTTCCTTCTCAGCAGAGGTCAGCGTGGTGCAGTGGTAAAAATGCTGGGTTCAGTTTCAGGATACTTGAGTTGGACTCTTCAGTCTCCATGAAACCTGAGACAGCGCATTGTCCCAATAAAGTTTGGACCTATTTTGACAAGTGGACTAGATTCTGATTGATAAAGCAGGCTACATATGGAAGTTACTATACTGATCTTGCTTCTAATTAACTTGGCCAAGTCTTATCACCAGCTGAGTACCCTAGAATAAGTCTGCAGCAAACTTAGTGAAATATTTAGATTTGCTGTATTTGCAGTGCCCATGGTATGCAGCCTTGATAGTTTAGTCACAATTCAAAACAAATAGCCTTTGAGGTAGTTTTGCATCTGCACAGTGGTGGCAAGGGGCTGTGCTACCCAGTCGGTCACCTTCACAGTGCTGGCATGCTCAGAATTAAATGGAATGAACCACAGTTGTCAGGCAGCATCACAAGCACATGTGTACCCAATGAATTCAAATGAACACAAACACATTCACAGTTTTTGAAGTCAGGCCAGGAGCCAAAACGGGCAAGACTAGAACCCGGGAGTAACACATCAAGCAGCTTCATCCATACACTGTTCCTGAACCCAAGCAGAATTGAGACAACCAAGAACCACCTCTTTTGTAGGCAGATGTCTACACTGTCTATTGGGTGAACAGATGATGGGGGAATGGGAGGAATGGGAACCATGCCAAAATATCAGTAAAGCAACCCAGTAAACATTCGGCTGGTTCCAGCTGCTACTCAACTGGTGAAAAAGGGAGGGTGTGAATTACCCATGTTGGGGAATCTGAAGCCTGCATGCACAAAAGCCAAATGGGAGGGGGCTATAGTGAAAAGGGTGAACAGTTAGGGAAGACTGAGTGCTAAAGTTAGTGAAGCCAACTCTTTGAATCAACTATTGTGGACAAGTAGAGATTACAGAAACAAACCAAACAACAGAACTGAAAAGCCTCTTTTCAACTTTTTTTTTAGAAATAATAAAAAAAAACATTACAAAGATAAGGGACAGGTATAATAGAATCAATATGAGTTGAAAGGAGCCATTACAGGCCAGTCTAGGATCATCCTCATTGCTCTCCTCTGCAGAACCCTCTTAATTTAGTTCACATCCTTTTTGAAGCGAGGCCTCTAGAACTGCACACAGTATACTAGGTGCAGTCGCACCAATGCAGTATACTGTGGGACTAAGGCCTCTTGCAATTTTAATGTGATGCCTCTGTTGATACAGACCAAGACTGCATTCACTTTCTTTACCACCACATCACACTGTCTGCTCATATTTAGCTTCCAGTTCTCCTGAGATCTCATTCGTACGCATTGCTACCCAGAAGTGTATCTTCCATCTAGTAGGCATACTTCTCATTTTTGTGACCTACATGTTTAACTCTGCACTTATAAATTGCTTCTTGTTTAAAATGACCAGAAATCTGAGGCCACATGGCAGGACACACTGTGGCGGAGGCGGCAGCGGAGGCAGGTGGGCCCTCCCCCCTCTCCCCTCCTCCCTCCCCCCTCCTTCCTCCCTCCCCGACTGACCTAAGAAGGGTGGCGGCAGGACGAAGGTGGCGGCGGAGGTGGTGGTGGCAGTGGTAGGCTGGCCCTCCCCCTCCCCCCTCCCCCCTCCTTCCCTGTCTGGCCTCAAGAAGGGCGGCAGCAGCCCGGGAGGAGCCCTGCGGACGGGTCCAGGAGGAGGCAGGAAGGTGCGGAGGAAAAGCCCGCTGAAGCAGGCAGCAGCAGAGCTAACACAGGGTCCTTCTGAGCCCAGGCTGCCTGCTGGGCTGCCTGCTGGGCTGCCACGTGGTGCGCGGCCCCCAAAAAATAATTTTAAAAAGTAATTAAAAATTGCAGAATGCCACAGGACAATAAGAAAACGCCGAGGGACGCTGGGGCAAATGCCCCAAATGCAGGACTGTCCTGCCAAAGGCGGGACTTCTGGCCACCTTATTCTCATTCTCATTTGCCCACTTTTCCAGAATGTTCAGAACTCATTGAACTGTATCTCTTCTGGGGTGTTTGCTATCCCCCCCCCCCAGTTTAGTGTCACCTTCAAATGTAATGAAGAGTCCCCCCCACCCCTTCATCCAGATCACTGATAAAAATGTTGAAAAGTACCAGATCCAGTACCACGCCCTGTGGCACCCAACTGCTCAATTCCCTCCAATCCGATGGAACACCACTGATAACTACTCTTTTGGTGTAGTTTTCAGTTCCCTATCCACCTAATCATCTGAACGTTCCTTCTGAAGATCTCCAGAACATCCTGGAGAACCTTGTCAAAAGCCTTACTGAAATCCAGGCAAACATCAACTGAGTTTCCACAATATAGTAAGCCTGACACTCGGTCAAAGAAGGAAACCAGGTTGATCTGTAAGTCCCGTTAAAGGCAAATCTGTGCTGGCTTCCCTGGATTGCTAAATTGTCTTTCAGATTTTTGCAGATTACCCCCTTTAATATTTGCTTCATTAAATTCCCTGTGACAGAGGTCAGATTTACTGACCTGTAGTTCCACAGGTCATCTCTCCTCCATTTTTTGAAAATTGGGTTAACATTTGCTCTCCTCTAATCTTCTGGCACATCTCCAGTCCTCCAAGAGCCCCAGAACATGTACAAAGGTTTCACAAGCTCTTCAGAATATTATTTGAGCACTTTCAATGAACTTTGAGCAAGGTATGGGGAGTATAATGTCCAAACACACATATGCAGACTGAACTCAAACTATTCCATTTTTTCCTGTGGGTTAAATGTTCTGCCGACAATTTGAAAACAAATTACAGTCTAAACAATATGGTAGTTGATCATCCCTGATCTGAAATCTGAGCAGAAGTCTATTGGAACAAATTCTTACTCTAGAGTTACAACCCTGAGCACAAGGTATATGTCCTATTGAACTTGTTATATTATTTGTTTCTTACATTTATATACTTGTGAAACTTTGTTTGGTTTTCAAATCAGACTGTACACATTTGATGCACATTTTTCAGGAGGCTCCACTCAGTACACTGAAAATTACTTCTGGGAGACATGCAAAAGGCTTATCTGTAGCAGGACAGCTGTTGTACAAACCTTGAAATTCAACCGCATCATGACAAGAAGAGGTTTTAGTTTAGCATAGGATAGAAGTTGGTTAAAACACATGAATCATAGAAGTTGTGTCTTCAAGGGGTTAAACCATGTCACTGCATTCAGATAATTATACCATCAGAAATGTATAGATCACCTTTGATTTTGGGTTGTTTCAAATCACAAATTATGTATTAGGCATATTTATTCCTTTCCACACCGTTAGCAGAAGGGAAATTTCAGCCAGCTCTGAACACAGCTTGAAACCATAAATAAATAATTAGGGACAAAGTTTAAGGAGCAGATTCAATGGTCAAGAAGCAATGGTAATGGCATTAATCTATCCTGAGTGACAGGGAAGACCTGAAATTTCAGTTCTGCTAATCATGGTGAATGGGTGAAATATTTCTAATGCATAGTATGCAACGTTAAACAGCCAGCATCTCATCTGATCTGTGTATTTCTAATTGTATGATGACCTGATCATAGCTTATGGCTGCTCCTCCATTTTTAACTCTTTGAAGGCACAATTTGCCGAAGTAACATTTTCTGATCAGATCATAGCCGGTATCAAATTGCACCTTTTCTCTTTTTTACATTGGGATTGAAGCTTGAAGCCTATCCTTCCTCAGCTCAACTATTTAACTGAAGGTCCCTTTGACTTTATGCTTCTTTTTCTGCTTCAGGGGTATATGTGAATTTGCACTTCTGTACTGTGTTAAAATGCATAGGATTAGATGCTGGAAAAGCACACCCTTTCCTCTTTGCATACATTTCTGTGATGCATGAAGAGAAAAACTGCAGTCCAACCATGCTTACCTCTTCAAACATTTCTTAATATCATGTGAAATTGTTGTAACTTAACCAGTTGTATTTAGAGGAATCACGTCATTGTATGCTTCATTTTAGAGATTCTTCACAATAACACTTGGAAGATAAGCGAGCGGTGCTCATTCACAGTTTTGCCAACTTCTACCAGCATTTGGTCACTCCGAATCAGTCAGATGACTCTGATGGCTTCAAGTCAGACACCGATAACAAGCCAAGATCAACATTTAACACAGATGATGCAGTTCATTGTAGCAAAATGATGTTAATGCAAAATACCATCACATACATCTTGTAAACTTGTAAAAGATATCCTGAGCCTCATTGACAATTTGGAACACAAAATCAATGGGAATATGTATTTATTATGATACCCTTATGGCTGGTACTCTTTTAAAAATCCATATCTTAAGGTTTGTGATGGGAATGGAGAAAGATCATAATGACCGAAGCAGCCTTCACACGTGGCTTCTTCACACACACAACCCATCATGGTACCCACTGGATGGGAAAGACTGCCACAATAAGTTCCTAACAGGAGACAGTTTAATTCAGACACCATGGGACTACACCGCATAGGAGTTGCTGCTGCTCTGTGTTGTGTATGCATATCGATGGGCCTGGTAGTCACAATGACATTATATTCACCATGGGAATGATCTAATGTGTCCCACAAAGTGCCTGTCTTTTGGTTAGTGGTTAGCTGGCATGCCAGCAATGTTTTGTGGCACCTGAAGTGAATGTGGGGATGCCTTTTGAAAACAGTTCCCATCCCCGTAATGTTCCCTTCAGTCAATTCTTCAAGGTCCTTGGAAGGGGAAGAAAACATTCAGGCCTGCCCAATGCACTGAGGCAGCCATGTTATCTGATATGCATGGATTTGCTCCGTCCCTGTCCTACCTAGACAGTAAGGATACAAACATGATAATCTCAGGTAGATATGCTCCCATTAAAATCTTCTTTGGAAGCTTCATGTTGCCATTTTCAGTTCAGAGTTACCTTTCTGTTAATAGTGCAGTCTTCACGTAGCCTGTATGCCCTCGTCACACTCTAATTTTGCATTATTTGCCTTCACTGATGTCACCTCATACCCAGATTTCACTGGCTCTGCAACGACGTTGCTTTTACCAGGAAGAGTAAAAGTATACATTTGAAAAGGGTCTACAGCAAGAAGCAACCAAGGAGACGAATACTAGCATATGTGGGGGTGCAATGGGAAACATCTTCTCTCAAAAGCCCCTTTCAAATTAAAAAAAAAAAAACTGTTCACCAAAGAACATTCAGCGCAGCCCTTCCGAAATCTTCTAAGCAGGTGCACCATGGGTAAGAGCCCTTGAAACATCTTATGATACTGATCCAAAATACAAACTGATCTGACCTTTATTGTCAACAAATGTTGCTTTTCTAGTTCATTCTTACCGCGAATAATAACTCAGGGTGACATTTTCGTGCAATCAGAAATATTAGATGGCTGGCATAGAACAAACAGTTGGGTAGCACCTGCTCTGGGAGCCATTATTTTAGGTAATTAGCGGCAAGGCAGAAATGCTCAAGTCTTCTTGTGGGGAGGGGAACCAAGGGGGAACCTGATGTTGTTTAGAGGAAAATGCAGGAAACAGCACAATCCTGCTGTTAGTTTTTGGTTCAGGATAGTTCAATGCTTCTTGTAAAATGGCTGATCTGATGCCATTTTAAGCTCTGAAAATGACTAAAAATGTAGATAAATGTACGAACTGATGCCAAACAAGGATGATCCTGGGGTGGATCTTATGCATTGTCCTATGTGCAAGGCCTCCTCAGAAGTAGATCTCACCCTGCCCCTATCATAGCAGACTCCATTGACAAAAGTGCACTGCACGGAGCCACGAGACCTTCAAGGACAAAAAGTCACATAGTATGAAAGGCTTCCCCTCTTCTGACAGTACAGTTCAAGATGACACACCACTGTTGGAGGAGGAAGAGTGAGGATAATGTCATAGGGCTCAGCCTTACATCTCAGCATTAGTGCCCCTGCACCTTAGGATTCATGCACCTTCAATGACAATTTAGATAAAGGAATTCAAACTGGTGAATTTGCCATGCCACTGGATTCTAGGATGTGAAAAATGGCACCTTTCTTCCACAAATGTACAATAACCTTAATCTTTAATGATTATGATAAAGCTTCCTGGATGAGGACTCGTGATGCTTCCACTTGATTGGCAGTATTATAGCATGAATTCTCTTACCTTTATATGGCCAAGCAACACTTAGACAACTATAATGCAAATCTCCTTGTATCATTTACAGTTCAATATTGATTTAAAGGGGGGAAACAAGTAGTTAAAAGCTGTGAAGCCCAATGAGACATTTACCTATTTCACAAGACATTTGCATATTGTGTCAGGACATGGCCCCAGACCATCTCCTGTTCTGTAAGGAAAATTGAGAAGCTATACAAACTGGGAAAGCAGTCTCCTACTTCCTCTATCCTACCGCCAGATGCAGGTTTAGCCATATTATAACTACATACTTTCAGCTTTCTACGACCGCATAATTCTAAGGACAGCGACCATTCCAGCTTCTCACAAGAAATGGGACCATGCATCACAATCCTCAATGTTATTCCAAGGAACTCAGAAATCATGGGCAGCCCCACTTCAGCTCTATCAAGGACAACCAACAACTTTGATCCAACATCTACCATGAGCAGAAGTCACAAATATTCCATATGCCCTCAACAACAGTGGAGGGGCGGGGAAGGGATTACATTCATAACAGAACATCAATTAACATTATTTCCTTAGACTGAATATGCAGACTTCTAAACCAGGCTTAATAATTTTTTGTGGGGGGGATTTTATCAACAAAAACAATGCAGAAAAGACTCACAAATATCAGCAGAAGACACTTGAATTTGACCACCATGTGCCCATCACTTTTGAGTCACACTTTTGGACTTTCATCACTTCTGGACCATAAGAAAAACACAGCTTTCACTTACCTAAAAAAGAAAAGAAAAGCAGGGTTAGTTGACTTCTTCCAAATGGCCTCCTATTCCTCCTATTCCCATACTCTACTTTTTCACGTGGTCCTGTATATGAATCTGAGCCTGGTGTGATATTCTTGCTCTGTTCTGGAACACTTGTGGTCTATGATGGCTCTATTACCATATGACTGCTATCTAAGCAGATGTAATTGGTTTGTAGTGCCATTTAATGCTATACAGATTATTCATTAAGAAAAAGCAAGCCTGAGCAGGTGTTTTCATCAACATCTTGTTCTATTTTTTTAAAAAAAGAACACCATGACAACATTAACCACATGGAAAGACACAAATGATCCCAGCTGTGAACAGCAGGGTTCAGAAGGTCTCACTTTCTAGTGACAGACACTAAATGGAGGATAGAAAGATGTTCCCTTTCAAGCAAGGGGAAAAAAAACATATGCAACTCAACTCTGGGATATGGGCATGTATGTTTTGCTTCCTGATTACTTGCTAGCAGAGCAGAAAGCTGACCCCACATTTACATGGCTGTAGGTTATAAATGGTAATAAAGATGGTGCAGAAATTAGGTTGCCAATTTTCAGGGAGTAGCTGGAGGTCGCTCGTTATTACAACTGATCTCCAGGTGACAGAAATCAATATGGTGGACACTATGGCAATTTATCCCATTGAAGTCCCTCCCCTCTCCAGGTTCCACAGTCTTCAGGCTACCTCTCCCACCGCAAATCTCCAGGGGCATTTCTGCACATTGTTAAAAATAGCATTACACCAGCTGAATGGTGTAGCACTAAATATTATCACGCCTCCCAGCCACTCTGCACCTTTTTGCAATCTTGCTCCAGTCTGCCACCTTTTCACAGTTTTTACCCTCCATGATTGCTGCTGGAAGCCAGGCAGCCAATCCCCTTTTGTTTTAAAGGTCCTGTGATGCCCATTATTTTTTTTTAATTCATACTTCTTCATTTAAACGCCTATGCATCTAATCCCAAGTTTTGATACTTAAAAAAATAATTAATCTTGTTCCTGATTTTTTGGGGGGGGGACTTTAGAGAGGTCTGCTTTGTGCTGCAACTTTGGGAGATACTTATTTCTGGCATCACCTGCACACTTGTCCACCTATTCGTTGCTCCAGGCTGTTTTTAATTTTTTAATTTTTTTTCCCTGTCCTCTGGAAGAAGGGAAAGGGAGAGAGGTACAAGGGCGGGACATTGAAGGCAGAGGTAGCACTTCTTAGTCTCCACCCATTTCTTTGGTTGGTGGCCTGCTGGTTGCTCTCCCTTAGCTAAGTACTTGATAGGTTGGGGAATCCACTTTATGTGATTCCCCGTGTTTTAAAATGGAGGATGTAGTGAGCAGTTTGCTGGGAAGACGTGGGATGTGGATGACGTCATGCAAAGTGCCTGGAATATAGTGTTCACAAGGTAAGTATGACACTAAATTTATGGTGTGCGGAAAGGCCCTAGGTATTTCCAACCCTCAGATGGCATATCAATGCAGAAAGAGTATTATAAGAAAAGTTATTTCCACTTTGGTTAGGATGTATTTCTTTGAATGGGTCAGTTTTTGGGAGAACTGAAATCTGGGGATACATGTCAGGAAAGTCAACCTAAAATCAGAAGAAACGCCACTGGATATTCCATTTTGCTAGTTATAAATGGGCATAGCAATGTCCAAAACAGCAGGGGGGGGACCCTTTTCAATACATTCATTCATTCATTCATTCATTCATATATTTATATATCACCCACTCATAAGGCCTGAGGACAGTTTACATAAAACATAGGGGTATATACTGTAACCATAATAACAATAATCATAACATAACAGTTACAATACAGTAAGAACCAGTATTGAGTATCAATAATATAACAATTGACAATACAATAGAACTTTTTAAACAGAGCCATAGGGGGATCAGTTGTGTTCAGGATGTGGAAGGATGTCTGCGGGGCCAGCTGAATGGTGTTAAGTCTTTCAGCCTCAGCCGAACGTCTGGTGGAGGAGCTCCCTTTTACAGGCCCTGTGGAATTGCAGGAGTTCAGGAAGGGCCCTGATCTCTTCTGGGAGCTCATTCCAACAGGTGGGGGCCAGGACAGAGAAGGTTCTTGCACTGTTTGAGGCCTGATGTGCTTCTTTGGGTCCAGGATCCTCATCCAGTTGGTGGAGGCAGAATGTAATGTCTTGGGGGGGGGGGTATAGGCAGAGAGGTGATCTCTCAGATACACTGGGTCCAAACCACATATGGCCTTGAAGGTGATTACCAGAACCTTGAGCCTGATCCAGAATTTAATTGGGAGCCAGTGAAGTTGTTGAAGAGCAGGCCGAATGTGGAACCTCCACAGTGTGTTTGTGAGGATCCAGGCCACGGCATACTGGACCAGTTGCAGTTTCTAGATCAAGGTTAAGGGATGGCCTGCATAGAGTGATTTACAGACGTCCAGACTAGAGGTGACCATCACATGGATCATTGTGGCTAGATGTTCTGGGGCCAAGAAGGGCACTAGTAGATTTGCATAGATGGAAGAAGGCCTGAGGTATCAAGAATCACACCCAGGTTTCTGGTGGAGTGAGCTACTGATAGTTACACTCCATCCAGATTGGGTAGGTGCGCTTCCTCGGACCATTCCTACCCAGCCACAGGACCTCTGTCTTTGAAGGGCTGAGCTTCAGACAATTCTGCTTCAATCACCTTTTCCCCACTTCTAGACATTTGGCTAAGGATTCATGAGACTTCAATTTGTCCCCTGAACGAGTGGCTCTGGTGTGCAGATAAGGAGGGATCAAATATATGAAGGCTGCCCTATGTTCTTATATGAACTTATTAATGGATATGAGCAGATACAGAGGGCCATGTAAATAGTGGTGTATTTGCCACTGTTTTCCTTATTAAGCAAAATCCAAGTGGCTATATGACATCAAATGCCATTGTGAATCTACAGTCAGAAATTTAAATTAAGATCTGACCCAAACAGTGTCCATTTGTCAAATCCTGGAAATGTTGTAAATCCAGACAAGATCATTTCTTGCATTGGGATCTTTTGGATACCACGAATTTGAATGTTTATTCTAGTGCTTGTCTGACTGGTTTCATTTCCCCAAGTAGCAAGATATGGCAGAATCTGGAACAGCAAGCTAGTGTAATGCAGTGGCTAGAACACTGGACCAGGAATTTAGAGTGCTGGGTTCAAATCCCCACTCTACCATGAAACTTACTGGGTGAATCTGGACCACTCATTCCCTCTTAGGCTAGCCTAAGTGTTGTTGTGGTGATAAAATGGAGGGAGAACTATGCATGCCATTCTGAGCGCCTTGAAGGAAAAGTGGGATGACCACTAGCTGAATAGATTCTGCCAATCATTAAATTCTCTCAGTAGCTCAAGAAGGGCATACTTATTCCACATAACAATGCATTCTAATTGGATGAGGGATTCCTGTCGCTGGATTTGCTGTATTTGCGCTAGTCTCAGGAAGAGCAAAGACTGCTTGCATCTTCTGGCAGACAGGCACTGGAAATAAATGACAGAGGTGCAGTAGCTTTGTGACATCACCCTCCGTTCCATCCACCATATATATGCAAGTCCAGCCAGAGAGAGCCATTCTATGTACTAACTTATTTGTACCAGCTGTCAGGGAATCAGGCCTGCAAAAATGAGAGGAGGGGCCAAGGCAGATGCTCATATTTTGCTATCTAATTATAGACAGCCAGTATATCCTACAAGTAGGCTGGAAGGAGCCTAGAGCCAAGACAAAGACTCCATTTCCCAAGTACTAAGGAGAGACAGAGTAAACTTGAACAAATGAAAGATAAATGATCAGGAAGTATGTGGGAACTGATGATTCAAGATCTTGAGAACTTTCAGCACCCACTCAATTTTACAAAGTAATAAACACCTGTAATTTGGTGTAAAAGCACTGCAGAGCAGTACCTTTTCCCCAGTACCACCACAGCAGTCTCCCCCAAAGTGTTATTACGTAAAGGAAAAAAAATCAGGCCCAATCATGTTCACATGGTAAAAAAAAATCAGCCCTCTTCTAAGTACTGTCTTTACCTGACAATGATCTGATAAGTCAGAGGGGGTGACAGAAAAATGCTGAAAGAAATGGATGGTGGCAAATCAAGGGCTAGTAGTCTCTCTGTAGTTTTATGAAATGGAGACAAACAGCAACAACAAAACACTCAATTGTCACACCCAGGGAAGGGAAAGTTCCTTTTTATACCCATTTTCCCCATGCTTGCTCTGAAAATGAAACTTTTAAAAGTTACAGAATGGGAAGCTCATCTGCCTGAAATGAAGAAGAGAGGCTGTCTTACAGGAAGAGCACAATCCCAGAGGCTTTCCTATTAACTGGGCAAAGGGGAGGGGGAGGACATGTGTTTCCCATTAAAATCAAACTACTGGGCTCCGGTTTCCTAATGTGATGTGTTTTAATTCCAATAATTCAAGAAACCAACAGATGCTTTTAAAATGTCATAAGAAATCTGAATCTCCTTCCCACCCCTTCCCCCCCTGGTATAGACTGTCCAATAATAGATACACTAAATTTCATGGGGAAAGATCCATCTGACCCGAACAAATGCACAAGGATCTTGTACTCAGTAAAAAATGGTTCAACATTTCCCTAGATTGCTTCTAGGGAACATGCCTAGATGTGAATTCCTTTTATTAGTGATCATGGAGGCTCTGACATGAGAGAGTGTTCTGGACAATCCTATTCTATTTTGAATAACAAAAATGGTTTCTCTTCTCTTTCTCTCTCCTCTTTAAGCCACTTTCTCTTCTGCATTCAAAATCTGGCTGCTTGTGTTACCACTGAATTTTGCCTGAAGTGAGGCAAATCTGGAGGTTTGTGTGTAAATAAAACATCTGAAGAATTATGAGAAGCGGGAAGTAGGCTCTGATGAAAGTAGGCACATATCCCTTTTTTTCCAGCCAGATTTGCCTAAAGCAAAATTTAGAAATTCCTGCTTGGGCAAGATATTTGAGCAATTTCAGGTTTCTCCATCGCATAGATTTCTGAATATCTTTCTCTTAACGTTATATAGTGTTTCCTATCCATTGTACCAGGTAACATCTCAGGAAATGTTAATGCGAGGGTATGTGAGAACCCAAGGGAAAGGGCCTTATTTCAACTACTTTCCTGATATACAACTGCACATGTGCAGATACACGTGATTTAGGGACAACAGTGACTTTTTCATCCCTTTGTTTTCAACTGTAAAATCCCTGTTCTGATTATGTTTCCTCCATACCTAACCCATGGTTCTTTACTTCCATGCCTTTTTTTCTTTATCATATTATACTTATCTGTGTGCCAATAAATCAGTATAATAATACTAACACTCTTTTTAATAGCCCACCTTTTCCAAGTGGCTCAAGGTACGTAACAACAAAATAAAAATATATATATAAAATGATATTTGTTGTTGTTATGTGCGAAGTCGTGTCCGACCCATCGCGACCCCATGGACAATGATCGTCCAGGCCTTCCTGTCCTCTACCATTCCCTGGAGTCCTTTTAAGTTTGCACCTACTGCTTCAGTGACTCCATCCATCCACCTCATTCTCTGTCGTCCCCTTCTTCTTTTGCCCTCGATCACTCCCAGCATTAGGCTCTTCTCCAGGGAGTCCTTCCTTCTCATGAGGTGGCCAAAGTATTTGAGTTTCATCTTCAGGATCTGGCCTTCTAAAGAGCAGTCAGGGCTGATCTCCTCTAGGACTGACCGGTTTGTTCGCCTTGCAGTCCAAGGGACTCGCAAGACTCTTCTCCAGCACCAGAGTTCAAAAGCCTCAATTCTTTGACGCTCGGCCTTCCTTATGGTCCAACTTTCGCAGCCATACATTGCAACTGGGAATACCATAGCCTTGACTAAACGCACTTTTGTTGGTAGGGTGATGTCTCTGCTTTTTAGGATGCTGTCTAGATTTGCCATAGCTTTCCTCCCTAGGAGCAAGCGTCTTTTAATTTCTTTGCTGCAGTCCCCATCTGCAGTGATCTTGGAGCCGAGGAAAATAAAATCTGTCACTATCTCCATTTCTTCCCCATCTATTTGCCAGGAATTGATGCTATGCATAAATAAACCAATTAATATATAAAACTTAAGTTAAAATTATATTAAAGCCACCTCCTTAAAAACCCTACAGATGCGGCAGATCATTTATTCATTATAAGTATAGAATGTACTTTATATGTATAAAGAACTGCTACTGATAGAACTAATTTTCAAAGTGGCCAGATCTATGGATACTTAAATTCAGAGTTTTCAACCATGACCAGAGAAGATAGATCCTTTCTACAAATCTGATGAAAGCCCCAGACTGGAAGAAAAATCTGGAATAAAAACAACTACCACCACAACAATGGGACATTTATAAAATAAACACTGAAATATGAGAAATAGTGTCTTTAGCTTTAAGAAAAAAAATATCCTCTCTGGCTGCTGCTAGGCAACTATAACAATATTGTCAGCTGAAACCATCTGAAAATCCAGTCTGCAGTCCTCCAATTTACCCATCAGAATATCATAGGAAACTTTGTCAAAAGCCTTACTGAAATACAAGCAAACAACATCAACTGACTTTCCACTATCTAGTAGTAGCCCACTCTCCCATGTTTGTTCAGGGCCCATCCCGCATTCAAAGAAGGAAACAGTCCTGGAAAGACATGTTGAAGACAAATCTGTGCTGAGTTCCCCAGATCACCAAATTGTACTTCAGATATTTGCAGATCTCCCTTTAATATCTGCTCCATTATCTTCCCTGTGACGGAAGTCGGATGGGGAACAGATTAAAGGTAAGTTAATGGGAGGATGAGAAGAAGAGAAGGAAGCAGGGAAAGATGAGAATATAGGGGATGACAGGAAGAGAAAAAAATTAAATTGAGGTCCTCCTTACAACTCCTTGCAGGTTCCCCAAACTGTAATTGGGTGTTTCCTGGTGGTTGGCATCATACAACTGGGTCAGATTTTTCTTGGACAGAAAATTCCAATGCAGGAAAGGAGAGAAAAATGAACATTAAGAGAGAGTAGATAAAGGCAGGCGGGCTGATGGACGAGGAAGAGAAGGAGGTGGGGAAAGGGGGGAGAGATTAAAGGGGCTTTCAGAGAAGATGTAGGTCCCCATTGGTATTTCATAGAAAGTTATGTAATATGCATACAACATGCAAATGAGACTACAAGCAACCACAAAAAAGATTAAAAGATCAACAAAACCATCAAATACAATATAATATGGTTGCTCCACCCTGCAGTTTTAATAGCCTGTTTTCACATTGTTACCTTGTTTTGATTGTAAGCCTCCTTGAGTAGGACTCTCAAGAGATGGCATAGAAATGTCCTAAAAATAGATTCATTCATGTACTGGACTAGAAAACTGCAAGTGAAAAGGTACAACTTTCCAAATCTGAAACTCATTTGCTAGCACCCTATTACATTCTAGCCACTGTCCCCCCCAAAAAAACCCTATGTCCTGCCATGGCACCCTGTCAATTCTCAGCCCTCCCAAGAGCCTCAAGGCTTCCCTGTACTCTTGAAATTGCCCCCAGAAAAAGGCAGATCCCTTAATTGTATTATTAGCAGAATTATTAATTGATATGAAAACAGCATTTTACTAGGCTTAAAAAGTCATTTGGAAATGAGATAAAATGTTTTCCATGTTGCCTGCCTCCGAGCAGAGCTGGAGCGAGGTCTTTGACAGCTTGATTATTATGCACATTAGTGCAATCTGCTGAGTTTCTAATGCACAGAGAAAGGAATCCTCCAGTATCATATCCATCAGCCAGCCTCTCCTCTTTTTCCTCAGCCAGCCTCCCCTTCTCTTTTTCCTTATTGCCTTACATTTGTATATGGGAGGCTCAGGGGATTCCCCCCCCCCTTCTTTCCGATCAATCTCAAATGCCATCGATAGAGGTTGGCTAATAGGAAGGATGAATGAAGGCTTATCCTGCTACCCCACACTGCAAGGAGTCCACATGCCCAGACCCACTTAAAATTCTGTCCCATTCAGAGAATGGTTCCCCCTCAATCAATCGGCTTCCTAAAATAGAGCTGTCAAAGTTCCTCAGGGCCTGAAAGACATCACTTTTCCACCAGGCCTTCTCTTCTTTGGTTCCCCATATTTTGATATCATCTCCAGTCTGAGGTAGATGAAGGGGGTTTAAGGGTTAGAATCATAGAATCATAGAGTTGGAAGGGACATCATGGATCATCTAGTCCAACCCCCCGCACTATGCAGGACATTCGCTCATCCACTGTAACCTGCCACCCCCGTGAGGCTTCACAGAATCATCCTCTCTGTCAGATGTCTATCTAGCATCTATTTAAACATTTCCACAGATGGAGAACTCACCACCTCCCGAGGAAGCTGTTCCACTGAGAAATCACTCTAACTGTCAGTAACTTCTTCCGGATGTTTAGATGGAATTTCTTTTGAATTAATTTCATCCCATTGGTTCTGGTCTGTCCCTCCGGGGCAAGAGAGAACAATTCTGCTCCATCCTCCATGTGGCAGCCTTTTAAATACTCGAAGATGGTTATCAGATCCCCTCTCAGTCGTCTCCTCTCCATGTTAAATTGTATTTTATTGTTAATTTTATTGTGACAGTTATTATTGTATGTTTTATTGCTGTGAACTGTCCCAAGCCCATATGGGGAGGAGCAAATCATCATCATCATCATCATCGCTTGACTTTTTTCTATTCTTTGACAAGATCAGTCCTGCTGGATATGGCTAGTGGTCTGAACATTCTTTAGCATCCAGTGGCCAGAAATTGCCCTGGAGAACCAGGAAGCAAGGCTTAAAGGCCTCATGTCATGTGTATACAGAAACTTATTGAATCTGAATCTGGATGTTCCTATTAGTTACTATGACTAGTTGCTACTGATGGAAGTATTATCCATGGTCCTGCCTTCCTTTTTAAAGCCATCTATGCTCGTGACCTTCGTTACATCTAATGGTTGTCAATTCCACAATTTAATAATTTGACTAAAGAAGTACTTCCTTTTGTCCACCCTCAGTCTACTGCCCATCATACACCAATGTTTTTTACAAAATCCCAAGCAGAAGAACTACTTATGTCAGAGGAAACTTCCAAACATGGCTGAGAAGACTGCTAGAATACACAGCCATGAGAGCATCAAGGGTCCAGAAATAATTTTTGTTTTGTTTTTCTTTGGCTTATGGCTAAACTTTGCTTAGTGGTTTTGCCCCCCCCCCCCAGCTTTAAAAAATAATTCTACTCCTAGCCTGGATGGCCCATTCTAGCTCAATCTCACTGAATATTACAGGATAAGCAGGATCAACTCTGGTTAGTACTTGGATAGGAGGCCACCAAGAATATCTAGAGTTGCTATGTGGGGGCAGGCAATGGCAAAACAACTTTGAACATCTCTTTCCTTAAAAAGCCTAATGAGTCACCATTAGTCAGCTATGACTTGACATCTGCTCCCCACCAAAAAAGTGACCTGGTACATTGATCCTAAATATGACACCCATGGGAGACATTTCTCTAAAGTAGGAGATGCTTCAGAAGAACCCAGGAGGCACCACTTGTGTTTTCAGGGAGTACCAATTCAGAAATAGCTGCCTACATTTTACAAGGATGCTTGCCTTGCAACTCTCAACACCTAGCGACCTCCCAACATGCAGTAGGCTTACAGCATGCCCCTAATGTCCACCATTTTGTGGTGGTGCTCTCTCCCCAGTCTTCAAATTTCAGAATTGCCCACAAACTCAAGACTGAGACTCTGATCTATCGATTAATAATTGTTTGGTTTAAACATTATGACTTGCTTTGTACTAAGTAAGTGTATTGGACATCTTTTGTGGGGAGAGCGTGGTATAAATCTGTCAATAAATATAATGCCATACTCATTTTGTTATTATACGATAAGAGTTATTTAATTATCTCAACCTTTTGCTCTTTGTAGAATGTGTCCAGGATGCTTCCCTTTATGTGAGTCAATTACTTGAAACATATTGTAGATTGTCTGATTAATAACAGTGAACAACAGTAATAAATATCATCTTGGGTTGCTGAAGCTTTCCCCAGTATTCTTCTAGGTGGCCTTTCTCTTGTATCTGTTTGTCATCTATCCAATTATCATTCTTTCCAAAAGCATGAACTTCCCAACAGACAATGCCAATTCTTCCACATTTTTGCAGGAGGGAAGAGAAATTGAAAACAGCAAGACAACTGCCCACCCCCCTTTCCATACCAATCAACAAATAAATAGGAATCTATCCCTACTGACTCACAGCCTCAATAAACAATCACCAGGGTTGGCAAACTCCACTGATCAATCCTGCCTGTTAGATGCAAGCCTTGTAATTTAGTAATAACTATTCAGCCAACTACTGACCTACTAATTAATGCATAGATTTTTGTGTGTGTTGCTCCTTTAATCGTTTGCCCCAATATTTAAGTCATTTTAGACCACTTTGCTCTGTGCTAAAGCTAACCAACTAAATGTGACTCCAGTCCTGAAGAAATAAAACACTGAAATATATTGACTCTCTGCCAATCCTCTCCTTGTCTCTCCCCCTCTCCTTTCCTACCTCTATATGTTTTAGCTGAGTGCTGGCATGTGGAAAGAATATAGAGAGGGTGCAGGCAACAGCTATGAAATAGGAAGCTTTGGACACAGGCAAAGGAAAGCAAGGGGTAGTTCTTAGCGATAAGCCAGAAAATGCAGCCTTCCTTCATGCCCTATCATGTGATGCTCCTAAAGATTTAGTGTTCCTAGGTCCAGAGTAGGAAATGGGGGCTTGCATCACTTTTCTCCAATATTCAGTGAGTATTGCTCCCCAATTGGTTTTCTCTGGGTTGGACTACGGCCCAAGTCCTCTGACTGTTAGTCCTTCCCTCTTCCTTCCTTCCATTCCTCCTTCCTCCCCCCCGCCCCCATGCTTCCAACCACATAGTGTCCTGGTTACTGTGCAAGCTATATTCTGTCATGGCAGAAGGTCGCACAGACAGCAGGAGGGGTGTCTTTACCTAACCTCTTGTCTCTCCCCCACTACCTTAAATACTAATCCAGCATTTCAGATGCCAGGTTTCCAGGGAGGTTTTGCTCCCAAGTCACCCCTCCTTCTATCCCTCTAGTTCATTGCCACACATCATCAGAAGACACATGAAGAGCTCAGACTGTGTGAATGAAAGTTATTTATTGAACCACTTGAAACTGTTGATTTAAGTGATAGCACTTTGTCGCCCGTTTGGGATTTTCTGTGCTTTAAATTGTTGCCATCTAAAAACTTTACTATTTTGCTGTTTCAGCAGACTTTCATTCCACATTTGCTTTCTTAGGTACATTTAATAAAATTAAGATCAAGCTCGCTATCCTTTGAAAGAATTCTTTGAACTATCATGTAGCTAATTTAATCTCCGGCTGGCTGAGTATTCTTTTGCTATGTTGATGATTTAGGCTGAAGGGTTGATTTTTACTCAGTTGATGTTAATCATTAGCAGATCTTCCACTGGTAACAGATCCCCCCCTCCTAAGGCCGGAGCAATGCACACATATGCATTTTTCCAAATGATTTAAGCATTAACTGTGTGACAGTTGACATAATCTACAAATCAGGAGGCATTCAGTTAATTGGAAAAGTGGTAAATGCTAAAAAATGATGATGAAAAATGACAGATATAAAACAAATGTAAAACAGGCAAAAAGAGTTGATTAAAATTTGGCTGAAAATACATGGGAAGGGAAAAACTTAAGGAGATTAGGCTCCTTGAATATCAACAGCATCACCCTTATCAGAGTTGCAACCTTCTTGATCCACTAAAGTCCATGTGTGTAGAAGAATGCAATTCTTTGTCAGTAAGTTGACCAGATTGTCCCACTTTTGGAAGGACATCTGGGGGTACCTGGCAAATTATACTTATGTTGAAATTAAAAATATATTTATTACAATATAATTTTTGCATTCTATGTGTTCTGTGAAACTTTTTGTTGCTCCATATAGACCAAATTTTTAATCAAGACCCCCCCCCCCGGGTCAATGGTGTCCTGCTTTACCAATGTTAAAATCTGGTCACCTTATTGTCAGGTGACAGAGGAGATAACCCCTTAAAGACATAATCTGAGAGGTTAATGCACCCCTGCGTATCAAATGCATATCAAAATGTATAGTAAAATGCAATCGGTGCACATATGCACACAAATTGAGTTTACAGAATCATCAGGAGGACAAAGAATGGAATGCTCGATGCAGCAAAATTGTGGAATTAGTATGGAACAGAACAAGTGACATCCATCCAACTCTACTGATATGGCCAATAAAAGATTGTTATGTTAATGTCTCTGTTAGTGTGATTGCAACCCACATTTGTTTAAAAAGTTCTAACATGATGCTTTCAAACATGCCCTTGAAAAGGGGGACTCACATTTGTCGTTTTCAAAGTGTTATTTGGCAGCTAGCCACAGTTTCAAATGACTAGTTGGTCCACTGAAAGGTACCATTTCATTTCCTCTCATTTTGGACGAATGTTCCGATCAATAATTTGTATGGCTCGAACTGAATGGAAGCAAATAAAGTAACAATAACAACATTTCTATGCTCTGAATGCAATCAAATGATATGGAAATCCAAGGATTAAGCTGCCAGGGCAGCGGGCTCACATCGTTCTTACTGAAAAAGCAATACCTCATACAACACTGCTCCTATGGTGATAATGTGGAGCTATTGCAATAGCAATTTAATGCTTAGGCTAATAGCACAGCACCATTAATATAACTGACAATGTAACAGTTTCATTATTGGGGCAATGGTATGGCAGGTGTCCGTGAGCTGTTAATAGAATAGTGATACCCTTGGGACTATCTTTTCTGCTCTTCACACCACTGCTAGGAGGAAGGGAATTTCATGTTTCTATGTATATTCTTCCAAGCCTACCACTTGCGTGTGGATGTCCCTGTTTGTCCTTAGAAACAGCAATGTCAGAGCACTCTAGAGGTATGAACAGTGCTTTGCAAAGTTTCCCAGGAACAGTGAATCATGGCAGCGACCAAGAAATCAGTCACATTTCTGAGAGCTTCCTTGGGGACATGCCAAAATCCCAAGCCCAACAGTAGCACCAATTCATTCCCCTCCACACACATACACACACACATACACAAACACACACTTCCAACCCCAAGCTATTGTAGTGGCAGTCATACACCAGATATTTCAGGAGCTCTTCTTTTCCCAATCAGAGAGAAAAACACTGGGTAACAAGCTCCCAACTGTCCATTGTATACAAGATGCAAGAAAACAAAACAGGGAACGGGAGAAGGCAAGGCTCATAGATGCCAGCACTGTAACGGGATTGATTAGTTAGATTGTGAGGACTGGGGAGTGTCCCCTTGTTCGTCCCAGTTCTTCAGTTCATTAACTTCAGTTCAACAAACCCCAAACAGTCAAAAATTCATGTTGAACTTTAGTTCATAAGCCAGTTCATGGGCATCCCTATACATTACTCTTTTGTGTCCACTTTAGTTGATTCGTAGATCTTTTTCTTCTAAAGCTGGTTGTGAACAATTTGTTTCCTAAAAGGAATGCCAGAACTTAAACCCTGTCTACAAGTTGTATTTTCTCATTTCAAGAGACAGTTGATTGAAAGGTGGAGCCTGGTAAGAAATTATGATTGGCTTACAAGTTTACCAGTTTCTCAAACCTTAGTATTTATTGCCAGGTTTTATTAGCAAGATCGGCAAATGTGATAGTTCAAAATGGAAATTTCACTGTCAGTGTAGACCCTGACTTCATTCTAAAGGGGCACAAGAAAACATAGGGTTGGATCCATTTATGCAATTTTTGTCAACTCTCCCCTCTCATGGCAGCCCTCCAACTCTCTCCTTGTGATGCTCCTGGGGGTTTTCTGTCATGTTCAGCATCTGGGATGGGGGGCATGTTGGCGGTCACAAGATGCCACCATCTTCTACCCCTTCTCCATAATCCTCTCACCATTAGAAGTTGAGACTGTCAGTGCCTACCTCACACATCATTAGCACCTGTCTCAGCAGGACAGCATCCCTGAAGGCTGAAATGTGTAGAATTGGAACATGAGGAGTTCTCAGGCTAGGGGCGGGGGTTGACTGAATACAGAGTTCTCTCCACAACGGTCAGCCCTGTGATGCAATGCCAATGATATGTCCCTGTACCTCAGGGAGAAAAACTGCTTGGGAGGGAGGGGTAGTCATTCCCAAGCCTTTTCCAGTTTGTGCAGTGGACAGAAAGATCCTTGATGCAGGACACATCGGAAGCAATATATTGCATCGGTGATGCTAAAGGCTGATGATGAAAGAAAAGTGGGGGAGTGCCCAAACTTTTTCCTGTCATTTCTGAAGCCCCCCAGCTGCTGGCTCAGAGCCTTGCTTGTCGCTTTTCTTAAGCCTCTCCGGAGGAAGAAGAGTGAAGATCTCTGAGACACTGTTTAGTGTCACAGGCAGTTCAGCAAGAGACAATTTTTCACCCCGTTAAATCCTTCTGCAGCAAGTTATCAGAACGTTCTCTCTCTCTCTCTCTCTCCCTCCTTTATTATTTTCTTATTATCATTTCCCACTGGCTCCATCTTCAGCCACCAAATAAATAAATAGCTATACTTGTCAACAGTGGCACTAAAAGGTCCCCATTGAGTCAATCCAAAATTAGGCCTTACAACACTGCTCACAAATAGCTTCCATTCAACAGTAAGTGTGTCATCTTATGACAAGAATGTGGTCTGATTAGTCCAGTGGAGCAGTCAACACTAGCCTGTGTCTTACCTGAGCCGAGAATCAGGCCTAGAGCCCATTTTCAAGATGGCGAAAAAGGAATGTCTCTGTGCTTACTCCTGTTTAACAAGCTCACTATGCTTCATTAGCTTGCCACTGCCATAGAGTTGCAGGCCCAGCTTGGCAAACAGTAGAAGAATGGGGGGTGTGGTACAGAACAGGAGTGACTGTCATCAACCAGAGCAATGATATCACTTCTGGGAAAAGCTGGAGGTGGAGGTGACATCATGCCAATCTAGGAATTGGCTGAATGTTTGGCAGTTCCTAGAGAGGATTAACATCAGTTCTGAGGAATACTGAATTTCTGGATTTTCCCAGAAATGACATCATGCTATTAGCCACTGGCCATTTTTTATATTATTGTTCTTCTTCCACTGCTCTGAGTAGCAGCAGGAAACACCAGCAGGAATGTCCCGCCATTCTAGGGAGCCTATCCAGTAAGTCCCCATGGTTCATTATATGTCCCCATGGTTCATTATATGGTGAAGAGACACAAATGCCAGTGTGAGACTTTGTAACTTTGTTTTGATGCCTCTAACTGTAGCAATTAAGCACCCCGGACAAAGAAGCAAGTTGACACAGAACAAAGACCTACTAAAACTAGATTATATCCATATTTCATATATATTTAGAAGTGACAAAACAATGGAATTGTACTAGGGTTGCCAGGTTACAGCCAATAAGAAAGAGGGAGTGGGACACTGATGCACTGCACATAATGCTGGCACACTGATATTCCTTTGGGAACTGGAAGTGGTGACATTTGACAATCTAGGTTCACAAAAAGTCTATGCTAAAACCCTTGAGGTTTAGTGGGGATTTATTTTGGGCAAATATTATAATTATTATTATTATGGTAGAAGTCCTAGCATCCCTAGCTTCCTCAGGCTTCACCCCCACAGTCCCTAATTATTACCCAAACTGGAGCTGATAACCCTAACTCAGGATCAGATTCTCCATTTATGTCATGGGGCATTTCACCCCTAGCAGCCCCACCCCTGATGACAGCAACAACACAGGGCTCTTATCTGGTACCCATCTCCAGGTAAAGATGGAGGAAGCAGTTGGGACCCAACATCAATGTAGCCTAGAACCCAGCAGCCTCCACAGCCTCCACAGAAGCCAGGACAGGGCTGGAGCAGCTCACACAAAGGCAAATAAGCTCAAAAGGAAGAAACAAGGCAGGAACTAAGGGCTGGCAGCCTATCCCACCCAAGCCCTGGCCTAACCAATAGTACAATTGGGGGGAGGAACCACCCAGCAGTCCAGTAGGAGGATCGTAGGGGGCAGTGGTTCACCACCCTCCCTCAGAGAGAGGCTGGATACCTCCAAGGTGGGAATGAGGCTATTTGGACCTTTAAAGGCAGCTCTGATATGGTCCTGGGGAAAGGATAAGAAATAAGGTCGTAAAATCCTCTTCCCCATTCTGTGGGAGAGATGCTGGCGACACCCAGCAAGACAGATGAGGGTGAGTCATTAGAACTGGACACAGTAGACCCCCCCAGCACCACCACCAACAAACAAGAATGCTACAATACTACAAAGTTCAAACATATCTGGGAACAGGGACATGGAAAAGTAGCAACATGGCAAAAACTGAAGCAATGCCAGAAATAGAATCCAAATGGACCTTAAGCGAGAACAGGGAAAAGTTCATAAAGCTTCTAAGAACAGGGGTGGATTGGTGGTTATGTCATCTTTGTATTCATAGCTCTTTGTAACTTCTCATGGTTCCATTTGCCCCACCCCCAGCCCTTCATTCATGCCTTTCTTCTGCCTTCCCTTTTAAATTATCCCATTTTATTATTTACATCACTTCATAGGTCCGCAGGGCCTTTGAAAGTGCAGGAAAAGAGTATGACACCTGGCCCCAACTGATTTATTATCCCATTCACTCAGTCTTTCGTAATGTCTAATTTTCCGTCTCAGATGCATATTTCTAGTCTCTACTGGGATTTTCTTACAGAGGCTACCCTCTCTCATGATTTCTGAGATCATCCTTTATGTCTCTCTTATAAATGCTTGAGATCCTTTGTAATTAGAGAGAAACAGAGTTTTAAGTCCTCTGGGGAAAGAGTATGCCATTGTGAAAATCTCCCCCCAAAAGTCTACAATTAATTATTTATTTATTTTATGAGGAGACCTCCAAGGAAAATGGAAATTGAAATATAGACCAGGGGTCTCCAGCTCAGGAATCTCCTATTAAAAGACAGGATTCCCATTCCAGTTCTGAAACAGAAGAAGAGTTGGTTCTTATATGCCACTTTTCTCTACTCGAAGGAGGCCCAAAGCAGCTTACAATCACCTTCCCTTTCCTCTTCCCACAACAGACACCCTGTGAGGTGGGTGAGGCTGAGAGAGAAGACACAGTTGATGTCTTCAGCCACCACACCAGAACTAAGCACACCCCCATGCAGAGTGGATCAGCCCTTAGGCTGCTGAATTCACAGCTGTACCTCAGCCCTGCTGCATTCTGCCCAGTCTTTTCCTACCCCAGGTCTAGCCCTAGTGTATCTTTTCTTTGATTTTCCACCCTAATTTACACTAACCCACTTTTTGTTCCCTTTTTAAAATCAAGCACATTCAGATAACCAGACCTGGAAATGGACATTCATTTAATCATATTTGGTGCAGGAAAGACATACATTCCCAACAGATTGTGATGATGAAAAAAGAGCTGTTTTTTTATATCCTACTTTTCACTACCTGAAGGAGTCTCAAAGTGGCTTACAATTACTTTTCCCTTCCTTTTCCCCACAACAGAAACCCTATGAAGTAGGTGGGGTTGTGAGAGCTGAGACAGAACTGCTCTGCCAGAACAACTCCATGAGAATTGTGGAAGCCCAAGGTCACCCAGCATGTGGAGGAATGGGGAATCAAACCTGCTCCTCCCAATCGCTGCCCCTGCTTTTAAAATGCTGCTCTCCATGTGATTGCAGTAATGTGGCTGCACAGACTCAGACCTTAATACAGATGCACCCCAGCATAAAAGTTCTTTTTATTTAAAAAACTGGAACCGCTACAAACACTACGAATGACTCTGAAACAATGACTTGAATCTGGCATTTTCTGCCAGCTTAATCAAATTGGATTCTCAGTGGGCTGTGTCCTACAAGCTCCTTGGCTCCATGTTGCCCAACTGCCCTCTTTACTACTGTTTCCATCCCACATGGCTTTTGTTTATGGGCTTTTATGATTGCCAGCAATCCTTTTCTTCTGCTAGGGATCCAACCCACTTTTTCCTTAGTGTGGAGGTGCCTTAGTCTAGAAGATTTTATTGGTTAGCGTGGCTTTCTGTGGTCTAATTTTCCGTTTTTAAAAATCTATTCATTCTTAGCTGCTCCCCATACATGAAGAGACAATAAGTCAGATGCAGGGTGATCCCATCTGTGAAAAGAGCATTTTTAAAGGAATTCCTATTGATGGATTTATTTTCTGATGCCTCAGCCTTTCTGTTCACCTTCCTCAAACTTCCCATTTATACAAATCATCTCCATGGAGCATAGCAACTAACCCAGGGATACATATGCTCAGGCTCTTAGGCACAGTCTTGCAGGCAATGCAAATAGAACACTAATGTATTCTCAGTAATAGGGATCAGCCATGAGGCTAGATTCCAGGACATTCAGCAAGGAATATTAAGGAAACAGTTTGTGCTTCGTGTGGCATAAGTTCCAACATTGTCATAGAAACTCAACAGGAGATTTTTGAATGAGACTTTTCAAATATTGCAAATGTTTCAGGAAGAAAACCCACGTCTCTCAGCCACTTTTAGCCTGCCAAATAACTTGGCACAGACATATAATGAAAAAATGTGGAATTACAACGCATAAAAAAAATGAATTATATGTTTTGTCTCCATTGTGGATTTTGAGAGAAGAAAAGTCAGGAATTGTCTCCATAAACTTTATGTTTGTTAGAACAGCTAGAATATAAGAAAAGAAGGAAGATCCCATTAACAATGACATTAAAACACTTCTTTCTCCAGAACTGCAGAGTAACAGATCATTTGAAAGTATGCAGTTATTAGTTAGTTAGAATCCACACTCACAATGGTTTAAGGTTTAAAAGAGAGAATCTTTACTAGGAAAGATTATTTACAAAATATATCATATGTGTCTGCTTCAGTCTCCTTACTGAAGCAGAGTACAAAAGCTTAGAAAGTAGTTACAAAGAAAGCAAATTGTAAGCCCCTATGGCTGACCCAAGCAGACTACCTGGCTATTTGTCAGCAAAAAGCCTAATATGATCTGTTCCTTCCTTCAGAGCACACACTGAGCTGCTCTTTCTGAAGAAAGAGGAAGCTGGCAGGAGCCCACCTTAAGCAAAGAACCCTTAGCCATGTACCTGGGATTTTTCCATTGCAACCTCAGAGTGACCATTAGGCATCATTAGTGAGCACATAGGTACAGCTCAACTGATTAAACAGCTTAAACGCCTTCAAGTCTGACTTCACCAGGCTAGTTGCTGACTGCACTTCCAACCTCTACTCTTTGCTTTCTGCCTGTTAAACAAGATAGGGTTGTGAGTGCTCTGTGTAGTGCAGGGGGTTGGACTAGATGACCCAGGAGGTCCCTTCCAACTCTATTATTCTATGACTCTATGACTCTATGAATCCATAAGAGAACCTATCCTCTTATCCCATGACTGCTATAGAGGATCCTCCCCTTTTCATCTGGACTTGAGCTGTATGTTTTTCTGCTGTCCCAATTATAACTCCCTCATCTGCTCTTTTCCAATTGTTTTCCCTCTCCAAACGTGAGATTCCATGAATGTTTTGATTTGTTATCTTAAAGAGGAATTACTAAATAAAGTTATTTATTTGGACCCTCATGTAGTTGGACCCTCATGTACTCAGGTGGAAAAGACCCTACGTTACTGTGCTTCTTGCCCTGCCACACTAAAAGCTCATTCCCCCATCTTTACAAATCCTGTGGCAGGCCATTTCTGGTAACAAAACAGAGAACTAGGGGTGGTTGACCATCCTTTCATTTCGATCGCATTCTGCCCACTGGTCACATGCAGGAAGGGAAAAAAAATTATGAGCAATTTGGCTGTCCATTAGCAGTTTCAGCCCATTCAGCAAGCTACTTTCCATATATTCAAACTGTGCAATGCAGGGCAATCAGCAGTATTTCACTATCGGAGTCCTATTTTCCCCCATCACAGGGCTGCTGTCAGCACACACCACTCTATTGTCCATTGTTAAAATTAAGAGTGAATAAACCATCACACAGGAGCCTCTTGTGGCGCAGAGTGATAAGGCAGCAGAAATGCTGTCTGAAGCTGTCTGCCCATGAGGTTGGGAGTTCGATCCCAGCAGCTGGCTCAAGGTTGACTCAGCCTTCCATCCTTCCGAGGTCGGTAAAATGAGTACCCAGCTTGCTGCTGGGGGGTAAACAGTAATGACTGGGGAAGGCACTGGCAAACCACCCCATATTGAGTCTGCCATGAAAATGCTAGAGGGCATCACCCCAAGGGTCAGGCATGACTCGGTGCTTGCACAGGGGATACTTTTACCTTTACCTTTAAACCATCACAGTTACTTCAAGATGGATGTGGACAAAATTGAGAGGGTGTAGAGGAGAGCAACGAGGATGATCCAGGTCTTGGGGACCAAGCCCGTTCAGCCTGGAGAAAAGGAGGTGGAGAGGGGACATGATCGCTCTTCTTAAGTATTCAAAAGGTTGGCTCTTGGAGGAGGGCAGTGATAGTTGCTGTTGGCAGCAGAGGATTGTACAGCACTGGCTAGATATCAGGGGGGAAATTTCACAGTCTGAGTAGTGCAGTGGTGGAATCAGCTGCCTAAGGAGGTGGAGAGCTCCCCCTTACTGGCGGTCTTTAAGAAGCGTCTGGACAGATACTTATCCTGGATGCTTTAGGCTAATCCTGCATTGAGCAAGGGGTTGGACTAGATGACCTGTATGGCCCCCTTCCAACTCTATGATTCTATAAACTTGTGGAAGGTTGGTCTAAGTTCATGCTACTGCTGCTATTTCATGAATGAACATTTTCATACACTCATATTGGAATGTAGTTCTCACCCAGCCATTGAATTATCCAATTCAACCATCTATGTTCCTGGAGTGAATCAATATAACTTACTATCCACATGGAATACCAGTCAGAAAACATAAGAAAATGAAACTTCACCACCGCAGCCACTACACAGCCGCTAAACTGTTTGTCATATGCTTGAATTGGATGACAAGATGATCAGAGGTTCAGATCACAAATGATGCTGAAAACAGTATGTTTGCCACCTCTAAAGAGAAGCCAACTTTCAGAATGCACAGGAATGCCAGCAGGTGTAGTGGTTAAAGTATCAGACCAGGATCTGGAAGGTCCAGATTTGAACCCCTACTCTGTTATGGAAGCTTGCTCTGACCCAGTCACTCAACCTCAGCCTGACCTACCTCACAGGGTTATTGCTGTTGTATGGATAAATCGGAAGAAAATGAGTGTTGTGAGCCATATTGGGGGATAGAGCAAAGTGTAAATAAATGAAAAATATTTTGCTTCTAGGAAAGAGTTACTGATTTTTGTCCAGTGATAGAGCATGCAGCATCATATGGAGGAATGCAAAAAGTTCCCTTTGCATGCCTTCACTAACAGTTATACCTTTTTTATCCTTTGCAGTTCAACTATGCTGTCTCATACATGAAAGGGTCCCTGTCACACAGGTAATGTGGTGCTCCACAGAAAGGTATATCAGCAGCTGAGAGACACCAGTTAATAGCAACTTCACCTTTTCTGTTCAAGCCTGAATATGACTCCATCACTTTATTTCTCCCAGGTTGCTGCCACACATCTGTGGCATCGTTATCTGACTTGGCTGCCTGTCTCACTCAGGCATAAATTTTATGAGTCATCACAGAGACTGATCACTAAAATCCAAGCGGAGTCAAGGAAGAAGGCTCCTGTTGAAGTTCCAACCAGCAATGCACTTCAGTGATTGCCAGAGCTCATTACTGGTTTGAATGTTTCTCAAGTTAGGAGTCGCTCAGGGTCAATGATGTCTCTTTCTCAAAACAAGCAATGGTGTCATATGGCTGACTTTTCCCATAAGGCACTTCTCTTGTAAAACAGAAATAGAACTATTGAGGGGGGGAATTAATGTCATAATCAGAAACTACAAAAGAACCAATTTTATGTCCCGCTGGAACCTTTAAGAGCAACAAAGTTTCACTTAAGGTATAAGCTTTCAAATACACGCACACTTGGTCAGTTATGAACTAGTGGTTAAAGTGAAAGCTTATATGATGAATAAACTTTGTTGGTCCTAAAAGTGCCACTGGACTTGAACTTTGTTTTGCTTCCTCAAACCTTCAAGGTTAGCTTCCTGAAATTACAAAAAGATGCCAATAAGAATCTTTTTTAAAAATAGAATGGTTACTATGGAAATCATGATTGTACAAGTAATCTTGTAGACCTGATTTGACCCAACTGATGAAGAACCACAAGCCTGAAGTACCTTAATTGTAAAGTCCAGTCCTCTAAAGCAGGGGCAGTCAAACTGCAGCCCTCCAGATGTCCATGAACTACAATTCCCGAATGCTGGCAGTGGCTCATGGGAGTTGTAGTCCATGGACTTCTGGAGGGCCATAGTTTGACTACCCCTGCACTAAAGACTGCTCTATGGAATTCCTTAAAGCCATTACTGGGCCTTAGCTGAAAAATCAGTGTGTTGTATCTCAGACCCAATCTTTATGGACACTACTAACATGAATAATAACCCACTTACACTCACCCAGAAGATAAAGGTTTCCATTACAGATGTAATCGAGGTCATGAGGGTGCCTGTTCCTTGTAGCAAGCTCATCTGCACCTAATCATTACTGGGCAAGTAATGCACATAAACTTCTTTAAATTATTCTTATTTTTAAAAGATGTTTATGTGCATTACTTCCCCAGTAATGATTAGGTGCAGATGAGCTTGCTACAAAGATAGCAAACCCCATCCAGTCACAACCTCTGTACATGATGACCTAAAGATGAACATGTGCAACATATGGATGAAGTACATTACAGTGCTGGTCAGGGTAACCTAGACGAGATGCACATGTTCCAATTATTTCTTCATTTTAATTATGCCATTGTTATTATTGCCATGATTTTTTGAGTAGTCATACCATTTAAGGGATTGATTTACTTGTGTCAGTTGGAGGGGAGTAGTATATTGGGTGCTAGTAGATCTGTTCTCAATCTGGATTCCAGCCTCAGATACCAAGTCTGCCCAGATACCAAACTCAACCCTGACATTTTGGGATGTAAAGTTTGAGAATGCCAACATTTCAGTCTTTTTTTTTTCATTTATCCCCAAACTGAAACCAAACAGTAAATTTAAGGTGTAATTTCAGCTTCAGGACAGCTGAATGATTTAGCCCTAATGCTAATCTGTGCCTTCTATCTGTTTGTCAACACTCTCAGTATCTGTATGCTAATGTTTGTTGCTGTTCACAGGTTTTACTACTTGCTTTAATCCAATCTTAGCTATACTTATTGCTTAGTTACTCATGCATTTTGACTCCAATTAGCCTTTCCGGGCAACTACCCCACTACCTATGTAATTGTTGGTGCAGTCTCTTTCGATGCATCTGAAGAAGTATGCAAGGGGACAATATAAACTTTGTTGGTCTTAAAGGTGCCACTGAACTCCAACCTTGCTCAGACCAGCACAGCTACCCACTGGAATTACACATCTTTAAAGCTGGTGGTGAAGAAATTGAAGATGTTCAAGATTTTCTATTCCTTGGCTCCATCATCAACCAAAAGGGAGACTGCAGCCAAAGGGGTTGAGACTGGAAAGGTCAGCCATAAAGAAGCTAGAAAAGACTCTTCAGACTTCAAGCTGGGTTCTATGAGTAAAAGGCAGAGGGTCTTTTCCAGGCCTATTTTGGGCTTTGCTGTAGGGCTCACTGGCCCAGACCTGACTAGGGTTGCCAGGTTGGGAAATTCTTGTATATTTTGTGGAGATGTCTGGGGAGGGCAGGTTTTGAGGAAGGAAGAGGCACTCCAAAGCAATTATTTCTCTAGGCAGACAGATCTCATATATCTGGAGTTCAGTTATAATTCTGGGAGATCTCCAGGCCCCAAATGGGGGATGGCAACCCTATGCTTGGCAGCATCCTCAGGTTGACTTGATCCCACCTGACTTGCATGACTCAAGTAAGCCTGGCTGCTTCCCACGGTTCAACTCTCTTCCAAAAAACTAACATAACTTGGTTGTAAATAGGCATTATTAGAATTATTCTCATAACTTCATTACCCAAAGAAATCCAAAATGGTTTCATCAGTCCTTAAATGGTGCTCAGTGTAAGCTGTTTTCAAATTTGATTCTTACTGTAGTTTAGTGAAAGCTAACTGAATTAGTCACTCAAACAGGTGCAAAGAATTAAAAGTCACTGTGCCAAATAAAGGTATAGAATACATGCAGACCTTGCTGCTGAATCATTAAATTACAAAAAAAAACAAGTATTTAAAAAAAAAACAGTAATCAATTTCATTAGTGAGCGCATAAGAGGTTAAAGTGTTTAATCTAGAGATGTAATGTGCTTCTCTCTGCAACATTTTAACCTGGTGCTGACAACCCTAACTGGGGGAACTAATCTCTATAGTCAAGAGATCCCAGGGGATGTCCAGGCTCCACCTGAAGGCTTGCAACTCAGGAAAGGGGAAGAGGCTCTGGGAGGTTACAGAAAAGGGAAAGGGAAATTAGTGGGGACAGGGAAATAAGAAGTCGCCCACAAATCTTGCAGAGTCCCAGGTTCAGTTCCCCTCCCCCATCCATGCTTCTTACTCCTTAGCTCTGCTGTCTCACTCACCCCCATGCCTATGCACTGATCAGCCTTCCAGGTTGCCATCCATTTACCTGTCCACCTATAGTGCCACCTCTTCCACCTGGCTGACTGTTTCAACAGTAGGGCAGAAAGGGTGCTGCTCTTCCCACCTACCTGCTTGAACGGCTGCCAGCTCCACCTGCCTACTCACCTGTTCCCTTGGTGTCTCCCCTTCCCCACAGCCACTGAAACCAACTAGCATTACTTTTTCTCCAAAATTCTGGGGGGAATGACAAGAATGGCTCTCCCTCCTTTAAGGCCTCCCACATTCAGTTCGGACAGTGGGTGATGTTGGCCAGAGAAAGAGCACTGTATGCACAAGTGCACACAGCATCCCTCTTTTGGGGGGATTATTTAAAATGTCCCTAATTTTTTTTTAACTTTTGCATTTTTCTGCAAGCCTGAGGGATTCCCCCCAAGACTATAAAAGTAGCCCCCCTTTTTTTGGATGGTCCTAATCCATGGGTTGAGATGTGGCCATTCCTAGCATTGGCTTATTACATAACTCTCTGTCCATGGGTGTGTTGTGGACAGAACTATTTGTTTCGTTTCCTTAGAAATGCCATGAATGGAGAGGCAAAGGATCAACATTTAAAATGTATACGTGCTTCTGGATTTTGCTAATGGCCGTGAAAGTCTAATTTTTTGCTCCTGAACAAGAGAATCCTGGATATTCATTCCATCTCTACTTGGAACCTTTAATGAGATGCATCAAGGCTGAAATGGCTTTGTCCCATGTGTGCTTATAGTAAAATCAAATGCCACAGCCTATGACACATTCACATCATCTGCAGGTCTATCACATTTATTGTTGCTTTTTAAAGTGTAAGCGCTGTTTGAATCAAATTCATTTCCACTCTGCTGTTTGTGAAGTAAATCTGAAATGATCATAATTGTCAGAGTAATCTTTAGTTTGCGGTGGCTCTCTATCATTCTTGTATGGTTGTGGGAGAGCCCTGCTGCAGGCATTTCTAAGCTGCTTAACCCTAAATCTAAGTAAGCCTTTCTCAACTTATTTTTACCATTGAGAAACCCTTGAAATCTTCTTCAGGCTTTACCATTGAGGAACCCCAGAAGCGGTGTGACCCTACAGAATATTGTTGGGAAGCATAGCTGTGTACATACCCACCCAAAACCCCTCCCCACCCCCTCGAGACCCATCAGTGGGCATTTTGGGAGGGCGTGCAAATTGACATGACTACATATGGTTATATCATCTGATAGAATCATAGAATTATAGAGCTAGAAGGGACCTCCAAGTCATCTAGTCCAAACCCCTGCACAATGCAGGAACTCACATCTACCTGCTCACCGACAGTGACCCCCATTAATGCTCAAATGATCCCCCCAAAAATCTCCAGAATCCAGCCTGGCCTGCTGGAAATTCAACTACCATCCCACAGTTGCAATTAGCAATCCCCTGGGTATGCAAGGAAGGGACACAAGAGACAAACACTGGCACATGCCTTCCTGCCCACCCACTCACAAGCTGCCTAAGTTCACAAAATCAGCATTTCTGTCAGATGACTGCCTAGCCTCTGCTTAAAAACTTCCAAAGAAGGAGGATCCACCACCTTCCAAGGAAGCCTGTTCCACTGAGGAACCGCTCTGTCAGGAACTTCTGGATGATAAATGTTTAACAAATTTATATAAATTAATCAACTTAATAAACTCCCACCCATTCAAGAAATCCCAGGGCTTCACGAACCCCTGGTTGAAAAAATCTTATCTAAGCCATGATGATCTGCATTTGTCCATCACCATCTTTGCTGGGATGGGGGGGGGGGGAGGATTGCTTTTTTGCAGAATGACTTGATTCTTGATTCCTGCTGAGTCCATAAAAGAAAGTGCAGACAGAAATGTTGTGCTCCAGCCACTAGATTTGATGCTATTTTACAACAATCACATGAGGTTATATCAAGTGCTTTGCAACACTGATTAAAGTCTGTTCATGGAGGGGAGGGGAGAGAACCCCTCTTCTTATGCATTAATCTACCACCTCTCTTTCCATGAGGGAGCTTTTCAGACAGAGTGGGAAGTGACTGTAACTCTGGGTGAAGAGGCCTAGGCTGAGAGATAGAGCATCCGCTTGGCATGCGAGAAGTCCCAGGTTCAGTCCCTGACATCTCCAGTTCAAAGCATCAAGTAGGGATGAATGGAAAGACTGCTGCCTTGAAGTCCCGAAGAGCTATTGCCAGCCAGAGTGCTTCCCTTGACAGACCAATGGCCAGCTTTGCGCATTCATGGCCACCCAAGGCTTACAGTATGTCCAAAGAACACCCAGGCTAGCGAGCCCTTACTCAAAGCTGAAATATCAGCTTTCTGGGAAATGGCAAAAATCCTCTAGTTTTCTCCTGCAGGAGTAAAAGCTGCTTAGAGCAGTGTGTAAATTCATGGCAAGAAGCAATAAAGGTGAGTTTTATACATTCCCATTATTGCTTCTACGTCTTTGCAATAATGTTTATTGACATGTTTGAATGGAGCACAAGCTGCAGTTCAGTTCAACTGCCTGTGAAAATGGGACATTTGTCAAGAAACAAACCTCGTGGTTTTTAGTGGCTTCTCTCTCTCAGGAAATATGAGTGTGAGGTTGTTAAGGGAAGGGAGGGGGAAAGGAATAAGGCTCCCCGGAGGGTGCTGCTTGCAGCATGGGGGGTCAGGAGCAGCAGCCGGAGATCTTGAAAGAGGAGGAGGAGGGGAAAGAACAAACCATCAACAGGGAAACGTCAAAGGGTTGTGAACAGCTTCTCATGGCTCCGCACCGCTGCACATGCACTGATTAGAAGGAGGCACACTCACCAATTACGAGATCCCTGGGAGACACAATAAAACTAACCTTCCATGGCCAGAGGAAGGCATGCTGGAAATGCTGCCTCAGCAGCCGTATATACGTTCTCTTCGACACATGATAATGAGAGAACTTCATTAGTGCATTTCCTGACAAGTGAAACATCTCTATGAGCCTTGCCTCTCTCCACCCCCATTCAACTCCCTCCCCCCCCCAAAAAAAAATTCCCAGCAAATTTATGCCTTCCTTAAGACCAAAATCCACATTAAGCATGACAGGAGTTTGGCCACAGTTGCCAGATGGACCCTCAATCACATGTTCACATGGAGATGAATCTTTTGAGACCTCTGAATCACTCTGGACAGCTCCAAATGCTAGAAAGGGGAAGGAGAAGCCTCTGACACCCTCTTTAACAGGGAATGCAGAGGACAAGGGAGAAGCAAACTGCCTCCCCCATAGGCTTCTCCACTAGTGAACATGGAGGAGTGATTAAGAATGGTGGCCTCTGATCCGGAGAGCCAGCTTTGATTCCCCACTCCTCCACATGCAGCCAGCTGGGTGACATTGGGCTAGTCACAGTCCTGTCAGAACTGTTATGGCAGGGCATTTCTTTCAGAGCTCTCTCAGCCTCACCTACTTTATAGAGTGTCTGCTGTGGGGAGAGGAAGGGAAGGTGACTGTAAGCCATTTTGAGACTCCTTTGGTAGAGAAAAGTGGCATATAAGAACCAATTCTTCTTCTGAAAGTGAGGTGGAGGGGAAGCCTGAAGTCCCTCTGTTTCCCTCACAGTATCTGGAACAGCACAGAGCGGTTGCCCCTTTGTGAATGCATGATGGAGAGTCAGGTCAGGCACCCGTGACTGACTCATGTCATGCTTAATGTGTATTTTACCATCAATTGATGAAATACAGCAACATGTCAGTCAAAGAAGTACAGTGATTTTAGGCCCCTAGTGTGAAAATCAGATTGGGGGAAGTGTGTGAAAGGACCAGAGCATGATTTACTTTGCTTGTTTGTTTAATTTGATCTTGGAGCAAGCCACACTCATCCCAAAATTAATCCGGAGTCCAGAAGCATTGTATTTTTTTTTTCTTTTCTTTTTTTTAAAATCAAAATGTATATTTAGTATTTAAGGTGCCACTAGACATCTGTTGGATTTTGCCATAGCAGGCTATAGCAGCAATCTCTCATCCCAGAACTCAAAATTAGATAACAATACTGTCATTGCAAGTTCCCAGTAGCATCTTGCTTGATTTTTGGCCTCCCAAAGATTATTGGTGTCTGACAGTCTAATAGCACTTCTTGGCTGGGGAAAGAGCTTTCCAGAGTTTGTAGTCAGCCACTGAAATGTACCCTTGGGAACATTACTGGGGAAATGATGGTAAGCTCAAGGGAGTAGTCCCCCTTAATCTATTAAAATTGAAGAATACTCTGGCATAGAGGTGGAGTGGGGTTGCGTGGCAAGCTACCAAAATGCATTAGACAGCCTACACATGTGCACATTTACAAACTCAGGGCTCTGTCCGCGTGGCCTGCGCATGAAGAGAACTATTAGGAGTATAGGTCCTCTCTATATGTTTCAGTGAACACACATAAATTGGGCTAAGGTTGCCACTCTCATTCCATTTCACTTGAGTGCTCACCTATTCTTTTAGAACAGCCGAGAGGCAGCACAGTGTAGTGGTTAAGAGCAGGGGACTCTTATCTAGAGAACTGGGCTTGAATCCCCAGTCCTCCACAAGGAGCCTGCTGGGTGACCTCAGGCCACTCATAGTCCACTTTCTGCCTCACAATGTGCCTGTTGTGGGGTGAGGAAAGGAAAAGTGATTGCAAGCTGCTTTGAAACGCCTTAATAGGTAGAGAAAAAGTGAGGTATAAAACCTGCTCTTTGTCTTTTGAAAAGGCTTAATATTCCTGATTGATCTTAAATGTTGTGTGCTAAAATATAGTGGGGAGGGGGTTAGCAAGCTCTTTGATACTGAAGGCTCAAATCTTTAAAGTCACCAGCACCTTAAACTGAGATTTGAGAAAGTGTGCTAAATACAGGCCATTTTTCAGTCCCAAGTTTTGAACAGCATTTATTTGTGCCCAGATAACATTTGTTTTTTGCTGCCTGTTTTGTTTTTGCTTTTGCTTTTACGTTATTCATACCAACAGTCAGCTTGGTGTAGTGGTTAGGAGTACTAACTTCTACTCTGGTGAGCCAGGTATGATTCCCCCACAGGCAAACAGCTGGGTGGCCTTGAGTTTGCTACAGCAATGGTAAAGCTATTCTGACTGAACAGGAATATCAGGGCTCTCTGCCTCACCTACCTCACAGGGACCGAGTATGCACAGCGTCAGCCATGCTGGGCTGAGGCCGTTCCATTGTGGCGGGGCAGAAAGCCCCACCGTTCCCTGTGTGCGCACAGGAAAGGGTTCCCCCAGCGTACATGGACCTCCCCACCGCAACGGCCCCATGTATGCAACATGGGGCCAGAAGCACCTGGAGTGCTCCACGGTGGCAACAATGGCAGGGGGGGGAGCGAGGGCATGGGGCCCCATCACATGATGGCAGGGAGCAGCATGGCACTCTCCCACCATGGTGGGGGTGGGGGTGGGGGGACGCCCCTGTCAGCTCCGTGGAGCTGTGGAGCTGGTAGGGGTAAGAAACATCCCTGATTACACATGAGGCTAGCCCGACCTAGCCCTTGCTGGTGCCTGCAGCAGATCCAGGACCACGGAAGATTCTGCATTCCCTTAACATGGGCCTGGGTTGGACCAGGGCTGGGCAGAGCTCAGGCTGGTGTCGGCATCGGGCATAATCAGAGATTTTCCCTGAAGCCCTGTCGCCACCAGCGTGGGCATTTCACCCTGTGCATAATCGGTCAGGGTGTCTCTTGTGGGGAGAGGAAAGGCAATTGTCAGCCACTTTACCTAAGTGATCACTAGAGTCACCAAATCATCACCACTGGGACTGCAGTCACGTGCTGGGGAAATTCTTTTCCTCATGGCTGATAGATCCCTTGGCTTAAGTTGGGACACTGCCCAATTCCTCCTTCTTCAGGAAGAGAAGGATCTCTGCTTGCTATGAGGAAAGTGTCCTCCATTCTGCTCTCAGCTCTCTCCATCCGCTGATGTGTGGGCATGTAGTCCTGCTTGCAAAGCCAGTCATAGAGGCTTGCACTGTGTTTTCTTTGTAACTGCTTCTTTTACATTTTTGTGCACTGCTTCAGCAAGGAGCCAGAAAGAAGATGAATATGATATTTATTCATGTATAATCTTTCCAGTAAAGAGTATTCCTTTTAAACCTCAAAGTGCTGTGTGTCTGGATCTGTGTCTCATCCACAAAAGGTAACTACCAATGCTTTATCACTCTGCAGTTCAATTTTTCTGTAGAGACCAAGGGCCGAGCTGAGTTCAAAAGTTCCAACACTTTTTCACAGTGCCATTCTCAGCATTTTTGCATTGGGGCCACTGAACTTTGACACAAATCTTTGAAAACACAAAACTTTCCATTTTGCTGAGAGTTGGAATTCAAACCTTGGCATCCCAGATCATGGAGTGGCATCTCAGTATAAACCATTACATCACACTGGCTGGCTGTTTTCATTAATACAAGTGGAGCAGGACTGCAAACCCCTTGAGTTATAGGGAAGTTTCAGCCACTTGGATGCTGGTATAACATTACAAAAGACAGACATGGAGGCTTATGCCTACTAATGTCTTGGGCCATTGAGAACAAATGTGAGCCGACAGCTCAAAGTGAGCGTGTGTTGGCTTTCCCAGTGGAAGAGGACTCTCATCCCTCACTTATCACTCTCTGCTTTTTCCATTTCTTTTTACTGAGCTGTTGTCTCTCCTGTTTGGCCGGACACTAGCCTCTTTCCCTCTTCTCTCTGCCTCTCATTCCTTTCAATTTTATCTAGTTCATCACCCGAATCTGGCTGTTGAAATAATGGCCCGTAGACTTGGCCTGTCTGCCACCCATGGGCTATAATGGGACATCATGGCCTAGGGATAACCTAGTCTATTATCCATAGAAAATTCCTGCCAGGCAGCCAAACCTCATGGAAGTGTGGGAGCCTGCCAGCAAGCCTCACAGGACTCCTGGAGCCAACAGCTGGCAGGCCTACCATTCTCCAGTTGTGTTTACCTCCTATGCCAGCAGCAGAGAGAGACTGCTCACCATGATGATGCTGGTAAGGTAAGTCTGGATCGGTTTAGTCCTTACTTTACTTCCAAAATGTAAAGGTACTTGCCGCCTCTTAAAGTATCATTACGTTCCATGGGGACATAATGCCAACCTCCTGGTGGTGGCTGAAGATCTCATGCTGATCTCCAGGTGACAGAGATCAATTCACCTGAAGTAAATGACCAGTTTGGAAGTCGGCCTCTGTGGCATTGTGTTCCAAACCCAATTCTCCCTAGGCTCCACCCCCAAATCTCCAGGTATTTCCAAACCCAGAGCTGTCACTCCCAGGAATGGCCATTTGAAATTTAAACAGAACTTGCTAACTAACAGCAATTTCCCAGAGCTTAGTGGCTTCCTCTCTTTTCCTCTCTTCCTCCCCACAGCTGGCTTCCATGAAATACAACCCACTCCCCAAATTACAGGGTATTTATTTCTATTAGTCCTAGAATTTCAGAAATGTTTGGGATCACTTCTGGAATACCCAGGCTGACTTAAAAGCAGCTATTTTTGGCCCAGACAAACTAACATGTGTCTCTATAGCAGATAGTCATGGAAGGCAGAAGAAACAATTCTGGTCACTGCAGTCAATGCTTGTCTGAGCATTTCAGTTTCCTAACTTTTGTCACACTTTATTCTTATCTGGAATTAAAAATCCACCTCACCTCAAATATCCCCTGTGGGAAAAGACACATTCATTTTATTTTCGACTCCCAGTTCTGTGCATCAGTCTGTTACATTAATTTACACAGATGACAGTTCTGAAAAACAGGTCCTTAATAGTAATCAGAACCCTAGAGTAACAACAGCTGGCCCTCAGGAGTAATGAGTGGAAATTTTAGGCAGATGTGGAATTCCGGCTCCACTCATTCTGGGATATGTATTTAGGTATTTGGTACATTTTTATCCTGCTCTTTGTCCAAGGAGCTCAGGGCAACATGCACTGTTATGTGCTCCTCCATTTTTCTTCACACCAACTATCTGAGATAGGTTAGACCAGGCTTTCTTGACAGCCCTGGAAGGGTTTCTTGAATGGGTGGGAGATTTTATATACACCATCCTGAGCCATATTGGAAGGGTGGTATAGAAATTAAATAATAATTTTTAACATTTGTTAAACATTTATCAGCTGATATGATCATATATGGTCAGGTTGACCTGCCCCTCACAACGTGGCAATGATGGGCCTGGAGGGGTTGAGAAGGGAAGGGCCCTTGTGGACATACTTAGGTGTCCCAACCATATTCTGCACAATCACACCACTTCTGGGGTTTCTCAGAGCCTAAAGAAGGTTTCAGGGATCTATCAGTGGTAAAAAAGTTGAGAAAGGGTGGGTTAGACTGAGAAAGAGCAAACAGCCCACTGATGCTAGCAACCTGGGCCTCCCAAATCATAGGTCTAACCATTTCAGTTAATTAAACACTACTGTGATGTAATCCTACCTTACAGCCTGTCCATTTCCTCGTTGACTGTTGATGTGACCATCTTTGTACCTCAGTCAGGGTCATTAGCTGATCTCTGCTTGTATGCCACTATGCAGATGCAAGTGTGATAGCTACTCTGACTGCAATTCACTTAGCTGCTGTGATGTCACAGAAGGGGCACAGAACCCTCTTCTTCTTCATCTCATTGTTTGACCTCTCCCAATGACACAGCAGCCGTAGGCATCAGTCCTGATGTGCCCCTTTTGATATCCTTTGACCTTAACTGCTCTGAGAGCTGAGAGTCTGAAAAACATACAGTGTGAAGGAGTAGAGTTCTTTGATGAGGGGGCTTAGAATTTGAATTGTAAAGACAAAGAGAAGTTCATTTAATGAAATCCCACATACAAGCAATACTTGCTATGGATACCTTGTTGGTACAAATGGGAGTGTCTCTATAGCTTAGGAACCCTGACCTCAAAGAGATCATATTGGCCTCAAATTGAGTCAGGGCCTTTTCAGTTCTGGCCCCAGCCTGTGGAATGCTCTACCATCAGTGGTAGATCAGTGAGATCAGTGCCCTGCAGCAGGGGTAGTCAACCTGTGGTCCTCCAGATGTCCATGGAGTACAATTCCCATGAGCCCCTGCCAGCAAACGCTCATGGGAGTTATAATCCATGGACATCTGGATGACCACAGGTTGACTACCCCTGCGCTGCAGGATCTCAGGCAATTCTGCAGGGCTTGTAAAACACAGCTATTCCACCACACCTATCGTTAAGGCCTAAAACCATCTGATCTATTGGCCTCCCTGTCAGAATCAACCAGCCAAGCAGCAATGGACTATTTTGTAAGCCCCCGCCTCCCATGATAAGAGAACAGGCAACTGTTTACATTTGTTTTAATGCTATAATCTAATGCATGTTCTTAAATTTACTTAATCCAGTGAATTTTAGCCAGATATCCAAGTCTCTCTTCAAAGGAACTTGTTAATTATGAAAAATGTCAAATAACTCTGTGCACTGCTAAAATTTGTGTGGCTGCCATTAAATCATGTGATATATTTGTAGGCCAGAAAGTTTCCTCATCGATTTAACTGAATAATGCAATGACTTGATATCTAGCCAATGCTGTTTCAGAGATGAGTTTTAATCATGACATGTTTTATATTTGTGATATTATACACCCCTTTTCTACTCAAATATTCCTCTTTCATATTAATTCAATATTTTAATCATGCATTTAAACTTTGGCCTGAATGTCTGTAAATGAAATAAATTTGAATTGTTCTTAAATGCATGTTTTCATACAAATGTTGTGTGTTTTATTCTACCGTAATCTGCCCAGAGTTTCACGAGATGGGGGGGGTAAATAAATAAGACATTTTTTTAAAGAATCAAATAAAATGTATGTATTCCATCTGCATGCAACTTGGTTTTTACACAGAAGTCAGCAGTACTCCCTGCTACCCAGCTTCATCCCCTTCCGCTTTGGTTTATAGGTGGTCTGCTGTCTTGTTATAAGAAATTCTTGTTATAAGAAATTCCTGGCCTGACTCCTCCATATTGCAATTTTGCAAGCATTATCCAGTCTTAACCCTCAGTTCTCAGCTGCTTCTGTCCTGGTCTTCACCCTCAAATCTGCTGAGGCGACTCAAATTCCAGCACTGCTGTTCTAGTTCTGAGCCCTCTCAACCTGTTACTATGGAGACTGGACTTGGCCCAGCCATTGCCTCCTCCCACTCTACCCTGGCACTGTCCGTATTCGTCAGGCCTCATAAACTCTTCAAGTGATGATTCCCTCTGCTCTGGTTTTCCAGCAGGCCTGAGGAGCAGCAGCAGCAGCAGCATCCTCTCATTAGCATCACACCACCGAGGTGGCAGGGGCAGCGGCTGCGGCTGCGGCTGCTGCTGGGATTGTGCTGTCTCTATGCATGGATCAGAGACTGCCTAGCTTCGAGAAAGTCATTTAGAGATAAATTATCCTTTTGCAGCAAAGGCGCCTGTGTCAGTCCTCTTAATTCTCCTCCACAACACAAGCAGCCTCTCTGTCAAACTCCTAAGTGGCCGCACCCTGCACCTCTCTGTTCCTTGCTCCTCCAAGCACTTGTGTTTGTTTGTTTGTTTATTTATTTATTTATTGCTTATATTTCCATACCACCATCCCCTCTGGCTGAGGGCGGTTTGCATAAAACATAGAAGAAGGGCCTCATAATTCATGAAACCTAATAAAAACAATAGTAACAGAGGTGTCAACTGGTGATAACAGGGTCTATAACATTTTAATATAGCATTCCGTAGAACCATTCCAATAACAGCATTGATTTGCCAACTATGTTAACTATGATTCCATAAATAGATCCGTTCCTGATCCAGTATATGGATAGGGGTTTTCTGGGGGCCTGGTAGATGCTGTTGCTTCGGTCGACCTCAACCAAATGCAGATGATAAGTCAAGGCTCCCCAACGCGGTTTCCGTATAGACCACACAGTTGGAGGACAAAGGAAATGCACACACAAAAAACAGACTGAGGGATCCAAACAGGTATAAGAAGAAGTAAAGGGAATAACCATTATTGCCTGACAAAACAACACAATGGAAATCTCTGTGGGAAGCTCTACCTGGAACAAGATCCTTTGGCAAAGCATGCCTTGCCAATGCACACAGACACCCAGTGGGACTGGCCAAGGGTGCTGCTGCAGGTGATCGACAACGGCTGGGTCAAGCCATCTCCCTTGGCCAGCCACACTGTACCATTTCCATTCCATTTGCCACTGAACCAGCAGGTTTACAACCCTCTAATTCCCAGCTACAAGCACTGCTTGCTTTGCCAAGGAACCAGTGGCGCGTTCTGTCATTCACGCCGCTGGAAAATCTCTCCTGCCAGAGGATACGGCTATCCTGCCAGCTGCTCGGAGCTGGTAGCAGATGGCTGCGTGGCATACCTGACAGAGAGCAGGCCTTCCAAGGACAAAGGGGGAGGCAGAATTGGCCCAAAGAATGGCAAACAAGTGGAAGGTAGAACCAGACATCCCTGACTTCCTCCTTAGCAGAAGTGGTCTGGATTCTAGGAAAGCATTGGAAGGAGGCATGCCTGTATAAACCTGCAGGCTACAATGATTTGCCTAATGAAAAGGAAATTCAGGCATCCCATCAAGCTCAACTACCAGCCTTTACCAGATGAAGATGGTGAGAAAATTACAGAAAAGCTACAGAACTAATACAGTACAATATGCATGTATTGGGGAAGGATCTTGGACGATTGATTCTTGTCTCTGACTTCTAAGAGATCTGTTGCTAAGGAGAAAAAATAGGAAATAGTCACATCTGCTGTGGTAATTAATATTGTAGCACCCAAATATGCTTCAGTCTGAGGCTTCTCTTTAAAAAAGATAACTAATAATTGGTTCAGCTATTATTTGCTTCCTTTCTAGTTGATTCAGACAGACAGCTTGCCTATTTTAGCATGCCAGACAAAATCTTAACACATCCTTTCCTCTTCTTTCAATGAAGCCTTGCAACTTGCAGAATGAAATGCTGCTTCTAATTCTCCAGAGTATTAATGTCTGTTGCTTGGTATTGGTGCTCAGCTAGTTCCTTGTACTCTTCCCAGTAATTCTATCACCAGTCCACCAATCACAGTCTTTAACCTTTTATCTGATCCACTCGGGACCATCCTATCTCCCTGAAAGGTTTAACTGTACATTGGACCTTGCTCGATAGAAACATGTTCTAAGCTTTTGGGATTTCTGAGGTGGTGCGTGCTAGTCAGGAGACCACAACTTCCTTGTTGGCTGGTCCTCCTTCTGAAATAACACCTGGTTAGCACCATTTTAAAGTGCTCTGAACAAAGGGCTGTGGCTCAGTATGAGTTTTTGCAGCCTGTCCAACTTTAAGGCCATTTACGCATGGAAGGCTACAACATGAGTGGCCTCCTGGTTGTAAATGTTGGATGGTAAACCTCACGTTTGTAGCCCTCCTCATGGGAGACCCCTCCTGTGCTTTCCCTCTGCCCCATTGTGGCTTTTTGCCTCCCAACCAGGTTGCAAGGGAAAGCAAAATGAACTTTTCCCTTCAGTCCTTGGCTTGTTAATAAGAGGAAGCCACCAATCACAGCACAGCAGTTCTCTCGTGGATTGAAATTCCCCCTCCCCCCCCCAAGCCCCAATTTTTTTTTTAAGGCACTTCCATATTGCTATGTGGTAATGCCATAACATAGATGCATTTTTAACACAAATGCATTACTATGGAGAAACACCACACCGATATAGCATTCCCTCCTTTGGGGGGGATTTGTGGTGTTTTTGGACTCTATTTCATAGAATCATAGAGTTGGAAGGGACCTCATGGGTCATCTAGTCCAACACCCTGCACTATGCAGGACACTCACAACCCTATCGCTCATACACTGTAACCTGCCACCCCCTTGAGCCTTCACAGAATCAACCACTATCCAGCCTCTGTTTAAAAAATTCCAAAGAGAACCCACCACTTCCCAAGGAAGCCTGTTTGAGTGGAGGTGAATTATGTTTGGGTGGATTTGTGAGATGTTGGAAATGGTAACTGAAGCTCAAAGAATGCTTGTGTATGAATGATAGGCTTTAAAATGAGGACCATGCATGAATGCCTGGGTGACTGAGAGAAGGCTGCTTGATCACCCACTCAGCCCCTTTACCCTTTCATTCCCCACCTCCAAAAATCACAAATGGGGCTGTGTCTTGTCTGCCTGGTTTTTAAGAGGATAAACATGGGGAACTGGAGCCCAAAGAGTCATTTTGTGCAAACGGTAGGCTTTAAAATGAGGAGCATGCAGGAAATGGAGCAGGAAATGGAGAGGGGAGGGCGGGTGCTAGGGTGGGATAATGTTGCATAATCGCGATGAGCCCACCCTGTATTTTACAACTTAAAAGTGACAAAATGTGACAGATCTCATCAATACAAGTCCCTTGTTTAAACTTCTCACATTTTAGGGGCAGGTTTTTTGCACACAAAGAGTTAGTTTTAAATGGGTGCCTCCTTGGCTGGCCCTCCTCCACATGACATAACCTGCATCCCAAGGCTGTCCAGGGACTGGCGTGAATGTTGCCCAGATTTGCCTTGGGATGAAGGAAATGGCAAAAACTGGATTTGCCACAATAGTATCCTTCTCTTCTGTACTAAAATGTTACTTTCTGTATCCCCTCCCGTCGATTTGCCATACAGTGGGCTAATTTTGAAGGAGCTTCTCTATTTTCTTTCTGTTGCACAGAAATGTACAATTGTACCCTTTGGTAAAGTAGACACGCACACCCCGACACACAAACACATGAAACTTCTTTAAAACTAGTCTTTTGTGAGCCAAAAGAAACTTTAAAAAAATGGCAAATAAAGAGCTAATTTGAAGGGGCTTCGTACGGTTTCTATATTCGTGCAACACACAGGAACAAATAGCTTTGCTGTTCTGTACCATACAAAATAAAATAAATAGAAGGCCTGTCAAAATTAGCCCTTTGTGTGTCAAAGACAACCAGCAGGGCAAGACTATCCTCACTGTGTATCAATTGTAACTGCCAAACAAAGCTGCCTCCTTTGCTGGCCCTCCTTCCACTTCCCTTCCCTATTTCCTTTTGGGATTCCAAAACCAAGGCTAGGTCTGCCCCTCTTATCCATGGAAGGGGACTGCTGGCACATGAATAAAATTAATTAAATACTTTTTGTGTGTGTGCAGACAAAGGGCTAATATTGACTGTGAATCTTTTTGGGCTTCTTGTTTGTGTCTGCCCTGCCTGGGTCTATATAGTGTGCAAGGGGCAAATTTTAAGGGTTTTTGCTGTTATTTTCCTTTCAGTGGTACAAAAGAACAAAGTTTCAGACTTGTTCTGGGCAGAAACACCCCCCCCCCCTTCAAAACAAGCCCTCTGTGAATTATCGATTCCAAAACTATTTTAGAGCACAAAAGTTAAGAGTGCTGAAAAGGTTTCTTTCCTCCTCTGTCTTGTTTCTATTTTGCAATAGATGGGGGGTGTGCACACAGTGAGGTCACATATGTGTAAATCTATCAGACTGTAAAGAATATATTTTTGTTGTTTAGTGTCTGTAAGTCATTTTCATGTGTGTGTATACACATACACATACACACACACACACACACACTAACCAGGGGAGGAGTCAGGAGGACAAAGTGGCTTTCTGCTCATCTGTCTGGTCTCTAAGTAGATGTTAGAGGAATAAAATAAGCACTTTTAGACTGATCATCAGGTATTCTATGAAGTACAGTTCAGTGGAGAGAACTAAGCATTAATGATAAAAACTTCCTTAATAGGGTTGCCTGCTTTAATAGGGTTGCCTCCACACACACACCCCTGCTCAATGCAGGATCAGCCTAAAGAATCTAAGATAAGTGTCTGTCCAGCCGCTGCTTGGAGACTGCCAGCAAGGGGGAACTCACAGCCTGCTTAGGCAGCCAAATCCACTGCTGAACTACTCTATGATTTTCCCCCTGATATCTAGACAGTACTGTTCTACATGTATTTCAACCCCTTACTCTGGGTTCTATCCCCGACAGGAACTGCTCCCTGCCCTCCTCCAAGTGACAACCTTTCAGATGCTTAAAGAGAGCAAGCATGCCCCCTCTCAATTGCATTTTCTCCAGGCTGAACATTTCTAAATCTTTTTGTCTTTTCTCATAGGGTTTGGTATGCCACCTTCTAAGCAGCTATTTTCCCCGGGGAAGTTATCTCTGTTACCTGGAGGTGAGCTGAAATTCTTGGGGCTCCCCAGGTCCTACCTGGAGTCTGGCATTCCTATTCCTTAATGGATGGCATGTGGCATATTGTAAAGCAGAAACAGTAGCTGGACCAAATGTCCCAATATAGACATTACCCCCCCCCCCAATTCTCACTATATGGATTGCATACAGGAAAACATCATAAAGCACGCGAGATTATGCAGTGATGCTGCTGCGCACAATCCATCCTGAAGAACTGATATGCGAGTGCACATACATTTAAATATTTGAGAAGCATCTTTTACAATGAATATCAAAATGACATTCAATCCAAGCTCATGAAAAATGCCCTTGCTTCTCCCTATCTCCCTTTTCTCATTACAGAGATAAATCCTGGGTCCATCTCTCAGTAGCAGAAAGGAAATTCTCTCTTTCTCTCTCTCTCTCTCTCTCTCACACACACACACACATACACAGATTCTTAAGAGTAACAACAACAACAACGTTCTCTGAGAAGCCATGAAAGTGTACTTAAGGCAATCTAGAAGAAATAACCATGGATACCTTATAGTCTGATCTGAGACCTAGCTAACACATAAACAAGAGAATGAGAGAGTAATGAGGATAATTGAGGTGGTAGAATGGGTTTCATAAACCAAAAAAGTTGGGAACACGCATACAAATAAATGGATAGCTCAAAATGGGGAGCCATGTTGGTCTGAAGCAGCAGAACAATGTTTGAGTCCAGCAGCACCTTTAAGATCAGCAAAGTTTTATTCAAAGATACAAGCATTTGTGTGCATGCACACTTCTTCAGATATAATGAAACATGAGTTTCCTCAACCATAAGTATAGGCCCCGAGTGAGATCAGGGCCTCGCAGGATTTAAAACAGTTTCTCAGGGCTTGCAAGACATGGATGTAATACCTAGGACTGTGGCCTACAAATATTCTGCCTTGGGTTGAGGTCTACAATAATCATCAAGAAGCTGGCCTCCCTACATAAAGCAACAAACATCTGTATGCCCACTCAGTTACCAACATTCAATCACCCCCCTCTCGGAGAGAAGGCAGTAGACAAATTGGTGTGTTTTAATGTAGATTTGATTATTTTAAGATGTTCATGTTTTAATAGTTTTTTTTATATATTATATATTGTAAGCCACCCTGAGTCCTGAGTAGGGAAGGGCAATATATAAACGGATGGATGGATGGATGGATGAAAACGAACAAACAACTTTATTACTGGTTTTGTTGACTGCCTCTCCCCACAAGCAGGCTCAGGGCAGGTCACAGGGCCTGACCATGATATACTTAACAGTAGACTCGGAGGTAGTCAGTAATGACAGCCCATGAGTGTGAGATCACTTAGATGTGAGAAAGAATGGACTGAAGTGCATGTCTACTCTGAGAAAATATTCCAAACCTCAGAGGGTATAGGCAGGTCAGATGTGCTGTGGAAAAAAACAAGCAAAAAAGATAGAACCTCAAAAAATATGTGTGTTGTTATTTTTATTGTTGTGTTTTTGTTGCAAAACAGTGCAATGGTTAAGAGTAGCTGTGATAGAAGGAGGTGACCACCAAGGCCATTTCTGGGCACAGTTCAAATGGGAGTTGATCAGTGGCATTGGCTGTTCATTCCTCTCTCTTCCCATGGTGGTGTAAAGTGGTGTCAAATTGCAGTGAGTCAACACCATATGGTTTCCAAGGAAGAGATGTTCAAAAGTGATTTGCCCTTGCCTGCCTCTGTGCAGTGACCCTGGACTGCTTTGGTGGTCTCCCATTCAAATACTTACTAGGGCTGACCCTGCTTAGCTTCCAAGAGTTGACCAGACTGGGCTAGCTTGGGCATCTAGGTCAGGGTTTCTCTTCCCATTAACACAGGGTTATGGGGGGAAAGACTTATGTTTTAGCTTACTGTGTGGGCACACTTGTTTTCGGGTTTTATGTTTTGTGCACAAAATTGAATTGGTTCATATCTATACTACACCATATATTTTCATCTTCAGTATTTGTCTCTGGAATTCCCACCACTAAACTGAAAGGTGAACACAAAGGGAAAATTATAGGATGCCCATAAGAGGATTGACAGGTGAATGACTGACTAGAATGAGAGGCAAGAAAACTGAGCACTGCCAGGTTTTATTATTGTTGTAACTGTATTTTTAATGATACACAGTATGTTTGATGCATATCATGGTCAGGCTTCTTATTTACTTTCCAAGTGCAGTGAAGGAAATGTCTGCTGAAGGTTCCCTTTCCACTCGTGCCTTTCTGTCTGGAAGAAGTGCTGGGCAAAGCCGGAAGTTAAGGCTGTTTTCCTCGTGTTGAACTTCTGGGCAGCCTAACAGGTAAGACTGCCAATGTCCAGCTGGCACCTCAGTCATCTGTCTATTATAAATGATCTCAAGATGACAGGGATCAATTTCCCTGGAGAAAATGGCTGCTTTGGACCCTATGGCATTATATCGTACTTCGGTCCCCTCCCCAAACATCACCTTCCCCAGGCTCCACCACCAAAATCTCCAGGGCTGACAGCCCTACTAACAGTGGTCCAGCCAGGAAGATAAGCAGTACTTGACTGGAGCACCAGCTCCGGCTGCCTGCCTGTGCTCCTGTGCCACTCACTCACTCTGCCAGTTCCTTAAGGCCAGTGGGGACAAGGTTACTGCCCAGTTGACAAGGACATCCTGCTATTTCTACTCCAGCCATATATTATTCACACCATTTGTTTGCTTCCTTTCTCCTCATGGGAGCACCATAGTGGCTTCCAACATTCTGATTTCTAGTATTTTATTCTTGCAATAACTTTAAGAGGTTTGTTAGGGAGACACTGTGAATGGACCAGTGTCCCCCAGCAAGCTTCCCTGGCAGAGGTGGTACTTGAGCCCAGGTCTCCCGGATCCTACTCTGACCTTGGGCCACTGATCAGGGCCACTGTTTCTGGGCCATTGTGGGAGCCCACCCACTGACCCTTTCAGTCTGGCTGATTTGCAGCATTTCAGGAAGAATCCCAGACTGTGTTGTGTTCTGCACCATTTTATTTTATTTTTTAAATCCAGTAATGTGGAACTACAACATCCTCAGGAAAATTTGGCAAGGGGAAATGATGTCACTATCAGAAAACTGAAACTTAATCCCCCCCAAATGGAGGTGCTACTGGTGGGGGAAAAGTTTAAACCAGGAAATGGCACACCTCCTGTTCTGTGTGGGGCTGTGCTTCCCCTTAAAGGAGCAGATCTGTAGCTTGGAGGTGCTGCTGGACCCAGGCCTCCTCCTGGATAAACAGATGGCAGTGGTGGCAGGGAGTGCCTTTCACCAGCTTTGCCTGGCGAGCCAGCTGCTCCCCTTCCCGGGCAGAAAAGATCTTGCCAATGTGCTGCATATATCTAAAATAAGATTACTAGAATGTGTTGTACATGGGCTCGCCCTTGAAGACACTCCAAAAGCTGCAGTTGGTACCGAATTGTGCAGCTAGAGTGTTGACTGACCAGAACACTGTAATCTTATTAAGTCTACACTGGCCCCCAATTTGTTTCTGGGCCCAAATCAAGCGCTAATGTTGACCTTTAAATTTGTATATGGTTTGGAACTATATGGGTCCGCCATCTTTGGACATTTTTAAACAGAGGCTGGATAGCCATCTGATGGAGAGGCTGATTCTGTGAAGGTTCAAGGGGGTGGCGGGTTACAGTGGATGAGCGATAGGGTTGTGAGTGTCCGGCATAGTGCAGGGAGTTGGACTAGATGACCCAGGAGGTCCCTTCCAACTCTATAATTCTATGATTCTAGCTGAAGAACCACTTTCTCCCAGGTAAATCTGACAATCTACTTTGGTGATCTTTGGAGGCCTTCCTTTGGGTGCCTCTGCCATCTGAGGCTACACAACCCAAGAAAGGGCCATTTGCAGCAACAAAACTTCAGAACTCCCCAGGGAGATGTATTGGTCCCCTTCTATCATTGTCTTCCATCATTAGGTGAGGATGTTTGGGGTTTTTTTTTTCCTCCTATACTTTCAGTAGGTGTTATTGGTTCTCCTCCCTGGTTTTGGTGTTGCCTGTGTGTTTATGTGTTTTTATTGAATTATTTTATATATACTTGATTTTAAATGCTGTTTTAACATTGAAATGCTTTAAGGCATTTCACCCCCTGTTCACCCCCTTGTGCACCATCTTTGGGTGGAAGAGAGACTTAGAAATGTTGTAAATAAATAAGGAAATGAATAAATGAATGAATGTGTACCTGAAGAATCCTTAAAATCTAAGATGAGGTTGGAACATATATCCCAATTGCCAGCAGTGGACCTGTGATCTTTTCATGAAGTACTGCCCATACTTTGCTTCACTTAGGTCATCTCCCAGAGATCAACATGTGTCTTCAGACAAGACATAGCTCATTGGAGTTCAGTCACATCTTTAAAGGTCACACATGAAGCAATCTCAAGCTGTGTGCATCATCTGCTCCGTTCACGTACCATGCTGTGTGTGATCCTTCCATCACACTACAAGGCTAAAGGAACCCCCTCAAGTTCTTTAAGAGAGAGCAGAGCAACACAGCAGGGGCACTGACATGAAAAACAAGGCTGGGTGGTACCAGAGGGAGCTCTTTGCTTTAAAAAAAAAAAAAAAGAGGGGGGGGCAGAAATGCCACAAGCACCAGCTCTTTCTTAGGTGTTTTTCATACTCTGCACCTGAAAAATGAATGCAATGATATTTTCACTTAATCAAGTCCGCTGGCAGAGGTGTCAAGAGCAGAGAAATCACTTGTCACTCCAACATTTCCCGGTGTGTGCTCGCTGCACCAACGAATGGAGGGCAAAGGGATTACAGAATTAAGTGGTCCTGGTACAGCAGCCTGAGAACAGCCTAGATTTAGCTGTCACTGTGAAGAAAACACCATTTCATTTTGTGATTTACAAAATGTGGAAGTTACCTGGCCGACTCTAAGAATTATGAGCAAGAAAACCCATCGCCCTCGATTTCTGGAGTTCCCTTGACCTATCTGCGTTGACCCTTCGTGTGGCCGGCAATCATGTCCCAACAGTATTGATCAATGTAGAGGAAGCTTTAGGGGTTTATGCCCAACTTTACTAGTTATCGATCTCTGTCAGACAGAAGGATTGATGTTTTATTAGGAGAAAAAAGCATTTTTGTTCTCTCTCTGTGTGTGTACATGAATGAACATGCTTTATTCTGAGCCAGACCACTGATTGATCTAGCCTTGTATCTAGTCTCTTCTGTCTAAGAGGAGAGCCATTGCTGAGTGGTAGAACACTTGTTTTGCATACAGAAGGTCCCACAATCAGGTTGTGGCATCGGCAGTTAAAGGGTCTTGACAGCTGGGAAATTCTTCTCTGCCTGGTACCCTTGGGAGACATTGCCAGGAGAGAATTCTGATGTGGTTGGACTAACGATCTGACAAGGTGTACAACAGTTTCACATTTACCTCCCAGGGGTATCAGGAACAAGAATTCACTGAATATCTGAAGCCAGATGGACAAATGGTCTGATTTGGCATATGACAGATTTATACATTCCTAATTGGCAGCAGTTCTCTAGGGTCCCACGCACAGGTTTCAGCAAGCTGGGGTGTGGGTGTGGGGGAAAAACATTTTTTCTCCAACTGGATATCACAAGGATTGAGTTTATGACAGTCTGTGTGCAAGCCATGTACCCTGCAACTAAGCTCCACTCTTCTCTGGATTCACAAGCAAGCATCACACAGGTTTATTAAACATCAAACCGATCAAATGTGTGGAAAGCTACAGATTCCTGAAGCAAAGGACAAAGAAAGGGGAATGCAAAGTTGGAGAAACTGAAATTTGGCCGTATCGTTTTGCTGCCTTTTAGAGCGACAGCTTATAAAGGAAGCAAAACGGGGAATGGAATGGAAGCAGGTCCATCCTTCTTTCTTCACAAAAGCACAGGTGCATATTCAAGACTGGTGAGATTGGTTGCCCCTTGACACTGTTGGCTACCCTGCCATAATCACAGATTGGCTAAATGTGATCTTCCTACCCTTGCTATGTATACCAGAGCTGAGTGGTGTTGATGCTGCTGACCAAGTGAGAAATGATTATTCTGAATGAACAAACACAGAATACTCAATTTACTATGTACATAGTCCTATTTCCTTCAAACGCTTTCCTTTCTCTGCGCAGACATACCCTCAGCAACTTCTGTTTTCTCATTTTCCCTCTCTGATCTCCTCTTTCTTTTTCATGGACCTCTGGAGTCTGCTACTAGCCTAAGGACTATTTTATGGATTTTGTCTGGCCAACCATTGGTTGTTTTATGCTGTTTTTCTGCCCATGGCTTGTTTTAAATATTGATTATTTATATTGCTGCCTTCATCACATCTAGTATGATTTTTGGTTGAGAGGCTTATTGAACTGGCATAAGAATGTATCCTAAATAAAAGAATGTCTCTGTGCTTAAACCCCTGAATTATAATAAACTGTCTACAAGATCATTTACTATTTAAGCATAAACTTAGAAAGTACAGAGAAGGCACAATCTAGGCCTGTCTTGAGTTCCTTCAGATCACTGTTGAAAACTGTCTGAAAGTTGCAGCCATTTACATAGCGCTCCAACTGAGAAAGAGGAGAACTATTTTTGTTTTATATTTCACTTTTTATTACCTCGAGGAGTCTCAAAGCAACTTACAGTTGTCCACCCTTCCTCTTCCCACAACAGACACCTGTGAAGTAGGTGAGGCTGAAAGAGCTCTGAGAGAACAGTGACTGGCCCAAGTTTCCCCTCTGGCTGCATGTGGAGGAGAAGAGGGGAAGCAAACCCAGTTCTCTACCGGCTGCTAACCACTATGCCATGGTGCAAAGTGCTACATGCTGCCAAGTTGCCACAAATTGGGCTGCCTGTTGGGAATTCCATGGAAATTTGGGGTTGGAACCTGGGGAGGGTAGAATTTGGGGAGGGAAAGGAAATCTACAGCAGCGGCCAGAGCTGCCATCTCCTTCTCTGGCCTGAAGCTCCATTGTCCCAAGAGATCTCCAGTCCCCACCCAGAGGTGAGCAACTGCTGAGATTGTAGAAGACACAAAAAGGCTTCTGCTTCTCCTCCTGCCTTTTTTCTCTGGTGGAAGAATGGTGGGATCAGGGGCTACCAGATATCTACATCTTTTGCTCCCCGGTAGAGATGGCATCTGTGTGATTCAGAGGTGTTGTCTTGTATTCTTTGCTGTCCATTAAACAGTCTGGTCCCATGCCATTTCACAAAGTCCATGTCAGTCACCACACCATCTGGTTTCCCTGAAGCAGTTTTAAAGAAACCCGCATCCGGAAAACTGCCAAAGACAATTGTTGAATGGTGCTTGGAAAGTTTGCATTTGGGCTCATGACGAGACCCATTAATTCCTTAAATAATTGCTTCCCTTTAACTAATTAGTTGATTGCATCTACTCCATGCGGTGCAGGGATTGAGAAGCTGATACTTTTTTTTTTTTTGGCCTTTATAGCAGTGAACACTTTTAAGTGTCCAAAGTCCTGACATTTTTGTTGCTTGTCAGCTCTGCCAGTTAATTTGGGTGGGAGGGGAATTTAATCAATTGCATTGATGAATCAGTTAAAACTGGCAAGTCTAGTAATTGTATTGAACAATGATATAAATCTTGGGGGTTTTTACCTCTTAAGTATAACCAACATTTCAAAATGGTTTCCATTGAAGATGAAAGGTTTTATCCGTGGCATGTTGTCTAGACCAGGGGTAGTCAACCTGTGGTCCTCCAGATGTTCATGGACTACAATTCCCATGAGCACCTGCCAGCAAACACTGGCAGGGGCTCATGGGAATTGTAGTCCAGGAACATCTGGAGGACCACAGGTTGACTACCCTTGGTCTAGATCATATGTGCTAATGTCCTTTGCAGAGCTCAGTTGCATTCCAGTGGTTCCATCATTTTTATTTCCCCACCTTCCTTGCTATCTATGATCCTGTCCTTACTTTTGGCCAGATCCAATAGTACTCCTTTGTTAACAGGAGATTGTTAAAGGGAAGAGTCCTTCCATTTAATAAAGACTTTTGCTGCAGCAAACATGACTATTTCCATAGGAGAATGAATGCTTTCCTTTGGAAGAATGTTATTGTACAATGAGAGGTATCTTCTTCCAATAATTGACTAGTGGACATGAATTAGTGGTCCCACTCTATCTTTCCAAGACAGAAAGTGGTTTTCAGAAATACACTAAAATAAAAGTGTCTGCTTTAGCACTCTCACAAGATTTTATTTATGACCTCAGAGTTCAGTACAGGTGAATTTGTCTAGAAAGCATCCATGGGGTGGTTTATACCACTGGCCTTTTCCGCACCAGGAATCTGACCTGGCACAGCAGATCCATGTTCCCTTGCTGCAGGGCAAATGAGGACCTGCATGGCACCAGGCCTGGGACCGCCCCAGACCAGCGCCAACATTGTCCAGAAGTGGAAATCAGCCCCACAACTGAATGAGTGCTGCGCTGGGCTGGATTCCTGGTATGGAAAAGGTCTCAGTGTGGTATAGTGGTTAAGTGTTTGACTAGTTCCTGGAAGGCCCGAGTTTCATTCCCCACTCATGCCATGAATGGTCTCTGTGACTGTCACACTCTCAGCCTAACCTACCTTGCAGGGATAATGAAAGGAGAGATGAGAACAAATGAAAGCCACTTTGAAACCTTGCTGGGGAGAAAGCCAGGGTACAAATGAATTAAACAAATAAATATATAAATGAAAGCATCTTTGCCCCAGTACAGAGAAATCCAAGGACGGTTATCTTAGGTGGAAAGGAGGACCAATACTGCAAGAACTGTGCTCATCAGCTTAGGCTGCACCACGTTCCACCAGATATGGATCTGGGCTAGAATCAAGCTTTGAATTTCATTCAACGTGGACATTTCATCTAAGCCTACTACTCCTGCCAAGAAATTAGCATTTGAGTATCTTATTTCCTCAAGGATGTGCCCCCCAAGGATGTTTCCAATGCCTCTGGTTGCGCCATCTTTCAAGCAGGGCTGTATGATTGATGACCAGTAAAAATGTCAATTCCAACTCTGAACTCAGGCACTATGTATTCCTCCCCACATGGTTCTGCTTCAATCCATGTAAAATACATTAGAAGGAATGTATTGAATACTATCATCACATGGTTCTCTTCCATTAGCTTCCCTGCGGTGTATCAAATGTGAATGATATCAGACTAGCTCTCCCTTCTTTGGCTCATCTTAGTTTTATTTTTATCTGATTATGTTTGGGTTTCCTTGTAATGTGATTGTTATCATTTTTTAATTGTTTCAGCCTCCAAACCTATCTTTTCAGGATTATGTGTACAAACATGGAAACAATACAGAATGCCACCTTTAAAACAAAACAAAAGGGTCAAAAGACATGTGGCAATTGAAAACTGTGAACTTAAAGCATACCTGAGAGACTGCCTCCCTGCCTATATCCCCCAAAGAGCACTATACTCTGCCACTTCCAACAGGCTGGTCACCCTTGGCCCGAAAGAAGCATGTTGGCCCTCAACAAAGGCCAGAGCCTTCCCTGTCCTGGCCCCTACCTGATGGAACAAGCTCCCTGAAGAGATCAGGGCCCTGCCCAAACTCTGTAGGGCCTGCAAAAGTGAGCTCCTCCACCAGTCATTTGTTTGAGGCTAACTGACTTTAAAATCATCCACTGGTTCCCCACCCCCTCAGACAACCCCTCCATGATCTGAACCAGTCTGACCTCCCTAAAGGGTTCTGTTAAAGTTTTCATTCCTGTTACAATATGGTTAATCAAAGTCAGTGAAATTCTGTTAATCGTAGAACCACTGTGGGAACTGTTATTGTTATGTTATGTTATAAACCTATGATGTTCTTTGTAAACCGCACAACATTTTACGTAATCCACCCTGAGCCATTTGGGAGGGCGGTATGAAAATCTAAGAAACAAATAAATAAACATCAGCAAGCCCCAGGCCAGTCAACATAGCTGACTGATGGGGGCAACTCCAGGATATACAAAGTTAGTGTCTTACACTCTCCATGTGTGTACTTTAGATATACTTGGAGTCCAGAACCAAGGTCCAACAGCCGTGCTCCAGATTTGCCCAGAGGCTTAATTGCTGAGCATCACTACTGCAGCTAAACATCATCTTACAGTTTAGTTTGATCTTCAGCAAGGAAGCTCTTCAGCAAGGATTACAAAGGAGGATGTGCTCGTGCTGCAGTGCAATGTGAGGCTGCAATAAATGATGGTGTGTATAAGAGGTTCTAACTGTCAGAGGCATCAAGATGGCTTTGCAACAGTTATGAGTAGCTTTAGCTCAGACGCTTGACAGTCCCACATGCTCACTGGTGTGCTGAGTGATTCAGTAATGATAGCATACGTACTTCCCCAGGGGAATCCTAAGTGGAGATACACAGATGCTTTCAGCAGACAGCCGCACCTCCCCACCTCCACCAACACATCTTGCATTCACAAGCGAGGACTGTTCTGATAGGGGGACCGAGGGCAGTGAGGATAGTCACTGCTCATTTCAGGAGATTCCCCCAGCAAGGATGCCACCATCTGTCTGATGTTAACATCATCGCACCTTCCTCAGGTGCATTAATACCTTGCCTAATCCAGTGGCCTACATGAGACATCAAGGTGAACGTGGAAATTATTAAACAAATGCAATGACTGAGCTTTTGATTATGAAACCAAAAGTAAGCTAATGAAATGGTGTAATTCCACCTTCCACAGGGGAAAGACCGTCCTGTAGTCAGGGAATGAAAAAATACAGTACAGCAGGATTATGGAACATGAGCTACCTTCTGAGGCCACTTAAAGCAAATTTGCATGATACATTAGTCATACAGTAACTAGATACGATAAGCCTGAGTGGCAATGGATGCTCGCTACTTCACATACAGTATGAGGAGTCTCCACAGATCATGGCTTCTTATCACCTCAAGTAAATATCCCCAAACAAAAGCCAAACTGGGAATTGCTGAGAGAAATGATCAGTGGTGCGTCACCTCATGATCACTGAGGCTGGCCATTTGATCCACTCAAATGATCTACAACTCCTGAGGTGAGGCCCATTCCAGAAATGACTGTATTTGCTAATAGTTATTTTCTGTGGTTGTGCATAACCGAGGGGAGTGAGCTAAGTTGGGTATGGTGAGCGAAGTTGGGAGAAAGCCCTATGAGAAACAGCTGAGGGACTTGGAAATGTTCAGCCCAGAGAAGAGGAGGTTGTGAAGGAACATAATTGCTGTCTTTAAGTATCCAAAAGGTTGTCACTTAGAGGAGGGCAGGGGGCAGTTCCTTTTGGCAGCAGAGGATAGGACCTGCAGTAATAGGTTTAACTTGCAGTAATGGGTTTAAACTACATGTAGAATGGTACTGGTTAGATATCAGGGTGGGCGGAGGATTCACAGTCAGAGTAGTTCAGCAGTGGAATCAGCTGCCTAAGGAGGTGGTGAGCTCCCCCTCACTGGAGGTCTTTAAGCAGTGGCTGGACAGATGCTTATCATGGATGCTTTAAGTTGGTCCTGCATTGACCAAGGGGTTGGACTAGATGGCTTGTATGGAAGCATCCCAATTATTTTTAAAAGAATTGTCTTGAAATCTGTTTCTACTTCCTCTGCTATATATTCTCAGCTCAACTGGTAAAAAAAGGCATCGACTTACCAGAGGTGCCCATTGGCAGGCAGAGGGGCAGGAGCCAGGAGGAAGAGGCGTGAAGCTGTGACATGCCGGCTGGCATGTAAGGGACAGTCCAATGCCAGGCGTGTGGGGCAGGGATTGAGGCGGACTATAAATAGCACCATGTGCACTAGCCCGGCCTCATTTGCCACCCGGAGCAGTGATCGACAGATGCTTTCGCTCCCACCCTCCCTATGTCAAAGTTGTTATTATTCCGTGCTAGGTTCATGTTACAATTATTCAATTGTTAATTCATGTCACATTTGCGGGATGGCATAGGGGGAGCCTGAGTTTTTGCAGCCCAACTCCCATGTTGGGACCTCTTAAGAGGTGGCTGGGTGTGAAGGACCTGACCCTTGATGGAGAAGGTGGGGCTTCACACAGCTGGGTGGCCTGAGGTTGGACCAATGGAGGTATGCACTCCCTGCAGTACCTCGGATGAGGCACTTCCTAGGTAGGGATCCTACCTAGAGGCCAAGGAGCCCCTCCTCCTGGCTGGGAGAAGGGGAAGACTCCTGGCATGGCCACTAATGAAAGCAGGTGCAGGTGTGGTCGGCTGACCACAGGCAGGCTCTCCCCTATGTCAAGCCAACACTCCAGGTTTTCTGCAAATAAGGTCATGCCAACTTAACAAGGTAGAAAGCATCTTAATTGGGGTTGTTAATGCCCTCTTGCCTGTCAATTATCTTACTTTTCAGAAGAATTCCTTTCTCAGACACTAAGTTGGCTGGATGGCTTGACAAGTCTTGCACAGGTAGTCCCAGTTTAGAGTTACAGTCAGAGGAATCTGAGTGGAGTGAAGTGGTTGAATCAGAACAAGTAGACCCCTTCTTATGAATTCACAACCTCCATCTCACATATTTGATTTGCTATGCCTTACCCAGGTCTGTATGAACTTCCCTGTCTGCCCTGTCAATTTGTGGGCATTCTCCGTGTCTTTACAGGGATGTGCACCATCATCAGTGTTTATCCTTATTACCCTTATTCAGCTCCTATTAGCCACAGAAGATGTACAGACTAAACAGTGCAGGCGGGAAGGTGCTAGTGAAAGGACCCCTGAGTTACACACTAACATTGCAACCAAGAGTTGGGGGTAGTGACAGTTTTCCCGTCAACAATATGTTTTACTTTTCAGTGAATCCTTTGTCAGCTGCCTGTTGAAAGAAGAGCCAGTTCCCTCTGGGCTGTGTAGCAGAACAAGCCCATGCTTTTAGGGATCTGCAAGAAACACATGGACGTAATTCAATGTCAGAAAACATTGGCTTTAAAAAGAAGTGTGATCAGTTGGAAATGAAAGAAAGAAAAGGCACAAAAGAAAGATCAAAGTCACAAGACTCTCCCCTCTCCCCCTATTTTGGCAGAACCATATATTTTATAAAATGTGACAAAGACCCCCAAATAAGGGATGTAACAAAACACATACTGTCTTTGTTCTCCCCTTAAACTAAAGGGCATGGGTAATTCCTCCCAAACTCAATGAGAATTATTTATATTCTGCCTTAGCATACAGTTTAAAGAGCAGCGATTTTGCAATAAGGGGCATTTCAGAAGTATGGTGGCTAGGGAATTGGAGAGGGGATGGAACTGACAACATCACTGTTTGCAGCTCATTATACACAACTTTGCTACCTCACTGCACTAGAAAGTTGTCTCGCTGTGCTTGTTCCTAACATGCACAACTAGCATAAAAGTTCTGCAAATAATGTCAAGGGATGAGTTGACATCCCAAAAAAACATGGGTGGATTCACAAGAATGCTGTGATCTCCCAAAATTCATACACAGCATAGTTTACCTTCAATGAGTATAAAAACAAGGTAGGATATTGAATGTTGTGAATTTGCTCTTCACCTGCAGGAGGAACTTTATTCCAGTGAGATTCCTCTAGAAATTACCTGAGAAAATCACTGTATGAGCTGACTTTCTTTAATATCAAACGATTGAAATGGATACCTAAAGCCAAATGTTTTGGCCCCTCTGTTCACCCTGCCCCCTCTCCATCACACGTTGAACAAATTATTTGGTCGGATTACTTGCTGCATCTCATTACATGTCAACTACTTTTTTGATAGCAAATAATAAAACATTTGCAACTATGTTGATTGCCTGAAGTGCAGAAGGGATACGGTTTTGGATAACACTACAGATTTTTTCTCTTAATTCACTGCTGTTCATGTTCTACAGTGATAGGTCCTTCTGTTTTTTTGCCACTTCACATCTAAGGGTAAAGTGAAGGTAAATCTGACCTAGAACAATTAGAAAGTGGGAATAATGGGGAAGAACTGCTGCCTCTCTGAAGTCTCTTTTAGGATAAATTAATGAGACCACTTGTGAACATCCTTCCTCTCAGTTCAAAATTGGTGTGGTATTTACAAGCTTTCTTGGGGGGGGGGGATTCTGCCCCAGATCATAATATTGGTTGATAGGACAATGTACAGTGTCCATTACTTTAATGCTCGCTGGAAATTGCCTTGCCATTGTCATGAATCATAGAATAGAATCATAGAATCATAGAGTTGGAAGGGGCCATGCAGGCCATCTAGTCCAACCCCCTGCTCAACGCAGGATTAGTCCTAAGTATCCTAAAGCATTCAAGAAAAGTGTGTATCCAACCTTTGCTTGAAGACTGCCAGTGAGGGGGAGCTCACCACCTCCTTAGGCAGCCTATTCCACTGCTGAACTACTCTGACTGTGAATTTTTTTTTCCTGATATCTAGCCTATATCGTTGTACTTGACGTTTAAACCCATTACTGCGTGTCCTCTCCTCTGCAGCCAACAGAAACAGCATCCTGCCCTCCTCCAAATGACAACCTTTCAAATACTTAAATGAAGAACCAGACATAATGGAAAGCCAGTTGGAAATGCAACCAACCACCCATAGCCAAGAGGTTTTTAAGGTCTTGATAATGTATAGCAATTGCATAAACATTTTAAAGAAACAAACAAGCGAGTGGGCACAAACTGAGAAGATACCAAACAAAGAGCTGATTGGTTTGGTCAAGTAATTCCCATCCATCAGTGATTTAAACTAAAAAGCTTCTATGCATACGCATGCAAAGCAGTTCCTGTAGTTTCACACCAATCCATGGAAGCTTCATTGAATACAAGGGTCACAATGAAGAACTTCTACAAATCAGCTGCTTTGTCCATGAGCTACTATAAATTTACTGAGCTGGTCTGCAGAATCATTACGATACGTGTGCAGAAACTCATTTAATTTTTCCATAAAATGAAGAACTTCTGTAGGGAAAGGCATAGTTTGTAATAGAGCTGAACATCATACAATGGACAAATCCATGCTCTGAACCAGGTAATGGTTCCATCATTAGCGATTACAGCTGACTGAAGGAAGTTTGTGGCAGTTTTGCTTCACTGTGATCAATTGTCCTTGACCCGGATTAAAGCATGGCAGCGTCACACTTTAGTAGTGCTCTGATTTACATCTCAGTTCCTAGCAATAAAGAGGGTGCTATAACTTGACATGTTGTTACTTTGCAAGGACACCTTAGGAAACTTACTCTGAAGAGAGTGTTTCTGTAAACACTTGTGTGGACACTAAATCTCTAGCAGCTGCTCTCCTGGGCTTCCTGAAACTGCTCAATAGCCCTGTAATCTTTCCCAAAGAACTATTTAAAAGCATCATTTACTGAGTCGCTTTCGCAAATGCCATGTAGATCAGTGCCGCAAGAGGCAACATGATCTGATCTGAGACTTGATACATTGAGCCTCGCTCTCACTGTCACCACAAATGCTGTCACTGCATAATCTCCTGGCCCCTCTTCATTTGTAGAGGGGGAAAGTGAGAGAGTACATTTTGAGCATCCCTGGTTGCTGAGGATAGCATGATTGCAGTATCTATCAGCATTCCTTCTCTAAAAGGAAAAGATATGGAAACATTACAAAACCATTGGTGGTTTGTAATACGTGGTGGTTTTCCAAACCCTGTTTCAGGAATATGAACGTTTGTGACTATGAATTCCATATCCTCTAGGCTAGGGTGAGTTTTTGTTCTTCTCTTCACAGGATAATAACTAGCAAAGTAGCTATATTAGGTTTGCTATGTCCTTTCTGGAAACCAGCAGGGCATGGGGGGGGGGGTTGTCAGGAGAAAAAGAAAGGCTCAGGCCACGTTGCTGGTATTACACAGGAAGTGACATAATCATAACAGTGACAACTGGATGACACTCTAGTGTTTGGGCAAATCTCTGTGGTAAAGTTGACTTCTACTACAGAGTTGTTGCCCAAATAACAGTGTTGCCTGGAAGTCACGGGTGTAATGATGTCACTTCCTGTGTGATGCCAGCAACATGGCATAACCCTTCCTTTTTCTAATAATGTCCCCCTACCAGTCAGCTGATGAGCAGCTGTACGAAAGGACCTGTCAGTTGGGGATCTCCGTCTCCACCAGTGTGTCTAGCAACCCTATGATATAATGACCCATGTTCTCTTATTGCATCAGCTACCTAAGACCCAAGCTAGATGGACCAACATTTAGACTGCTATATTCTACCAGAACCAGGTCAGTGTCTATCATTCAGTAGGCTTCAGATTTTAAAATTATGAGGACCAGTACAATGATTAAAGATAGCACACAGATTTTTCCAAGATGAAATGCCATAAGATATATGCATCTACTTTGCTTATACACACATATAAACACACAAACATATAAGATGGATCAGGTGAGCTTAAAACCTATCAGTCAATAAGTTTGCAGATTGCACACCTCAATAGAGTTTCCAAGCCCCAGATAGGCTCTCCTTGAACCTGAACAGCAGCAGTAAAAAGTAATGCAAACCGAAATGTTGTTGTTGGGGGGAGACACTCACATAACTGTGATTAATGGGCCACAGCTTCCCTCTCTTTCGGGGGGGGGGGAATGAGATGAAATAGCTCAGAGCCCTTTGAGAGTTAACAGAGTGAGAGCATCTCCCTGTTCTCAGACAGTCTACATAATGGACCCTAATGGGTTCAGAGATGTCAAAAAGCATTTGAAAAATAGCAAAGAACAACCTGTCCACCCCTCCTCTGCCCACCACTGACTTGGATGTATGACAGGGGGAAGGAAGCTCCATCTCGCCTCTCCCACTGGGGCTGGCAGTAACAGAGACAGGAGCCCCCTTGAGTGAGTCTCCTTGGCTTCTGCATTTGTTTTCATTTTGTCACCAGACGTTTCTGTTTAAGCTGCTTGGAAGGATATCTCAATAACATCCCTGCTCTGCTCAAGGAGACAGAGACAGATGATGTGCTTTTTTCTTTGGTTCAGCACGTGGTGTCAAAATATCTAAGTGCTGAAAACAAGGCAAAGATAGGAGGTATTCACGCCTCAATCAGTGCAGTTGCCCTGCCATACAAGACTAAACTAGGAGAGTGCCAGTGGTCATCTGTGGCTTGTAGATGGGGTTCTTCAAATGCCTCTCAAGTAATTCAGACATGCCCTAAATACAGCATCCAGAGAATAGAAAAGACAGTCCTTTATCTTGTCATTCTGCCGTGCAGAAATAATGGACTTGGGTTTCCTCTTCCACATCTTAATTCATTGGTTATATTTACATCACAGCTTTCTCTAGTGGAATGCAAGAAAACATATCCAGAGTTTCCAGTCCTTTGTCATCCAATAACCATCAGATTGGTGTGTGAATCCTCAGATGGGGCCTGGAGATCTCCTGGAAACCAGTTCCTCTGGAAAAATTATGGCTGTTTGGGAAGGCATTAAGCCCCAATGAGGTCTCTCCCATCCTCAGACTCCATTTCCCCAAAGTTCCAGAATTGCCCATCCTAAGGCTGACAACCCTACCATCAGCTTATCTTCTACTACATCATGTGCTTTCACAACATATCTTAGGGCCATGACTATGTGTCCCTCCTACCTGTATACTTATTATGTAGATTCTTAGCAGTTCAAGCTGTTGTAGAAGCACTCTCAGAAGTGGAGTTTCTTAATGGCACTGTCTGTACATGTATGGTTCATTCCCAACCAGAGAAGTCAAGAACACTCCTGCCTTCATATTCACTTCAAGTCTATATATGCACATCTGTGAATAGTTTCCAGCATGTTCTTACCCATCATGCATCTTCACTATCAACAACACATACTCTTCCAAGAGCTCAGACCTGCAATTTGTGACACCAACATAACCTTTTCTGTCAAAAGTTCTAGCCTCTCCAGTAAGTGCTTCTAAGCAGAGTTGGGTACAGACCAGCTCACAAACTAGAGTTTGTAATGAATCTTGGCCAGGTTGTGGTTTGCAAACTGGTTTCTGGCAGGCCAACCTGAAAAAACTTTCAACGAATTTGCAAGCCGTTCATGGCAGTTTATGACAGTCTCCACATAATCAAAATGTTTACCAAACTTCAAAGCAAGAAAGGGAAAGAGTTTTCCAGGCTTAGAAACATCAATAGTTTCCCTGTAAATTTGATGTGTGTTGCTTGCACTTTTGAACTGGCCCAACAAAGGATATGGGGGGAGGGCGAACAAACTCAGCCCAAAATATACTGAAGGTCAAAGTACAGTAAATAAATATCAAAATAAATATTTATTATATGATATACAGAAAAGTCCAATTAAAAACAAGGGGCCTGAATATCAGGCTGCATTAAGACTCAGAACAAGAGTTAGATAACCTGTAATAATTTTTCATACAAGGCTGATGAACATGTCAAATGACTGACACAAGACCTTTCCCAGTGGCCAATAATGCAGATTTTTTTTTTAAAAAAATCCAGATCATGTGTTATCTGGAAATACAAAAGGAAAGAGAAAAAATAAGGGCAAATTGTTATAATAGAAATAAGCATCACTTATTCTGTATTGAATTTTTTTTGGATAATTCTGCAAAAAAATACAAACCCATTTCTACCTCATATATTGTGTGGTATGATGTAATCTTATAAAGCAGGCCATGTTCCTATTATGTTCAAAAATCCAACATGCAACACTTTATTTACAGTCATTTAGACCAGTACAATTCACAAATTCTAACTTTGACAGGTCTAATAGTCATTCCAACATACATTAAGTTACAAGGACACCAAATAACATAAATTACTTCATTAAAAGTTACAATTACTGAATGAGTTAATAGAAAGAGTCCTAGTATTGAATGAATTCTGAAACATTTTTTTTTCTGCACTGTGCATCCTGTGCAATGGCTATTGAGGGAGGGGGAGGTCCTTTAGGTTCTGTCCTCCTACTTCCACAGTGTTGTCTTTCACTTCCAGAAGCCTGCTTCTCACTAGGAAGTCTCAAAGTATTTTACATAAACCTTTGGCCCTAAACTAGGGTCGAGTTTGGCATCTAGGGATATTAGGCAGAAGATGTCAATCTTTTTCTATAATTGCCTGAAATGGTTTATATGTAATGTTGTACATCAAAGGATTTATTATCCTATCAGCACTTTGTTTTTTGACTCTTGGGGTAAATGACACATTTATTCCATTCATTCATTTATCCATCCATCTACTTATTTATTTTTAGACTTTTACCCAGCCATTCCCCCAAAAGGCTCAGGGCAGCTTACAACAAAGATTAAATACAAAGTGATTAAATATAGTTTAGTTTTAAAATTCAACTAGTCCAATTGAAGAAAAAAAAAACTATGTCTGCCTCTTCTTACATAATTATTAATATGGATTTCTGCCTGGGGGTACCATATGGAGGGCTTAACAGATAGCTTGCGGGTGGACTATCGAACAGGGAGGCCAGCATCTTCTTAATGTTAATTATGGCCTCAGCCATAGGCCTGGAGGAACAGCTCTGTCTTACAGGCCCTGTAGAACTGATTAAAGTCCCACAGAGCCCTGATGTTATTTGGCAGAGCGTTCCACCAGGCCTATGGTTGGAGGTCAGAGTTAGCATCGAGAACATGCTGGCCTCACTGTTGTTTTTGGTAGACAGTTAGCCCTAAAGAAATCTCATTTTAATAGTCTTGAAGAATAATTCCTATCTTCAAGTTGGCTTGGGAGTGGGAGGGCAGCACCTAAAGGTATGAACTTAAGAGCTATATTAAACAAACTTTTGTTCCACTCGACAGTCATGATCTGACTTCTGGCCACACTGAGAAGCAGCTGTGGTTGTGGGTTGTGGAATGTGTTCAGTCAACATTTTCAAGCCTGCATTAACGCCTGTAGAAAAGAGATGTTTTAAATTTTACTATTGTGTACACCATATAATAAATATTTATTTTGACATTCTTTTGTCTGCTGTAGATTGACCATTGTAGCATTTCTACTTTTGAACCTGCACTTGACATTTCTTCCAAAAGAAATTTCCCGGGGGCATCTTCCAATCCCCACCAAACTAGATGGGCAGGTATAGGAGAGTTAGCTAGAGATGCTCTGGGGAATCTAGCTTGCCAGGGGGGCATTCTGCCAAATCACAAATCTCAAGAACGGAATCAGTCAATTTGGCATGCCAGGCATCTCATGAACTGGTCTGCATTTTCCAAAATTGTGCCCATCCCTACATCTTTGCAAATGTAGTATCTGTGTAAAAGAAAGTTTGTTGAGAGCTGGGTTTCTTTTTTATTACTGAATCATAGAATCATAGTTGGAAGGTACCTCCTAGGTCATCTAGTCCAACCCCTTGCACTATGAAGGACATTCACTACTGACGTAGCCTCAAAGCTGCCCACAATCTCATTTTTTCCCTTCTCCACAACAGACAATCCATGAGGTAGTTGGAGCTGAGAGATCCCTGAGATCATTGCCATTAGCCCAAGATCACCTTACTGGCTGCATTTAGAAGATAAGTAGGGAATCCAGCCTCATTCTAAAGCTTTGAGGCCCCCAGTTTTAACCAGTAAACCAAGCTGAGTTTCTGAGTGGGCACAGAATGCCCTTTGCCAACAGGAAGCAGTTTTATTAAGAAACCAGTAACAAGAGCTGTTTGCCTCTGAAGCTGTTTGAAGCTTCCTCTGCCCTTTTTGCTTGTTTTTAAATGTATTATACAAAATAGAGAAATGGCAACAAAAACAGATTCTTAACCCCCAACTCAGCTTTTAATCATTTTATTCTAGCTACTGGCTAGGCAAATGCATTTCTGGCTCGACCACTGAAACTGTCCAGCTGCTAACCCTATGCTGGCACAGCATCAGACAGAGTTGATCCCAAGAACATTTGCTAAGGCAGCAAATCTTAGAACTAGGATCATAAAATGCAAAACAAATGTGGTGGTTAATTTTTTTTTAATTCCAAAAATGGAGATGACAAAACTCAGTTTCCTGAACTAGCCTACAAACTTTACCTCCTGACCTCAGCCTATATATATATATATTTAAAAAGCTGTCCAGAAGAAAGAAATGCAAGAGGGCCAGAGCACATTTGCTCCCTTGGAATGCCTTTGGGCAGGCTGAGAGGCGGAGGGTGCAGAGAAAGTGAAAGAGGGAGCCAAAGGAAGAGACAGATGGGACCAGCTCCACTGGTGATGCTTGCTGCTCTCAGAACTTATTATTCATACGAGGTCTAATTTATAAACTCTTCCCGTGTTTATAAACTCAGCTGTCCTAATGGAAATGAAAGCATTAATACAGCCAGAGGATTCTTCACTTTCCAGGTTTTAATTAAAATCATAGGCGTTAAGGAGTGAAAGTGTCTTCATGGAATACAAGTCTAATGAAGTATTTCCTCGCACAGCACAAATCTCTGTGTGCAGTCCCAGATCACTGGCACTGGGTGCCTGAATAACCGACCCCCTGGTAACCAGCAGATCAAGGCTGGGAAATTAGAAAAACAAATTATCCTGCAATTTGTTGCAAATTCAGTTGCCAAGATGGGGGCTGGAAAGCTAATATCAAATTAGACAGGGGAGGAGGGGTGTCGTAGAGCCACGGAACATGATATCTTAATTGACTAACTAGAGACTAGAGACAACAGTGACTGCATCACACGCCAATAGAGGGGATGGAAAGGAAAAGGATAAAGGTAGGTCGGCAATCGGCTGCAAGGAAGGCATAACGGAGAAGAAGAGGGGAGAACAACTGACCCAAGTGGAGCTTGGGGGCAGCAAGAAGCCAATTAATAATACCTGCACAGAGGAAACGATGAACTGTTCATTTATCTATTTGAGTCAAGTGTTATCTAGATGTTTCTAACCACAAAGGAGCATTAATCTCTTACACAGTTTTCCAGGTGTGCAGGTAAGATGTTTTATGTGAAGCATAAATACACAAATCCCCCCCCCCCGGCCAGAGTTTGCAAAAACACATCATGTGACCAAGCTAATCTTTATAATCAACATGCAACTGCTTCCAAAATGGATGCCTGACTGTCACGATGTTCCCATCAATCCATCAATATTGCAGGGAGAAATATCATCAACCTCAGATATGCAGATGATACCACTCTAATGGCAGAAAGTGAAGAGGAACTAAAGAGCCTGTTGATGCGGGTGAAGGAGGAAAGTGCAAAACTTGGCTTGAAACTCAACATCAAGAAAACAAAGATCATGGCATTCAGCCCTCTCAATTCCTGGCAAGTAGATGGGAACGAAATGGAGATAGTGACAGATTTTATTTTCCTGGGCTCCAAGATCACTGCAGATGGGGATTGCAACAAAGAAATTAAAAGACGCTTGCTCCTGGGGAGGAAAGCTATGGCAAATCTAGACAGCATCCTAAAAAGCAGAGACATCATCCTGCCAACAAAAGTGAGTTTAGTCAAGGCTATGGTATTCCCAGTTGCAATGTATGGCTGCGAAAGTTGGACCATAAGAAAGGCCGAGTGTCAAAGGATTGAGGCTTTTGAACTCTAGTGCTGGAGAAGACTCTTGCGAGTACCTTGGACTGCAAGGCGAACAAACCGGTCAGTCCTAGAGAAGATCAGCTCTGACTGCACCTTAGGAAGCCAGACTGCACCTTAGAAAGCCAGAAGATGAAACTCAAATACTTTGGCCACCTCATGAGAAGGAAGGACTCCCTGGAGAAGAACCTAATGCTGGGAGCAATCGATGGCAAAAGAAGAAGAGGACGACAGAGAATGAGGTGGCTGGATGGAGTCACTGAAGCAGTAGGTGCAAACTTAAATGGACTCCGGGGAATGGTAGAGAACAGGAAGGCCTGGAGGATCATTGTCCATGGGGTCGCGATGGGTTGGACACGACTTCGCACCTAACAACAACAACCAATTTAGAGAACTGGGTGTGGTAATATAGAACACTGTGAGACCACAACACAAGCCAGCTTGTGCAAAGGGATATGGAAGAGAAGGGAAGAAATAGATGCACAATGGCTGTTTTGAGGGGCAGCTACACATTCCCCATCATTTCTAATTTTCTAGTCATACGCTCTTCCAGACGTCGTCTCCAGTTCCCCCATCAGCTATACACTTGGTAGCAAATCCAAGCCATAATGCCTGAAAATATCCTGAGTTTCATGCCTCCATTTTCAACCTGTACAGTGATCTTATAGATTGTTGGAATAGTCTGTCCTGCACATTGTGCGGTGAGATGCTGGATGACAACTGGAGACTCAAACTGCTTTTAGTACATCCCAAGTTAGCAGTGTCATCAATGTATTCCTATTCCCCACCCTCATCTGTAGCAATGCCTGCAGCAGCAGCCCAGGTTTTAATAAACATGCTCACAGTTTCCTTCAATAACATGAGTGCCATAAATTACTAGTAGCCTGACGTTCACTTTCATACAACCAGTGTGCAGTGCTGGTGAAAAGGGCAAACTCAGTCTATTAGGGATTATTAGAAAAGGGAGTGAACATAAAACAGCTGATATTATAATGCCCCTGTATAGATTGACGGTACAGCTTAATTTAGAATACTATGGACAGTTATTATTACCTTTTCTCAAAAAAAAAGATATTAGAGACCTGGAAAAAGTACAGAAGAGGGTAAGCAATATAGGTAAGCAAGATCCACGCCCCCCTCCAGGAACAAGTATCCAGTATCCATCTTACCTCCTTCCCCCCCTCTAATAGTGGGGGGTGGGGAGGGGTTTTCCACTACGTTGGGGATTATGTTTTTAACTGGGGATTTTGGTGGGGATTTTATGACATGTAATCCATCACGAGCCAATTCAGGATTGGTGGGAAATAAATCGAAATAATAATAATAATAATAATAATAATAATAATAATAATAATAATAATAATAATAATAATAATAATAATAATAATAATAATAATAATGGTGTTGGAGTACTTTCCCTTGGAAGAAAGGAAGGAGAGTTTGAGACTTCAGTTTAGAAAAGAGGCAATTAAGAGGAAACATGACAGAGGTTTATACAATTATGTGAGGGTAGAGATAGAGAGCCAGGAGGAAGGAATATAAATTATCTTCGGTATGTTGATGACACTTCCCCCCTATCAGAAACTAAGGGAGGCCTAGAACAGCTGATTGCAAAGGTCAATGAAGTAAGAAAGAAATTTGGCCTTTTCTTAAACACTAAAAAGACAAAATACTAAAAAATGACCACTGCAAAAAACAGACATGTCACAATAACAATTGATGGTGAAGAGAATGAACACATTCAATAATTCATTTTTTTTCTAAAAGCACAAATTAATGTGAGTGATTACAGTATGGAAATAAAATATAGAATTGTTCTGGGTCAATCAGCAATGATGAGCTGGAACCAAACATGGCAAAACAAGGACATAAGTCTGACTACCAAATGTAGATTAGTTAGATCAATCTTATTTCCAATAGCCATTTATGGCTGTGAAAGTTGAATGATGAAAAAATCGGACAAGAGAAGAATCAATTCATTTGAATTCTGGTGTTGGAGAAGGTTTCTGTGGGATCCATAGACAGCAAAAGTCACAAACAAGGAAATACTAGAGTGCATAAAACCTGATCTGTCATTGGTAGGCAAAATCACAAAAGTCCAGCTCACATACTTTGGCCATATCATGAGATCCAACTCAATGGAGAAAGAAATAACACTAGGACTGGTCAGTGGAGAAAGGAAACCAGACCAACAAAGGGTTCAGTGGTTGGATGCAGTCAGACACTGGCCAGAACATTGTACGGCTGAGGGAGGCAGAGTGTGATTGGGGATGATGGCGACAGCTGTGCCATGGGATCGCCAAGAGTCGGACTCGGCTGAATGGCTGACAACAACAACACTCCAGGTCACAGACATCAGTTCCCCTGATCTAAATAAATGCTTTGAAGTTGCTTTTGGGGGCATTTTCATAAAGCCCAGACCCTTGCTTTCACCATTGGCAATGCTAGCACCTAGGGTTCCTGCTGAATATGTCCCAGGCACATAATAAAATCCAGGGATACTTGCTGCAGGTCCTTGCTTCTCCCCAGTCACTTGTTGGGTACCTGAGAGACTCACCATATGGGCACCATATCAAAATTATTTGAGAGCTGTACCAGAGGATTTTTTTGGGAAAATTGTTTTATAAGGTAGGCTGCCAGGTCTTTTCTTAATCCTCCCCATTTACCCAGGCTTGGGACCAGCATGCTCAGGTGTGCATGGCTGGATTGGCCTGGAGTGTTAGCAGAGTTTAAATTTGCAAAGAGATGTCAAGCACCAGGATGCTTAGAAAAAGAAAACAGTTTTATTAAGAAGTGAAACAAACTTTGTGTAGAAAGAGGAGAGGAGAAAGTCTTTATTAACAGTTCCGTCATTCATTCTGCTGTTCTGTACGGGAGGCAAACAGGGAGGGCGTGTGCTCACAGAAGCAGGAAGTCTTCAATAAGCCAATCAAGACATAGAATAAGATTATTTGAAAAAATATATCAGCAAGTTCCTGACCAGATATGCTAGCTACACATCTCCTCCAGTGCCTCCTGCAAGATGCTCCCCATATTCTGTTTAATCATGCACATGACAGCTCTTGCATGTTCCAACATGGAGATGAGCTGTAATATTCCACAGTATCCCCAACTCCCACCTGGAGGCTGACATCCCCAGGAGCTACTGGACTCAGCTCTAACTGCCTAATTCTGCAGTCTTTCTTTCAGCAAGAATGAGCAGCCACCCCCCTTCCACAAAACACACAAGCCCGACATTACAGCAAAAGCAGCCTTCTATTACTTGTCCCCAGGACCATAATAAAAAAGATACCACCTCTGAACTTGGGGATGGGGAGGGGGCTCCTTTCTGACCCTCAAAGGGCCCTGAATGGGATGTTAATAAAGAACAGATACATAAACAAACTGAAAGGAGCTCAGCAGAACTACATAAACTGTCTCCGGGTTACTGGCCCAGCAGGGCCAACTTGCCAGTTTCATATGGCGAGTGTTTTGGTCAAGGTTCACATGGCTCATCTGCCTTTTATCACAGCCATAAAGCCAGGGGAGATGTTCAGGGCACTTAAAAATGCAATACAGCCAATTCAAATGGAGATGACCTTGCAGATCTGGGAGCAATGAATCACTCAGTGAAATGGGAAATGGAATAAAACTCAGCAGAAAAAGAAATGCCGTCTGCATAGACCTCCCTGTTTACTGTCCATTTGCACAAGAGCATCCCTCGGCATATTTGCCCTGCCTTCCCTCCAGGCCCTGTATTCCTTCCAGGGTGAGTGAGCAGAAAACACCCTGGACAGATTTGTTTCTCTGTTTGCTGCCTTTTGCCACTGAGCCAGCTGACTGAGGGCACTTGTACACATTAGGAGAGCTGTGGGAAATCCCCTGGTTACACCTGTGCTGCCTAAGCTGGTTGGTAAAGTGTGGAAATAAAGTCCAGTGTCATGGCTGCATTTCTCACAGCAGTCATAACAGGTAATGCTTCCCTGAGCTACTCTCCGGGTGAGAACAGTTCCATTCATTTATAGAGTTGTATTGCACTTTTACACATAAATAACTGGAGCCAAAAGAATGTTAATAGGCCAATTGTTGCCCTATTACTTTATTTGCATCAAGAGAAAAGGCATGCGCTATGAAATGAGCATTCTTTGCTTAGGACCCATTCCCACATAAAATTTGTTTCTCCCTTGGAGGAACATGCATTAAAATGTAATATGCAAAGCTGACAAGGATTATGCCTCCTGACATTTTTCCCCCCAGAAATATTCCATTATAAATATATATTTACACATATGTTATGTCCCAGAGATCCCTTTTTGGAGAAAAGATACCAGGACAGCATCGGTCAATAGGCTGGTCTTTGAAGGGAGACCAACTGGGGGCAGTGGTGTGACCCAAAAATATTGCATCAGCATACAGACATAGTGGAAACCACATTATGAACCCTGAAGTGCAGCTGTTTTTCTTTTTTTTTTCTCGGACAACTTTATGGGAGACAACATGACAGAACTTCAGGAAGGTTCAGCCTGGCAAATGTTTCAAGATTGTGACCAACAGTATGTTTAGTTATAGAAATACTGGAAAGAGTAAGGGCAAAGCCATGCACAGAGACCTGAAAAAGAATCAGGTGACAGATACTTCCAAGGGAGTATCTTGTCTTGGTGTAAAGGCAGGCTGGATGTCCCTTGCTTGGTTGTGTGGCAGTACCCTGCTGAGAAGATGACCCACCCATAAATCACTAACCATCCGTTATTTACTGAAGTGTATTTTCCATCAGTATAAGAATCCCAAGTTATATCCTAGCTCTAGGGAGTATATAAGAAACACCTATAATGGGTTGTCTGCACTGTAATAAATTAATATTTAAATAATTTAAATTTGTTTTTTATATATATTTATTCATTTTATTGATTGTAACTGTTATATCTGTTGTACACCACTCTGAACCGGCCTTCCTGGGAGGGCAGTATCAATATCAAATAAATAATTAAATACTAACTTTTTCTCTTGGACAGTGCTCATAATATTGTTGGATACTATATTTTTGATGGTTGAAACTGTAATGATGGCCTGTATCCACCCACACTCAGAAGAAGGCACTTAAATATCTTTAATGGGGGCAACGATTTCTTCTGAATTCCCCTTCCCACAACAGATTCCTATTATTTGGTCTGCCAACTGCCAAGTGGACCCTGGAGATGTCCTGGAGTGATCTCCAGACTAAAGAAACGCTGACTACTTCTATTTTATAGTTGTCTAGTTTCCAGATTTTTGATTTTGGCTGCTTGCCAAAAACCATAACCTTCATCTTTTGGTAGTTCACTTGGAGTTCTTCTTCACAGTAACTTCTAAGCCTCCTTAACATTCTCTTGAGTCCTCCCACAATTCTGGAAAGTAAAGATATGTTTTCAGCATAGAGCAGAATAGGGATAGGATGAGGGGCTAAATTAGGAGGAAGAAATTCCTTGTCCTGGAAGGATTTAATTATACCATTTATATAAATACTAGAATCATAGAATCATAGAGTTGGAAGGGGCCATAGAGGCCATCTAGTCCAACCCCCTGCTCAACGCAGGATTAGCCCTAAGCATCCTAAAGCATCCAAGAAAAGTGTGTATCCAACCTTTGCTTGAAGACTGCCAGTGAGGGGGAGCTCACCACCTCCTTAGGCAGCCTATTCCACTGCTGAACTACTCTGACTGTGAAAAACTTTTTCCTGATATCTAGCCTATATCGTTGTACTTGAAGTTTAAACCCATTACTGCATGTCCTCTCCTCTGCAGCCAGCAGAAACAGCATCCTGCCCTCCTCCAAGTGACAACCTTTCAAATACTTAAAGAGGGCTATCATGTCCCCTCTCAACCTCCTTTTCTCCAGGCTGAACATACTGAACATACTCCAGGCTGAACAAACTAGAAATAAAGCCTGCTGTCGGCCAAATACAGCGGGCGCTAGCTGGGGGACTCTTGTTTTTCTGGGGGGCTTACCTGCTGGGCGGGCCCCTCCAGCGGAGTGGAGGACGGGTGTGAAGCGGCGCGCGAAGGGCACGATGTTGTGGCATCTGTTCTGAGGTGCCGGGCAGCGGCGGTGGCTCTGTGTTCCTGGTGGGCATGCAGCCGTGCGGGCCAGGTCGGGCGGTGCTCCCGGGAGGGGTTGTGGATGGGTGGGTGCTGTCGGCGGCGGGCAGCGACAGTAGGCAGCGTGGGGTGGGGGTTGAGAGGGCGACGGGGATGGGGGCAGCCATGCACCGGCATTGGCACAGGCGTGTAGGAGGCACGGGGCAGGGTAGGGGGCCAGCCATAGGGGAGGTAAACCAGGCATGTGCGGACCTCGGCGCATGCGTGGTTTAGTGTGGGTATGTGGAGGTCGGGGAGCAGGTGGTGCAGGGCCTCTCCGGGGCTCGGGGTGAAGGGGTTGAGAGCGGCAATGGTAAGGAGGGTGGTAGCAGCATTCAGGCGGGTGGGGTGGCAGCTCACCGTGAGCGTAGTGGCGGCACGGGGCGGCATGCGGCGAGTGGCCGGGGTCTCCAAAGGCAAGGGCGATGCTTCGCCACTGGCAAAGGAGCAGGGAGGCATGTGGCGAGTGGCCGGGGTCTCCGAAGGCAAGGGCGATGCTTCGCCACCGGCAAAGGAGCAGGGCTGTCGCGTCTTCAACACAGCGGCCCTTCTCCTTTGCTGGCGGCGAAGAATCTGGGCGAGCAGTCCAGGGCGGGCCAAGTGGCCAATAGGGAGGCACACTACGCGTGCCTTCCAATTGGCCACTTGGCCCCCGAGTGGCACTCGGACTGGTCCCGCCCTAACTCCTCCCCAGCAGCCCTTAGCCATTTATTTAATCCGCTCCACAGGAGCGGATTAAAGATTATCTAGACTAGGAGCTAAAATGCAACCTGGTCTAACTCCCTTTGAAACATTAATGGGATTGGTAAGAAGGCCTTGCTTACTGCATTTGACCCTTATTGTTGAGTCCTAATGTAGTAATTTAATTAAGGCAAGAAGCCATTGATCAATAGAAGAGTTCTCTAATTCAGGGGTGGTCAACCTGTAGTCCTCCAGATGTCCATAGACTACAATTCCCATTCGCTGGCAAAGGCTCATGGGAATTGCAGTCCATGAACATCTGAAGGACCACATGTTGACTACCCCTGCATTTCTTCCAGAGGTGGGATGTAGAAACAGAATTGAAGGCTGCTTTAAAGTCGGTAAATACAGTGTACATAGCACAAGACTTATTTTTGAGTGACTAGGGCCCACTCTGAGAGGCCCTCTGGTGTGCTTAGTAGTTTGACTTCCATGGTACCATTAAAGAGGTTTTGAAAGTGAGTGGCCCACTTTTTTTGGGGGGGGATGCGTAATTCAATTGGCACTGTGCCACTTGACTACACTCCCAAAGTCAGCTTCCAAAAGAGAGTGGTGTTTTTATCCCTCACAAACTGAATTAAGGACCCCCATAGCTCAAATCTGTATTTTGTCTTTATTCTAGTTAATAGATTTTTATACTTTTTCTTGAGATTTAAAATTTGTGAAGGTTTGTTATTCAGAAACCTAGCTTCATTTTCCATATGCTATTGGTCTGCTATTGTCAGGTCCTTCTTCAATTCGATACAATCCTTATCAAACTAAAGCTTACCAAAATAGCCCATTGTATGAATATGTGGGGTGTTTTTTCGGGTTAGGACAGTCTTCAAGCTGTCAACGAGTATAGCTTATAAGGAAAGAGGGTTCTGGCTGGAACAAAGTAGTAGAAACCTCTTGCAAAGTCCCTTTAAGTTGTCAGAAACTAATATTTTTTTGGCCCATTTGTCTAGTTGTAGGGACTATCTTACCCAACATCCAGGGTGTTCCAGTAGAACAATTTGGGAGAAGTACTCAGATTCATATTGGCAGTGCTGGTTGGGGGGGGGTGTCTCTAATTAAAGGTATCAGACAGCAGGTAATGTGAAAGACCTCCACCAGAGACCAGTAGTTCTCAATCTTCCTAATGTCGTGACCCTTTAATACAGTTGCTCATGTTATGGTGACCCCCAAGTGTTCTGTCACTGAAATTATACCCAAACTGACCAATGGTGTGAAGATCCATTGTTTAGGTTTGTATAGAAATTAATTTTTTTTCTGGGGTTTCTCAGTTCAGTTCTGCCTCTTGTCCCACCATGCCGATCTTGCTCTTTTCTGCTGCTCCAGACAGACAAACGCTCTATCTCAATCTACCCCACAAGGCTGTTGTGTAGATGGTGCCCCCCCCCCCAGCCAAGCTGCTTGCCCTGCCGCAACTCCTATGAAAGGGTCATTCGACCCCCAAAGGGATCCCGACCCCCAGGTTGAGAATCTCTGACCTGAGACCCGAGAGCACCACAGCCAGTCACCAGAGACAGTACTGATCTAGGCAGACCAATAGTCTGCCTCAACATAAAGTAGCTTCCTGTGTTCTACACAGTTTTGCCAACCTTGAGATGAGGCAACAAGGTCTCCTGGCATTACAACTGATCCCCAGACAACAGAGATAAATTTGCCTGGAGCAAACAGCTGCTTTGGAGGTGGCCTTGAGGACATTTGAACTTGTTCTCTCCCTCTCCCAATATCTCCCCCTCTCCCATCTTCTTCCCCCCACCTGACATGTAAACAAACTTTCCAGCCCTGAGTATGCCACCCTCCAAATCTTCTAGAATTTCCTGACCCAGAGCTGGCAACAGCCACCCTAGTTCCAGAGAAGGCAAACTGCAAACTATTAACCCATCTCCCTGAAAAACAAACCTCTGTCTGCAAGATCCAGAGGAAAACAGTGTAAAGTACAGAACAAAGTTTGAGTCCAGTGGCACACAAAGCTTTGTACAAATTATAAGCTTTTGTGTTCAAACACACTTCTTCAGATCCCTTAAGATCTCTTAAGCTTATTTCTTGACTAAAACTTGGTTGGTCTTAAAGGTGCCACTGGCCGCAAACTTTGCTCTGCTGCTTCAGACCAATATGGCAACCCACCTGAATCCGTGTAAAGTATAAACATTTGGTTTTAGGCCTGAGTCCAGCTACAACTGAAAGCAGTTTGCGGACTAACAGTGCTATAAATTGACAAAAAGCTCTCTTAAAGTAACCACTGAAACATTAAGAAAAAACATAACAAAAAATGCATGTTCTAAAGGGGTGCTTTTTGATCATTTGGAAAATATTTAATTGATGCCACCTGAAGTCACCCAAATGAAGGAATACACTGCGAAACCACGAGAAAATGCTATGTTACATGAGTCAGAAAACTAACTGCTCATCTTGAAATGTACCAAGACACAGGCGGATCCTGACATTATCCTGATAATCCTGAGAGAAGTGAGAGTCACTCCAGTAATGGAAACAGAATGTGCAAAATCCTCCTTCAGACTTGGTCAACATTTATAGCACTCAGTTTACCCAGATGATGGCCATAGATTTGCAACTACAACAATGATCCAGCACAGAAGGGGAGTGGATGCACAACTTGTAGATTTGCATGAATGCAAGGCTGCACCTCTGTGCCTTGCAGTAAGAGTTTTAGAACTGCCAGTCATGGTCTGTCAACCAGCAGGAAAGGAAGGAGGATTGGCAGCATTATCGCTTCTGTCAAATACATTGTGAATATGATGCTCTATGATTCCCCAAAATTTTATGGTGAAATCAGTGGGCCATTCCACATTCGTCCTAAATAGCACAATGGTTACTAATTGAAATCGCTACAGTTTTGCCATTATGCACAACGTCGTTGACAATCTGCAACACTCCTGAAACCGATCTGCAAAAAGCGCTTCGTTGTAGTGCTCTCAGGGAAATCCCCAAAAGTGGATTCACCCTCCAAAAAGCGCTACACTCCTGCAACCAATCTGCAACACTAGCGGGAAAGTTCTCTGTGTTACCATTGTTGCGGTTTCTGCAAAGTCCCTCCCCCTGGCTCTCTCCTCTGATCTTCCGGCGAAGCGATCGCCATTTTTTTTCTCCGAGCGAGCGGAGATCAATGCACCAGCGAGCCTTTGTTTACCCAGCGAGGCTTCCCTGGCTGCAGCCCCTCTGTTTAAAGTCACCAAGCACAAGCATCGCAGAGGCCCGTTTGCTGGTTTATTTTCACTTTATTTTTCACACTGTTTTCGGCCGAAAATCGCGCCTGTGAGGGGGGGGATTTTTTTTCCACTCGGGGGGAGCGTGGCAACGATGAAATGGCAGCTCAAACACCACCTGCTAGCTGGATGGGTCTCTCCGTTGCAATGAATCAATGCATATTCGTTGCAACGTGTGTGTGTGTGTGTGTGTGTGTTTTTAAAACTTCCTTAAAGGGAAAGGGGCTGTTTGGGAGCATGATAATGGCCGCCCATTGGCTGCTTGACGGCCAGGGGCGGGACACAGCTTAGCAATAGCACTTCCTGGCTAGCGATTTTTGCAGAGACCGAAACCCTGTGGGAAACGATAGAAACGCAACTGGATTCCACTACAAAGGCAGGTATGCGTTACGCCGAATTCCACTATTTAAAATGGCGATTTTTCGTTCAGCAAACAATTTGCTACATGGATGCCGGTGCGGAATGGTCCAGTGAGTTTTTGCCAAATCCTAGAATGTCACATTCAGCACGATGACGTCACTTTTACATTCAGGTAAAATCTTATCACCACCCCACCAATTGGCAGTGGGCAGAGGACAAGGTGGCCAGGAGGTAAAGTGCTCTCCCTAGGGACTTTTGGCATTAATCATTGCATGCAGCATACATGACTTGAGCCAAGTCTCCCCCCTCCTGCCTGCATATCAAGGGTCCCATTCTCACCTGTCCCTTGCTGTTGATCCCTGTCTGAATCTAACTGCTAACCCAACTGTGACAAGATTAACAAATACACTGCAAAAAAGGTATGTGCCTTCCTGCATAGTGCAGTGGGTTGGACTAGATGACCCATGAGGTCACTTACAAGTCTATTATTCTATGATTCTATGATTCTAAGGGATATATTTCTCTGTGCATCAGAATTCTTCATCGGAAAATAAATAGAGGAGGAGAAAGAGGATGTCTGACTCATTGGCACATGCATGGAGAAATCATCCACTGGTTTTGTATGGCGTGTGTGTCACCCTTGCCTGTTCTGCTATTTATCCATTATAGGATTAAGTTTACACCTTAATTGTACATTATGGGGTTATCATATGGTCTGTCCTGCCATGACAATGTCATCACAAGCCTTACATACAAATCTGCCCCTTCTTCTCACTTTCTTCATGCATTTCTTCAGTTCATAATATTTGACTAATAAAAATGGAGAAGCAGGGAGTGAAATACCTATACTGATGACTGAACAAACATTTGATCAAAAACAATCAGTAACACGGAAAGGACAGCTATAATCTCACAAATTTTGAGCCCAATGACACTTTGAAGACCAACATAGTTTTATTCAAGTATGAGCTTTCATGTGTATGCACACTTCCTCCAATATAGAGAATCAGAAATTCTTCAACTATTACATCTAGGCAGAGGGTGGGCAGTAAATTAACATACAGTTCAATGAAGATTTTGATTCAAGGACCAAACATAAATAAAGCAGAAATAACAAACTGAGTTTATAAAGTCACCATTTGTTTGGGTTAAATTCTGGGAGAATCTTAGTGAAGGAAATAAATATGTCAAGATCATAGATTAATGGGCAGACGTATCCTTAACTGTGAAAGGCTGAGAGCAATTAGCTGCATGCACAGGAAAGCTTGCACCTTGAATAAAAGGTTCTTGGCCTTACATCTGCCATTAGACTCAAACTTTGTTCTGCTACTTCAGACCAACACGGCTACTCACTTGACTCTAGATGTAATCTAGTTACTGAATTCATTGTTGGTATGTGCCTACGAGAAACAGACAAAGTGAAAGACTTTCAACCGACAAAAAAGCTGATATAAACAGCTTTGGGAAAATACTTTTTTCATTTTTCTATTTCACAGCTGGTTGATTCCTACATCCCAAGGCCCATCTGTCCAACCCACTAAGTACTCTCTGTGGCATCCATCTGTCCATTGTATCACATAGACAAACACTCAGAACTAGTGTTCTCAAGTTTCACGCTAGCACTGGGGACGGATGCCTGCATTCTATAGAATGTTTCCCAATCCATCTGATGTCAATTTATGGCAGAGGCTAGCCAGAAAGCAGAGATGAATTACAAGGAGAATTTGATTGTTTCTAATGCATGGAAAGGTTCCATTTGACAAACCTACATGTAGAACAAATGAGATAGGCCTTGCATTTGTTTCTTTGGCCAGCGTAAGTTGGCTCACATCTGTAGGGATATATACTTAGAAAATTTAAACAGCAACTCACAAATGCATCCTATATATTTATTTTTGTTTTGATATAGTGTTATGGTGAGCCTTTATCTCCTGCTTTTATTTTAACTATTTTGAAGTTAATTTGTGTATATGTAATGTACCATATGTTTACCATTTATACACAGCTGATGCAAAAATACTGGGGAAATGTGTTGATTTTAACTTGGAAAAAATGGTGCAATTATCTAATTCTGTGAAATTGATCAACGGCTTTTAATGACAATTCTTTTTCCTTGGTGAATACCTAATCCTCAAGATTTCGATTGTGGTTGCCATATAATGCTTTATCATGGCTCTGCCTTTAGAGGAGGATTGCCAAACCTGCACTAGCAAATTAAAGATAAGGGATGCCTAGAGAGGAGGAATTTCATGGAATGTGGCATCACATTATCCATGATACTCTAGAAGTTTCGTCAATATCTATTATAAAGACCTTAGAGACCAGGGAAGTTCCTAGATCATTCATCAAAGATGGGCAAATGGCAAGCCCAGAGTTTGCAAACCTCCATCCATGCTTTCAAAATTAACACAAACTTGCTTACTCTTTTCTGGTGATCAGAAAGGAAATAATCCCATTCATTCCCCTCTCCTTTTCTGTATTTTGTGGAAACTGAAAGGGAATAGGAAGATGAGGGGTACAATACTCTGTGTGACATATCTGAAAGACTATGAAGCAGATCAGATACATTCAAAACTGGTACACTTGCTATCCTCACTCCCAGGCATCACCAGTCAGTTAACCAGTCTTAATATGTCAGGGACCAAGGATAAAGAACCACATTGGCTGATGGAAAGAGTTGCTGAGCTGGTGGTTTTTGTCTATTCTGCATTACTAATTTGGAGGAAGCACTAGTGATGCCTAAGTCACACTGCCTGAATGGTTAGTACAAGTTATGGATTAGAAGATTAAGGAAGTTACTAGGCTGAGCACCCTGAGCCATCCTCTGTAGGTCCCTAGAGCTACAGGGTTCAAGATAAGCTAGGACTGTCAACTCTGGGTTGGGAAATACCTGGAGATGTTGGGGATGGTGCTAGGAGTGGGTGGGATTTCAAGTAGGGAAGGACCTCAGCGGGGTATAATGTTATGGAGTCCACCCTCCAAAGCAGCCATTTCTCCACAGGAACTGATATCTATCACCTGGAGATGAGTTGTAAAACCAGAGGATCCTCAGGTAGGACCTGCAGACTGACATCCCTAACTAGGAACCCAAAACATGCAATATTTTTCCACCTAACCAAGCCAAAATCTGGGAGTGGTGAATTATCCAAGTCTTCCTTGCCAAATCTGTGTTACTGTGGCACTTCAAACCAGTCCCAGACTTGAAGTCAAGATGAAATTTGGGAAGAGGTATGAGGACTACAATTGCCACCAATTGACCTTGAGATTACAGCTTTCCATGACAGCAGTAACAGTTAAATAGCATAAGGCAAGACCTTCTGTAGCATAGAGAATCAGTGAAATAGGCCTATGGTTTAAATCTTGCTTCTGTCATGAACTTATTAGCTGACCCCTGCCAAGTCATTTTATCTGACACCCCCAGCCCCAATCTAAGACACAGGGATAATAGCATTAATCTCATTTATAGAGTAATTGTAGGAGTGGCAACAAGACAAAACATGTGAAGTTCTTTGAAAACAAGAAAGCATTGTCCAAATGTTAAGTGTTCTTATAAAACAACCCCACTAATCATTTCGTGGCTAGTCCTGTGTTAATAAAATTGCGGCTCCGTTGACAATCCAGTATCTGTTTCCTCACATTTTCCTTCCAGTATCCATTTGCAAACTCAGAACTAATATGACACTGATGGCCCAATTTAGCATTGTGAAAAACAAATACAACCCTCCCACAATGTCACCCACAGAAACGTATTCCCCCCTTTCTGTTTCTCTCTGTTCTGTTGAGTAAATGCCACGCTGGGACCTCATCAGAAGAGCAGTTACAATCTGTACTACCACCATCCTTCTGGCATTGTTTGCTTAAGTCTTGGCATTTTACCCGACACCAAGGCACAAAAATTGAGCACAGAATGTGTTTAACAATGCCTTGTGTGTTACTCATTTAAAATAATAATAATAATAATCCAATCATGCTTGTCTATGAGCTCTTCAAGTTCTTTTTGCTCACTCTAGCAGGGGAGGCTAAACTGCAGCTCTCCAGATGTCCATGGACTACAACTCCCATAAGCCCCTGCCAGCATATGCCCTGGGCAGTACACACAATTTGTGGGGTCTTTATTGACTCCATCTCATGTCACCTAAGAAGGATCCTTTCACAAGAACCCGAAGTTGCCTGAAATTCCTAATCATCCAAGGATAAGTTCTCATCTGGGAAATCTTGGAATCTGAAAAGCAGGATACAGATACAATGTGCTGAAGATCTCTACTTATTGATGTAGTAAATTTACTTTCAGCCATCCTCCATGAAAGTGAGAAGTGGACCTCAGTGCCTTTCCATAAGCCCATGAAAGGGTGAACCTCTACTGTACACCACTTGTCCAATAATGCAACTGTTTTAAACATCCCATGAGTAAGAGATTAGATTGAATTTCAATAGCTATCTGGTTTATATGTACTTGGTTTGTTCTCTTTCTTTCTCTTGCACAAAACAAACTCATGGATCTTTTATTTGGATCCATTTCTTTTATCCCTTCATGCTGGATTTTGTTCCATTTTCAATGTTATTTTGACATTTGTTGGGACAAGTTGGCCCCTTAACTTTGCGGACCCCGGAGGGATGACTTTGCTCAAATTCAGCCAATGGCAACAGAGGCACAGGTACAGACTCACCTGTGGTTACTCATGGTCATGGATGAGCCTGCATTAGGTTATTTGGCCAGATCCTGGTTAGGAAATTCCTGTAGATTTGGGAGTAAAGCCTGGGGAGGACAGAGTAGGGTACAATGCCACAGAGTCTACTTTCCAAAGCATCCATTTTCTCCAGGGGAACTAATCTCTGCACTTTGAATATGACCTATAATTTCTGGTGTTCCTATACTCTCTGGTGTCCCTAACCTGCATCCATTAACCACCAGTTGGGACCAACTATTCACCCGCTCCTTGACATGAACACAAGGTGAAGGACACTTGCATGTTGGAGTGACAGAAGGGGGAGAAAATGTAAATTAATGGAAAAGGGGAAAGCAGCAGTTAGCTGCATAGACTGCAGTTTTGGGGTTTGTTTCAGAGAATTCTCTAAATTGGAATTAAAGAGGTTGGAAACTTAATTCAAGCAAACTTCTAGAAATGTGGAGGAAGTGAATAAACCCAGGTTTTCCTAGCCTATCTCCTGGTAAATTACTTACTTGACAGAGGGATCTCCTGGGTCATCTAGTCCAACCACCCCACACAATGCAGGACACTCACAACCCTATCACTCATCCACTGTAACCTGCCACCCCCTTGAACCACCACAGAATCAGCCTCCCCGTCAGATTGCTATCCAGCCTCTGTTTACACATTTCCAAAGATGGAGAACCCACCACTTCCCGAGGAAGCCTGTTCCACTGAGAAACCACTCTAAATGTCAGGAACTTCTTCTGGATGTTTAGACGGAATTTCTTCTAAATTAATTTCATCCCATTGGTTCTGGTCTGTCCCTCTAGGGCAAGAGAGAACAACAGTGCTCCTTCCTCTATACGGCTGACTTTTAAATACTTGAAGATGGTTATCTGATCCCCTCTCAGTTGTCTCCTCTCCGGCCTAAACGGACCAAGCTCCCCCAACCTTTCCTCAATAATGTGGGAGAATACAATAAAATATTATAGCCTTTTTGAGATGTGAGATCCTTTGATTCTTCCCACAATGTAAAAACCACACATGCAGAAATACATAGCCATATGTCAAGCTTAGTGTAGGGGTTAGGAGCGCAGACTTCTAATCTGGCAAGCCGGGTTTTATTCTGCACTCCTCCACATGCAGCCAGCTGGGTGACCTTGGGCTCACCAGAGCACTGATAAAGCAGTTATTAATGAGCAGTAATATCAGGGCTCTCTCAGCCTCACCCACCTCACAGGGTGTCTGTTGTGGGGAGAGGAAAGGGAAGGCAATTGAGACTCCTTCTGGTAGAGAAAAGCATCATATAAAAACCAAGACTTCTTCTTCTTCAAAGTGAGCAGTGGGAACTATGTAAATTTTTAAATAGTGGAGGACTTTGTTTTAATCAATCAGACTGCAATCCTAAGAACATGTAGACTCTTGGGAGCAAGCCTCATTGCACAGGATACTTGCTTGTGACTGCTCCCTGATAGTTCCTGCGGCTAGTGGTGGAGGCAGAATTCAAGTTGGCAAAAGGTAGTCATTAGAATTTAGGATTAGGACTAAGGGACTCGGTTCAATCCACCCAGCTGGCCTGCTCCCTGTCTCTCTCTCTCAGCCTAGCCTGCCCCACAGAGTTGCAGTGAGGATAAAGGCAAGGAAGGGGGAACTGTGCACACACTCCTTTGAGATAAAAAATGTAATAGATCGGGCCGTGGAGAATTGGTCTGAACTAGCACAATGAGCTTCTTAGCAGTAGTGAGAATTCCCCAGGGTTCAACTTTAGCCAGAGTTTTAAAAAAGAGCTTTGCCTTAGCTGTGATAAATTAGGAAGGAATGAAAAAAAATCCTCTTTTTCTTTAAACGCATTTCTTTCATCAGCCCCATGGCCGGCAGGCTTCTTTCCCTCAGCGCCACTGAGGAGAACTCAATATGTCTATTAGCGTACCTGCAGGGGTTATACCTTTAAAGTCACTGGCAGACCTTTTCGGATATCAAATCGTAAGTAAAACACCTCAGATGTTGTTTTTTCCCCCCTCACCAGTACTGAAAACAAGATCTGACTTTAGTATAAGCATGTCAAGAATTACTTCAGGAATATTTGTGCTCTTCGGTCCTCCTCCGGAGCATGCAGAGGTGTATGAAAGGGAAATTGACTGATGCTCTGCATTCATACTGTGCGTGCACACGGCCGACTCACACAGGGACAGACTTTGGTAAATATCAGTGCAGTTTAAGGGCACCTGGTACATAAAGCACAGCTTTCCACGTAAGTGCCTGTGAAGCATTGCTAATGTCAGATGTAGATTAACATGAACATCACAGCTAGCACCCTGGAAGTTTAATTGCTTATGTATGTTGTGTGAGCAGATTTTTAAATCTATATTTACACACATTGGGATGGCATGTACTCATTAATAAATTAGACACTCGCAAATCAACAATAAATCACCGGAACTGTGACTTGGTTTTCTGATTGACGAGCACTTTTCTGGTTGATGCCGCCTCACTCCCATGCCAAAAAGCTATTTATGAGATCACACCGAGATGAAAAAGCACCCCAGCTTGAATCCAGAGCTGTAACGTTTCTACACGGCAAAGAGGAACGCCTGAACTTTCTTCCTGGGCTACTTTTAATTTGTGTTTCAGGAAAACGAGGAAGAAAAAAATATAGCGTGGATGAGAGAAAATAGTGTCTGTGTTTTGCCGTTCTGTGCGAAATGCCATCCAGCTGGTATCTCTGCATCAACCCTTTTCTTTCCTTTGAGAAAATGAAGCACTGGCAGACTAACAGAAACAGAGCTGTGCTGTCACTGTTTGAGAGTGACCTGTGGCGACAAGGTGCCAGTTCTGATGTAGTGGTTTTTTTGCCCCCATGGGAATGCTTTTGGAACGGCTCCTGTGGAGCAATACAGATGGGCAACATTCTGACAAAGCATACTAGACTTTCTAAAACCATCCATAAGTAGCCTATTCAGCCACCTTGCTAACTTTTGCCTACAAACACTACTTTGAAAAGAAAAAAAACATGCTTTCCCTGACCGTTTCTATATGCCAGTTCTGCAGAGTTGCATAAAGATTAGAGTATTTGATGGCAACTGGGAAGCCTAGGTTGAAGTCCCCATTCAGCCATAAAGCTCACGGGGACCTTTACCACATGGAGGATGTCATGCCGGGCTGCCTCCTGGTGTTTGGGCCAGGACAGGTTGCTCTGCCTCCTCCTGCTCCTGCACAAGACAGCATTTGGCTCACTGCAACCTGTCCACCCTGGATTTGTGCTCCTGCACGGCAGCCAGAGTAGCGAAGTTCTCCTGTGCTGTCGGGTAGTGTGGACCATATGAATATGGTACTGTGTAATCATGCAGTATCACATTCTTAAAAATAATTTTTAAAAAAATTGCCCCAGGGGGTCTACAGCACTGCACAATGTGGGGGGGAGGGGCAACCTAGGGCATTCTTTTGTCCCTTCTGGGATGCTGTACTCAGGTGTGGGTGGGGATTAACTGGGCCAGGGCACCCTGACTCTTCGACAGCCACACAGTCCAGGCCTGACATAGGCCCCATTGATGGCCAGGGACTTCCTGCGGGACAAATGAGGGCCTGAGTCTGACCAGGGCTAGGATTGCCCAGACTGTTGCTGACCTCATGCAGAAGCAGGAATTAGCCTCACAACTAGATGAGCGGTGAGTCGTGCCAAATTTCTGGTGCAGAAACTGTCTCACAGATAACCTGAGGGTCTGCCTGCCTCCCTACACCCCTCACAGGGCACTGTGCTCAGCAGGTGTAAACTTACTGAAGGTCCCTGGTCTGAGGGAGGTTCGCCTGGCCACAACCCGATCCAGGACATTTTTGGCCCAAGTGGTTCATATAATTTTCCTCTTTGCCATTTTACTCTCACAACAGCCCTGTAAGGTAGATAGGGCCGAAAGTGTGTGACTGGCCCAGTGTCACAAACTTCCATAGCAGTGTGAGAATATGATTCCAGCTTCCTCAGATTCCAGGCCAAAGCTCTAATCACTGCATCATGATGACTCTCAATTTTCTATTAGAAACTGTGGCATGAATCCATGACTAGTGTTTCTATTAAATTATTAGTTTCAGTAAGACACAGACACTCAACTCCAACAACCAAGCTATTTTAGTGGAACCAGAAGATGCTGAACACAGATAACCAGAACTGGGAGACCTTAAATCTGTTCACTGATTGGCTGCAAGATGGAAACCAATGAATCCCGGACATGGCCTTAGGATCTCAATCCATGTTCCCTAGCTCACGGTCTCTAAATGTCCACTGACACAACCATTTCCGCAGATGCAAAGATTTCCACCTGTAAGACGGTCATTTTCCTGCCTCCCACAGCAGCAAAATGCCACCGCAAACTAGTGACCGGGGGGTCCCGGTTTCTAAGAACAGGATTCATAAGTCATTTTGGGATGTTACATGAAGGGGGAAGCAAGGAGGTCTCTTAGGCTGAGCAATGAGACATGGGGGCAGGAGTTGGAGACTAATGTAAATGGAGATTTGGGAATGGATCCTGGCAAGGGCAGGCTTTGTGGAGGAAAGGGACTTTGGAACAATATAATGCCATCGAGTCCATTCTAAAGGAGCCGTTTTCTCCAGAGATCAGTTGCGATTCTGAGGCTGGGGTTCCGACAAAGTAGGCCCCAAGAAAACAGCTTTCCTTAACTAGTAGAGTTGACATTTCTTAATGCCTTCTGGTGCCCACTCCTCTCCTCTTCTAAGCCCCCATGATTTTTAAATATTATAGTCCGTAATCCCTGCCTCATTAAACAGAGTATATATTCTCACTTTATTCTGACCTACAAAGGGGCCAGTTTAAGGAACGATCAGTCATGAGATCATTAATACAAAGACAGGCACAGAGGGCAGGGATGTTCATTGAAAATTAATTCCTTAACCTTTTCTAAGATGACCTCCGTGAGGATATTTTACCTTTTGTAATAGCGGTGAGGAAAGAGAGAACAGTTATATGTGTCCCCGTTGAGGTAAACCCAGAGGAAGGGAGTGCCAGGGAGAAGCCGTTTTTTCTCTGAGTTGAAAACGATGCTGCCTGGTGTGGTACCGTGCATGCTAGTCCAGATGAGTGAGCTAAGTGAGCTGCACCACACAAGCAATGGGGTGGACGTACAGGCGAAGTCAGGGGTGGCTTAAAGTGCAAAACTACAGCCCCAGGAAGCGAGATGACAGGAAGGGATATGATTCCTGAGCACATACTGATGACTCAAATCCCAGTAAATTGTTCTGCTCAACCGTCCGTAGCTGATGGGGTCAAGAGGTTTCTGTCCTAACTGATGTTACTCTAAAACATGTATTGCAACTCCAGTCCTGCCAGCTATCCTGAAGGCTGTTTTAAAGCGTGCCTGAGTGTACACTGGCCCAAACTTAATTGAGGATTTTAGCTGGTAATGATAGCTGTTGTACTCTAGAGAGGTAGCATACTTAGAACAATGAAAATTCTATGAAGCATGAAAAGAGATTGAAAGTGGGTTCCCCATCAAGAGCAGGAGCAAGGGTAGGAGGGAGATCGTAGGCTTCAAGGTTGCCACTTTATCTGATTGATTTTAAATGCTTGTCTCCTTCCCGATAGCCTTGGACTCTGGGTGCCAAATTGCCAACACATTAAAAATAATACAACAGTGCATCAGCCAGATGAAATAAACACAGAAGATAAAAACAGCACATGATTAAAAACACACACACACACAAAATGATACTGTCAGATCTGCCAAAAGGGTTTATCCACCACTTTTGAAATAAAACCTTTTGATATGTTTTCCTGGACACTGAAAATGAAGGCATGCTCTGGACCATCACAAAGGACTGAACCTACCATAGAAAAAACCTTGCAACCTGACTGTTGCTGTGGGCAGAGTTTAAATATGCAAAGTGTGGGGAAAGCACTAGGCTACTTAAAAGAATGTAATGGTTTTATTAAGAAGAAAAAACAACCTTCACATTAAGAGATAAACTAACTGCCTAATTGTTGTTCTGCATTCATTCTGTTCTGGAGTCAAGCAGGGAGGAGGTGTGAGCAAAGGAGCAGGAAACCTTCAAAGCCATTAGGACATAAGAAGAGTCGATTTGAAAAAAATATCTGGAAGTTCCTGATCTAACTATGCTAAATGCACAACTCCTCCAATGCTCCCTGTGGGATATGCTTCATATGCTTTTTGAATCGTGCATTTCAACAGTTGCCAGTTGGAATATCCTAAGAGAGGGCATCACAAGATGAAGGCTGGTAGAATACACTTGATGAGTAGGAGAAGGGTTGCAAAGGTCCCTCCCCCAGTAGGCCCTTCCTGCCACCATTCAGCTTGCTGGCAGGGGCAAAAAAGGAGACAGAAATGGGAGAAGTGATGGCCAGTGTCCTGACACTGCATCATCACTTCCAATTTGACTGGGAGGGATGTCATCACCCCAGAAAACTCTCTAAGAGCATAAGAACAAAAGAGAAGCTATGCTGGATCAGGCCAGTGGCTTTTCCAGTCCAACACTCTTGTCCCACAAAGGACCATGCTCAACCTCATTTGTCACTTTGAAGCCCACTCTCCAAGACTCAACAGATCCCTCTGGAATACCTCACAGTCCTCCCTGGTTTTCACCATGCTGAACAACTGAGTGTCATTCACAAACTTAGCCTCTTTACTCCAAATCATGAATAAATAGGTTTTAGAAGCACTGGACCTAGAACCGAGTCCAGCAGTACTGCACTGTTTACCCCCTTCCACTGTGAAAGCTGCCCATTTATATGCACTCTCTGTTTCCTGTTAATTAACCAAGTTTTAATCCACAAGAGGACGTCCTTTTATCTCATGACTGCTGAGTTTACTTAGGAGCCTTTGATGAGCAAATTTATCAAAAATTTTCTGGAAGTCTACGTAAACAACATCTACCTGGTCACTGTTGTTCACACCTTCAAAGAACTCTAAAAGGTTCGTGAGACAAGATTTCTCCTTCTAGAACCTATGCTGAATCGTCCTCAATAGCTTTTGTTCATCTATGTGCCTACTATTTCTATCTTTGATACAGGACTCCACTGACTTTACATTAACTACCTTTCAGTCCTCAAGAATGGAGACAGATTTTAGTTATAGACTGCCTATAACTAATCCACAAGCAGAGCCACAGATTCACATTTGAGTTGTTTCAGAACTCTTATATTCATGCCATCTGGGCCTGGTGACCTGTCAATTTTCAATGTGTCCATCAGTCACAGGATCTCCCTTTTCATTATCTCAATCTGACTCTGGTCTTTTGACATTTCAGGTCTTTCTGGCCCTGCTGGAGGACCTCCTGATGGCACCTGGGTTTTGGCCACCATGTAATATTGAGTGTTAGATTGGATGGACAACTGACCTGATTCAACATGGCTTCTCTTACATGGCTTCTCTTATCATAGAATCATAGAATCATAGAGTTGGAAGGGGCCATACAGGCCATCTAGTCCAACCCCCTGCTCAACGTAGGATCAGCCCTAAGCATCCTAAAGCATCCAAGAAAAGTGTGTATCCAACCTTTGCTTGAAGACTGCCAGTGAGGGGGAGCTCACCACCTCCTTAGGCAGCCTATTCTACTGCTGAACTACTCTGACTGTGAAATTTTTTTTCCTGATATCTAGCCTATATCGTTGTACTTGAAGTTTAAACCAATTACTGCATGTCCTCTCCTCTGCAGCCAACAGAAATAGCATCCTGCCCTCCTCCAAGTGACAACCTTTCAAATACTTAAAGAGGGCTATCATGTCCCCTCTCAACCTCCTTTTCTCCAGGCTGAACATTCCCAGGTCCCTCAACCTATCTTCATAGGGCTTGGTCCCTTGGCCCCAGATCATCTTCGTCGCTCTCCTCTGTACCCTCCAGAACTGCACACAGTACTCCAGGTGTGGTCTGACCAGTGCCGTATACAATGGGAATATGACATCTTGTGATTTTGATACGATGCCCCTGTGACGTGATGCCCCTTATGTCACTCCTCCTGAAATTGAGTGTTCTGGAGTGGGCACTAGAGCACTCAGCCAAAACTATGGCTATCCAAAAGCTGGAATATCATTAGAGAAATGCTGACCTTACTACAGTTGTACAGGAAATTACATCAGTGCATTGCCAGTGATGTCACTGCATCATTGGTGATGCCCCCTAGCAGACAGCCTCCATCTGGTTGCTAACCTTATGCAGACAATTGAGATTCAGTTCCATATCAATGAGTTCTTCAAGGACATAATAACCCTGAATTCTAGTACGTAGTATGACTTTGTACTTTTTACAGACATAAAGAGCAGGCCTGCACAATTTATCAGTTGGATGTTATGGAGAATTTCTAGAAAGGAGAGGCAGTTTTCAACAATTTCCCTCTCCCATTGAAAATCGCTGAATTCTGCCTTATGCTATTCCTGGGTATATACCAGGAGCAACATTTAAGTGGGCATCAGGAGGAAGGTCATGAGGAAGAACATCATGTCAACTAAATTCTAAGAGGAGCATGGAAGGTGGACCATGCAATGGCCCTTCCTTTCTCTTTTCTTCATCTTTCCATCCCTGCAAAGTCTTTGTGACAGAACAACAAGATAGCATAGTATTGAATACAGTTTAATCATCTAGATGCCAGGGATAGAAAGCCACAAAGCTAATCTGTGTTTCGATAGACAGTGGATGGCCCTTCATTACTAAGGCTCTATCATAGCAAAGTGGAATCTCCCCCAACCTCTGAAGAAATGGGATGAATAATGGAATAATGGAAATTTCTCATCCCCTGGTGCTGTCACATCCTATTACATACACTCCAGGTAAAAGGTGCATTATCAATGCTCCTAAAAACTACATTGCATGTTTTTGGGTTTTTAAAAGACAAGAATCAAAAAGCCCAGAATGTGTGTGTGTGTGTGGGGGGGGGGGATTGGCAAGAATAATAACTGTCCATGAAAGCAACCTGGTGTGGGTGGCTGACAATCATGTTTTAAGGAAAGTAAACAGAACCCATCAGGTTGTTTTTAGAACACACATTAACTCTTTTATCTCTGCAACATAAATGTATTTTTGCATATACAATGATCCTATGTGACATTATAACAGGAAATATACAAAGAACTAGGTTAAATTATATAATATTTGGATATCCCAGACATGTGGTTGAAGGAAACTCAAACAAAAATGCTACCTAACAAAAAGCAGGGTACTCCATGGACAATTTTGAATGGAACATCACTCCCTACATAATTGGCCCATTGAGTACAGTACTACTTTGTCTAGTTATAAGTTGCTTTCCAAGAACTCAGGCAGAGCTCTACAGCCTAAGACCTTTTGAAAGGGCAAGGGTAGGATTTGAACTTTTGCAATAAAAATATGTGCTCTGTCATTCAGTTCTAACCCCATCCTGGCTGCACCCCCAATTATGTGTTGAACACAGCAAGGTTGGACTGAGGAGCAAACATCTGACATGTTATTTACCATGCCCAGACAGACTTCTGTTAAATACTGTTGGCTCGATTGGGTCACCTTCCTAGAACGTTGGCAGCTCTGCAAGGTAAATAGCAGTAGCTCCGGAGGAATCATGGAAATGGGGTATGATAATTATTTGGAATTTGCTTAACATATTGAGACACATTCTGGTTGTCTTTCTCCCCAGCTGGCCAAAAACTGGAAAGGATCTGACCATCATCTTGGCAGACTGGTATACAGCCTATCACTGCACTACATATACTTACAACCAGGACTTACAGCAAGGACTCTCAGAAAAGAAACAAACAGAAGCCAGAAAAGATTAGGTCAGTGTCTGTTCTTGAGCATGGAGAATGTTCCTGCTTCTCCCTTGAAGAGTATGATGTTCCATAGGGCAGGACTGGGCCCCAGCCCTGTTTTCCCCATCCGGTAGGAAGATGGTTAGGAGTGGCTATTTAAGCATGCTCTTCCTCCAAGGCAGAGGCTTTTTATGTCTTGTTGCCACTTTACTTGCCTGGGATTTACTGGTTGCTCTTGGAATTAACCAGGATTGGCTGAGAGAATAGCCTTTTTCTTCTATTCCACATGGATTGTTGTGAGGTGTTACTTGTTATAGCAGGGTTTCAACCTTGGGAATTGGTTACGTTGTAACTAGCAGCTTAACTAGATAATATTCAGCCTTCAGATCTGGATTAACTAGCAGGGCACAGTGTCAGGGGGAAAACAGCCCTGGACAAGAGCCCCATGCACTGTACTACCTATGCCCCATCCCCTAAAAAAGGAAGGGAAGGAAAATGAACCAGATAGTACAACATTTCACATAGCTAGGTTGAATGCTTCCTGCCTTTCTGCCATGGGTTGTATACACAGCCCTTCTATCCTGGACAGGACTGGCCCACTTGTGTGTGAGTGTGGGTGTCTATTGGGCAGGCCAACAGCCCATTGGAAAATTCAATGGTGGCTTTAATGGTCCATGCATGGTCTGATACTGTCAGATACTCCTGCAGCAGGGACCCAGGTCCTGACAGAACTAAGAAAGTTTCGTAGGGCCTCTAAAACAGCACTCTTCCACCAGACCTATAGTTGGGACCAAGGCAACTGAGGAACAATAACAAGCCTCCCTTTGCTTCTCCTCTTCATGTTCTACTTCCTACTCTGGCTCCCCCTGCACCTATGGGGAATATCTCACCATTCTGCAAAGCAGAGCGGCTAGCTATACAATGGTGCCAGTGGCAAAGTTCTAAATGTCATAATTATTATGCTTTTAAAGTGGTTTTAATATAAACGTATGTTGTAAGCCATCCCGAGCCCAATTGCAGAGAGGGCCAGTCTAGAAATCCTTATCCACTGTTGTTCCTCTTTATATTTCTGAAAAAGCCTAGGAGGTGGGACATGTCCGGCTGTCCAAGTTGGAATAGGGCCAATCAGGCTGCAGACAGCTTTATCCTTATTTGCCCTGCCCCTGCAGCTCCTGCCCTCCAGCCCTGGACTCTAGCCTCTTTGCTCTCAGATGCCTCAATGCCTGGAGCCAGCAGCAGGTGAGAGGACCCTGGGCAAAGGGTAGTGCTGCAGGGCTTGCTAACAAGGGCCTCCTGGCCTGCTAGGCTGGGCCTGATGATGAGGGCCTCCTGGCCTGCTGACTGCCTGCTAAGGAGCTCTGTCTCGGCCCTGCTAACGAGATGCCCAGCCCCTGGCCACCCCACTTGATTTGGCTGCGAGCTGCGACCCAAAATCACTTTAAGCTGCCTGGCCAGGGGAGGGGACCCTTTCAGGGCCCATTCTTAGGAACGGGCTCTGAAGCTAGTCAAAATATAAATTAATAAACACAATTCCAGGTGCCATCCAGTCCCCCCACCTTTTCAGGGGGATTCTTGACAGGTATTCATCCTTCTGAAATGGCTTCCCTCCCCAAATCTCATTATTCCAAAGTTCAACTCCAAATCTCCCTGAATTTTTCAACCTGCAGCTGGTAACTATAAGAGGAATTGATTTCTGTAGCTAGAAAATCCATTTTGATTTCAGGATATCTCCAGGCCCCACCTGGAGGTTGGCACCTCTAAAAGCAAAGAAGCAGGAAAGGGGAGAGCTGAAAACCTCCACACACCTGGGGATTTCCTGCTGTTATGAATGATCAATTGAACAAGATCAATTCTCCTTCAGAAAATGGCTGCTTTTGAAGGTATATTCTAGGTCAGTGGTCCCCAATCTTTCTGAGGCTGGGGACCGGCAGGATAACTGCCCTGCCCACACAAAAGTGCCGTGCATGGGCGATTTCAGCCGCGCATGGCGCATGTGCGCATGCGCGGTTCGGCTGTGAATGCGCAATGCACGGGTGTGGCCCTGATTCCCTCTCCCCGCCCTCCCGCAGTAAGAAGCTTCCCGGGCCGCAAGCTTGCGGCCTGGGAAGTTTTTTACTGTGGGGAGGGCGGGGAGAGGGAGCTGTGGCCCGGCGCCATGGCCTTCGCGGCCCGACACCGGGCCGCGGCCCGCAGGTTGGGGACCACTGTTCTAGGTTACTATACCCCACTGAGGCCCTTCCCTTTCCAAACCCCACCCTTCTCATATTTATCACTCCAAATATCCAGTTATTTCCCAACCTGGAGCTGGCAACCATAGGACATGGGAGCTTTCAGGAATGAAAAATAGGAAATAATGGGGACCTGCAAGTCTTTGTAGGTTTCCACTTGTATTACCTAATGGTGGGAGGAACATTCAACATTTTGAAACCTGTTATGTGTCAGCCTTCTTTCTTTTTCATGAGTCATTTACATTAGCGGTCCCCAACCTTCTTGTAGTCGGGGACCGCGCACGCGCAGTTGCCGCACATGCACATTTTTGCTACTAGGTGGCGCTAACGCACATGCACAGAACAGCCGCACATGCGCATTTTCGCCAGCAGAGGGCGCAAACACGCATGCGCGGCGGCTCCGCACGTGTGCGTTTGCGTCGCTGGCGTGCCAGCAGCCGCGCCTGCCTCTTCCCCCCTCTCACTGCAGGGGGGGGGAGGCAGGCGCGGCCACTGGCGGCCCGGTACCATGGCCTTAGCGGCTCGGTGCCATGCCGCGGACCGGGGGTTGAAGACCCCTGATTTACATGGATGCTACCAGCCACTCATACAGGAATAGGCTGCGCTCCATGGAGTTTCCAGTTCTTTTTTACTGTCCAAATGCCAAAATTCCTTCCACAAATCCACCCAAGGAGCCCCCTCCCCCATAAGCTGATCTTGACTGAGCCTCACTGTGCATGCCAGGCAATTTTCCAAAAATGTCTTTATTCATGCCTCATTTCATTGCCTCTAAACTTGTCATTCTAAGGAAGGGGCTGTGACAGGTTTGAGCATCTGTTTGGTATGTGGAAGGTCCCAGGTTCAATCCCTGTGAAAGACCTCAGTGTCAGACCCTTGAGAGTTGCTGCCAGTCTGTCTTTGACGGGCCAGGATTCTAATTCAGTAGTCAGCAACTCCATGTCTATGGTAGTCCCACCCTCATTTTGTGTGGATGGGGACGGAAAGCACTGGAGGCTCTGTTCATTTTCATGACAAGTCCGAAACCCACTGGAGAGCAGCAGATCCTGGGCTTACTCTAGGTATATTTCTACCACTACCAGAAGCCAAGTTACCAGCCGAGATGACACTCTGTCCCATCTTGGAAAATCACACAGCCAAAGGGATGAGGTCAGGAGGGATGCTATTTACCAAAACAGATTTTAGTACATCTTTGAGAACAAATATGGATCATGTGTAAGAGCCTCTTGTGGCGCAGAGTGGTAAGGCAGCAGACATGCAGTCTGAAAGCTCTGCCCATGAGAGCAGCCGGCTCAAGGTTCCATCCTTCCGAGGTCGATAAAATGAGTACCCAGCTTGCTGGGGAGTAAATGGTAATGACTGGGGAAGGCACTGGCAAACCACCCCATATTGAATCTGCCATGAAAACGCTAGAGGGCGTCGCCCCAAGGGTCAGACATGACTTGGTGCTTGCACAGGGGATACCTTTACCTTTACCTATGGACCATGTCAAAAAAGAAGTGGCACTTCCAGCGGATTAATCACATAGGTGGCATCACAGTGGTGCTCCATACCCCTGCACAATTGGCTGTGTTATCTATCACTGAGGACAGGTGAGGACCCCAGGAAAACAGAGCAAGGTAAATGAGTGAAGATTTTTCAAGGCCTGTTGGGAAACCACCTAAATAAGAAAGAGGCAGTTGCCATCACTATTGAAACATTTGTGAAATTTGGGCTGAATCTTTTAAAAAATCCATACAATATAACAACGGAAAGTTCCATTGCCTCGATCGGTCAGGTTCTCCACGGGGAAACTGAAGGTGAGGCTGATGCCCTGCATTGGAATCTATGGAAACAACCCATGGCTTTTTCTGTTAGCACCAGTCATACAAACAAGGGAGAGCAAGAAGGTTAATGCTTGCCAAACAGACAGTGCTCCTCAGGTGGAAGCAACCGCTACCTTTTCCACGTGCAGCTTTCAGGAGCAAGCCTCAGGTAATCACCCCAGCCATTTGCAACTGAATAGCTAATTTGCAGTTATTTGTGGCCTAAAGTGGAGCTGTGCTATCATTCCGATAATAGTACAGTAAAAGACACGATTGTGTTCAGGGCCCGGCTCGTCGCTTAGCAAACACTAATGCCGCACTTTTGCAAGGCGATTATTGAGGGCTAGCCTGACTTTATAATATACAGTGTTGCCTGCGTGGCTAAAGGCTGATAACACCCAACCGGCAGTGGCATTGATTAAGTGCTGCTGGCAATCTCGCGGCTGGAATAGCAATAATATTGGCTGCCAGAAGCTGTAATACTGGAATAATTAATAACAATGCTTAATCTTGCTCTCTGATGAGCAGTTGCAGAAGTCGCTCCCTTCCTCCACCCCACCCCCACCCCCTCCACAAATCCTTCTGCCGAAGAGCCAGAGGGAAGCTGCAGATGGAAGGAGGGAGAAAATGGAAAGGATGTTTTGTGACCCTTTGCCACTTTAGATGCCAAGTGTGGGAATGATAAGAGGATTGTCAGATAATGGGCCACCCTTTCCCCTCGGCATCAGCTGAGATCCCTTGATTTCAGTCCCATTCTCTTTTCTAAAGCTCCGGTCAAGACGCAAGCAAAGCCATTGCTGCCGAGCACGGCTTTCCCGGGCTTATTCATCCAGGGCCACACTGTATCCCTCTTCTATTCCCGCGGTGGGCTGTCAGAATATGAAGGTGACCCCGAGTTCAATGACTAAAAGCCACAAAAACCCTTGTCACACTAAGAAATAGAAATAAGTTATGCAAATTAGATGAATTCTTAATAGGCATGCTTCCCCTTAATTTTACAGAGCTTGGTTTGATTGAAGATATTTATTTTTTAAAAAGGTATTATTTCCATTTAGAAAGTCACTTGAGGCGAAGTGCAATAACACAACCGTGAAACTACAAAAAAATATGTACAAAATATTCAGCAGTGAAAATACCAGGGGGTGGGGGATGGAAGATCTCTTTTCTCCATAAAGACATTCCAGTGAGGAGTCCTGGAATAAGTGAAAAGGACTGGATGCTGGAGAAGGAGGAATTCCTGCATTCTCCCCTATGCTGTGTTTGATGGCTGAAATAACTCAGGGGGCATGGGGGTGGGGTCATTATATTCTCTGTCAGTACATGCAAACGTTCAATGCATGTGTTGGTGGAGATGCCAGTCCCCAGTAATATCTGGGGATCCCCTGGAATTATAGTTTTTTCTCCAGATAATTTCTCCTTGAGAAAATGGCTGCTTTGGAGGATGGACTCCATAGCATTCTACTCCACTGAAGTCCCTTCCTTCCCCAAATCCTGCCTACTCCCAGCTCTACCCCTAAGGCCTCCAGGTATTTCCCAACCCAGAGCTGGCAACCCTAGGTGTTGGCTCCCAACACAGAAAATAACAATACCTCCCAGGTGTTCTACCCACTGCAAACAGCACATAGGAAAAGACAGGAATTCCCGTGCAATGGTCCCGATCCAAATCAGGACCTGCGATGGGTTTACTCATGAACTACCACCAGGAACTAGTCGCTACAGTATACCTGTGGCAAACTCATGCAGTTTGTAATGTCTAGTTAAGCTCTTGAGTATTAGGTGTCTTTGTATCTACCAATGTATTCTAGCATCAGCATCTGCAGAAGAGAAAATCTGCCATCCTTCCCCACACCCTTGTACAGCTTGACCAGATCTTACTCTTTCAAGAGAAAGCATTTGGACCAAAGCTTTATTACAGAATCTTTAAAAGTAGATGAGTTCATAAGGGGAAAGATATTTCCAAAAGATGCTGGGCACAAGTGATAAGCCACAACTACTGAAGATATACAGTAGAAGTCAGTGCAGATGAGCAAGACTTGTGTGTGTTGTAGACTACTTCAATTTTTTTTGGGGGGGGGGGATTCACAGCCTGGGGCAATAAAATCCTCTTTTCACATAAATTGCTGAATACCACAAGGCAAAACTGAATGGTCAGATTCATTATCCACTAGCATAGTTCTGAGTTTCCTCTATGAAGGCAGTGAGACAGTCTTAAACCACTATTAAGCCCCCTAGGCCAATAAGCTCCAATTTTACCAGCAAAAGAAGCATGCAGCCAATAGCCTATGCACAGGGAAAGAAAATGAGTATTGTCCTGTATGTGATTGTGTCAGGTTTCCGCAGACTGTCCCTTCCCTAAAACATGAATCTTTGACTTGCAAAAGGTTGAGTTTGATGAAAGCAAGCAAGTTAATCCAAACAATACTCTATGGGAACTGAGGCATGGCAAAACAGGCTCAACTTATAACCCCTCAACCAACTCCCTCTTTCATGAGAACCCACAAAGTGCAGGAAATATTCAAAAGGCTCAAACAGCCAGGCACACAAGTTTGATGCTTCACATTCCAGAGACAAACAGAGATGGTTGGGGGAATGGGTGTATGAAAGGGAAACAGGATAGGCACTTAACATGGGCAAAGACTCCTACATCTACACTTCTAACAGTAGCTAATATTTATGGTAGAAGCCTGGCACTTCTGACAGACTTTTCTCTACCCGAAGGAGGCTCAAAGCGGCTTACAGTCACCTTCCCTTTCCTCTCCCCACAACAGACACCCTGTGACGTGAGGTTGAGTGAGCCCTGATATTGCTGCTCAGTCAGAACATTTTTATCAGTGCCGTGGCGAGCCCAAGGTCACCCAGCTGGCTGCATGTGGGAGAGTGCAGAATCGAACCTGGCATGCCAGATTAGAAGTCCGGACTCCTAACCACTACACCAAACTATCTAACTACTGTTAGATAGTCTTGAAAAGAGCCATATGAATCATGATGCCATTCAAAGTAGACACGTTCATAGTCTAGGGAGCAACAGTAATGAAAAAAGAAAACAGATCTCATGGTCCAGGAGATAATTTGATCACTCCTGTGCTAAGGGAGAATCTCCACCCATTAATCTGCTTCACAAGTATGTCAAGATGAACTGAGCATGCCTGAACATCATCAGTCAATAGATAGGTAATAGGTTGATGAACATGGATGGACAGATACCTGAGTGAATCCATAACACAATCATACATGGGGAGATGGAAGACAGAAAATGCAGGGTACAATAGAAAAGTTGTTTCCTCTTCAGGTGCTATCAATCACAGTGCATGCACAGAGTCATTCAGAAGCTTGGGAGTACTGCCTGGTTTAGTGATACAAAGAGGCTTCTGGTCCACAAGGTAAATTCATACCATCTCATAGATTACAGCTTGCATCCTGACCCCAACAGAAGGATAAGGCTACCACTGAGCATAAAAAACGTCTTTGTGCCTGGTCCAGGTTGCAAATGGATACTGTAGCTACAGAAATACACCTTTCCCCATCATAGGCATTGGGTGGTATCATGTATCTATCAGTGATGAAGCAGTGCTAAGTTTCCTATCAGATATAGGAGCAATATGATTTTTTTTAAAAAGTGATTGGATTCCTTTCTGTACTTATAATGGAAGCCAAGTGTTCCTTTAATATGGAAGTGAGGTGAACTTATGGGTTTATACCAGCAAAGGATCATTTTGGTTTCATACATTTTGTCACGTTCAGTAGTAAATTTACATTTTTTTTTGGGGGGGGGGAGAGGGAATGGCCAGGGACAGTGATTAACATGATAGCCTGCAGAGACTGGCTCTCTGCAAACCAGGAGGAAAATGGTGCACTAGAAAGCAAAACAAAACAAAATGGCATCTTGTGGTAAAAATGACTAAGTATCCTGATTCATGGAGAAGTCAACTATAGGAGATTAAAGCAGATTTTTAAAACACCAAATAAAAGCAAGAGATGGAGGAAAGGACACAGATCTGTATTCCTTTCAGTGGATTGATTTGCAATATTAATTGTTGTTGTTGTTTTTTCTCACAAGCCAGAGTCAGATTTGAAACAGAACATGGAAATATCACAGCAGCAGGGGAGATGGTCCAAATCTGTAATGGTATATAGCAGGAAAATGAATGTGAAAATATATGAAACTAAGAGAAGATAAAGATAGAATGTTAAGGGAATGTACCAGGAAAAAGAAAGAAACATTAGGGTTTTACTTCAGGTGTCTTCTGAGTTTTGGCGGGGAAAAGTCCACATGGGAAGGGGTGGCATATAATAATATAACAATAAATACATTAATAATAATTTCTACATGACCCATTCATTCATCCTGGATAGGTTCATTTCAGGTGCTAGTATTGATAATATAGTTCTGATTTAAATAGTCACTAAGCCTTTGTCTATTATCAAATGTTATGCTTTAGAGACGCCTTTGACACTCACTCAAAAACTCACAGGCAGAAAGACAGATATACCAAAAGAAGGACAAGATTAAATTAGATGCAGCTCTTTCATTCTCAGTATCCTGGAAGTAGGAGGGAACAACCCCCCCCCCCCTTCCCTGCCTGCCTTGTCTTCCTGCCTCCTGGACAGTTTCATCACAACTCCAGATTGCTTGAACAAGCCGCCTGATAAGACCACAGATGCTGACAGGAAGCAAAGATGTTACAATAAGTGTCATAGGGAAAATGTCAACTGTATCATTATAGTGAAGGTCATGTCTCTCTCATGGAGAGAGAAACAGGGAGCTCCCGGCTCTGCACAATTCACATGTTGTTGTGAGGCAGATGTTGACATGTGTAGAGCCCACCTTGCAAGAGTCACTGCATAGGGAATGATGAGGGAATGCCCACAGAGGCGAAGTCAAAAGCCTTTCTTCCCCAGCAGGAACCCATGTGGAAGGTCTTAAGAGGGTAAAAGTTCACAGCTGCTTCATCTTCTCAGCAAATCTGATTGTTGGAGTATTCCAGAAGGACCAACTACTGAAAGACTGTGAATTCTCCAGCCACAGAACATTTGTTTTTCTAAAAAAGAAATTGTAACTCAGTGCCCGTTTTCAAGCTATGATTTCACGTTCATCTGGAATGCACTGCTATGAGAAAAACTTCTATGCATACAGGGAAGCTTCTCTCTTAAAAATATGGGGATAGGCTTGTGTCCCCCCCAAAAAAACAAAAAACAAAATCCAATTTAAGGGAGCCAGCTTAAGGAATCCAGTTTAACACTGTATACCTGTTTCCCTCACTGCTGCCACTCTTTCCAGACACCAGCAGTTTGGGCTAATAGTAGAGTCTAAAGTGCAATAATTTTAAAATCACATTTTACATAAAAACAATTCAACATCTAACCTAGCAGGAGTGCCAACCATAGAAAGTCCAGAGGAAGTCCTGTTCTAGTTTCTCTTTCAGGACAGCACTGTAAGGAGCTATAGGATATCTTCTGAAAATAAAAAGAAAGCTTCACGTTCTGTCATGACTGACCAAAAATAACATGAAACAGTGTGCAATCTTTGAGGTTCTCCAGAGGTCTTCATCAGCCTGGATTTCTTTTTAAAAAGAAGGTGGTGGACATTTCATGTCAAAGCAAGCCAAGCCTTGTAACCCTTCTTAATGAGTTGCCCAAAAGATATGCAGATGTGGCCTTCTGGAGAAAAATAGGTATCCTATTAAAAATACAAAATTCACCAGTTGATCAAATGACTAAGTCCAGACGGACCCTCAAAAACTGACAGCAGTGGGAAAATATAGATGATGTATCAAGAATACTGGAGATTAAGCTTCTGTACATTGGTGCCATAACAGTGAACGGAAGTTAAACGGGGTAGTTTTAACGTGTGCTGTGTGTTGGGGGGGGGTGTATATTTTTCTCAGTGTCTCGTTCCTTCGCTTGACAAATTCTTCTGTTTATTGCCTTGTTCAGTGAAGGACAGATATATATTTTATTTGGACCTAATTTCCTATGTCAAGGGGAAAAGTATTTTTATGTTGAAACTGTAAGTGGTGAGGTCTAAAGAATCTTATTTCATTTACCTGGAAATAGCACTAGACAGTACAAAGTGTTTTTGCCCATCTCCTGCCTGCCTCTACAGTTGCCAACAATGTGTCAAATGGGGAACCATTTGTTGATGAGAACATGCAGACATAACTATATTGATAAAATGTTCTTCTATTTATTCAGGCACAAGCAAACTTGGAGGTAGAACATCCCAAGAATGATTTATCTTGCAGCAGGACAGTTCATGGACTTCACTCCTTCACAGAGTCTTGGTGGACACACAAAACACAAAACAAACATGTAGTTGGGGAGGAAAGAAATAAGCCAGCAAGCAAGAAAGCCACCAGATTTGAAGCAATATCTTTGAGGAAATATAAATATGTCATATGAATGACATCATGCTGTTTTCCATTTCCCCACAGTAGTGTTCCCCAGCATGGGGCCTGCAGATGCTACAATGCCTATTATTGTATGGCCTGCTGCCCACTTATTCCCCAAAACACCTTCTTACCAAAGCAAGAGTCAAGTCTGGCTGTCTTCTAACTCACAGGAGCAGGATGTGCTTCGGTAGGTATGGTTGCAAGTGGGGCAGAAGTCAATTGAAAGTCAGGCAGGAGAAATATGGGAGATTCTTTATTAACAACTCTGCTTGAAACCTCAGAACTCTGTTTCCCTTGAATTCTGTCTCACACATACACAACTTCTCCGCAGAATCACTTCCTATAGTTGTTCTCTGTCTATCTTCCCCTGTGTCCCTGAGTTATTTCCCATGTCTTCTTCCCTAATTCAGTTCCAGTTCATTCAATATGGGGCTCATTCTACACACATTGGAGAATATCACCTCTAAGGTGCGTGTAAGGTTTCTCAGTGGAATAGGCTTCCTTGGGAGGTGGTGGGTTCTCCGTCTTTGGAAATTTTTAAACAGAGGCTGGATAGCCATCTGATGGAGAGGCTGATTCTGTGAAGATTCAAGGGGGTGGCAGGTTACAGTGGATGAGCGATGGGGTTGTGAGTGTCCTTTATAATGCAGGGGGTTGGACTAGATGACCCAGGAAGTCCCATCCAACTCTATGGTTCTAATTCTAAGGAGTACATAGTCCAAGAAAGCTGTGTCCATCATGAGAGAATGTTCTGCTTACAAACATCCCAACTTTTTGTAATTGCCCCCCTGACACCCATTTTATGATAAGTCCCATCTCACATGGGATTCATTCTGTGGTAGAGTCCTCTACTTTCTCACCAGATCTGCCCTCAAAGGCCTGCAAGCTCTGCCCAGCTTTCACTTAGAATGTACATTCATTTAGAATGTACATGCTATACAAAATTTGATCTTTGCAGTGCAGGAATAATCAGATGAAGGAAGCGCTAGATTCACATATGACACTGCCATGACAATTCCCCCTGATAGCACCAACCTAAGTAGAATTACACCTTTCTAAGAATGCTGAATTCCAGAGAATAGCTAGAAGAGATAAGAATGCCTTCTTAAATGAACAGTGCAAACAAATAGAAGAAAACAATAGAAAAGGGAGGATCAGAGATCTCTTCAAAAAATGGAGATATGAAGAGAACATTTCATGCAAAAATGGGTATGATAAAGGACCAAAATAGTAAGGACCTAACAGAAGCAGAAGAGATTTTTAAAAGGTGGCAAAATTATACAGAAGAACTATACAAGAGCGAGCTTAACATCCCTGATAACCATGAGGGTGTAGTCACTGACCTGGAGCCAGACATCCTGGAATGTCAAGTCAAATGAGCTTTAGGAAGTCTGAACAACAATAAAACTAGTGGAGGTGACAGCATTCCAATTGAACTATTCAAAATCTTAAAAGACGATGCAGTAAAAGTGCTACACTCAATATGTCAACAAATATGGAAAACTCAACAGTGGCCACAGGATTGGAAAAGGTCAGTTTACATTCCAATCCCAAAGAAGGGCAATGCCAAAGAATGTTCCAACTACCATACTATTGCACTCATTTCTCATGCTAGCAAAGTTATGCTCAAAATCCTACAAGCTAGGCTCCAGCAATATGTGGACCGAGAACTTCCAGAAGTACAGGCAGGATTTCAAAGAGGCAGAGGAACTAGAGATCAAATTGCCAACATACGCTGGATCATGGAGAAAGCCAGGGAGTTCCAGAAGAACATTTACTTCTGCTTAATTGACTATGTTAAAGCCTTTGAGTGTATGGAACATAACAAATTGTGGCCAGTTCTTAAAGAGATGGGAATACCAGAGTATCTTATCTGTCTCTTGAGAAACTTATATGCAGGTCAAGAAGCAACTGTGAGAACCAGGCATGGAATCACTGTTTGGTTCAAAATTGAGAAAGGAGTTGTGCAAGGTTTTATACTGTCACCTTGCCTATTTAACTTGTATGCAGAGCACATCATGAGAAAGGCGGGTGAGATGAGTCACAAATTGAGATCAATATTGCAGGGAGAAATATCAACAACCTCAGATATGCAGATGATACCACTCTAATGGCAGAAAGCAAAGAGGAACTAAAGAGATTCCTGATGCGGGTGAAGGAGGAGAGTGCAAAACTTGGCTTGAAACTCAACATCAAGAAAAACAAAGATCATAGCATCTGGCACTCTCAATTCCTGGCAAATAGATGGGGAAGAAATGGAGATAGTGACAGATTTTATTTTCCTGGGTTTCAAGATTACTGCAGATAGGGATTGCAGCAAAGAAATTAAAAGACGCTTGCTCCTGGGGAGGAAAGCTATGGCAAATCTAGACAGCATCCTAAAAAGCAGAGACATCACCCTGCCAACTAAAGTGCGTCTAGTCAAGGCTATGATCTTCCCAGTTGCAATGTATGAAAGTTGAACCATAAGGAAGGCCGAGCGTCAGAGAATTGAGGCTTTTGAACTCTAGTGCTGGAGAAGACTCTTGAGAGTCCCTTAGACTGCAAGGTGAACAAACCGGTCAGTCCTAGAGGATATCAGTCCTGACTGCTCCTTAGAAGGCCAGATCGTGAAGATGAAACTCAAATACTTTGGCCACCTCATGAGAAGGAAGGACTCCCTGGAGAAGAGCCTAATGTTAGGAGCTATTGAGGGCAAAAGAAGAAGGGGACGACAGAGAATGAGGTGGCTGGATGGAGTCACTGAAGCAGTAAGTGCAAACTTAAATGGACTCCGGGGAATGGTAGAGGACAGGAAGACCTGGAGGATCATTGTCCATGGGGTCGTGATGGGTTGGACACGACTTCGCAACTAACAACAACAACCCAAGGGAGTCATCCAGTGCTTAGGATGACATGGATTGTTTCCTATGGTTACGGCAAGAAAAGGGGGAAATGCCTGGGAAAACAATCTGTGGTAAATCATCACTACAACTAAACTTTAGTTCCAGGTTTTAAAACAAAAATCCTCACTCAGTTTGAAAAGGCACAGGGATGGGAAATAAGGGCAGCTGGTCTCACTCATTGTAAGACCAGTCACAATCAGCCTCTCAGGACATTTTAAGGAGCCCCCATCTAACAAAAATTTCAGCAGCAGCCCTTGATTGTCCCTGGGGTACTGAATTGTCTAGTGGTGCCCATAGCAAACGAGAACTATAGCAGTTGTACAAAGCCTTGTTCCTTGGCTGTGATGCTTCTTGCTTCACCAGCTGCCCATTTACTAGGACTCTAATACATCACAACTAATATGGAGACAATTTCTTAGCTAAAATCTGGGAACTCATCACAGGATCTGAGCCTATCCATTGGATATTCCCATACTTATACTTTAGGCCCCTGCATGGTTTGCCAGTGGTATCAAAGCAAGATATTACAAAGGTATTGTCTTTTGTTCCACACTGTACTTATGGCTGCATACCACCATATCTGGTCCTATGATGAATAGTGTGTGAACAGGACACCTCTCCATCCTGAATGTGGTAAACCTCTGCATGCATTGTGCATAGGTCACATGGTATCCTATGGAAGATTCCTGCCAGGTCACGAACAGCTAGGTTTTTGCCTTTCACTAAAATATAATACCAAGAACAGTTCCATATGGAGAGGGGGCCTTGCCCCACCAGTAGAGCATCGGTTTTGCATGCAGAAGGTCACAGATCCAGTCCCCAATGTCTCTAATGAGGTAGTAGTCATATGAAAGACTTTTATCTGAAACCCCGGTAGCCCAGTGACTTTCTGTGTTCATGTATATTCTTATAATATTGAAGTCTGTGAAACTGAAGTGGGGACAACAGAAAGTAACAGAGTTCAGAACTGACTTCGTATATGTTGTAAAAAGTGTCCAGCATTTTGCAGATGTCAGCATTCATAGGTGATCACGGCCAGTGTCAGATTAATTTTCTCAGTGTACAAAAATTAGATACATATCTCCCTACATTTCAGTCACATGCCAGCAAATGCTGACAATTACATTTGGATGACTGTTGGCATTCAGGAATATGTCACTCCGTTTTCAGACATTCACACAAATTGCCTGTGATTGACCACATTCACATGTTTATCAAGTGCCATGTTCTATATGTAGCTTAATCCTGGAAATGTCACCCTTTGGTGGATATGGACAGAGCAGTACAATTTGCTCATTGGGAGAAGCCATAATCATTTGAGGAGACTGAGAAAAGAAAAGGCTGGTTTGAAAAGACTGGGTTGGGGAGAGAGTAAGAGAACACAGACCTCCTGTTCATCAGGGAGTGAGAGAAGGCCAGACAGTCATGCTCCATAGCACCACAAGCATAGCACTGGCTCTGGCAGCTCAGCTCACTCGACTGGGCTGTCAAGCACTCCAAGGCCTTCCTCCCACCTTGGAGTGTGTGTGTATGGGAAGGGCCAGTCACTCTTCAAAGTAGCTGTTTTCCACAGGGGTATCAATGCCTGGAGATCAAATTATAATTCCTGAAGATCTTCATGTTCCCACCTGGGGGTTGGCAATTCAGCTGGCTGCACATGGTAGAGGACCAGAGACTCAAATCTGGCTGTCAAGATTAGAGTCTGCCGTTCTTTAACCACTACATCATGCTGTATCTCAAGATTGAGTGGGGGGAGGAGGGTCGACACCCAAGAAGGCCACAGTGCAGTCATGCACGCTAGTGCCCATTGTATTCCTGGGTGCCATGGGCTTCGATTCTAGTAGTAAATAGATAGATTAATTCACCTTCCTCTCCAGTTTGATGAGGACTTCATTTGCTCATGACATCAAGACATAGCACAATCTGGCTGCGGGAGAGCCAGGTGACTCATGGAAGGGAAAGATAGACTAACCAGGAAATCTAATTGCACAAATCCAACCATCAATGTAGGAACCAATGGGAGCCCCACCCCTCAAAAAAAGATAACCCTTCACATATTTAAGGATTTTTAAATGAATGTTTCCACTGTTCAAAAGGATATTGAGTGCAAAATTGAAATGGACAATCATGGCATCCCTAACCCAAATTGGAAGACCATTTCTCCCACACACAGCGCAACATTGGAATAATGTCCCCACATACTATCGTTTTTTAAAAGAAGAAAATACTGAAGGTGCAGACAAATTTTGGTTCCAATTTCCAAATTTCTTAATGATTGACTAACTTTGGCCCAAACTGCACTGAACATTATGATCTGTGATTTCCCAACTTATCTTGACCCTATGTAGCAACCAGAGGAAAGGGGATGATTTAGACTGAAGCTACAGTACCGGGCAGGGCAGGATTACCTCTATTGTTCCCTCTGCCCAAATAGGAAGAAAGACTGGTTTCTGTCTTTTACCTGACTATGTTTTGAGACCCCAAAAAGCAGCCCAGGAGAGCCAGTGTCAGTTTGGAAAATGGGAGAGGGGATCCCCTCTTGTTTAACAACACAGCAAATAAGAGGGGTTCCATGGCAACTTGAAGGTTAAAAAAGCCTGATCCACAGTGTCATTCAAAGAATAGTTACACCCTCCTAAATCTATTAAAGTCAATAGGCTTCGACAGTGTAGCTCTGCTTAGGATGATACTGCTGGTCTTGGGTCTCCAAAACAACATATAATTTGGCCTTCAGCACTTGCTACTTGCTGAACATCAATTCCCAAAGCTGCTATTAAAATGATGAAAGTGTGCAATTCCCCCTCAAACGTCTCCTATTCAAAAATGACAAATAGCTTGCTATCATTTATCAGATAATATGTTGACTATAGGATCAAATTGTAGAAGCTTAGATTTGTTAAAGAAAAGCTGTTGCAGAATATTAGTGCCTTGTTTTTGTATATATTCATTTCATACCTTGAACTTAAGCGTCCTATTTCCCCCCTCCCCCCACATGCACACTTGTGCTGAGGTTGTGGATGACGCCAGATGGTGCAACTGTAGTTTTAAGTACTTGCAATTTTAAACCAATCTTCTCCTTTCTTTTTTTTAGAAGCCAAAGATGAGAGACAGTATGAAAGAATGGTTTCAAGTGCATCTGTTGCAGATTGTTAATAGGGATAAGTATTTTGTACTATTTATCTTTTATGAGTTTTTTCTTTTGAGAAGGGTTTATAAAATTAGAATGTAAGAAGAGCTGTGCTGGATCAGACCAATAGTCCCTCTATCCCTACATCCTATCTCACACAGTGGTCAATGACTGGACATGGAGACCAAGGCTCACCCTTGGCATTGCCATCACAATAATAAATGATTTATTATGGCAACAGAGATCCCAAGAAATTGATTGCAATTACTTCCTCTGAGGCCAATTCAAGCTATTGTACAGCGTCCTTTGTGCACACCCCAATATTGCCCTCTATAGCTTTTGAAAGTTCATGGTCTTTGAGCTACTCCCTATAATCCAGGGATGAGTGAATGACCATTTGTTTGCTTTTCTAAATGTGTGTTTATATTTATGCCAGTTTCAGTTCTCCACTTTTACTGTACTGTTACTAAATTTAATTTATGGGATATTTATACCACAATAATATATGCATTCCACAATGCACAAATATTGACAAAATCTGCATACATTTCATGGGGGGAAAGTGTTAAGAAAATGCAAAAATGTCGAGCCATCAGTTGGATTTGCAGAAGGGAGAAATGAAATCAAAATGAAGATCTAAGGCAGGGGTCATCAATCTGTGGTCCTCCAGATGCCCATGGACTACAATTCCCATGAGCCCCTGCCAGCAAATGCTGGCAGGGGTTCATGGGAATTGTAATCCATGGACATTTGGAGGATCACAGGTTGACTACCCCTCATCTAAGGGACAAAAGAGTTGTACCCTAAGAATCAAAGTGAACAAACCTACTGGAGACACCTAAACTAACATACCTGAATGGTTTAATCTTAATGTACAGCTCCTGGATGGCAAGGGTGGCAAGGCTCGCAGAAGTGGATCTTTTTACTCTCCTGTTTAGGACTGCCAATCTTGAGGTGAGGTGTGGTGATCACCAGGATTTAGATCTGCTCTCCTGACTACAGATCTCAAGTCACCTGGAAAAAATACCTGCGTTGGAGGGTAGGCAGTATGGTTTCATATTCATGCTAAGGTCCTTCCCAATCTCTACCCACCCCAGGCTCCACCCCTAAATCTCCAGAAACCTCCCTATCCATATCTTCTTCAGATCCACAAAAAAGCTGATGCTGTAGGTGTGAGAATTGTAGGCAAAAGGCCATGTGACAAAGGTAGGGCTGGCTCTACACATGTTGCTGCCTCAAGCAAGCCTAGTAGCAGAGGCATGAGAATTTGTAGGGGGTCTCTTCTGGAACGACAGCCCCAAGTTGGGCTACATGAGCACTATGGAGCCCAACTTGAGCTGGGCAGCAGGATACATGAGGGGCCCTGACTCTCATGTCATCCCACTGGCTCCAGGGTCTGGGCCTGTGCAGTAAAGGTACATTTTTGGGATGATGAAGAAGAAGAGTTGGTTCTTATATGCTGCTATTCTCTACCCAAAGGAGTCTCAAAGCGGCTTACATTTGCTCTCCTTTTCTCTCCCCACACCTGTGAGGGAGGTTAGGCTGAGATAGCCCTGATATTACTGCTCGGTCAGAACAGCCTTATCAGTGCTGTGGTGAGCCCAAGGTCAGTCAGCTGGCTGCATGTGGGTGAGCACAGAATCAAACCCGGCTTGCCAGATTAGAAGTCCACACTCCTAACCACTACACCAAGCTGGCAATATCTTGTGACATTGCTTATTCCCAAGTGCAGCCATCTTCAGCTTTCATGATACAAAGGATAGCTCAGGTGGTACAGATTGAGTCTTCAGCATGGGAGGCAGCAGTAAAGAGTGAATCAAGTGAGACTGCCCCCATCTTCCTTGTCTACCAGTGAAGGAATCAAGGCAGGACAGGCTTTCAATTCATGTCATGAGGGAACAGTTTGTCCATGAGGCCGTCTTACCACTTGTCGGTCAGAGTCTGCTGCTATGAAGTGGAAGAAAAGACCATCAGCCAAGAACAACTGCTGTTTATGGTCTAAGCCATTATTTTCATTTTCAATGTGAGCAAGTGTAACGATGAGTGAGGAACACACATGGTTAAATACATGCAAACTTACTGCTAAAAACGTTTCACTAACAGTCCAATCCCAGTGGTTTACCCACCACGGTGGAACTTGGTTCAAACTAGGCCTGCTACAGACCTAGCTACCATTCCTAGCTTTCTTTCATAAAGGAAATGGTGTAGATTGTGGTGAAAGTACATTTCTCGCCTTTTGAGTAGCTTGCTTTGTACACTTGTATGAAACATGGATAAAGAAGGGAACTTATCACTGAGGTAGGAACCTATGGGCAATGAGGTAAATCCCCCATGGATTATGGGGAACAGAAGTAGCTGGAGGAGCTGCCCTGACAAGGGGGTTACATCTACAGATGGAGGTCTGAGGTCTCAAAAACCTTTGGAATGCCTCCCAAGAGGCCAGGAGGGACCTTACAAAGCGTCCCTTCATTTCAAAGTGCATCTTCCTGACTGCTGCTGGAAAAAGGCTGCTGTACTCAGAAAACCTCTGGCAGTTCTTAACTCTTACATATGCTTGACTGAGTTTGGCTTTCAGCTCTTATTGATCTAACGCACTTTTCTAATGATATGCTCTTCTACTGCAAGGCAATTGAAAAGAACTTTTTCTCTTTCAATTTCAGTCAGAGAATTTTTTTTAAAGAAAATATCCAAAGTGATTGAAGTAGTTTTGAAAACCTACAGCCCATTTCCATTTCACTTCAGAATAATCTGAATTACAAAACAAACTAAGTTACACAGTGTTCAGAAGGACCTGTTCTTAGGTGCTCAGGGTTTCATCTTTAACACTGAGTAGGAATGTGCCTGAATTCCGGGGCAATTGAAATTCCTCTAGAAATATGTGGCTCTGATGTGAGCTACCCAAATCATGAAATGGAACTGCATGCACAGTCTTTCCCATTATCTCATTGGTGTGGCTGGAAAGAAGGAGGCCACACGCTGTGTATACAGTTGGATATTCATGGGGAAGGTATACATTGGGCATATGAACATTCATTGATCATCGTTATAGCTATACTGTGTAAGTGCAGATTGCACCATTTGCATATCTATAAATCACTCTTGCCTGTGCATCCATGCAAACACATTAACAGAGATTCTAAAGATATAATCCCTTTAAAAAAATTACACCCTTCTCAGCCCATTTACTTCGGTGGATTTAGCAGGGAATAATTCTGTTTAGGACTGCGCTGCTAATGTATCATCAGAAAAATACCAACAGGAACATTTGACACAAGAAAAGTATGGAATGAGTAAGGACAGAAAGAGGGATCTTTGTCTATAATGGGAAACCATGGAGTATTGTGGGTTACTGTGTGTAGTGGCAAAACTGGGAGGATTTTTTTTTTAAATACAGATAATATACAGTTATTGCCTTTCTCCTGAAATATGATTAGATCATTCCTGCAACTCTGAGTCTAATGGACTGGATGCCTCCCATTTGCGGGTTAAAAGGTGACTTTGTCACTTCACTGTCGCCTGCTTGCTCCCTAGGAGAATGCTTCAGTCATCAAGTGTACCTCCTGATGCTGGAAGAAAGAAACCTGAGCCAGGGAAGGTAGGGAGGCACGGCAGCGAGCTTAAGACTTGGTATCCAGGAGAGTCTAGAGGATTTACCGTTAGCTAAGCCCCCTCGGTGCTATGGTACATTTAGCTTCTTTCTGTCACTCTCAATAAAACTCTTATTGATTAGCATGTGACTTTGTTGTGGAGGGCTGGCTCCAAGAAAACGAGAAGGAATTCCAGAGGGAAAACGGGAAGAAAGTAAAGGGAAGCAAAAACTGAAAATGTACAGTCCTGAAAGAGCAATTCATTCTGATTATTCTGGCTGTCCACTTACTTCTTCAGGGATGCTACAAATGAAGGCTGAGATGGAACTTGGCCTGGGGAGGCACTGACAGCAATCAGGGGAGGTACGAGCTTCTCTATGATTCACTTCCCATATGAACTCCAGTGTGGATTGTATCAGGTCCAAAAGGCACAGAAGCCAAACCAGATCACAGCCCAGCAGTACCTCTCGTAAAGTCGTTTTCTGTAAAACCATTTCATTGTGCCCCTGTTTGTTTTTTGTAATAAAGTATAAAGGAGGGGGTCTCTGCAGCACTTTTCCTTTCCTTTCCGCACAGCAGACATCCTGTGAGGTGGGTGTGATTGAGAAAGCTCTAGGAGAACTACTATGACTGTCCCAAGGTCACCCAATTGGCTGCTTTTGGAAGAGTGGATAACCAAATCTGGTTCTCCAGATTAGAGTCTGACACTCTTTAAACACAACACCACACTTGCTCTCAAAAGGCCAGCATGGCTAAAGAAAAAGCCCTCATTAGGAACTTCCAGGCTCAACTCCCATGAAAGGAAGCCTGGATGGCGAACGTTACTGAAGAAGCTTCTCTGGGCTCTTCCAGACAAGAGCTTCACAGAAACAATCAGCTGGTAACTGATGCATCCTCTAGTTGCTGCCTCCTTTGGCACTCATACACAAGAAATGGTGTTATAATTATAAGTTCCCCATTAGAATCAATGCCTCTTAGTAGGGTTGCAACTCCAACTTGTCTCAATATTTGGGAGCAGTGACTGAAGAGGACAGAGTTTGGGAAAGAGAAGGAGCTCTGTAAGGATATAATCCATCCTTGGAACTCAGAAAGACAATTTTAGGATTACAGCCTAGCAAAGTTGTTTGCAATTTACTTCAGTGGACGTAGAAGGGTATATCTCTGCTTTGGTTGGTGCTTTAAATCGCTTACTCACCTTCTTTCTTATGACCTTTCCTTCTTCAGATTAAGTGTGAGTGCTGGCCACTGAACCATCTGCTTTAGCTACACCTTATTTACACTGGGGAAGTGGCGCTGGTGACAAACAGTGGCTTATTATGACAAATTCTGAAGACCTCCCATATATCAGTTGCTTAGATCTTTCATATTGGCATTCATCCCAGAAAGGGGCCTTGTTGGACACTGATTAGCTGTAGCCTGCAGCTGCTCTTCAGAATCTCACTTGGAGGAAAGAGGAAAGAAACATGCTGATCTCAGCAGCCATGAAAATCTCACAAAAGGCACATGGACCTTGTGACTGGATAGCACACTGTATAAGGGGCATTAGTCCCACAGCCAGGGTTCCTGACTGGAGAGCAATGGACTCTAGAGCTAGACTTCAGTGGTGGTCCATGTATCTTGCATGCTCATTATCTCAAGCTGTACCTTTGTCCATAGTCAGGTGACTGGAACTGACCTGAGACTGACTGGGAGAAATGGAGTTTTCCATGGAAAGGGGAGATTTTTTTGTGTCCAGGTATGCTCCATTAAATTCCCAACAAGTAATTCACAATGTTAAGAAGGTTGTCCTGCCCCCGATAGGTCAGGATAGCCTGATCTCATTGAACTTCAGAAGCTCAGAAGAACCTTAGGTCAATCTTGGCTAATACTTGGTGGAGAGACAACCAACAAATACTATGGTTGCTTTGCAGAGACAAGCAATGGCAAACCACCTCTGAACATTTCTTTTCTTTAAAACTCAGTGGGGTCACCATAAGTATGCTCTGACTAGACAGCAAATGAGAGAGAGAGAGAGAGAGAGAGAGAGAGAGAGAGAGAGAGAGAGAGAGAGAGAGAGATCCATGAGTTGGTCCAAGAATCCTTTGACTGCCTCAAACATAGCCTACCCAATCAGGTACAGGTAAAAGTAAAGGTATCCCCTGTGCAAGCACCGAGTCATGTCTGACCCTTGGGGTGATGCCCTCCAGCATTTTCCTGGCAGACTCAATACAGGGTGGCCTTGCCAGTGCCTTCCCCAGTCATTACCGTTTTACCCCCCAGCAAGCTGGGGACTCATTTTACCAACCTCGAAAGGATGGAAGGCTGAGTCAACCTTGAGCCGGCTGCTGGGATCGAACTCTCAACCTCATGGACAGGCAGCTTCAGACAGCATTTTTGTCGCTTATCACTCTGCGCCACAAGAGGCTCTCAATCAGATGCTGGGTAAATCAGATGCTGGGTAAATTGGACATGTTTTAGAGATGGCTTTATCCATCTGCACATTTCTAGCTCTAACCAAGATACAATAGTAACTGATATCAGCCTCAGATTTGGAGGAAAATTGTCATTCAGAGTAGACAATACTGATCTAGATGTACCCAAGAGCCTGACTCTGTTTAAGGTAGTTTCATGTCTTCTTTGATTACTTGCTCTTGACAACTAAGCATAAGTCATGAAAATGATCAAGGACCACTGGGTCTGTAATTCTCTGTGCAGAGCCTATGCAATATATGACGGTTTCAGATGTTGAATGGCATCCCACAACACTAAGAAAGAATTCCAGTTAGTAGAATTGCCTTCAGTTAGCTACAGGTTTTCAATAACAAAGGAATGGTTTCAGTTGGCACATGAGATGGTAAATCATTCCCTGTTTATTTGCTATTATCAACCAGTCCACACTAGAGATATGTGATTCCATTCAACTTATCCAGGGAAAAAAACAAACCAAATCAATGCTGATTCAGGTTTTCTTTTTTGGATGAATTGAACCAAATTGCACGTTCTCATAGAGAAATCAATGAAACCTGAATATATTTATTTTATTTATTATTTACACATATATTAGGGTTTTGATGCAGGTTTCCCAAATAGATTTGACTCTATTACACCCTATGGGGTGATTAAAGTCAATGGAAAATCTATCTTGTATATCCCATGGTCTGGAGGGGGGTGGGGCTTGAAGCAGAAACACCAAATCTGCAGCATAGCTGCTACAGCCTCTCCTAAAAACAACTCCCAAGTTTCAAAAATACTGGATTGGGGATCCAGTTCTATAGGCTTCCAAAGACAGACCCCACCTATCCCATTGTGTCCAATATGGGATAATAGTAAAGGAATACGAGTCCAGCAGAATGTCCCAGATACTCCCCTACAGTGAAGGAAGAGGGATGTTTGCAAGGTCAGCCCAGTGGTAGGACCAGTGCAATTCAGCCTTACAGAACCAGTGCCAAACCTAACAGAACGAAGTTCATACCAGAGAATCTCTGAAGAAGAAACTGAGGGGGAGGCGGCATTTCTCCAAAGATAGCAGAACCAGTGCAGTCCATGTGTTAGTGCCTAGCAGCAGAGCCCAGGGTTCTTTCCAACTCAGTTTCTACGCAGTCCCCCTGGTCCAATAGTTTTGCAACCCAGAGTTTCTTAAGAGGAGAGAATCCAGCAAATTTGATGCTTCTACCTCAACCCCCCCCCCCCTCCGGAACACTGAATAAACATTTCCCATAGAATGTAATGGCTCCAGAGGTTTCAATGGAACTGAATTTATTTGGATAAACCCAAATCACCTGAACACAAATCACTATCCTGAACAAGTGACTTGTGTTTACCCAAATTAATTCAGGACAAACCAACCCCCTTTTTTTGGGGGGGGGGGAGAAATGCTTTGTTTTGTGTTTTGGTACACATCCTAGTCCACACCGAAAACACGACCTGTGGCAGTCATACTAGTGTGGCTTTATGTGCTGAATTCTTGCTAAAATATGAATTGCTAAATGCTGGCAATTAAAAAAAAAACTCTTTATGATCCTCATTAGTTCCTTTTCATAAGGGTCACACTGCAATCCTAAGCAAAGTTATAGTCTTCTAAATCTATCTAAGTCAATGGGCCTAGAAGGGTTTAACTCTGTCTAGGATTCCATTGTTAGTTTAGCTGCAGTAGAATGAAATGTGAAGATTTTCCTTTCAAAGCATTGTTGAAATGAATCAGTTTGTTTCAGGTTTACTGGTGTAATTGGATATTAAGTAAGAAGATGGGGTAATTTACGTGGAGAGTCGTTCAGGAGCCCTTTCGGTTATGAAAAAAAAGCTATTGTCAAATGAATTAAAATACACACGCAAGAGAGAGAAAGGCAGTCCCAATTCCAGAACTCAATTGAGCATGCATTTAGTTGGAAGAGCATATCCTGGAACTGGGCATGACTCCATTTTTATAGCACAGAATGGAACGTCATAGGGTAGTCACTCCACTGTGCTCTTGCTCAGTAGGTACCTATGCAATAGGGTCACTCCAGGCTATCTCCTGAGATGTGTTGGCAAAGCCTAAGTGTGTCGGGAGGCATTCAAGTTCACAACACATTAAAGAATGCTGCAAGGCACAACCGAACTGTGCTGGCAAAGCAGTGTGGATTTTATGGAAGGCCTCTCCATCCTATAATGGCAATCCGCAAGCATAATAATCAATCATCCTCCATATCAGAATCTTTGCAGTAGCAATTTTTATCTAAATGAGCTAGCCCCCTTTGTAAAATGAAACTCCCTGACATATAATGATAGGACAAGATGGAATGTTATGAAGGGGAGGCATCATATCTCGCCAAGAAAGCCTGACAGCAAAATAGGAACCTGAAAACCGACACAGCTCTTTACTTTGTTAGAGCACAGCCTGAGCTGCCAGACCTAGCAGGAGGGTACCTAACTCTTTGGTGTGGGACCCACAAATTAAATCTAGTAACCGTATCTTAGTAGGTCCAAACGGATAGCCAAAATTATTTCTTTGATTGGTAATGTCAATCACCTCTCCAGCTGTAACCACACATGCAAGGGGCTTCGTCTCTTGTACAATAGACACAGCACAACTGCCACATGGCTGTCCCAGAGCAAAAAACAGTCATAGGGTAGTCACTCCACTGTGCTCTTGCTCAGCCTGATCTGGTGGGGAGCAAGTAAATTGGGAGCTGGAATCAGTCCCCTCTAGAATGCAAATTTTCTTTCTCCATTTCCTGAGTCACTTTAGACAATTTCTGCTGTCATTCTCTAGCTCAAACATCACCAACACCTGCATTTTCATGAGGTTTTCTAATATTTTAATTGTGTTAAAGGGCCTTATTTTGCTATGTGACCAGGTCCCTTCATAGTATCTCTGTCCGTACACAGGGGACTGGACACCATTGTGGTGAAAACATGCTCGAACCTCCATGCAGTAATAAAATGTGGAATATCTGTACTTCTCCCAACATTTCCACACAGATTTTATTTTCCTTAGGAGTGAAACTCTGGGCCAATGTTTCACAATTGGGAAGGTCAACAAGAAGAGGGGCAATGGATTGGGCCAAGGCTGTAATTTGGACTTCCCCATTTTAGAGGGTTTGGAGGTCTTCTCAAACCTGTCTCTCATGACCCTACCATTGCTCCGTCTCTGTTTCCTTTGAAATCATTTAATCTCTCCTACACTTGGGTCCAAGCTGCACTGTCACTGCAGTAAAATGTAAATGCAACAGCAGGCTTGTCGGGTAATGACCAGTTTCCTGTGCCAATTACTCTGGAGTGTTATGGTGATGGCGCCATTAGCTGTGCTTTGCTCTGCTGCTATGAAGTTATAGTCATGAAACCTTCACTCATCACTGAGATAACAGCCTCATTGGTATTGTGCTGCAGCATTCAGGTGCTTTTGGACTGACTAAGAGAACATTAACACTGTCATGACATCATGGAAACCTGCAGTATCAAAGCCTAACATCTACGGCTTGCTGTCAGGATAGCCGCTGGAATGCTGGGCAGCACAATAGCCTCGTGGATTCCAGTGGGGAAAAACTATTTTCGCTCTCAGCTCGGCTCCCTCCCCAGCCCTTCCTCCTTTACTCTGATTCCTATGATCCCTGCTACTCTATTTGCATTTCTCAGCACCAGTCAGGAAAAAAGGGATTTGGAAGGTGGACTGGACCTTTCCTGCTATAGAAAGCTGTAGTCATGGTTCATTGGTAGACCATCTGCTTTGCTTACAGAAAGTCCCAGTTTCATTATCTGGCATCTCCAGTGAAATGGAATTAGTAGTAGGCGATATGAAAGACCTCTCCCTGAGGCCCAGGAGAACTGCTGCCAGTCAGAGTGGACAGCACTGACCTTGGTAGACCCATGATTCAGCACAAGGCAAGTTCATCACTTCAACTGACCCCTTCCTGGATCCTCTGCTGCTCTGAGGCAAGCATGCTACTGTTTCTCTTTAAATGTGATGTGTATGCTGTTTCATTTTTTATTTTTTGGTAAACCACTTCAAGTCAAAGGACAAATAGAACAAGCATGCGCACAACGGGAGCAAATCAACACGAAACTCAGGAAGAACAAATCATCTCAACCTGGCACTGGGGGAAAAAAACAAACAAACATCTGAGTCACAATGTGCTGGATACTATTCTATAACCAGTGCAACACAAAGAAAGCCCAGTACCTCATGCTCACCTACTCATGCTCAGTTAGGGTTGGACTGGGAGGCCAAAAGAGCCCCGGCAAAGAGAACCCCCACCAAACTTTGGATGTTACGAAGGAGGATGAGATGGCTGAAAGAGAAAGCTGCTCGCTTGTGGCAGAACCAAGTTTGAGTCCAGGAGCACCTTTAAGATCAACTAAGTTTTATTCAAGATATAAGCTTTCATGTGCAAACACACTTCTTCAGATATAATGAAATAGAGTTTTCTCAACCGTACTTATAGGTAGAGATGCAGGGGGGCGGGTAATTGCCAGGAACAGATGCATAATTAACTGGGCAATTATAGCTAAGATAGGATTGAGACACCTATCAGTATCTTGTGAATAGCCATCAGTCAACATACAAATGCAAGAGTTAAGGGACAGAAGTTTGAATCCAGAGGTAGCCCCAAGTTCAATGTGTAAATTTTGGATGAACTCAGAGACTAGTATGCAGTGGCACACTCCTTCAGTTACATTTGAAACAGCTTTCCTTACATGTTCCATATGTTGTTGTTGTTGTTGTTAAGTGTGAAGTCGTGTTCAACCTATCGTGACCCCATGGACAAGGATCCTCCAGGCCTTCCTGTCCTCTATCATTCCCCGGAGTCCATTTAAGCTCGCACCGACTGCCTCAGTGACTCCATCCAGCCACCTCATTCTCTGTCATCCACTTCTTCTTTTGCCCTCGATCGCTCCCAGCATTAGGCTCTTCTCCAAGGAGTCCTTCCTTCTCATGTATTTGAGTTTCATCTTCAGGATCTGGCCTTCTAAGGAGCAGTCAGGGCTGATCTCCTCTAGGATTGACCAGTTTGTTTGCCTTGCAGTCCAAGGGTCTTCTCCAGCACCAGAGTTCAAAAGAAATGTTCCATATAGGTAGAGTTAATTAGAATAAAGATGTATAAGTAGCCAGGAAATAAGTACAACTAAGACTGGAAATTTTGTTTCTTTAGGTCTGAAGATGAATGCTTGTGTACAAATGTTTATATCTTGAATAAAACTGTATTGGTCTTAAAGATACTGCTGGGCTCAAAACTCTGTTCTGCTGCTTCAGATCAAAATGGCTAGCTACCTGAATCTGTCCGGCAGTCTGACTTCCTGAAAAGCAAGGACTTCCAGTTTGTGGCCTCTTCACACAAATCAAGTGCCTTCAACTAAATTTGTCCAACTCACATGAAGGGCCTACACAAGGTGCATCTCACCTCCTCACTTCTCAGGAATTTTTCTGATGACCTCAATGGCCAATCTGCTCCTGCAGTTTGTGGGAGAAAATGGAGCAAGACCTCTGATGATCTGAACTGGTAGGAGACTTCCCATTGATTAAAACTGTTAAATAACTTTTAGACACTGAAATTTTGGGCAGCTGCCATTAAATTATGTGGTATTTATATAAGCTAGAAAGTTTCCTCTTTAACTGAGTAACACACTGACTCAATATTTAGCCAATGCTGTTCCAATGATGAGCTTTAAACCCGACGTGTTTTATATTTTTTATTTTAAACACTCCTCTTGTATTCAAATATTTATTTTTGTATTCATTTGATTTTTTTAATTGTGCATTTGAATTTTGGTCTGAATAACCATAAATAAAACTTGTTGTTGTTGTTGTAGTACCAAAACCTTGAACCTGATCCCCTAGAGTTCCCTTAGAGAAGATGGGTGTTTTGGAGAGTAGAATCTATAAGGTACCCAACTAAGGTCCCTGGACTATTCAAGACTCCATTGCCAAATCTCTAGGAGTTTCCCAACCTGGATCTGATAACTCAACCCCCTCCCCATTCCGCACCAGTGGCCAACCCTACATATCACAGTGATCTAACATGAATCTGATTTTATACCCCCAGTTTTTAAAATGTTCTTATAGGTTATAAAATCAAAATAATATAATAAACATTACTTAAGCTCAATATTATAGTAAGAAAATAGTTCTGTCTTGTTTTAATGTGTTCCGGTTTTCTGTTCCAATAACTGAGAAACAGAGTCCTACTTCTGTTGAAAAAAAGGATGAAAAATTCCTTGACATACTTGGAAGAAGCTTTGGAAGTCTATCTACTTCAGCAATGTCCAAGGATTTATTAAACCATCCTTTAATAGCAGGAACAATAGTCCCCCTCTGTTTTGTCCTGGGATATGGGATGGGATATAGGATACTAAGAAGTGTACTTTTCTAGTCACACAATTCATTGGGTGGTCTTGGGCAAGTCACACTCCCTCAGCCTGATCTGCCTTACCCTTACCCCTTCATCCAGAACAAAGGAGAGAAATATCTCTGACATGGTTAGGCAGCACATCACTTGGGACGGTGGGGTGGGGAGTGGGATTTTGATGGATCTGTTTACAAGATTCTTTCTGTGTGTGTCTCTGATGCCCATATCTTCTATACATGTCATTTTTTAAATAAGAATATGCCAAATGCAGTAGGGTGGAGTGAGGGAATGAAAACTAATCTGACAGAATACTGCAAACAAACATGCAGGTCTTCTGAATTTCAAAGAGATGAGGGATGGCATGTCATAATTCAGTAGGTATGATAAAATACAATGCGTTTCCCCCCCACTTTTGTGTCTTTTAAACAAGATTGGCTAGTACCTTGTGACACAGCTTAATCAGGTCTTTAAGATGCTCCGCTGGTCTTAAAGTGAGGGGCAAGGGTCTTAGAGGAACCAATCAATCAGCCAGCTCCAAAAGTGTCCTGTTCTGTTCCAGGTAGACATAGTTGAAAAATCCACTCTCCAGGTTGCTTTTCTCCCCAGGTTATGTCATTCAACTAGAACAGTCCGTTTTGCAAAAGAGAACTAATTAGGTATTCTTTTTCCTCTTTTCTGCTGTTGCCTCCCAGATATTTTGGGTAGGAAAATATACATTTGAATAGCTATGAACATTATAGAAGTACAGATGGAAGTAAGCTGTGAACTCCTATAAAACCTATATAATACTCCTCAAAATGTCTATTGAATGAATACTGGCACAAAGTACATTTACTCCCCCCCCCCAAAAAAAAATACTGTGTTGTTGCAGTGGATTTGCAGTGAGATGGACGACAAGATGTGGCAAACATACGGAGAATGGGGAAGAGCAAGCAACAGCCTTCAACTCTAGTCTATGCCATCAGGGATCGTCAGGACAAATACCACAATTCCGGAATAGGTCATTGGAGGCTGGTCTTCTTTCAAATACAGTGATAGCCAAGACGTACTCTCTAAAAGAGTGCTCAGCATCTTTTGCTTGCCAACCATTAAACAGCTTGAAATATGAAGCCCCATAACACGGCAACTATTAAACTGAAGCTGCTATAACAGGAGTGCAAAGGCACACCCAACACCAACAAGTCAAAGATCTGTTGTTGTTTTGTACAGCAAGCATTTGGGAAGTCATGCAGCTCTCAGCAATGAATGTTGAGAATCCAATTAAACTTTTGAACCAATGGTGGAAATTTAATTAGGATAAACATGTAGATTTTGTGCCAAAATTTGGTCATATTTTCATTTTCATACGTCAGTCTTTTTAAAGCCTGATACAAAGTGTTAACAAAGAATTGTTCTCTTGATGTGCTCTTGGTGGAAATCCATTTGCACCCTGCATGCCAGCGCCATCTGGGGAAAATCAACTGATATGTAGACTGGGAATCAGCCGGAGAAGAGACTCAGAGCCCTTGTCCCCATCTTCCATTGCCGAGTCATACCTCCAGCATGCAGTCAGAAGTTTAGAAGTCCCTGAAAGAATTATGCTGATGTGGAATCATGGAATGTTGTGGACAGTTAGAAGGTGATGTTTCCTGTTGACCCATGGACAAATTCTGCAATTGCATCCTTAAGAGCCAGTTTGGTGTAGTGGTTAGGAGTGTGGACTTCTAATCTGTGCTCCCTCACATGCAACCAGCTGGGTGGCCTTGGGCTCGCCACGGCACTGATAAAACTGTTCTGACTGGGCAGTGATATCAGGGCTCTCTCAGCCTCACCCACCCCACAGGGTGTCTATTGTGGGGAGAGGAAAGGGAAGGCAACTGTAAGCCGCTTTGAGCCTCCTTCGGGTAGGGAAAAGCGGCATATAAAAACCAACTCTTCTTCTTCTAATCTGGCTTTGTCTGGCTTCAGTTTCGTTTCTTCTTATTGGTAGTAGGATGTCTGATTTAAATGTAGTGCTTGGTAGGCAAGGACTACTCTGACTGTGTTATCCCTGCAAAGTTAATTCAATTGAAATCGATTCAAGCCAATGGGCTTAAACTGGAGTTACGCTGCTTACAGTTGTATGGGCTCACCACGGGACTCTGGACTTGCAAAGTATCTCATTTATACCTGACTCAGTCTAGCATGCAAGAACCTGGTAACCTGGGCAGGGAGCAGTCTGGCTTTTAAAAAGACACTGTGAATACAGTCTCCAATAGTAAACTTTCCCAGTTTGAGAGCCAGCTTGGTGTGGTGGTTAGGAAGGTGGACTTCTAATCTGTCGAGCCGGGTTTGATTTTCCACTCCTTCACATGCAGCCAGCTGGATGACCTTGGGCTTGCCATTGCACTGATAAAGCTGTTCTGACTGAGCAGTAATATATATCAGGGCTCTCTCAGCCTCACCCACCTCACAGGTGTCTGTTCTGGGAAGAGAAAAGACTCCTGGGAAGAGGAAAGACTTTGAGACTCCTTTGGGTGGAGAAAAGCAGCATATAAGAACCAACTCTTCTTCTAAATCAATATTCAGTTTTGCCAGGCAGATCCCAGGAATAATCCTCCCTACATTTCAGTATTTTTTGCACTATATAGGCTGTCTGTCTGTGGAATCATTACAGAAGTGACATTGAAAGAACCTTTAGCAAGACTGCGCATTGAGTCCTCCTGACCCTGAGGAAAATAGGTTCTTTCAAAGGTATAGGTCAGCCTGAACGTGTCTTGTAGAGACTATATGGTGCCTTTTGAATGTCCGTTGTATCTTATTACCTTTCTGCTGTTCCTCCAGCACACAAAAAACTCCATCATCCTTTTGTTTTCAGTTCTCTTGCAAGTGTCACATAGCATCTGCAGCATGCCCTCTATTCTAGACTTCCCCTGTGCCGGGCTCACAATGTGATCTCTTGATTCCGCTGCTAATTGAGATGTATTCCCCCACACGTCCCAAGGATTTTATGCCAGCCAGAGGTTTTCAGGTTTCCGAGAGGTTAGTCAATACAGTCGTATGACTGCCGTCAGGGCAGCCAGGCAAATGCCACATATTTTAAAAGGCAGTTGGCTTCTTCCTGAGAAATTGTATCCGTTTTGCAAGGTTTGGTGCTGACAGGTGAGAATGACAATGACTGAAAGAGGAGGCATCTGGACAGGTATATAACATAAGACCATGTAATCTTTGTTAGGGTGATTAGTTATCTCTGTAGTCAACTATTTTCCTCATAACATAGGTAAAAATGCTATAGAGAAAATATTCTGGCTCTCACAATTTATTTATTCTTTATTTTAGGAGTTGCCTGTAGGACCTTTCCAGGCAATCACATTTTTTGCACTCCTTTACATGCTGTGGAGAGCCTACTTGCCATCCTTCAAGGAAGGACAGTTGGACACATGAAAGCTGCATTTTTCTTGCACCTTTCAAAATGCACTATCGCGCTGCAAAGATTATGATTTCAATAAGAGCTTCTTTGCCGATTGTGATTGCACAGGAAAGGGGGACTGAGGGCAAGTGGCCAAATTCTGCCCATCTTTATTTTCTTTTATATTTGCATTTATATACTCCCACTCTTGGACCCAGCCAGCTCTTGGTGGTTTATGGGGGGGGGGAGAGAATTTTAAAAACCCCACACAATACATACACTAAAATACAAAATACAATAAAAATTGTGGTAAAAACCAATCTATGAATTTTCTCTCTCCTATTCATGCCCTACATTAACCACCCCCAACCACCCCTCAATGTCCAGCCTGTGGGGACCATACAGGGAGGGACCCTATCTTCCTAACCGGGCCTCAATCAAATGCCTAGTGCAGGGGTAGTCAACCTGTGGTCCTCCAGATGTTCATGAACTACAATTGCCATGAGCCCCTGCCAGCAAATGTTGGCAGGGGCTCATGGGAATTGTAGTCCATGAACATCTGGAGGACCACAGGTTGACTACCCCTGGCCTAGTGGAACAGCTCCATTTTACAGGCCCTGTGAACTGTGCTAGCTCCCTAAGAACCCTCATCTCTTCCAGGAGCTCATTCCACCAGGTTGGGGCCAGGACCAAAAAGGCCAAGGTCGAGGTCAGGCATATCTTTCAGGGTCACAAGCACACACACCTGAGGTGTTTCACAAGAAAAAAAAAACAATAGCCAACAGTGGTTAAAAGCAGCGGATTCTAAAAGGGAGAGCTAGATTTGATTCACCACTCCCCCACATGCAGCCAGCTGGGTGACCTTGGGCCAGTCACAGCTCTTTGAGGGCTGTTCTTGCAGAGCTTTCACAGACCCACTTCCCTTACAGGGTGTCTGTTGTGGGGAGATGAAGGGAAAAGCTGCTTTGGGACTCCTTCTGGTAGTTAAAAGCGGACTATAAAAAACAGCTCTTCTTCATTATAAGAAAACAGCAATAACTGCATACCATTTCAGCATTAAAAAGAACAACCTCCTGGTTGCTTTCTAGAGATTTTGTGTTGATTTTATATATGTGCTACTGGATTTATGATTTATCTTTTCATAATGTTTTTAGCTCCTGTTTGCATTTGATTCCTTCAGGCCTATGAGGCTTCTTTTTAGTAGCATTTTGCGGGTTATTTTAGCATGGTGAGGAAATTCTGACATAGAGGAAAAAGGAGGAGAGAGCCAGGGAGGTCATTGCAGGTGTTAGCAGTTTGTTAAACAACAGTCTTTGATAAGTAAACGGAACAGAAACTTTGATTGGCAGTCAAGTCTATCGTAGGCGCAAAATAATTTTAAATAGAAGTGGCAGAAGGCTGATTTTTTTTTTAGATGTGAAAACTCATATTCATTTCAGTTTTGCATAACACAATGGTTTTATTCCAAGACCAGAGAGTTGTTGTTTTTTTTAAACGACACATTGTGATTTAACCTCGCTTGACATCATTAATGCAATCCTGCTGGAGAAACAGTTCTATTTCGAGTAGATATAGGAAGCTTTCATTTGATATTGTCTACCATATAGATCTCTGGCAATGTGGCTGATGTTTGGGATAATCTTGATAGCATGGCTGCCTTTGGGTGCCAGCACCCCTGTGCAGTTGCCAAGGGTCGGTCAACCCAGAAGGGTTCATAGAAAATCACCATCCCTTGGGAGGCCCTGCTGCTGCTCTTAGGGAGTGGCAAAGATGTGGTCCTCATGCCTAGACTAGGATAGGTCCTTTCCTCTCAAGACAGCAGTGATGGAGGAAGGAGAGAGTTGGTGAGCTTTTGCTGGGTTGGTGCCCTTTGCCACTATGAGCATCAGTTTTGCTCTTCTTCTTCACCAACCATCCTGTCTGAAATTGCCGGGAACAGCTGCATTAACTGCCCTCTCTTGCAAGTCAACCAACAGAATAATGAGGGGAAGAGGAGGAGCTCCAGTTGGTGGGAGGACAGATTCCATCTAAGCCTTTCTTGAAGAATGCCTATGGATGCTCTGTGAAATAAAGCAAAGGTCTGAGAACCCTTCTAAATTTTCCAGTGGCAGAATGGTGCCTCCCTGCCTCCCCCATTATTTGTATTATTCTCCATGAAATGCTGCTCCTGGGGGACAGGGAACACTAAGGAATAACATGGAAGAGGGAACTGGGAACTGTTAATTTAGCTTGGATCCAGATCAAGGGATCAAACTAGCATCTATCAAAATGCTGCTAGGTTTAAGTACCCCTGCATGTGATTTATTAAATACGGTTTCAAAAAATATACTTTTGAAGGCCAACCATCAAATTTGAAACACTAATGGCTCACATTTATGTATTTATTTAAACATATTTCAGGATCCCTTTGACAACCTACCAGGGGCTTCTTAATAATTGAGCAATCAGCCATCTTAAGCAGGAATCTGGATGGCTGGCATAAAAATATTCTAAACATATAAATAAGAATAGCTTTATTTATTTTATTTCTACACTCTCCCTGCAAGCAGGTTCAGGGTGGTTGCCAATAATAAAGAGACATTTAAAACCAGTACCTTCCTCTGTCCTTTAAAATATTCTCAGCTGGGCTAGCTGGTCTGAGGATGGTCTCTAAAATAAGGAGTGGAGCAAGGAGAAGGAGGGAGGCCCATATAATTTTCACAGCCATGGCCTCAACCATAAACCTTCCTGGTCTGTTGGTTAACTTGCAGGATGTGAACCAAACTTGTGGGTGTTCAAGCATCCCAGAGTCCACAAAATCTACAATACCTCTACCTTCACCTCCAGAAGAAAAGTATTTGTTCAACGTTCAACTGTACAAGAAGCTGTGTGGAGAGCGAGGTAGGTTAAGAACAGCAGTTTCTAAATATGGAGAACTGGGTTTGATTCCCCACTCCTCCAGCTGGGTGATGTTGGGTCAGTCACAGTTCTCATAGAGCTGTTCTCACAAAGCAGTTCTCTCAGAAATCTCTCAGCCTCACCTACCTGACAAGATATATGTAGGGGGAGAGGAAGGGAAAGTGGTTGTAAGTCACAATGAGAGCCCTCTAGGTGTTAAGAAAGGGGGGGGGGTTTACAAAAAACAACTATCTTCAGCTGCTTTTTCTTTTCATGTCTCTTTGGTTCCATTCCAGCTCATTTCTTGTTCTAATCCACAGTATGGAATTCATTTTTTTTAAAAAAATGATCAAACAGCTAACGTTATCTTATTCTAGACCTGGCTGCACCTCACTGATTCCAGCCAGCCAGCATGGGACTATTTGAGCTGCACACATGTAAAGTATTTGTATTACTATTATTATGCATTATTAAACATTATTGACCTCACAGTGTGGTGCAGAGATCTTGAAATCTGAGATGTTTCATCATCTGAAATGTTCTGCCCAATTTCCCTTCTGGCCTGGCAGGGTCAGGCTCCAATGGAACTAGACTTGCATACAGGATTGGGTGGGGTTGGGGTTAAAAAAAGAGAGATCAGCACAAGAGACTTCTGAAATTGTGGCTGGCACGTATCACTATATTCTCTGAATGCCATCAGAGCTCCATCTAATTGCAGTTGCTCGGAAGTTTCATCAGTTGCTGCTTGAAGGATGACCTGACCGATACTTCAGCTCTTGGTCCTTCCCCTTTGTGACTATTTGATCATGCAGAGCTGAACCCTTCTAATCTCGCTAACTTCAGTGGGTGCATAAAGGTGTAACTGTGTTCAGGATTGCACAAGAAATCTCTCCAGAAGGTAATAAACCCAGCTAAGTTTTCCTTCATTTGGCTCAGTTGCCACATGCTGATCTGGCTTGGTCAGATTCCATTGCATTAGACTTGTAAAGAGGAAGACGATAACTTAACAACTGTCCCCTACTAGCATTTTGCTTATTTGGGGGCCATATGTACAAATAAGTGGTGGCTGGGCAATTTCAGATATTCTTGGATGAGAAGAACGATCGAGAACCATGTCAGTCCAGCCACTCTGCCATCCTAATAAATGACCTTTAGTGTGTAAGAGAGAGACTGGGGTATGTTTCTCTTTTAAATCTCCTAGATCTCTGGGGACTTTCAGTACCATCAAACATGGTATCTTTATATACCATTTTATGAGATGGGGACTGGAGCTACAGACCTTCAGCTGATGCCAGAAGGTGGTGCTGCGGGATAACTGCTCCATTGTATAGTATAGGAATGGACAATTTGATTTGGCTGAAAAGTACCTGAATCATCCCTAATTCGTGCATGAGCTGACCCAATCAAATCCTAATCTCCATTCTGCCATTACTTTAAATCCCATTGATAGGATTTTACAAACAGATCAGAGAATCTGTTCTGTTCACCATAGGAAATAACAGAGGTCACCTCTTTGGACCCCACAATCCAATCTTTTTGAAATTTGGAGGCTCTTTTGAGGAGTGGTTCCTGCAGCCACACAGCAAGTTTTATGCTTCTACCTCAAAATCCCCCCTCCCTAAGCCTGAAAAAGACAGAAAGGGGAAAATCCCTTTTGACTTGAATGGTGCCATTGGTTACAATTGAATGCATCCAAATTGATTTGGATGAACCTGTACTATACTAACATTCTGAATGAACCCTCTCCATCCGTGTGCCTAGTATGGTATTTGTGTTGTGGCATTCTATAGGATTGTATTTTGTCCCCTACAATTAATCATACATAATCCATCATTCAAAATGATGTGCCATTAATGATACTTTACTTTAATTTTCCTTTCCATTTTGGCAGTGGATATACTAAATTGGTCTTTGGGAGGGAATAATAGACTGCAAGAGGGCAAATAAATTAAAGCTCACTCCAGTAAGATTTTAACTGACAATGGGGTTAATCAGCGTATGAGGAGAACAATTATTTTGGATGGGACTGCACTCTCCCTAAAGGACTTTCTTTGAAAACGGTGTGTGTGCGGGGATGGGTTGCTACTAGATTCATGTCTTATAGATGTAAGAATCTCAGTTATCTGTGTTGCATTCAGCACCATCTATCAGTTCTCTGATCACATCCAGATCGGATTACTGTAATGTATTCTACTGAGGCTCATCTATGGAGATGGTCCTGATGTTTCGGTTGTTATGAGATGGGATGGCATGACTGCTGGAAGGTACTCGTTACCAGCCTTAACAGAGCTATACTAACTGCTGAATCCAGAATGAATTTAAAAGCCTCCTGTGGTTTCAGACCAGGATACCTAAAGGACCTCCTGCTCCCATGCAAGCTTTCATGGTGACTGAGGAAATATCTGGAAGACCTCCTCTGTGTAACTTCATTAGTTTTCTCAGGCATTCTGCTGATTTTTGTGTCTGTCCAGATTGATAATGGCCAATAACGGCATTGCTTAGATGTGGATATTGGGGCACATCCAACTTCCTCAAGCCTTCTTCTAACAAGTGGCACCTAAGATGGATGAAGGCTCCTTAGGTTGGAGGGTTTCAGGCTTTTTCAATGAAGTGGTAGAGTACAGGTAGGATCCACCCAGGTCTTTTTCAGTAATAAGAGTTTTCCTGTTTATATGTTTGTAGAACTATAAGTCACTTTAGCTGGGTAGCCCTATTGGTCTGAAGCAGCAGAACAAATTTTGAATCCAGTGGCACGTTTATGATCAACAAAGTTCTATTCCAGGTACAAGCTTTCATGTGTGCGCATGCACACTGCTGGACACAAACTTTGTCCTGTAAGCCACTGTAGATATTATGATGAATAGTGGGATACAAATGTTTTAAGTAAACAGCTTGGATAGATATGAAATAGATAGATAACCCAACCCATCATCCAACCCATGAGAGTGAAAACAAGAAATACATTTTTATGAGAACTTGATCTTGTCTGATATTTGTCTGCATACATTTCACTAGGATCCCTTTTCATTGAATTTAAAAGAGAAACCTTGTTGTAAGAGGAAGTAGAGGTAGCAGAAAGGGACGGCTGCTCTTGTGAAGCAGCATTTCATGTAAACAAGCTGTACCTTTGACATATTCACCTCCCGGGCACTAAGGCATGAAGCAGGTGATGTATATCTAGTCAAACAGATGATTTGTAGGTGCTAAGTGTTCATAAAGACAAGATTAAAGAGCTTTTCAGCAACCTGGCAGTAAATCATTCCATACCTCCAAAGCTGAACACTGGCCAAGCAGGTACCTCAGCTTCAATCCAGGACGAATAAGAGCTGGGCCCACCATAAAATGGAAGGTTCAAATTGGCTAGCCATTTCAAATTTAGGTGGCAGCCAATACGCTGACACATCTGTGTTAAGGAGCAGTGGATAAGTCTGTTTGCAAAAGGGGATAATAAAACCATATGAGGTTGAGAGGGGACATGATTGCTATCTTTAAGTATTTGAAATGTTGTCACTTAGAGGAGGGCAGGGAAAGGTTCCTGTTGGCAGCACCTACAGTAATGGGTTTAAACTACATGTAGAACAGTACCAGCTAGGTATTGTGTGTGTGTGTGTGTGTGGGGGGGGAATTCACAGAGTAATTCAGCAATGGAATTGACTACCTAAGGAGGTGGTGAGCTCCCCATCATCAGCAGTCTTCAAGCAGTGGCTGGACAGATATTTTTCTTGGATGCTTTAGGCTGATCCTGCATTGAGCAGACTGTTGAACTTGTATGGCCCCTCACAACTCTATGGTTCTATGATTCATAATCATGTAACCATGTTTCTAGAGCTTTCTTTATATGATAACCCCTAATGGTATGTTGGAAGAGAATAACATGAATTCTTTATGAAAGATCCTGGCATGCCCCTCAACTGCTGACAATCAGTGGGCAAAGCTAAATAAACTTTCTGTAGGCTCCTTTGATTTAAATGTCATTTGGAGGATTTGGAGAAAGACATAATTTTCATCCAAAGTCTCAAGGATGTTGATATAGTTCCAGAAATCTATTTAGGGGACTTTTTTTAGATTGAAAGATATCAACACATTAAACTCAAGCCCCCCCCCCCATTAAAATGCATGGGCCTGCCACAGGAGACCACGGTGAAGGTAAGGGAGAAGGAAGGAGAGCAAGAGCAAGTGTGAAAGGGAGGAAAAGTGCACCCCATCTGGGCCTTGGCATTGATACCATCCTTTAAACCTTCTTTAAAGTTTAAATACTTACTGTAGTTGAAATAGAAATTTGCAAACCAACAAGTAGTCAACCTGGTATCCACATTTGGAGTTCAAGTCTATCTCGGTGGATCTTTAAGGTTTAAATAAGGTTTAAAGGGCCCAGCTGGATCTCTCTCCTGTCCTCCCTCACTGGTGTCACCACTCTTGCTGCCTCTACTGAACCCAAAGAACTCCCAAATTTTCAGGATATAAACTTTCATTAGTCCTGAATTTTTGGATGTGTTTTTGGATACTTCAGATATCAGCAGGCTGACCTGAAGCAGTACATTTGGAGAGTAATTGCAAAAGTGTAATAACTGAATGTAGATCCATAGAATGTAGGGCAAACCAACAACAACAACAACGCTATTTGACAGGTATGGATTCTCTCAGGATGTTGTTGCTATTACAAAAGCAGTGTCTGCCAGTGTCTGCCCTGCAGCTACTAATGTTACAGGAGCAGCATTCAAAGAGCTGAAGGCAACAAGAATACAACCCTACAACTCTGGCCTAACGAGGATCATTAGGCATACAAAATTACAGCTAAGAAACCCCCATAAAACCAGACAGTTTTGTGGAGAAGGAAGTATGAAATGTTCAGCCTTTCCCATTGCTCATCACAGACCAGGAGAGAAAGAAGGGAAGCCGATGCTGACTATCAGGGAAGATTCCATGCTCTGCTTTGCTGGCAATGTACAACTGTGAAATTGTAAGCGGCATTCAAAGAGAACCTCATTCATCCTTCATGCACAGGTCAGCCGTTCAACCAACGGACCACAAAGACTATAGAGGGACTCTGATTAAAAGAGAAGAAAAATGATCTATGAGATTTCAGAGGTATCAAAATACTATATTTGCAGAACGTGGCCGAGAATGAGTGAAAATATAACGTTAAGATGTAAAAAATCCATATGATTTCTCACATAGATCTCTCTTCCTAAGAAGACCAGGCACTCCTCTGTTTCTGTATACTCCATATTGCTAACTCTAATTATTATTAAGACTACTAAAAATATTTTTTTCTGCATGAGCTACTAATATGGGTTGATTTCCCTCCTTCAAATTATTGTTTATTTCTTAGGTTCCTGTGCAATAATGTAATGTCTGTAAGTTTGCCACTTCCCAAACATGCAGTAGCAAACACAGTCATTACCATCAAAAGGAAATAAACTTGAGATTTCTAGACATATTCAATTTTTCATTAAAAAAACAAAAAACCTCTCCTTACTCTTGATTCGGCTTCCTAGCCTGGAGTAGAACACACTGCTCTAAATTCATTCATTTCTTTTAAGTATTTTCTTCCATGTTTGCACTTTCTGTTCAGGGACCAGAAGCAAAGGTGATCAATATCTGAGGTCATGCAGAACAGACCCTCCAAATCACTGAAGTCAGTCTGGAATGCTTTTCATTTCACAGTCTAAATTTTAGTAATGGAGTTTACTGGCAGGAATACTCATTGGACTTTAAGCAAATGTTGCAGGATAATAAGTTTTAAACTTAGAAAACCAGCATACTACACATCTGAAATACACTAAGCATTGCTATATTTATTGGATCCATGCTGTGGTGTGTCATAGAGAAGCCATGATACATGCTAATCAGGTTTTTATGGATGCTTCCATGAACTACTTGGAAGTGAAAGCACGTTAAAAGTGCAAGCCAAGATATCAGGATGTAGGCCCCGTCAGAACACACGAGTTCAGTTAATCATCAGTTCAAAAACAAAGTTAAGTGACAATGTCTAGAACTCATACATTCTATGAAAGAGAGGAGGAATGTCAGCAGTAAATGGATGTGGAAATTGGGCAGTGATAGAATAGGAAGAGAAGACATGGTGAGAACAGGACCATGGACAGCAGCCATACATTGCTCAAGCAGAGAGCATGAGTGATTTCTTTGAATTATGTGAGAACCAAACACATTAAAAACACATTAAATCTGAGATCATATATAGTATACTTTGCTCAACTTGGAAAGCCAGAACAGCTTCGAATAAGGTTTGCTAAAGCACCTTACCTTCAATTAAACAAACAACAAAAAATACACTCCAACCAAACCCTCAAACAAAAGTAACAAGATCAATCTGTAGATTTTTCAGTTCATCTTTTATGTGTCTATATGCTTGTTTGGCCCTTCCTGGTGGAGCTTGTTTTTCTGGTGCCAACTATTCACTGCCAATCCCAGATGTCTTTCAGTTATAATGCAATTGCCCTTTTTTCCCCTTAGAGGAACAGAAGTCCATCTGCTGTTGGCTTCCTAATTCTGGTGTCTGCTTATTATTCTAGTTTCTGTGGGATGATTAGGGATAGAACTGAGCCAAGTGTATCTGTTTCCTCTCTTCACCTTCTGCATTCATTCCTTCTTTGCTATTCTTCCATTTAGTTTTCAATTATGGGTTGAGATTGGTTTATGGAATCTGGTTTATGGAATCCCATGTTTATAAGGTGTGCATTGCTGGTGTAACAAATAGGAATCAAAACATTATCATAAGTTTGGCAGCTGATTTTCTACATGACCTTCACTGTAGATCTTTCTACATGATCTTCATTGATCATCTAGAAAGGGTGGGTAATAAAAATGAAGATTTATTGCATTCCTTTTATTTATTTCACTGAAGCATTTTCTGTTGAGTAGGGTCACCAACTTTTTATAGCATTAAAGAAAATAAGAATAATGCAAAAGCCAGCAGACAACTTTAGCCATGAAAAAGAAGAACTGTTTTTTTAATACCCTGTTTTTCACTGCCCAAAGGAGTCCCAGTGGCCTTAAAACTTCTCTGCAAAACCAGGGCTAAGAGTACTGTGACTAGCCCAAGGTCCTTGACTTGTGAATGAACTTATGAGTAAACCAAGAAAGTATGCAAAGCCAATGCAACGCTGCTTCCATGTAACAAGTGGTATACATTGTTTTATTCATGCTACCATTGTAAAATTCAAATCTCATGAATTTCTCCCAATGGGCAATGGGTGTGTTCCTGTCTCCACCAGCTCATGCCTCTGAGTTTTGTGCAATCATTCATAGAATTAACAATTTAAAATGTTCCATGGATGTTTCAGATTAGATTACTCATGTTTATGGCAAATCTTTTAAAAAATGAAATCCTTCTGCTCCTAATTACAGTTTGCCGCTTGAATTTATCTTGTGAGTAACTGGAATAATCCGATACCCAAAATAAAGGCTTTGAGAATTTATATTCTTACCCCAGCTGTTTTTGTATGCAGTGTCACTAACTTTACAGCTGATTTGAGATGTTTCAAAAAAAAGTCTGTCTATAGCTCATGCCTCTCTCTCTTGGGGAAGATGTACTATCCCCCCTCTCCAATTACAGGAAAAGCACCAACAGTGGTAGCAGATTTTAGTCACTCCTCCTATTTGGCTGTTATGTAGCTCTATGGATGGATCTATGGGCTTAATGTGATATCATTGTGCTGTGCATTGCCCACCTCCATGTCTGAAAGTGAAATATATGGGACTGGAACAGGAAAGCTCAAAGGCCAATGATGTTGTAGCATACATTGTATTCTCCTAGATGTTCTAAGAGGCAGAGAGAGAAGGGGGGATGATAGCAGTTCTGTGTTTCTCACAATATCATATTAAGCTCGTAAAGTGCAATGCTATGTAAATATACTCCATTCGAAACCTATTGATTTCAGTGGTTTTAGGCTGGAATGTCCTGTTACAGAGCAATACCAAGTAGAGTTACAGCCTTATAAGTACATTGACTGAGGGCCAAACATGTTATCTGCAATATAATCCAATATGACCCAGCATGGGGCTCTGTGTACACTGATGTGGATCCCCATAGCTTAGCAAATACACCCCCTGCAGCCATTTTGGCTCACAGAAACTGCACAGGTAGGAAGGATGAGGCCCTTCCTAGCTTTGAATTATGCTCCTGAGTTGAACTGGGTCCTTGTATGATTTGGAATATTAGTTGTTCATTTCACAGGCAAGATGTTGTTTGGCTCTGAGATGGATTAAAATGGGTATAGGTCCGCCTAGTACTGCAATGTTAATTGTAGACGCATGAGTGAAATCCAAAATAGGGCTGACTGACTTTTGCAAGAGTGTAGGTTCAAATCTGATTTTCCGTTTTGCTTCCTCAAGGTGAGAAATAAATCCACAAGTCCTCTTTTGGCATCATACATGCTGTTAAAACATATGACTTTCCCTACATTTGTTCATTGGTTGCATACAAATGAAAAAAACAGTGCTATAAAAATGCCCTAAACAAAATAAAAGCAACATGTATGGCAGCAATGAAATGAGATGGACTAAAACCAGGAAAGGAAACAGAAAGGTTAGATTGACTCATAGAATAGAATGATAGAGTTGGAAGGGGACTCCTGGGTTATCTAGTCCACCCCCCTGCACAATGTAGGACACTCACAACCCTATCACTCATCCACTATAATCTGACACCCCCTTGAAAGTTGTGAAAAACAACACCAACACAGCCACACACATATTCCCTACCAGATGTTTGCTATTTGACTTACACAGCCAGTGTGGTGTGGTGGTTAAAGAGCAGTAGACTCTAATCTGGAGAAGTCAATTTGATTCCCCATCCCTCCATATGGAGCCAGCTGAGTAACTTTGGGCTAGTCACAGTTCTCTTACAGCTATTCTCATAGACAAGGTCTCTTGGAGTTCCTTGAGTCCCGCCTACCTACAGGGTGTCTGTTGTCAGGAAAGGAATAGAAAGTTGTTTGTAAGCTGCTTTGGGACTCCTTTGGGTAATGAGAAAAATACAGCCCCTTTTCTAGGGTTCTATTTATGTAGCGTTTCCACCCCAGTCCAATTGAAATCAGCAGACTAATACTGAGTATCTATATAGGAGTATGATACTCAGCCCCATCTAAGCAGAATTCGGCAGTGAATGCTGATGCTTAATTGAAATATCCTAGGGATTCTAATCTAAGGCATGCAAGAAACGTTTGGATCAGGCTACAAAAATAAAATGCCTCTGGGTAGAGATTAGGGACGGGAATCCACACCTCTCTGCAAAGATAGCTAACATTATTATTTGTACCTTGGAAGCAACATATGAGCATCCCTGAATTAGAACAGAGTAAATTATTTGGATTTATTCAAACTTGTCTAAATTCAATAAGAGTGTGAAAATCACTCAGTAAAACTGTCTGTAGAAATGAGTGTGTTGTGTGAATTTGAAAAGTTCTGTTTGTTTCGGCTCTTGTGCTATATTTAGACCAAATGTTTTACCTGGATTGGCAATTAAGAACACAACACATTTGCAAATTCTAAGTACTCCACAAATGTTTTGATTCCAAACTCAAATGTTTGTAGCTTACCCTAGAAAGATTTCGGTCTTGGAACACACATCTGTGGTGTCTCTCATTTATCATAAGCAACATTATAGGCTGACTAGAATCAACTGGCAATCATTTCACTTCTGAAAATATGAACAAGGGGTTCATTCTAGCCATAGCCACAGATGTTCGAGCATGGCTGGTATCAAGCAGTCTCATCAAAGGGCTGGAACAGGCAGAGGGATAGCATTTGAGTCTATCTTTGGCTGGATTGCCCCAAATAAGAGATTGTAGCAGACTAGGGAGCTTATGCCAGGTAAGGGTGCTTCTAAATATCAGAGGCCCACAGTTGTTTTGTCTTTATTTATTTATTTATTAGATTTCTAGTCTGCCTTTCTCCTTAGATTCAAGGCGGATTACCGGATAAAACCCAATATGATCCCACAAAGCCCCAATCTTAAAACCAAAAACTTCAGATGGTAGAAAAACCACCTCTTGTTCCATTTTCCCTTATGCCAATCAACCTTTCAAGTCTCTATTTTCTTGTTATTTTCTATTCCCTTACATCAATTGTTCTTCGGCCTTACATTTTGCATAATGCAATCCTTCACATATTGTTATGTTATGCTAAAATGGGGGGGGGGCAAACTATAGACAATACAAAGGGGGACCCGGGATACTTGCAGGGGGCATTCCTCCCCCTAACTGCTGCTGATTCCCTCCTTATGGCTCAGTGGGGAGAAATATGGGAAGAATATCTCCCCCACCCCCATCATCATACAGCTCCGGGGCCCATCCCCTCTTTCTGAAACCGGCAGCCAGGCTGGAACAGCTGTTAGTGTGCTCATCTATTGTTGCCGGGGTCTGGAGCAGCAACCAGCGTCTTCCACTGCCCTGGCAGAGCTGCTGCTAGCAGTGCTCCTGGACTTCACTGCCACTGCTGGGCCCAGCAAGGCTTCCCTGGATGTGCTACTGCCTCTAAGCCCAGCACGGCTCCCCTGCCTTGTTGCTGACTACTTGATTTAGCTCTCCACAGATGGAGGCCACACATGGCTAATCGAATACAGATTAGAGGAGTGTAAAATAAACACTGGAGATTGAGAATATGGACAATGGAAAGGATGGAAGTGAAAAGGTTCAAAATGACATTAACCAAACGAAAGGGAAAGGTTATATTCATACATCCCTAATAAGAGCCAATGACTTGGAACTGTTTCTCTGGAATAATGTCATTCTTCGGAAGAGGCAGGTTCTGGGCTGTAGTGCTTGTACAATTCCCTTTTCTGAAAGAGAGTCGGGATGCCTGTAGCGACTATGCATATAAAACAATTAGGAGTTGTTGATCTGTGCATACTTTCATTGACCTAAAATATGTAATTTGTTCACAATTTACTGTTCTGAAGCCATTGGCACATCCTGGAAAATCAATCTGTGTATACTGGGCAGTTTCACATAGCCCATATTCTGCCATCAACATTTTTAAGTGTCATAACACGGCCAAAATTTATGCAGGCAAAATTTCTATTGCAGCCTGCTGATTTCCTTGCCTCATTGGCCACTGTTCTGAATATCCCAGCCATTTGGACTTCAGTCCAACAATGGCTCACTTCTGGGCCAAAAAAGAAAAGTAAGGCACTGCGGATAGTCCTTAAGAAGACAATCAAGACAGTCTGATGTGCACACTGTTCACATGGACAGTTACGGAAGAATATAGCCTTCAGTCTTCACTTTGGTTTTTGGTTTTGATAATCCATTTAGGAGAAAAATCAAGAATTGTTGACCACAGGAATCTTGACCAAAGGAACTTGGCTAAGTCCTATGCCATCCCTGGACAGGTGACCTGGTAAATCCCAGCCAGCCAGTTTCTAGTGCATGAAGCATGGGTGCTGCCACCCAAGTGGTTCACGGTTCAGATCATCCTTTGATATGACCTCATTGGTTGGAATCCATGGCCATCAAATAAATATATAAATAGCACCCCAGGTAGGTATTCTTTTCTTGTCTCTCACCTCTGCAGCACTATGAGGTTATCCGGCAGCACAAGCAAAGCATTTCCCTCTGTTTCCTGCAGGCTGGCACAGTTTCTTATTTCTATATTGGAAGGCATGTTATGCTGCTTTGTAAAATTATGAACTATGTTTTGGAAATTGTACATGTATATATTTTCTACTTGTCTATTCATTTTGCAGAGCAAACACTGACGAAGATAGAAAGCGGGTTACTTAACCTAGGATCCCGTTTTGGTTGACTCTTTATGTTTGATCATATGTTTAACCATTTAGCCTTTATGTTATAACCTTTTCACTTATAAACATAGAGAAGCCTACTACATCATTGTGCCTCGTGATTTCCTTTTTTCTTCTGAGTGGCACAGCTTACCCATCATAGGGGTGGCAAACTACGCCCTCGGTGCCCTTCCTGCCTTCCAGAGATAAACGTCAAGCTTTGTATCTGCATGTGGGAGAGCTGTTGAGCCAAGAGCAGGTAAGGACTGGTGTTTTTAATTTTAATGTTATTTATTTTTGAGACTCCTATATTGCTCTTTTGTAACTGGTCACGTTGGGGCAGTTCACAACAATGGATTTGGTACATACAGTTCATATAAAAAACAAGATAATTTATTGGTAGAAGCAATATAAAAACTTTAAAATTATATAAATAAGTAAAAATAAAAACAGCTAGCCCTATGGGGGGAGGGAGACCTGGACCAAATGTTCTATCAGTTTTTTCCACTGACCCCAACTGTATTCTTGGTCTTGCAGGCCCTGCAGAATTCTACAAGCTCTGTCAGGGCCCTGATCTCCACCCAGGAATTCATTCTACCAAGCAGGCTCTAGGTGAGGCCATATTCAGGTAGGCGGTCCTCCACCCCAGGAATGAACTTGCATATGCCAGGATGGTAAAATTGAGAACATTGAATGTGTGATTTTTTTATTGCTGTATTTACTACCAATTGAGTCAGGAATTGCTGTATTCCATCTTCACTGACTTAATGACTACATCAAGACAAGCCATATTATAGGAACTCCTTTAGGATAAAAATAAGAATTTATCCTATATTATTGCCAAATATGCAAGATTAGCAATTAAATGTAGAAGTGCCTGGCTGAATATGTACAAGAGTTAGGATTAATCTATTCTGGAACTTTTAACCAATCTTGTATTGTGTTTAACTGTTTTGTATTTTGTACTGGTCACTTACCAAAATAAATTTATCTGAACTGATAGACGATCCCTCAGATATCGAGGCCCAGACTGTGTATGGCCTTAAAGGTTAAAACCTTGAATCAGATCTGGAATTCAACTGGGAGCCAGTGCAGCTGCTGGAGAATTAGACTTATATGGGCCCTCCAGGGTGTTTGCAAGAGGAATCATAGGGCTGAATTCTGGACCAATTCCAGTTTCCAGAGCAGAGACAAGGGAAGGCCCATGTAGAGTTAGTTACAGTAATGAAGTCTAGAGGTGACCATCATGCAGATCACTGCGGAAAGGTTGCCCAGAACCAGATATGGTGCTAGTAGCTGGTGAAGATGGGAAAATGTCAACTCGCTACGTGCAGTAGAGAGCTGTACTCTGTCCAGCCTGGGTAAGCACACTTCCTGATCTGGTCCTTTCCTTCCCAGTTACAGGACCTCAATTTTTCAGGGGTTTAACTTCAGACAAATTACTCTGGGTCACAGCTTCTAGACACCCTGCCATACATCAGGGCCAGGGCAGAAATTGGGTTGGAATAGGTCCAGGACCAATGTGTCATCCAGGAATGCTAGTAGTTGGTATGTAGCAGCCCATGCAACTGCCTTCCGCACAGGGTGGTAGTTGGCTGGGTCTCATGGGGCAACAATAACTCCTTCATCAGACGATGAACCACTGCCTCCTTCATAGCATCTGGAAGATCCATTCTGCATGGCGGCAGTTGTACTAGGCTGCCACAGGTGCGATGCTACAAAGCAGAAAGCTCTGCAGTTTACTGTGTCCCCATGGACACAGTAGTGGCAGAATAGCTCTGCTGCATGGGTGGTCATGTTTTTAAAACATTTTCAGGAGGGCGGGATTGTGTTCCATGCAATACCACCTTCCTGAAAAATAAAAATGAATGCCCCGATCTGCCCTGCGGCACAGTAAATTGTCATCAAGTCAACTGGGGCATTCTTTGCCCACTCTATGCCACCAAAAGGCCTGCTGCCCGTGCGGAATCAGCCCAATGGTCCTGAGGTTCACTATTTCCTGGAGTGGTCCTCCTATCTTCTTGCCACTTATTTTCAGGAGCCATGATTGACAGGGGCCTAGTGGACAAGTGGTCATTGATGCGAGCAACCTGCCAACCTCAGGAAAAATCATGGCCAGTAGTTGACCTGAAGGCAGAAGGAGAAAGCTGAGCCAAGGACTGAGCAGTACTGGTGAAGCTGCAGTTGTAGCCTCATTTGGGCCAGGGTTGCTTTACTGACCTTGCATGCTCCAGCTGAGAGGAAGAGGCTGAGAGCTGTGGGATTTGGCATCAAAACAACAGTAACCAGAAATGTGAAGTAATCTCTAACCTAAATTAGAGAAGAAACTTCAAGAGACTGAATAAACCACAGTAATGTGTACCATGACTGGCTATATTAGAAGAGATAATTGGTCGGCTGCTTACACAAAGGTTGAGGCACAGACATCTTTGAATATTGCAACTGTTTGTATTTCTAATGCCTCAGTACCCATGTTGTTGTTTAAAATGCTGCCTCCAACATTGCACAGGTCACTTGTTTTGAGTTTTGCTGTTGCTATTCCCTGTACAAGGGAATTGATTTAAAACCAAAGGAAGACTAAGGATAAAGAATCCAGGGGCTGTGATGATGAGAGCTGATTTTACAGAGTAGCAACTAAGGGAAGTCCCAGATTTTATCTCACTCTAGTCAGAACTCATGAGGTGGCCACAGGCAAACCAGCTCAGCCGCCCATCTCTGAGACCACCATTCTTTATAGGCTTATTCATGATGCATTTCCTTTATCTCCAATGAGGACCAAAAACTGCTTACATCCTTCTCCTCACCTCCATTTTACTTCCACAGGCATCCTATATGGTAGTGTGTGACTGGCCCAAGATTACCCAGGAAGTTCCCATGGCAAAACAGAGATTCATATCCGGGTCTTAAACTACAAGTACAACAATATAGGCTAGATATCAGGGGGGGGGGGGGGGAATTCACAGTCAGAGTATTTCAGCAGTGGAATAGGCTGCCTAAGGAGGTGGTGAGCAGTCTTCACTGGCAGTCTTCAAGCAAAGGTTGGATACACACTTTTCCTGGATGCTTTAGGATGCTTTGGGCTGATCCTGCATTGAGCAGGGGGTTGGACTAGATGGCCTGTATGGACCCTTCCAGCTCTATGATTCTGTGATTCTGTCTTCCAAGTAACAGTCTGACCCTCTCATCACTACACCACACTGGCACTTTGTCCATGATTGTGACATTTACTGTGCTTTGAATGCTTAACATTGACCTTGGGGTTGCTAAATACTGTATTTAATGGGGGGGGGGAGTGGAGTACCTCTGGGTTCTTTAGCGGTTGCTCTGCAATTGTTCTCTTTGATCTTGTCCTGGTATTAGAAACCGAAAATCTGCAAGACACCAGAGACTAGCATAATGTCAGGGGCTAGGATCTCACAGTAACATTCTAAGCAGAATGACACCCTCCTAAGCCCTTACATGTTAATGGATTTAGAATGGCATAACTCTGCTGAGATCAGTACTATTGGTAACCTACTGAGGAATCATATCAACAAAATAAACATTAAGGTATACAGTGTGTGCCTTACCATGCTTCCATATTTCCTCCCTGTTTCTTTTCATGTTTCACAAACACTGAGAGAGATGAAACTTCAGAAACACAAAATGTTTTTCTACCCCCAGTTAGACCACAGATCTATTCTGCCAACAGCTGATTGGCAGGGGATCTCCAGGGTCTAAGGGAGAAGTCTTTTGCTGCACCTTCCTCTTGATTCCTTCAAGTGGAGATGCTGGGGATTGAACCCGGGACTTTCCACAGGCAAAGCTGATGCTGTTCCACTGAGCCACGGCCTCTTCCCAGTCCCCCACCATTCCCTTTTGGCTTCCCACCTGCATACAGCTCCAGATTTAGCCAGGTGGGAAGTCCAAGCTGTGATCAGACTGCAAGAACAGCAAGGAAATTGCTGATGTTATGTAGTCCGAGAGTTCCCAGGCTCTCTCAGTTTGAAACTCCTTCCTTTCTGATTTACACATCTCCACAATGTTGTTTATCACTCTCTGTATAATTAATAAGATGCGGTGCTTGGCAGAAGGAAGTGTGTGGGACTAGCCTGTCTCTTTCTTGAGCCCTTTTTGCCCAGACATTGCCATCTAGCCCTCCTCCTCCCTTGACAACACACTGTTATCAGTCACACACACACATACACTGACGGCAGGCTGTATCTGGCTCCTAACTGCAGCCAAGGGGGCCTTTGACATAATCTCATCTCACCAGGATGACAGAAACTAGCCCTGCCAGACGGGTGGGAAGTGAGAAATTACAATGGAGGTGCGTGCCATGTCTCTGCCAGTTATCCCGCCAACCACCTGGCTAAAGAGAAGCAATGGTGCTTATTTTAGATATCTTCCAGCTCTCAACACTTTTTAATGCCAGCCTTCACAATCACACCCTCCATCTCATCCTCCCTGTCCTCTCATTCATCACCTTCCATTTCCCTTCTTTGTCTGCACATGCTCACCTTTCCACCTCATTCTGTCCCTGATCACAATTTCCTCCACTTCTTGCAAGGGTTTCAAAATCTCATGGTTTCTTTGACCTCCCACTCTGCCCCCCTCCCCATTCTGTTATCCCATTCTTGGCACTCTGTATCAATAATGCTTTGACCAAAGAACCTTAATCATGCTTCTTCCTAGACGCAAGGTCGAAGGAGAGATATGGACTCTAATGATGAGCCGGTGTTCCTTCTTTCGTTGCTTTTTATATTGGTGTATATTTTTGTCAGTAGCTTCAGTTCTTTGCTATTCATTGCTGGCTCCAAAGAGCTGGGTGTACTGTGTACCTGTAATGCATGGATCCCATATACAGTTTATATGGTAATTTTTACCACAATATATATTATAATGGGTTGTGCTGATTTATTGATGCACAAATAACATCCAAATAGATGTATTGTGTTGCTGATAATGGCTCAGGAAAACAGCAAGCAGTATGAATTTATTTTAAATCAAAGTTTTAATTTTCACACGGGAAAATTAGATTTTGGGGTCAAATGAGCAAGTATATGAAATTAGGAAATTGCCCCTAATGGAATCAAAAGACCTTCCAGTCTTTCAATTTTCAGTGGTGGGATAGAAACAAGTGAAGGGAACTTTCTCACTTCCCCACAGTCTGCTATGGTGGTGGAGACTTATGGTGACTTATGGTGACCCCAGAGGGTTTTAAGGGCAAGTGGTCAGATACATTTATTTTGGTCACTGACCAGTACAAAATACAAAGCAGTAAAACACAATCTAAAAGGTAAAGGTATCCCCTGTGCAAGTACCGGGTCATGTCTGACCCTTGGGGTGACGCCCTCTAGCGTTTTCATGGCAGACTCAATACAGGGTGGTTTGCCATTCCCTTCCCCAGTCATTACCGTTTACCCCCCAGCAAGCTGGGTACTAATTTTACCGACCTCGGAAGGATGGAAGGCTGAGTCAACCTTGAGCCGGCTGCTGGGATTGAACTCCCAACTTCATGGACAGACAACTTCAGACACCATTTCTGCCACTTACCACTCTGTGCCACAAATGGCTCTGGTTAAAAGTTCCAAAATACTTCATGTGTTCAATAGATCCATCCTAACCCTTGTACATATTTAGCCAGGCACTTCTACAGGTAATAATCTTGTATATTTGGCAATAATATAGGAAAAATTCTTATTTTTATCCAAATAATTTGGCTTGTCTTGAAGGAGCCCTTAATTCAGTGAAAGGCAAGTGATGTTCAGAGGTGGTTTGCCATTGCCTGCCTCTGCATGCCAGTACTAGACTTCCTTGTGGTCTTCCCATCCAAATACTGGCCAGGGCTGACCCTGCTTAGCTTCTAAGATCTGATGTGAATGGGCTAGCCTGGGCAAGGTGCAGACTATTATTCCTTCCACAAATCATGTGGCTGAGAATCTGAATGCCGAAACATAACATGGGAGCAGAGCCCAATTGGCAAATCACCCCCCCCCTTTTCCACTAGTGGAACTTCCTAGGATAGGATCCAGTCTGTTCTGGGGAAACTCAACTGATTCTAATGTGCTTACATTTTCCAACCCCAAAAATACTGTCAGTACTATTCCTGACCAAGCCACAGGTAGATACAAATATCTAGGAAGCCTTCATATGATCAGAGCTTTAAGGAAAGAAATTCTGCTTTTGTACCTGTGAAGATACAAACCATAGGTATTTGGAATATGGGATTTTGTACCTTCGTCTGAAGCAGGCAAAAAGGAGACAAACGTATTGTATCCCTGTGGTTACTTCCCTCCCCCTTCCAATAAAAATACAAGATTATTGTACCAGGAAAGCTTTCTGTGGCTTGGTGATAAAACACATGCTTTGCATGCAGTGGGTTGCAATTCAGTCCCTAGATCCTCCAAAGAATCTTAGGCAACAGGTCTCATGAAAGGCTGCTCTGTGCTTGAGACCCTGGACAGTCACCATCCATCAGGATAGACAATATTGCTGCTAGTATAACTTAAAGCAGTGGTCCCCAACCTTTTTGAGGCTGTGGACCGGCAGGGCAACTGCCCGCCCGCGCATGCCATGCATGTGCGGTCACTCCTGCGCATTGCGCATGCACGGCCGAAATCGTGCATGCGCAGGCGCGGCCCTGATTCCCTCTCCCCCCCTCCCGCAGTAAGAAGCTTCCCGGGCCGCAAGCTTGCGGTCTGGGAAGTTTTTTGCTGCGGGGGGGGGGCGGGGAGAGGGAGCCGCGGCCCGGCACCATGGCCTTCACAGCCCGGCACCGGGCCGCAGCCCGCAGGTTGGGGACCACTGACTTAAAGGATTTATCTCTTAAACATATGCTCTGGTCCTGTCCAGCTATTTGGTCTTTTTGGAAGAAAGTAATTGCTCACATTATTAGAATATTGTATTAGACTCATGCATTAGAATATTGATTGATCTTTGAGAATAGTTACGTACTTTTAAAATATCTGCCTAACTCCTCAAGGGTAACTGATGGTCCATGTCTTTAACTTTGCTAAAAAGCTTTTATTAGAACATTGGAAAGATAAATGC